>NC_080784.1:38255000-38855000 GCF_028018385.1 Neofelis nebulosa | reverse complement strand
CATTGGATCAGATGGACTTGACAGATATATTTAGAACTCTTCATCCCAAAGCAACAGAATATACTTTCTTCTCGAGTGCACATGGAACATTCTCCAAGATAGATCATATACTGGGTCACAAAACAGCCCTTCATAAGTTTACAAGAATTGAAATTATACCATGCCTACTTTCAGACCACAATGCTATGAAGCTTGAAATCAACCACAGGAAAAAGTCTGGAAAACCTCCAAAAGCATGGAGGTTAAAGAACACCCTACTAAAGAATGAGTGGGTCAACCAGGCAATTAGAGAAGAAATTTAAAAATATATGGAAACAAACGAAAATGAAAATACAACATTCCAAACGCTTTGGGACGCAGCAAAGGCAGTCCTGAGAGGAAAATACATTGCAATCCAGGCCTATCTCAAGAAACAAGAAAAATCCCAAATACAAAATCTAACAGCACACCTAAAGGAAATAGAAGCAGAACAGCAAAGGCAGCCTAAACCCAGCAGAAGAAGAGAAATAATAAAGATCAGAGCAGAAATAAACAATATAGAATCTAAAAAAACGGTAGAGCAAATCAACGAAACCAAGAGTTGTTTTTTTGAAAAAATAAACAAAATTGACAAACCTTTAGCCAGGCTTCTCAAAAAGAAAAGGGAGATGACCCAAAGATAAAATCATGAATGAAAATGGAATGATTACAACCAATCCCTCAGAGATACAAACAATTATCAGGGAATAGTATGAAAAATTATATGCCAACAAATTGGACAACCTGGAAGAAATGGACAAATTCCTAAACACCCACACTCTCCCAAAACTCAATCAGGAGGAAATAGAAAGCTTGAACAGACCCATAACCAGCGAAGAAATTGAATCAGTTATCAAAAATCTCCCAACAAATAAGAGTCCTGGACCAGATGGCTTCCCAGGGGAGTTCTACCAGACGTTTAAAACAGAGACAATACCTATCCTACTCAAGCTATTCCAAGAAATAGAAAGGGAAGGAAAACTTCCAGACTCATTCTATGAAACCAGTATTACTTTGATTCCTAAACCAGACAGAGACCCAGTCAAAAAAGAGAACTACAGGCCAATATCCCTGATGAATATGGATGCAAAAATTCTCAATAAGCAACTAGCAAATCGAATTCAATGGCATATAAAAAGCATTATTCACCATGATCAAGTGGGATTCATTCCTGGGATGCAGGGCTGGTTCAACATTCGCAAATCAATCAACGTGATACATCACATTAACAAAATAAAGAGAAGAACCATATGATCCTGTCAATCGATGCAGAAAAGGCCTTTGACAAAATCCAGCACCGTTTCTTAATAAAAACCCTTGAGAAAGTCAGGATAGAAAGAACATACTTAAACATCATAAAAGCCATTTATGAAAAACCCACAGCTAACATCATCCTCAATGGGGAAAAACTGAGAGCTTTTTCCCTGAGATCAGGAACACGACAGGGATGCCCACTCTCACTGCTGTTGTTTAA
The DNA here is from genome assembly GCF_028018385.1 of Neofelis nebulosa. Lineage (NCBI taxonomy): Eukaryota > Metazoa > Chordata > Mammalia > Carnivora > Felidae > Neofelis > Neofelis nebulosa. Next base: position 38,853,508 of record NC_080784.1, on the reverse strand, counting down.
CATAGTGCTGGAAGTTCTAGCATCAGCAATCAGACAACAAAAGGAAATCAAAGGCATCAAAATTGGCAAGATGAAGTCAAGCTTTCCCTTTTTGCAGATGACATGATATTATACATGGAAAATCCGATAGACTCCACCAAAAGTCTGCTAGAACTGATACATGAATTCAGCCAAGTTGCAGGATACAAAATCAATGTACAGAAATCTGTTGCATTCTTATACAGTAACAATGAAGCAACAGAAAGACAAATAAAGAAACTGATCCCATTCACAATTGCACCAAGAAGCTAAAATACCTAGGAATAAATCTAACCAAAGATGTAAAAGATCTGTATGCTGAAAACTATAGAAAGCTTATGAAGGTAATTGAAGAAGATATAAAGAAATGGAAAGACATTCCCTGCTCATGGATTGGAAGAATAAATATTGTCAAAATGTCAATACTACCCAAAGCCATCTACACATTCAATGCAATCCCAATCAAAATTGCACCAGCATTCTTCTCAAAACTAGAACAAGCCATCCTAAAATTCATATGGAACCACAAAAGGCCCCGAATAGCCAAAGTAATTTTGAAGAAGAAGACCAAAGCAGGAGGCATCACAATCCCAGACTTTAGCCTCTACTACAAAGCTGTCATCATCAAGACAGCATGGTATTGACACAAAAACAGACACATAGACCAATGGAATAGAATAGAAACCCCAGAACTAGACCCACAAATGTATGGCCAACTCATCTTTGACAAAGCAGGAAAGAACATCCAATGGAAAAAAGACAGTCTCTTTAACAAATGGTGCTGGGAGAACTGGACAGCAACATGCAGAAGGTTGAAACTAGACCACTTTCTCACACCATTCACAAAAATAAACTCAAAATGGATAAAGGACCTGAATGTGAGACAGGAAACCATCAAAACCCTAGAGGAGAAAGCAGGAAAAGACCTCTCTGACCTCAGCCGTAGCAATCTCTTACTCGACACATCCCCAAAGGCAAAGGAATTAAAAGCAAAAATGAATTACTGGGCCCTTATGAAGATTAAAAAGCTTCTGCACAGCAAAGGAAACCACCAACAAAACTAAAAGGCAACCAACGATTGGGAAAAGATATTTGCAAATGACATATCGGACAAAGGGCTAGTATCCAAAATCTATAAAGAGCTCACCAAACTCCACACCCAAGAAACAAATAACCCAGTGAAGAAATGGGCAGAAAACATGAATAGACACTTCTCTAAAGAAGACATCCGGATGGCCAACAGGCCCATGAAAAGATGTTCAACGTCGCCCCTTATCAGGGAAATACAAATCAAAACCACACTCGGATATCACCTCACGCCAGTCAGAGTGGCCAAAATGAACAAATCAAGAGACTATAGATGCTGGAGAGGATGTGGAGAAACGGGAACCCTCTTGCACTGTTGGTGGGAATGCAAACTGGTGCAGCCACTATGGAAAAGAGTGTGGAGGTTCCTCAGAAAATTAAAAATAGACCTACCCTATGACCCAGCAATAGCACTGCTAGGAATTTATCCAAGGGATACAGGAGTACTGATGCATAGGGGCCCTTGTACCCCAATGTTTATAGTAGCACTCTCAACAATAGCCAAACTATGGAAAGAGCCTAAATGTGCACCAACTGATGAATGGATAAAGAAATTGTGGTTTATATACACAATGGAGTACTATGTGGGAATGAGAAAGAATGAAATATGGCCCTTTGTAGCAACGTGGATGGAACTGGAGAGTGTGATGCTAAGTGAAATAAGCCATACAGAGAAAGACAGATACCATATGTTTTCACTCTTATGTGGATCCTGAGAAACTTAACAGAAACCCATGGGGGAGGGGAAGGAAAAAAAAGAGGTTAGAGTGGGAGGGAGCCAAAGCATAAGATACTCTTAAAAACTGAGAACAAACTGAGGGTTGTTGGGGGGTGGGAGGGAGGGGAGGGTGGGTGATGGGTATTGAGGAAGGCACCTTTTGGGATGAGCACTGGGTGTTGTATGGAAACCAATTTGACAATAAATTTCATATATTAAAAAAAAGAATAAAGAGAAAATAGGAATGAGACAAGAAAATGCTGAGGAAGGAAAAACGACATAAATGAATTATTGAAATTGAATTGATGAGAGAGAGAGAGAGAGAGAGAGAGAGAGAGAGAGAGAGAGATGGAACCGGAGGGAATAAAAATCAAGTGTGAGGTGGGGTGGGAGTAGGGGGCTCTGGGGAATTACAAGGCTGAAAATACCAAGTGTATTAGCAAACAGAGAAAAATGTTGAAGAAAAAAGATCTGGAAAAATTGGGTCTTAGATATACACAACTAAGAAATATAAGCTTATTTAAAAAATTAAAAATACCATGTCTTATAAGAAGAATAAAGGAGACTTTCTGCTGAAAATAAAAATAAAAAATAAAAATTAGCAAAGCATTGGGCTTTTGAGTTGTAGCTCTGATATGAATAAGTTTGGTGGCAACAGGCAGGACACTGCTTGATGGCTTGGTTTTCTCATTCAAAAAATAAGACAAGATATCAATCTCTTATAATCCTTTCAACACCAAAAATTCAAAGAAGTAAAACAGAATAAAGTAAAAATTTAAGAATATACATATGCCTTTAGTGTTTGGAGTTCACTGAGCTTATTTTTTTAGTTGAAATTTAGATGATGTTTGAAAAGCATCTCAAGAAAATGGTCACAGATGCCATTTGCCGACTATATAGTGTGGTGATATATGCAGACACACTGGCAGAGTTGAGCATATGATTTAATATTTCTGGCACTTTTCTGTCATTATAGTGTTTATATTCCTATATCTAGAGGGTCATTTTCTATAACTGGCTGTCACTTTCTATAATTGGTCAAGATAAACTTTGGGTCATTTCTAAGTTCAGAATTAGGGATGAGGAGTGTAATATATAGAAGTGCATGGTTTCTTATGTGGAGATAAAGCAATTGCAAGTTGGGAGTAAGTAAAGGATTGATAAAGAGCCAAGAAGAACAAGGAGGACAGCCAAGTTGAAGGAGTAATGGTGCTCCTGGATGCATTTTTGTAATTAAAAAATATCCCTTGGGTAAAATCCTAGGAATTTTTAATATATTTTTTATATTCCTAGGAATATTTTTTAATTTAAAAAAGTATATTAACTTTTTTAAAAATTAAAAAAAATCCCTTGTGTAAATTCCTAGGAATTTTTAATATTTTTTATATTCTTAGGAATATTTTTTTAATTTAAAAAAGTATATTAAAGTATATTATTTTGAGATCTAGTCAAATTCTTGGAAGACTTACAAAAATGCATCCAGGAGCACCATTACTCCTTCAACTTGGCTGTCCTCCTTGTTCTTCTTGGCTCTTTATCAATCCTTTACATACTCCCAACTTGCAATTGCTTTATCTCCACTAAAGGGATACAGGAGTGCTGATGCATAGGGGCACTTGTACCCCAATGTTTATAGCAGCACTTTCAACAATAGCCAAGTTATGGGAAGAGCCTAAATGTCCATCAGCTGATGAATGGATAAAGAAATTGTGGTTTATATACACAATGGAATACTATTTGGCAGTGAGAAAGAATGAAATCATGCTATTGCAGCAACGTGGATGGAACTGGAAGGTATTATGCTAAGTGAAATAAGTCATACAGAGAAAGATACCATATGTTTTCACTCATTTGTGGAACTTGAGAAACTTAACAGAAGACCATGGGGGAGGGGAAGGGGAAAAAAAAGTTAGAGAGGGAGGGAGGCAAACCATAAGAGACTCTTAACTGAGAATACACTGAGGGTTGATCGGGGGTAGGAGGGCAGGGAAAGTGGGTAATGGGCATTGAGGAGGGCATCTGTTGGGATGAGCACTGGGTGTTGTATGGAAACCAATTTGACAACAAATTTCATATAAAAAAAGAAAAAAACATAAAAATTGTATTTTCAAAAAAATAAAAATAAAAAATAAAAAATAAAAATAAAAATAAAAATAAAATAATTAAATTAAAGTAAAAATAATTTTTCTTTTTCTTTATCATTATTAATGTCTTTGTAATCAGTTGCATTTGAACTGATTTGAAATATAGTTTTTGAGATAAACTTGACAAGAAAAGTCAGCAGTATTATCAGAAAAAAAAAGAGAGTTCTTAAGTGGCATGAGTTCAAAACTTCCTGTAATTTTACAATAAAGGCAGTGTAGTCTTGGAATAAGTGTAGACAAATAAATTAAACAACAATTTGTAGAAACCAGACATACCAGATCAGTTGATTTTCAGAAAAGGTGCCAAAGGGGATAGAATAGTCTTTTAACAAATGATGCAACAATTTAAGAAATGATACAATAATTTAATATGCACATGGAAAATAATAAAACTATATATTTATCTTATAAAATTATAGATTATATACATTAATAAAAAAGTGAAAACTATGAACCTCCTATGAAACTACATAGTAAAGTATCTTTGTAAACTTCCAGTTGGCAAAGAGTTCCTCAAGAAAAAAAAAAGTAAATAAGGAAAAAGAAAGATAAATTGGAATTCATTAAAGTTAAAACCTTCTGCTCTTCAAAAAAAAAAAAAAGACTGTAAGGAATATAAAAAGGCACACCACAAACTGAGAGAAAATATTTGTAGTAAGTATATCTGATAAAAACCTAGTCAGAATATATCAATTTAATTCAATAATAAAAAAGATCAACACAATTTTAAATTAGGCAAAATTCATGAACAAAGGATAACCAATTGTCAATAAGCATGCTCAAAATCATTAATTATCAGAGAATGTAGAATACAACTATGTCACATCACTCTGTACACTTGAATGTCTAAAGCTTAAAAGACCAAATACATAAAGCATGAGAATATGGAGGAATTGGAATTCTCATAACTAGCTGCTGGCAGTCCAAAATGGTACAACTATATTGGAAAACAGTTTGACAGTTTCTTAAACAAACTTCCCTATGATCTAGTTATTTACTAGTTATATACCCAAGAGAATATATATATGTGTATGTATGTATATATATATATATATATATATATATATATATATATATGAACATATATAAATATTCATAAAAGTTTTATGTGTAATAGCAAAACCGTGGAAATAATCCAAATATCTACCAACAGGTGATTAGATAAACATGAATTTATATTTCTACAGTGAAATATTACTCAGCAATAACAAGGAACAAACTACTCATATACAAAATAATATGCATGAATCTCAAAAATATTAGTTTGACTGAAAGAAACAAACATGATAGAGTGTATACTCTGATTTCCTTTATATAAAATTGTACAACGTTTGAGACAACTCTCTGCTGTGATAAAAATATTCTATATCTTGATTAGGGTGATCAAAACCTATTGGAGAGGAGTGACATCAGCAAAATGGCACAGGAGGAAACTCTGAGTCCTTGTACTTCCGTGAAGACATCAAGATACAATCAAAACCTTGCTAAAAGAAACTAATAGGAGCTCTGAAAAATAGTTACAAGTCTATAGCAACCAAGTGAATACTCAAGAAAAAAGACACATTTAAATTAGTAGGGAATTTTGTGATGTTTTGCTTGCCTTTTCCCTATCTCCTCTTCCACACGTTCCATGTGGACAGGCTTGGTGTAGAGGAGGAAGCAGTCCAATTCCCAGTTTCCTCCCTTGAAGTGAAAGGAGTAAAGCAGACCATATTTGGAAGATTCTAACCTATATGGGGACAGTCTGAATAACTGCTCTCTTTTTCTTCACTCATATCTCAGGCAGAAAGCTCAGGAAAATTAATGGGAGACTTAAACCCAGATGCCTGGGGCAAGAGATTACAGATGAAGACATATGGTAGACCACTGAATGCAGCAGCCCAGTTCCCAATCCCTCCTTTGAACCAAAGGAAGCAGAGAAGATCTTGTTATATTCTAACCAGAGGGTTTCATGAAGGACTAGTTTCAGTTTCTCCTAACTCAAATCTCAGGTAGGGACAAGCGTCAGTAATGTTTTAGGAAGACTAAGACTCACAGACACCTGGGGAAAGGGATTATGGATAAATGCACAACAATAGAACATCCAAGAAGAAAATATGAGGTAAGACTTGATACCTATTACGATGGCTATTATAAACTAAAATTAAACTAAACTAATCCCCAAACAGAAAATAACACGACTTGGTGAGGGTATGAGAAATCAGTACCCTGTGCATTGTTGGTGGGAATGTAAAATGATGCAGTTTCTGTGAAAACAGCATGACAGTTCTTCAAAAAAAAATTATAGGACTACTGTGTTATTTAGCAATTCTACTTAAAGGTATGTATATATTCAGAAGAATTGAAGGTAAGGACTCAAATAGATATTTATACACCAACAAGTTGAAACAACCCAAATGTTCATTGATGGAAATATGCATGAACAAAATGTTGTATATGCATACAATGGAATATTATCCAGCCTTAAAAAGGGCAAAAGTTCTGACACATGCTACAGCATGGATGAACCTTGAAAACATTGTGTTAAAAGAAATAAGCCATAAAAAGATAAATATTATATGATTCCACTAATATGAAGGACCTACAATAATCAAAATCACAGAGAAATAAATTATAGTAGTGGTTACCAGGGGCGGGGGAGAAGAATAAATTGAGAGTTATAATTTAATGAGTACAAAGTTTTGATTTGGGATGATGAAAAAGCTCTGGAGATTCTTAGTGGTGAGGATTGCACAACAATGTGAATGTACTTAATACCGTTGGATTGTACACTTTACAATGCTTATAACTGTGAATTTCATGTTATATGTATTTCACCACAATTAAAAAAACTCATTGAGTAATTTTGGTGGGCTTTGAGCTTTAAGCATGATCTCTAGTTGCCTAGTGTATGGCCTGGGAATGATGAAGACAGAGGAATATTGCCTCCTGGGTACCAGGCTAGATGGAGGAAATATGGCTCTAGATTGGTTAGTTTGCATTATCAAAGGCATGTCCCCAGCTGGGTCTTTTGCTATTTCTAAGAATTGGCTATCCCAGTGAGGGGCAGTCTCTCCTCAGCCAGAAATATTAAGATGCCCAAACATCATAATACACAGAAAATTAAAAATATATATTTCAACTAGCAGTGGCAGAATATTCATTCTCCTTAAGTGAACATGGAATAGGATATAACATATGCTACACCATAAAACAAGCCTCAGTAAATTTAAAAGAAATTATACAAAGTATGTTCTCTGACCACAGTAGGATGAAATTAGAAATAAATAACATATGGAAATTCAAAGAACCTAGAATAACCAAACCAAGGTTAAAATACAGAATAAAGTTAGATGATTCACATTTCCTGCTTTCAAACTTACTGCAAAACCATAACAATCAAGACAATATAGTACAGACTAGAAGACAGAGATATAATCAGTGAAATAGAATCAAGAGTCCAGAAATAAATCTTCACATTTGTGGTCAAATGATATTTTTAAATAGGTTTGGGGAAAGAATAGTCTTTCCAACAAATGTTGTGGAGCATGGGATATCCATGGTCAAAACAATAAGCTGGGGCCTCTATATGACAGCATACATAAAAATTAATTCAAAATCGATTACAAATCAAAATGTAAGAGCTAAAACAATAAAACTCTTAGAAAAAAACAGGGATAAATTCTTGCAAACTTGGAGTAGACAACGGTTTCTTAGATATGACAACAAAAGCACACATTATAGAAGATAAAAAATACATAAATTGGACTTCATCAATATTAAAAACAACAACAACAACAAAAATATGTGCTTCAAAGGACACCATCAGGAATGTGAGGAGACAATCCACAGAACTGGGAAAAAAATCACAAATTATATATGTGATAAAGAATTTATATGTAGAATACATGAAAAAACTCTTATACCTCAATAATAAAAGACAAATGATCCAACTGAAAAATGGGCAATAGATCTGAATGCACATTTCTCCAAATAAGATATACAGATGGCTAGTACGCACGCAAAATGATCCTCAACATCATTAGCTATTAGGTACATGTAAATCAAAACTACAATAACACTTCACACTAACTTAGATGTCTATAATAAAAAAAAAACAGATAATAATGAGTGTTTGTGAGGATATAGAGAAATTAGAACCCTTATACATAGCTGGTAGGAATGTACAATGGTACAGTTACTTTAGGAAGTTATCTGGCAATTCCTCAACTAATTAAACACAGGGTTATCATTTGACTCAACAATTCTACTCCTAGGTAAAAACACATGCATGTCCATACAAAAACTTGTATCCATGGATGTTTATAGCAGCATTATTCAAAATAGCCAAAAAAAGTTGGAATAATCCAAGTGCCCATTAACTGAAAAATGGATAAAATGTGGTATATCCACACAATGGAATATTATCTGCCATAAAAAAAGAATGAAGTACTGACACATGATTCAACATGATGACAAAACCATATGTTATATCATTCCATTCATATTAAATACTGAGAATAGGAAAATCTATAGAAATCAAAAGTATATTTGTGACTGCCTAGGGATGAGGAGCTTGGGGGAAATTGGGATTGACTGCTTATAGGTTTGAGGTTTGGTTTTTAGATGATGGAAATGTTCTAAAACTGATTGTGGTAATAGTCATGGAACTCTGTGAATATACTAAAAGACATTCAATTATTACTTTAAATAGGTAAATTGCATGGTATGTAAATTATATCTCAAAAAAAGCTGTATCTTTTTTTTTATATATGAAATTTATTGTCAAATTGGTTTCCATACAACACCCAGTGCTCATCCCAAAAGGTGCCCTCCTCAATACCCATCACCCACCCTCCCCTCCCTCCCACCCCCCATCAACCCTCAGTTTCTGGCTTCTACCCACTAGATGGCAGTAACACCGCCCCAGCCAGCTTTCTTGACAAACAAAAATGTCCCCATACATTACCAAATGTTGCCTGTGGGCCAAAATCACTCTTGGTTGAGAACCTATTTTTTTTTTATGTTTATTTATTTTTGAGAGAGTGAGAGAGACAGCAAGTGGGGGAGGGGCAGAGAGGAAAGGAGACACAGAATCTGAAGCAGGTTCCAGGCTCTAAACTGTCAGCACAGAGCCCTACTGGGAGATTGAATTCAGAGACCTTGACCTGAGCCGAAGTCTGAGGTTTAACTGACTGAGCCACTCAGGCACCCGGAGAACCTGTGCATTACATGGCTTTAAAGTGTAGGAATAAATGCTGTACTGGTAAATATTTAGCCTACTCTCTTGGTGAAAAAAACAAAACAAAAAAAAACACAAGAAAACTTTGTACTATTTGCCAATTTCTGTGGTGTAAATACTCCCTTAGTGGCTTATTTAAAGCTACAAATGCCATCAACCTACTTACATAATTCCTAAAGATTTAACAATCAGCTTTAGCAAGCTGATATAAGTCTGTTTCAGCACATTACACATAAGGATTCACAGTTCTTGAGTGAATAGAGCATTCCAGCTGAGACTGCTGATGACAGTGATCCCTGTGCCAGGATCCTAGCAACCAGGAATAGGCCCAGAGTTCCCACTTTTGTGATCTCCTCTCCTTTCACTGTGGACTTCGCCACCTAGTCTCAATCTTCGCTATCAAGATCCAATGAGATTTGCTTTCCTTGGAATTTTTCACTAAATCTACTACAGCTAAGTCCAAGATGGAAAAGTCTGCATTCAGGCAGGATTGAGATGATGAGATTGCCTATTTTCTCCTGGCCAGTCAAGCAGACAAACTGGGTTCATGGCCTCTAGAGAAAGCCCTTAATAATGTGGACTCAAGGTCCTGGCAGATTTATACCCCTCTTTCAATGCTATTAGGTAATAAGTCAACTGGGTTGACCTGTAGCTTGAAATAGTCCAAAAAGTGCATCTAGAGTAGGGTATGTGCACTGGTTTGGGATGGTTGTGCAGAATTTTGGGCAAGGGTCAATTAAATCTCTATGTAGTGAGAAGACATATGGCAATTGGTGTGTGAAGTCAGAGAATAAAGCTTTTAGAAATAATTCCAAAGATCAATTTGTGTGCTGACTTTCCTGGTGGTTCTTTGAGAATTGCCCAGATCTAATCAAGTTCTCAACTCTGACTATGATGCCTTAGCCTTTATAATAGTGAAGACTGTTCACATTTCTCACAATGTATTATTATTAAATTGTTTACATATCTTGAACAAAAAGTATTAGAATTGATAGTGAACAACAAATACATATTTTTTTACCCCAATTTTATGTAATTTTAGCTTCACAAACAAGGGAACTCTAAGCTAAAGACTAATAGAATAATAGCTGATAAATTATATTATAGTCCTTTTTTTAAAGTTATTTTTAAAGTAATCTCTATACCCAACATGGGGCCCAAACTCACACCCCCAAAATCAAGAATCACATGCTCTTCTGACTGAGTCAGTCAGATGCCCCTATATTATAGTCTTTTTATTGTTTTTTTTATTTTTCAAATTAATTTTTAAAATTTAAATCTAGGTTAATTAACATATAGTGTGATAATGTTTTCCAGCAGTAGAATTTAGTGATTCATCAATTACATATAACACCTAATGCTCATCCCAACAAGTGTCCTCCTCCTATGTTTATCTGTTTCTTAAATTCCACATGAGTGAAATCATGATACCTGTCTTTCTCTGACTGACTTATTTCACTTAGCATAATACATTCTAGTGCCTTCTACATTGTTGCAAATGACAAGATTTCATTCTTTTTGATTGCTGAGTAATATTCCATTATATATAGGTGTGTGCATGTGTGTGTGTGAGTGTGTACACACACACACACACACACAATACACCTTCTTTATCCATTGGTTAGTTGATGGACATTTGGGCTGTTTACATAATTTGTCTATTGTTGATAGTGTCGCTATAAAAACTGGGTGCATGTGCCCCTTTTGAATCAGCATTTTTGTATCCTTTGGATAAATGCCTAGTATGTACTGGAAAACATATACATAATCTTTGATAAAATAGTACTCAAACTCTACTAGTGAGGACAAAAAAAAATCATAAAAATGGCAAGGTTAGTTTTTTTTAAGGTTAGTTTTATACTAAAATGTCAATAGAAGTAGGAGAAAAAATCACTTATAAAATTATATTGGTTGCTATAACGTATCTAAGTCATGTAATAAAAGTAGAAAGCACTACCATATAATTGCAAATATTTATGACAGTGCAAGCTCAGATACAGATCCTCTTGATTTGGTTCTGATTTGCATTTCCCTTTACTTCATTTGTGAATGGCATTACACTGTCATGTTCAGTAATCCATAAGTTTATTTAATTTATCCTTTTAATTATGGATTTTTTACTTAACTATTTTGCTAAAGAAACTAGAAAATAAATTTTAAGATAAATATGAATGCCTTGCAGTATGTACTGATTTTTGTCTTTTAAACTTTTCTTTCCTTTCTTTCTCTATTCAATCATTTGTTCGTATAAATGCTTGATTACCTATGATGGTACCCAACTCTATGTTTAGTGCTAAGGAAACATAAGCTATGATTGAGATTTCATCCTCAACTTTGTGAGGGCATAATCTAATGCAATTAATAGACACTAAACAACATCATATTATATGTATAATACTCAATAAACGAATACTATTTTGCAGCAAAGGAGGTCATGACAAACTCTCAGAGGGAAATCTGGGAGACTCTGTAAATAAAGAGCTACTTAATAATCTGGCATCCTTCAAAGGCTTAGAAATAGAGTTAGTTACCATTATGACTCAGCAATTCTGCTCCTCCATGTATACCCAAGAGAATTAAAGACATACTGCTCACACAAAAACTTGTACATGAATGTGTATTAGCAGCATTACTCATGATGGCCAAAAAGTGTGAATAGCCCAAATATTCATTAATTGACACATGGATAAATAACATATGTTATATGCATACAATGAAATATTATTTGCCAATGAAAAGAAATGAAGTACTCACTCATGTTTCAACATGAATGAACCTTGAAAATATTATACTAAATGAAAAAAGCCAGCCACAAAAACCACATATTGTGTGATTTCATTTTTATAAAATATTTAGAATAGGTAAAACTATAGACACAGAAAGTAGCTTAGGGTTGGGACTGGGGGAGGGAAAAGAGGGGAATGGCAGTTAATTGGTACAGACCTTATTTGGACATGAATAAAATGTTCTAAAATAGGTCATGTTCACACAACTCTGTGAACATACTAAAAACAATTTAATTGTATGTTCTAAATGGATACATTGGATGACACATGACATATCTTAATAAAGGTATTTTATATTACATTAGTCATATATGAAAAGCTCTTATAATGGCACATATAGCAAGTGCTACATGAGAACTAGCTGTTATTATTTAAAATTAAAATTAAAATGAGAAACAATTTTTCACATTCAGGTTGTTAGAGATTAAGTAATTCAGTAATACATAGTGACAGCCGGAATTTCCACAATCACTCAACTCTCCTACACTGTAGGTAGGAATATAAATTTGTGCAGTTTCATTAAAGAACAAGTTTCTTTACTTATTAAGATGATAAATATTCATACTTTTTTACTCAATAATTTTGAAGAATTTGTCTTTTTTCATTATAGCTTAGCTTATATTATCAAAAGATCTAAATAACTGTTAACAATGCCTGGTTTAATAAATGATGGTACAACTATGTAAGAAACACTTATATGGCCATAAAAATTTTCAAACAGGGAACTCTTCTTCATAAGCTCATCTATAAGTCACATATTAAATAAAAAAAAATTGCAAAACAGTGGTTATGGTGTGCTCACATTACGGTAAAAAGATGTGACTTTGTAGATGAAAAAAACATACATATGTACACATTTATGCTTGTAAATGCATAGACTTTTCTAGAAAGGTAAACAAGAAAGGGAACTGCTATGGGTAGTTGCTTCTAGACAAAGACTAGAAGACTGAAAGTATGAGGTCAGAGAAAGACTTTTGTTTGATTGCACACACTTTTGGACTGCTTTCAATTTTTTGTCTTTTGTGGTTTTATTTTGGTCAAGAATATATTACATTTTTAAATAAAAGGCTAATTAAAAGGAGGAACCAAAATATATGAGGCCAGCAGAAAGCTCCAGTCAGAAAAAGTTGTCCTTCATTTCTCTAACGCAAATAATTTGGCCTAACTAGACTAGATTCTGACAAGTTTCATAACTACAAAATTCAGTAAAAATTAAAAATAAAAAAAAATCTTGTTGTCTCCCCCATTTAGCACTGTATTATCTTTTACTCAGTGTTATTAATTCACCCAACAACTATTGACCAAGAACCTCTTAACTTCCCAGCACAGTTTGGTGCTGTGGGAAGTACCACAGAGGTAACAAGAACAATACTTTCCTTCATGTTACATATAATTTAACAAAATAAACAAGAAAACCTCAAGTAATAAAAGAGCTTAATGATTACTCAAGTCAATTCTGTCTGAAGGCCCTTGAAAAAGCTTTTTGGAGATGTTAGTGTCACCAGGAAGTCAGCAGGGGGCACTTCAAACATATCTTGTGCTGAGTCCGACTTAGCTCACTTTCAGTTTAGGGCTTTAATGTTTTGTCTGAAGTTACCTCAGAATGTGAAGCCCTAAGCAAAAAACACTGGTGGTCTTACATATTCAAGTCATGAACTAAGTCTCAAAAAAAGTGTTCTTTTATTTCCTACATGGATTTAAATTTTAAGTTTTCTTTTTTTGAAAAAAATTTAAAATAAAACTACTTATAAATGAACATGGATTATAAGTCCAGTAGGTTATTTGTGGGGACATTCCTTTTTTGTTTTTATGACCTGTCTTCTAGAAAAGACCTACATCCTTCTCTCCTTCAGTCAGTCACAGTTCTGCTGTGACAGCATCTATCTGGTATGTTCTGATGTGTCTCCCTCAACATAAAGCCTTGTTCCAAGACATGCCATTGAAATGCATTGGCTTTTGTTATTGTTATTCTCTCTTTCTTTTAAAAATTATCTTTTATTTCTCTTCTGAACTTTATTTAGAAAAATCTTTTAATGCTAATGTTAAAGCATTAATTATTTTAATGATTTATTTATTTATTTTGTTTGTTTGTTTGCTTTCTTTTGTTTTTAGAAGAAGGGAAGGGTAGAATATCCCCAACTCAAGAAAACTAAAATCCTTAAACTGTGCCTGAATTATTTAACACCATACTTTTATTGTTTGAAGCAATTCTTTCCACACTCCACAATTCCTTCACCCCAAAGCAAAGAAAGTAACACTGGTTCCTTTATTCAAACCTGGTAAAGGAAAGAGACAGTAGCAAATTGGCTAAATATAATATTTATTTGTAGTTTATATTTTTGAAAATACAACATCTACTTTACCAATGGAGAGCTATACTCTCTGAATTTAGCCATCTTTTGAACTGCTACTTGGAATTTCTTCAAAATAGCTTTGCTAGGTAATAAATAAAAGAAGTCTACAAGACCAGCATCCCCACTTAACAACTGCCCAGTAGAACAACTCCAGTCTCAGGCACCACATCCCAGACCTATAATCTCAACTTCATCCTCACTCTCACTGTCACATCACCATCCTTGACAGATGCAACTTGTACTCCTCCCTGTCTACAATTTAATGGTTAAGTGGCACTGGAAAGTCTTTTATGACCATTTTTGGTTAACATTTTGGTTTTATTTTTTCTTATTAAAAGTCAGTAGACTTCAAGTACTTTTTGTATTTATAAGTTTATATTTATATATATTTATTTATTTAAATATATTTATATATATTTATTTTCATTAACCAAGTTCTTTTCTACATTAAATGTAATTTTTGTGATAGAGACCAGATCTACTTCAGTATAGATGTTATTTTAGGCCCTAGACATTCCATCATATTTTAATGTAACAAAAAAAATGCAAAACATATATGCCTTAAATTATGCATGTACAACAAACATCTGCTTCTCAGCCTTTCCTAGTTTATAATTGCAGCATGATTAACATATAACCATCAAATACATTTTTTTCTTTCTTGGGATTGCCAAAGAAAAAAACGTATTTTATGACTTGTGGTTACTGTTATTTATTCTTCCTTGATTTTCATCTTCCCTCAACTGTGCAATGGGAATATTATTAACTCTAGGGTATTTTTTGTAGTGAGTAAACACAGAAAGGGTTGTAAAATGCTCAGTGTGTGCAAATAGCAGTCCCTTAATCTAAATAGAGGATATGCAGACAGAACTTCACTACTGGAGTTTCTGGTCCTTTTTTTAGGTATGCCCATTGAACTTTTTATTTACATTATTTTAAACTTATACTAGGAGCAAGCGTCCTGCTGTTGAGTGCTGGTTTGTCAAACGTT
Source organism: Neofelis nebulosa (assembly GCF_028018385.1). NCBI lineage: Eukaryota > Metazoa > Chordata > Mammalia > Carnivora > Felidae > Neofelis > Neofelis nebulosa. The sequence goes on along the minus strand of NC_080784.1, from coordinate 38,838,190 downwards.
TATAAAAAGTTTAGCTTTTTTAATCTGAAGCTTTTAAAATCTGTTATAAAGGAAATGCCAATTATGGAAACAGTCATGCGTCATGCTATGGATAATCAAATAACTTTGCTGACGTTTGGACTAGGCATTTCACTGAGGCACTTTGCTAACATGTGGAGACCAACTTGGGCCTCCTCAGAACAACTCAGGCCTTGAGAACAGCCAATCAGGAGAGCGCGTTGCCACCACACCCACCTGTCCACTGCTTGTCCAGTGATTGGAGCCAACTGTCTCCTTTTTTACCAGGCTGAATTGCTATGAGTTCATTCTTCCTGGAAATCTCTGCAACTCTTGTAGACATGCAGCATAACAGCACAGGCCGCTCCAAATCTGGTGTCATGTTTATTTTATTTTATTTTATTTTATTTTATTTTATTTTATTATTTTATTTACTTATTTTTTTTTTTAAAGTATAGATTGAGAGGTGAAAGCACTTCATTTATTTATTCTTTCCTTTTTATTTTTTTTCTTACCCTCCCCCATGGTCTTCTGGTAAGTTTCTCAGGATCCACATAAGAGTGAAAACATATGGTATCTGTCTTTCTCTGTATGACTTATTTCACTTTAAAGGTAAATTTATGGAGGGTATGTTATTGTTCCTAGGAAAGGAGAAATATTGAGCATCCCAGGAAAGATATTCTAAAGGCAGTTCACAGTTACCAGATGGATAGGATAAGCATGCATTTGAAGATGAGGTACAAGAGTTCAATTACAATGCAATTCCCTTTAAGTTTCTAACCACCCCCCCCCACCCTCAACACACACACACACACACACACACACACACACACGCCTAAAGGACTTCATCAGTAATTCACCTTCTCTCTGAAACTGATAGTCATACTTACTGACTCAGGCAGCTTCTGCAGAGTGCCAAAAGCCAAATTGAAGGGGGAAAAAAAAAAAGTTTGGTGAGGGGAAAAAAATCAACATCCTATTTGACGGAATTGATTAGTCTTTTCCAATGTAGACACCTAACAGATTTGCTTTTCATTTGTATGGAAAAGATGTTTGTGAAAACAGAATCAGTAAACTAGATAGCCCAATTTCTCCTCCCAAAATAAAGCAAAGAAGGAAGGCTAAGCTAAAAGTACACTGCCTGAAAGAAAGTGAAAATTTCCCATTGTTAACTCTTCCCCTGTGTCTCACTCCCACCTTTCAATACTACTATTCATCCATCCCTCCAGTGCTGAGCTCTACTCTATTTATGTGGAATCTGCTATTTTGCTGTCATCACCCATCACATTTAATTCACATGTTAGCCTGGAAATTCACTATGGCAGGTCAAATAGAAGTGCAGCTACTGAGCACTGACCCATATGCTAATGCAAATTCTTTACATGTAGAAAGATATTTGAAAGTATTATGAACATTTTGGTGAAAAAAATATGCAATGTGATTTCATTATTCTTATTTTACTTGCATACCTCAATACAACATTTTTTAAATGTCTATTTATTTTTCAGCGGGGGGGGGGGGGTGGAATGGGCAGACAGAGAGGGAGAACACAGAATCCAAATCAGGCTCCAGGCTCTGAGCTGTCAGCCCCAAAAGTGGTGTTGGAACTCTGGAACCATGGGGATCATGACCTGAGCACAAGTGGGATGCTTAACTGACTAAGCCACCCAGGTGCCCCAATAGAACATTTTAAATAGTTTTATTAAGATGTAATTTAGGTACCATAAATTTAGGTACATAAACAAGTCAATGTTTTTAGTATATTTAACTAAAACCATAATGTAATTTTAGAATATTATTTATCACCTTCCCCCCAAAACTCCTCCATTCTTCCCCATCTCCAGGCAAACACTAATCTACTTTGTTTCTAAGATTTGCCTATTTGTGGATATTTTATATAAATGTGTTTTCTATAAACACATACAATATGTGTTTTTCTTTTTTTTAAAACGGGCTTCTTTCAGTTCACACGACAATCTAGTTTTAAGTTGTTTGACCTCAATATTCTGTCTGTGAGGATAAAATGTCATCCTTGAATTCTTTTATGAGTTTGAGGATTGGGTATAATTTTCATGACAGAAAACTTAAAAACTGGTTAAAGCAAGAGGACTTTTCTGCGCCAGGTAGGTTAATCCATTTTGCCAATGTTAATATACAAGATTGTGCAAGCATGAATGAGCCACGGAACAATGTGTGTCCATGGATCCCTAAATTGACATTGTCCAGGAGAATTTTGGGGGAAAACAAACAACAACAAAAACACTGCAAGTCACAAACAGGATCCATTAAAAGACAAGTGTAGTTTAAATACTTATGAAATGTAGTTTAACAGTTTAATTTCCCATCCTTGGAAAACTGGTGATTGCAGAGTATTTAACATAAATCCATATAAATTTGTGTTTCGTGGATAGGGGGCCTTTCTGAGCTAGAATCCTTAGGAAAAGCAAATAGAACTTTACAGAGAAAGTAAATTCTCCCTTCTGCCCTTTCCCCTTCTTTTCTCTGGCAGGGTTGATACTCATTACAGTTTGCTCAAATACTTGGAAGAGAATTTAGAGCCCTCCCCCCAACTTCTGATTTTAAAGCCAATAGATGATGAGGTTTATTTGCATATTTCCAGTCACATAAGCAGCCGTGCAGTGGAAACAGTGTCAGACTCCATCCTCCCTTCTCCTCCTCAGAGGGAACCTGCCACTTCTAACTGCCCTGCCCTGCGTTTTAAAGGGCAACTTGCCTCACGCTGAACCGCGCCTCCAGCCTGCTCCCGTCTCAGGCTCAGCTGGTCCAACACTGTTCGCGCTCCTGCCAGAGCCCTGTAGCTCCTACAGAGAGCCTTGCCCGGAGATGGAGAGCAAAACCCTGTTCCTGATGGCTCTGGGCATATGGCTCCAGATTCTGACCACCACCCGTGGATGGGTGGCTGCCGACGACAGTAAGTTTTGCGTGTACACTCCCCTCCACCTGCAGACTTCACTCTGTGGCCACTTCCACAAGTTACAAGGATGGGAAGGAGGAAACTGAAAGGGGTTGCAGAGGCACCCTGGAAACTTTCCTAGCCAGAGCGCCAGGCCGGGAGAAGAGTCACTGGGCTGGGATCCGGGAGGGGCAGGGAGGGAATTCTCCCTCCGATCTTGCTAGAGTCTTGCTGGAGTCTTTCCCTCGTTGATCCTTCCGATCTGGCTGAGGCCATATTTCCGGGTACGTAGGCTCAGAGACGAAGAGTAGCTGGTAGCATGAGGGGCGGACAAAGAGAGGTCGGAGGAAGGACTTAAATGGTGGAGATCCATAATAACTCTCTCGCATGCGGGCTCTGGAATGAAAGGCGCGCGGGTCAAGGTGACCCTGGCGCAGCCGCGACCCGGGCTCCGGCCTTCGTGAGCACCGACAGAGTGGCGGCTTCTGTAGGAGAAGGCCACGAAGAGGAGGGGAAGAAGCGTTGTGGGTATCTTAGAAGCACCGGGCACCAGCTCTCTGCCTTGACAGCGTAGTGGGGGACTGAGTCGCGTAGGTGGCAGCGAGTCCTGCTGTGCCAGCAGCCTGCACCCCTTCCGGAGCTGGGAAGCTCGCCAGTTTCCTTTCTTTTTCTTTCTTTCTTTCTTTCTTTCTTTCTTTCTTTCTTTCTTTCTTTCTTTCTTTCTTTCATTTTCTTTCTCTTTCTTTTTCTTTCTTCTTTCTTTCTCTTTCTTCTTTCTTTCTTTCTTTCTTTCCTCTTCCTCTTTCTTTCTTTCTATTTTCTTTCTTTCTCTTTCTTTCTTTCTTTTTCTTTCTTCTTTCTCTTTCTTCTTTCTTTCTTTCTTCCTCTTTCTTTCTTTCTTTCTTTCTTTCTTTCTTTCTTTCTTTCTTCTTTCTTTCTTTTATTGAAGAGGGAGAGAGCGTGCATGAGTCGGGGAGGGGCAGAGAGAGGAGACATAGAATCCCAAGCAAGTCCCTTTCAGCTTAGAGCCCCACGCTGGGCTGAACTCAGGAACTTTGAGATCATGACCTGAGGGGACTGAGACACCCAGGCACCCCTCCCTAGCTTCCATTCTTGCAGATGCAACTTTTCTTAGCACCCAGAAAACCTAGGGAAGAGTTGACCCTCCTGATAACGTGTCGCAGGGACTAGCTGTCTGTCGCCACTGACTTGGGGGTTGCTGGTTTTGCAATTGGCTACCCTTAATGTCCTGGGAACTCACTCCTGCTCTGACCTGAGAAGCAGCTGCTAGCAGTGGGGCTTCAGGGAGTTTACCCTTGAACCTCAGTCACCACCCTGGAGCCCCTGGCTTGCTAGGGTTAAGGTGCTACAGGAGAGATGTGAATTTCTTTATTGTAGGGAAGACACAGGCCCAGCTCCAGACCCTTCCACTATGGAGGCAGCAGGCCTGCCCTTGAACTTTGGTTCATCTAATATACAACAACAACCAAAAACCAACTGAAGCAAGTTATAAAAGGAGGCAACGTTTTTTTCTCTCTTCCCTGGTAAAATTGCATTTAGGTCAGTGTCACTTGGATGTGCTCTCAGGTAGCATGTCCACAGACGTTCAAGTTATAGTTAAGTTTGTCCATGACTTTTCAGTTGAAAGTTTATTTCAGCAGTGTGTTGTGATAGAACATTTTTGTTAGGGTTATTTAAAAAAAAAGTAGATTTCATTAATATGATTGAATAAAAAAAGTATCTTTTCTGTCAAATCAGTTTAAGAATATTGGAGGTTCAATTAGAAAGTCTTAAATATCTTATATAGTGTCATGTTCCCTTCATAGTTCCAAGAAAATGGTAGGAACAAACTCCAAATTCTTATTTAAGAAAATACACCATGGTGTGATGTTCCTTTTACCATAAACACACGAATATGTGTTGTCCACAGTTTGTTTTTGCTGGCTCCTTAGCAATTCATGACCCTAAATTCCTGGTCTAGTCAGTGTCACCTCTCTGGTTTTTAGATTCCTCAACTCTAAAATCAGGAGTTCAGACTGCACTCAAAATTCTCTTAGGCTGGGGTGCCTGGCTGCCTCAGCCGATGGAACATGCGACTCTTGATCTCTGGGTTGTGAGTTTGAGCCCCACATTATATGTAGAGATCACTTAAGAAAATAAATAAAATCTTGAAAAAAAATTCTTGTAAGTGCCTCTAATTCATACTCTTTGATTTAAGTAGACACTTTGTGATTGATGAATTAAATTGGATTTTAACCAACACGTGCTTTTCCTGGCTGTAAATGTATTAAGGGAAGAATCATTTTTCAGTAGACTTGAAATTAATCCCTCCTATCCTTCCCTCCCACTCTCACTCCACCACCCCCCACCCTTTATATTATGCCTCTCCCATCACAGCAAATTTCCACCCCTTTTCTCCTCCAAATGAATTCATCTAGGAATGTAAGAATTTCATAGCCAAAGGATACAAGTGTGAGAGAATGGTAAGCAGCACCTTCTCTGGGCTCTGACTTTACTTATTCTTGATTTTTTTCTAAGATGAAAGTAAGGATATGAGGCACTGCCCTCAGGCTCTTTGTTCTTGGAGCCACCTCAGTCTCTGCAGAGCCTCATTAGGAAACTTGAAGAGCTAAGCAAGGAGCATATGGGTCAGTGCTCAGTAGCTGCACTTCTATTTGACCTGCCATAGTGAATTTCCAGGCTAACATGTGAATTAAATGTGATGGGTAATGACAGCAAAATAGCAGATTCCACATAAATAGAGTAGAGCTCAGCACTGGAGGGATGGATGAATAGTAGTATTGAAAGGTGGGAGTGAGACACAGGGGAAGAGTTAACAGTGGGAAATTTTCACTTTCTTTCAGGCAGTGTACTTTTAGCTTAGCCTTCCTTCTTTGCTTTATTTTGGGAGGAGAAATTGGGCTATCTAGTTTACTGATTCTGTTTTCACAAACATCTTTTCCATACAAATGAAAAGCAAATCTGTTAGGTGTCTACATTGGAAAAGACTAATCAATTCCGTCAAATAGGATGTTGATTTTTTTCCCCTCACCAAACTTTTTTTTTTTCCCCCATTCAATTTGGCTTTTGGCACTCTGCAGAAGCTGCCTGAGTCAGTAAGTATGACTATCAGTTTCAGAGAGAAGGTGAATTACTGATGAAGTCCTTTAGGTGTGTGTGCGTGTGTGTGTGTGTGTTGAGGGTGGGGGGGGGTGGTTAGAAACTTAAAGGGAATTGCATTATAATTGAACTCTTGTACCTCTTCTTCAAATGCATGCTTATCCTATCCATCTGGTAACTGTGAACTGCCTTTAGAATATCTTTTCTGGAGAAGTGTCTATTCATGTCTTTTGCCCATTTCTTCACTGGATTCTTTGTGTTTTGGGTGTTGAGTTTGGTAAGTTCTTTATATTTTGGATACTAACCCTTTATCTGATATGTCATTTGTAAATATCTTCTCTCATTCCGTCAGTTGCCTTTTAGTTGTGCTGATTGTTTCCTTCGCTGTGCAGAAGCTTTTTATTTTGATGAGGTCCCAGTAGTTTATTTTTGTTTTTGTTTCCCTTGCCTCTGGAGACGCGTTGAGTTAGAAGTGGCTGTGGCCAAGATCAAAGAGGTTTTTGCCTGCTTTATCCTTGAGGAATTTGAGGCTTTCTGTCTTACATTTAGGTCTTTCATCCATTTTGTGTTTATTTTTGTGTATGGTATAATAAAGTGGTCTCCAGGTTCATTCTTCTGCATGTCGCTGTCCAGTTTTCCCAGCACCACTTGCTGAAGAGACTGTCTTTATTCCATTGGATATTCTTTCCTGCTTTGTCAAAGATTAATTGGCCATACATTTTTGGGTCCAATTCTTGAGTCTCTATTCTGTTCCATTGATCTGAGTATCTTTTTTTATGCCTGAACCATACTGTCTTGATAATTACACTTTTTTTTTTAATTTTTTTTTCAACGTTTTTTATTTATTTTTGGGACAGAGAGAGACAAAGCATGAACGGGGGAGGGGCAGAGAGAGAGGGAGACACAGAATCGGAAACAGGCTCCAGGCTCTGAGCCATCAGCCCAGAGCCTGACGCGGGGCTCGAACTCATGGACCGCGAGATCGTGACCTGGCTGAAGTCGGACGCTTAACCGACTGCGCCACCCAGGCGCCCCGATAATTACACTTTTGTATTACAGCTTGAAGTCTGGGATTGTGATGCCTCCTGCTTTGGCTTTCTCTTTCAAGACTGTTTTGGCTATTTGGGGTATTTTCTGGTTCCATACAAATTTTAGGATTGTTTGTTCTAGCTCTGTGAAGAATGCTGGTGGATGGAACTAAAGCAGATTATGCTAAGTGAAATTAGTCAGTCAGAGAAAGACAAATATCATATGACTTCACTCATATGAGGGCTTTAAGACACAGAACAGATGAACGCAAGGAAAGGGAAGTAAAAATAATATGAAAACAGGGTAGGGGGACAAAACATAGATACTCTTAAATATGGAGAACAAACAGAGGGTTACTCGAGGGGTTGTTGGAAGGGGGATGGGCTAAATGGGTAAGGGACATTAAGGAATCTACTCCTGAAATCATTGTTACAGTATAAGCTAATTTGGATGTAAATTAAAAAAAATAAAATTAAAGAAAAAAGAATATCTTTTCTGGGATGCTCAATATTTCTTCTTTCCTAGGAACAATAACATACCCTCCATAAATTTACCTTTAAAGCGCTTTCACCTCTCAATCTAATTTCATCTCTGTGAGTTATTATCCATGTTAAGTAAATACCTTGTCTTTGTTTATACACTTAGAATTTTAGCTATTTAAGAATTTAGAAATAAAGATTACATAGTCAAGAAATACATTAACTTGTAACTTGCCTGGTATCCAAGTCCTACTTTAGTGCTGAATAAGGCCATCTGATGGGAACAAGTCAGAGTGGTTACGTTGCTATGATAAGTTGAATTCAGGATGGAAGCACTTATAAAGGAATATACCTTAGGCAGCCCCCTTCCCACTACCCTAAGGTAGCTTTAATTTCTAAGGGGATCTGATAAAAAAGATCTTTATCCCCTTAGAAAGATAAGTGCAGTCATTAATATCATTTTCATGTATGGAAATCAGTAATTCCCTTAGTAACAATTGAGTCAAATCACTTCATCTGTCAGGCAAGAGCAATTCTAGTGTATATTGGAACAACTAAAAGTAACAGCTGGCCCATATCAATTGTGTGAAAAGATAGGCTTGGAAAGTACATTCATCTTTAGGATGCTGAGACACTCTTACAAACACCAGCAGTGTGAAAATTTCTGTCAGAATGCCAAAGAGAAAGAAAAACTGACTAAACACTAATACCATTTATGATCATGTATAGAACTGACATAGAATTGAAAACAGCACATAGCATATAGAGTGGTGCAATCTTCCTGTCAAATGCTTCATTATGCTTTCTGTAACTTAAAATAAAAACTAATCTCCTTGAGAAGTGAAATAAAAGTCTCCAAATACAAATTTGTTTGAGAATGTATGAATTTCCTTTTTTTTTAAATGTAGAAGTTATGTACCGAACAGGAAATGTTGGTAGTGGAAAATTGGACCTCTCAATGGGCTATGCAGATAATCTGTATAGAATCTATGAATTTAATAGACTTTTTTTCATGGAAATTCACAAAGCTAGCCTTAATAATTTCTGAGAATATCCTTAGTTATTTCAAAACCACCAGCAACTCTAGGACCATCATGTTGCATAACTCTAGGGGAAAATAGACCAAAGTGAGTGGCATCCTATGGAGCTATGTAAAGCAGTAGTCTTAAATAACAGTTTAACAAATAGGTGGTGGGTGGGATATGTCTGCCAGGTCACTTGGATGATTTCTACTTCGAAAAGATTGATAATCAAATATGTTAAAATAAGATTATTGTGGAGGGATGAGTTATTTGATGTGGAGAGATGAGACAAGGTGAAACTAATTTAGTTTGAAATTTTCTAAAGCGCTTCCTAACAATTAAAAAAAAACCTTCTTGGGTATTTAAGATTTAATTAAGAGCAGAATACCTTCTTGGGTATTTAAGATTTAAAAATCTACATTTTTTTCTACTATCAGGCAAATAATAAGGCCATCAGAATACTACCTGGTTAGGAAGGAAAAGGAAGACCTGCATTTTCAAATAAGATGGAAGGCGAACTGTATTTTTGATGGGTGAATGGCTTACAAGTGCAATTTTACTATCTGTAAATAAAAAAAGCCTTAAATAGCAATAGTTTACCACACTCTCTTATTTGAATAAATTATCTTAGAATGTTCAGGTGCTAGAGATGAGAGAGAGAGAGAGAGAGAGAGAGAGAGATCAACTTGTCACCTATAATGAATGACTTAGTAAGTAGCCACAATATTGCTTTAGGAATTTTAGAAAATAATTAAAAAGGAAAAAGTTGACCAGTACTCAGCTAGCTACATGAATACATGTATATTCATTATACCATATCATTCTTGTTTTTATTTTGGCCTGGCTTTTGCAATGTTATTTGAAATTACAGATTTTCAGCATTTGAATTGTGAAAAGAGTAAATTTAGATTAAGAAATTAGAAGTACCAATTATTTATCATCTGAGTTTTAAGTAGAGGAATCTAAAATCTACAAATTATTACCATTTTATAGTAAATAATTTTTAATTTTTGTCTTGACAAGAAAGTAAATAATTTCCCCTAATATAACTTCCCTTTGATTGTGTTTGCTTTGTATAAGAGTTTGATTTTATTTGCAGCAAAATTTATTTCAAGCATTCACTGTGGTATTAGATGAAGGTTTATCAAAATTTAGGGTTATTGTCAAGAGATTCAAATGGTAGGCTGAAGTTTATTTCTCTCCTTATTCACTTTGGGATTGACTATGAAGAATCAAAGTGGATTCTTTCCCAAACCTGCTTTGCTGTAGTTTTGAAACGACAAAGCTATAAGCTATGACTTTGTGTAGAAGACAGTAAAGACATAAGAAATAATAGAAAAAATATTTGGGTAAAGTATTAACCAGTTCACACATATGCATTTTTGAACAACCCACTAAATGATTTTTCAAAAATATTTTTAACTGAGGTACCTTGCTATGGGGGTGGGAACAACTTCATATAAAAACTTCCTCAAGCTTCCAAATTTTCTTACTGCTATTATTTTTTAAAGTTATGCTATTGCAAAGGAAACAACCTTTTCTCAAGCCTATTATACAACATTTTGGGAAAAGCATTATGTTGATATAATCCAATATTGAAAGAGGGTGAAAAATAATATATGAAATAAGTGGAATTTTACAATGCAAGAGCCATGAGCCAATGTTCTTTAGGAGAATGAGTTTTGAATTGTAACCAAGAGACCTGGATTCTGGTCTCTGTCAACTTCTATTACTAATGGAGAATTAGTCATTCTCTTGCTTAACCGACTGAGCCACCCAGGCACCCCAAGTCATTCTCTCTCAATCTACATTTATTAAAAAAAATAGAAATAAAAATATCATTGGTGGTAGTTGCTTATAAACCTAAAACATACCATAACAACAAATAAAACAAACAACCCTCCAATTAGCCACCTATCCAATTTTTCCTTTTCAGGAATTACAGGAGGAAGAGATTTTATAGATATTGAAAGTAAATTTGCTCTAAGGACCCCTGAAGACATAGCTGAAGATACTTGCCACCTCATTCCTGGAGTGACAGAATCTGTGGCTAACTGCCACTTCAACCACACCAGCAAAACCTTTGTGGTGATCCATGGCTGGACGGTAAGACAGTCTTTTTGGGAAAGAGATTGGGGTAACCCAAGCATCTTGACCCCGTGATGAGTTGTTGGGAACCCCGTGATGAGTCTTCATATATCCTGTACTTCTGCTTGCTTTCCTATGGCCTTACTTCATTTTTATTTAAAAAAAATTTTTTTAATGTTTATTCACTTTTTGAGAGACAGAGCATGAGTGAGGGAGGGGCAGAGGGAGAGGGAGACACAGAATCCATAGCAGGCTCCAGGCTCTGGGCTGTTAGCACAGAGCCTGGTGCGGGGGTCAAACCCACGGACAGTGAGATTATGACCTGAGCAACCCAAGCGCCCCTCCTATGGCTTTACTTTAAACTTGAGTACAGGCAATTCTGACTCAGGGTGGGATTGTGGAACCTAAAATCACAGGTTCATGAGTATTTCCCCCCAGATAGTGCCTACCTTCATTTTACCACAGTCCATAGTTGGTGCCCTTGAATCAGCCATTCTTGTGAGTTGGGAAAACAAGGCTTTGCTCACCTACAGAGCAGAATGTACATTTTCAGTTTAGGAAACCAGTACACACCTGGTATGATCCTGATTCATGTAGCACATTGCCAAAGCACATGCTTTCCTAAGGGAAACAACCTGTCAGAGGGAGGAGAGGGTTAGAGTGGAGTGAGGAAGTATTGATTCTGGCTCTGGCTTTGCCATTCTCCAGCTCTGTGAAGTGACTGATGCTACTTCTTATCTCTGGGCCTCAGTTGACTGATGTGTAAGACAAAGAGGTTAGACTAGTTGTCCCTCTACTTCCAACATTCTCCAATTGTAAACTTTAGGGAACTTTTTTATAGATGACAGAGGGCTAGCCAGGGAAGTGTCACACAAAATCATTAGAAAAGGTGAAAACTGTGGTTACATTTAAAGAATGTGAATAGGTGATGTGGATTAAGGAGTGCACTTGTGATGAGCACCAGATGTTATATGGAAATGTTGAATCACTAAATTTTACACATGAAACTAATATTACACTGTATGTTAAGTAACTGGAAATTAAATTAAAGCTTAAAAAAAGAAAACAACAACAACAAAATAAAGAATGTGAATAAAGTAGTGCTCTCTAAATATGTGGCAGTCACTTTACATGGTTCAGTTCTTACTTAACTACTTCAGTTGGTTTTTAATATTTTAAAACCCTAGTTAGCAAATTTCATCTTTTATATAAAAAGGAGTTATATAAAATGGGAAGTTAAAGAGAAATTATCTTTCCATTATGTTGGAGCTTGTGAATATAGTAAAGATACTAAATATATCCTAATGAGATGAATTAGAGAAGGATTGATAGACTTCTAGTCTTGACTTATTTTCCTGTGTAACTTAAGTACCATTCTTATTAACAATATAGGATAATTGCTATAACTTTATGGAGATGAAGGCAACTACTAACAGAATTTAGATGGATGTTTATTTTTTAAACATCTATTTACTAAGTTAACATAATAAATTACATATCTTATGATAAAATTATATATTCAAATTATTAACATGGATCTTTTTATATTTAAGAGATTTAATAAGAAAAAGTAATTGTTGGTAGTTTTAGAGATGTTTTGATTGTATATAGAGTTTTAATACCTTTGTAAAAAGTATAATAAGCTTAATAAACATTTTATATGGCACAATAAATTGAATGTCTCAGACCTCACATTCTTATCCCCTGAGAGAACTTGATGCTTTAAGAATTTTTAAAAAGCATAGTTCCTTCTCATGCAAAGATGACATAACTAACCCAGTATCAGTATATAGTGCCAATTTCTATTATGGGTCCTTCTGCCCACTAAACCCACCATATTCTTCATATCATGTGTCCTGACATTTTGAGTGCCTGAGCTCAGAGGCTAGGCCATTGGCTGTGGGACTGACTTTCATCATAAAAAGCTAGCTGGTTGGTCTATTCAGTAACTAATCTAGCCATAGAAAGGCTTCAGTTCACCTGTGAATCTGAGTCAAAGATTTAAAAACTTTGTGCTGATTTAAGGAACCTTAGAAAAAAACCCTAGAAAAACTTTTTAGAGTTAAAGAAGGTTTCTTTTACACCCCTTTGTTCAGGGGTACTTACAGCAGTATTTTATGTTGAATTAAAAAAGAAAGGAGTATCTGTTGGGATGAGCACCGAGTGTTGTATGGAAACCAATTTGACACTAAATCTCTTATTAAAAAATAAATAAAATAAAATAAAATAATACAAAAAATAAAGTTCTTCCTATGATTAAAAAAAGAGAAAGGAGTAGATTCATTTTTAGACAGTTAATAAAAGTATCAGTCACTGTAGAAATAAGTTGGGTTTTTTGCTCTTTGATAGATTGCTTAACTTGGAAACATTGATAGTACAGAAAAACTTATAATAGGAGCTTAGAGCAAGCAAGATTTTTCTGCCTTATCTGAGGTAAGCTGTTCAGCAACTCAAGGTCATAAGACTAAGGGAAATGGGGAAATTCTTTAGTTTTGCCATGGAAAATCCAAAAGAATGCTTAGCATGTAGTATGCTTAGGGCACATCCCAGAAAGCTGTTTAGACACAGCTGTCCTGGAGCTTTGCCACCTGCTTAGGTTTCATAGACCAGTGCACTAAGCACAGAGTTCTCATTGTGGTAGGAGGCCCTCATGCCAGCTGAAAGGAGGAGTGGTTAATGTTTCATTCTGAAGAACTGATATCATCCTCTCTTGAAAGGCAGTTGAAAAGTGTGGCAAGCCCCCAACCACTAAGAGAGGAGAAGAGGAGACAGGACCAATTCACAGGAATTTGAGGCTAGGTCGGTGTTCTAGCCTGTTTCCTCAAAGACCCAGGCTGTGCTTAGACTTAAAGCAGCCTCACCGAAACATGTTCAAAGAAGGTTTATTAAATGAGTTTCTAATGAGCCAACGTCACCTTTGTACCTTTTTTTCTTTTCTTTTTTTTCTTTTTCTCTTTATGCTTGAAATGGCAATAGCTTTAATTATATCACTGCAAGTAGACTGGAAGTCAGAATGGTTGTAAGAAGACATTTATGAGGTGGTGGGTAACTTCAAGATCATCTGAATCCAACTCCTTTGTTTTGTAGGTGTCCTAAAAGGTTAAAACAGTGCCTACATTCATAGAAGTAATTATTGGAAGAGCTGGGACTGGAACCAAGATCTCCTGAGTTTCAGGCTTGCTTTTTCCTACCACAGCAATGAGGTGAAAAGCTGTGCAGTTGTTAGTGTCAGGAGTGAAACAAGAACTCAGGTTTTGATAGTTTTAGTCTAGAGAATAAAGTAAACAAAATGGAAGCATAAATCTGAAAGAATCCACCATATAAGATCAAAGTTCCAAATGAAGCCCACTGGTTTGGGAATTCAAGACTCCTATATTTGCTTTTGGAATTATTCTAAGAATATAGGTTTTATAGATCTCCCTTCAAAAGCTGCCTTAAATATATATTTCAGAACCTTCTTTGTTGAGTACATATTTGAGTAACTTTTACTATGGCTACAATATGATTTCTATCAGGTCATGGTAGAGGTGGGGAGATTTGGGGATTTGAATCAAGTTACTGCTACATGCAGGCTCATGGAAGGATGGTGGAGAATTTTATAATTCGCTTTTTTAAAAATGTGTTTTGATTATTTTAAAGTGTGCATCTTTGCAGAAGTGTCTGATGTCCTCTCTGAAAGCATAAATTAAAATTTTACATAAAAAAAGTTAATGTGAGAACTCTATAGTTCTTTTGACTTTGAATTTTGGGGCTTTCTTAAACAAGAGGTAAAGAATTACAGTTGGCAGTCTCCTTATCTCCAAACAGAGCCAATCTAATTTGAGAAATGTGACTATTAATTCTCAATAATTTCCACTCTGAAAATTAAGAATTTGAGAGAATTGTAAAAAAAAAAATCTGAACTGAAACTGATCATTTTCTTATGTATTAACAAACAGATTGATAAATAAATTTACCTTCTGTTAGAATTAGTATGCTTAAAACTTTTTTTCATCAGCACATCAAATGTTGTATGTAAATAAATGACTCTTAAGAAAAAAAGAGTACATTCACATCCTCCAAACTAATTTTGTTGGGAATAAGTTATTAGCCTAGTTGAAAGTAATTGAATTAAATTTATTATAAAATAGTCTATAGCTCCAGTGCAAAATTTTAGCTTATTCAGATTGATCTTTCATATAAATTACTGGTTTTACAGAATTCATAAACCAAGCTTTTAAAAATTGGTGGTGTAAACCGTAGTCTGCCATTCCTCACCTCAACACCCTTCTTTGGCATACTCAAATTTGCCTCATAAAGTGGAGTCACAAGTCTCTGAACACTGTTTTGCATGGTTTGAGTTTTCTTCCTGAGTTAATGGACAACCTTTCAGATTTGTTTGTTTTCTTTCCATTCAGCGTAAGTATATTAGGCTGTCATCTCTATAACAAGTTGTATGTGGGTATTTTAAGAAAGCTTGCATCATCCTTTTCAGGTGACAGGAATGTATGAGAGTTGGGTGCCAAAACTTGTGGCTGCCCTGTACAAGAGGGAACCAGATTCCAATGTCATTGTGGTGGACTGGCTGTCACGGGCCCAGCAGCATTATCCGGTGTCTGCGGGATACACCAAGCTGGTGGGAAAGGATGTGGCCAAGTTTATCAACTGGATGGCGGTAAGATTGGGGGAAGAAGCCTTACATGCCCAAAACAGATCTCTTGGCCAGAGTGGGACAAATGGCTGGTCTTTGTTCCTTTTCATCTGGGGCAATTCAAATCTTCAGAATAGGTGTGGTTATTTTTCAGCCAGAAAGCAGTATTATGATAAGAATGATAAAACTGTAAAGCCAAAGCATAGTCCTGCCCTTCCCTATCGATATTCTCATAGTGAATAGATCTGGTGAGACCAAGAAGTGATTGGGCAAAACAGACAAAAGCTTGTTATTTCAGGACAAAGGGAAGATGTCAGGTTCAGCCAAATCCTTCCTTACCAGTTGACTGGCACATGGAAATGTTATGTTGGCTTTGACCCATTAGAATACCAATCTCTTTCATGAAAGCATTAATAATACCTATTGCTTAGTGTAGATTAAAGATCCAGATTTTTGTTGAGGGTTAGGGGAGTGATGGATTTGAGCCAGGAAGAAACTGGCAAGAAAAGTCTGTAGATATGAGATGGCTAAGGGTCAGGACTTCTGGCTTAGCTGCCACTTTTATTCACTTTTTTCCTGAGGTCATCCTCTGAAAATTATCTTTGAAATGTGTCTTGGCATTGGTTGAAAGGAGGCTAATACTCTGACAGGGCCAAAATATTTAAGCCAGATATGTGGAGGTAAAAAATAAGCTGTGTTTATTGGACTGACTGTTAGAAGATAAAAGTTCTTGGGGTACCTGTGTGGTTCAGTCGGTTGAGTGTCCAACTCTTGATTGTAGCTCAGGTCATGGGCCCAGGGTTGTGGGATTGAGCCCCGCATTGGGCTCTTGCCCTGAGTGTGGAGCCTGCTGGAGATACTCTCCCTCTCTTTCTCTCTCCCTCTCTCCCCAACTTGAGCACACTCCCTGTCTCTAAAACTAAAGAAAAAAAGAAAGATTAAAGCTCTTTTCTTGACTCTTTTGCTTATCAGGAAAGTGAACCTGGGAAAATCAGATCACCTGCCTCGACCTCAGGCTTATTATCTATTGAATAAAGAGGATGGACTATATGTGTCTGCGATCCATTCCTGCTATAATATTTTCTGGTTTTAAGACATTTCCTGGCTAACTTAAAGAATAAAGTGATGTAGGGTATTTAGAGTAGGGAATACTGGCTTAAAGTTAAATATATATTTAATGTATGTGTTTATCTACATATAGATACACACACATATACATATATCTACTTATAAATATACAGCTATACATACACATGTACATGCATACATATATTTTCAGATAAATGAAAATTCACATTTCCATACATTTCAATATCAGATGTATGGAAAAAGTTTGTAACTTAAATATGTTGTTAAAGAAAGAGAAATCTCAACTCTAAAGTGTTTCTTTGATCTATACCACAAAATTTAAATAAGTAGAATTAATTTTCAGTATAGCCTGCATTTCCAAAACAATATTTTTCATTTAGCTTTGATCTTTTGTACAGAACTGTAAGAACCCCTTTTTTCTTTTTCTCTTCCAAAGGAGGAATTTCACTATCCTCTGGACAATGTCCATCTCTTGGGATACAGCCTTGGAGCTCATGCTGCTGGCATTGCAGGAAGTCTGACCAATAAGAAGGTCAATAGAATTACTGGTAAGAAAACAGTGCCAGTAGTCTATCACAGAAGAGTCAAGATGCCTGTCATTTGGAAATAGAATAAAAATGTTTGTAAAATATATCTATATGTGTGTGGTGTTCCTCTCTGCTTGCCAAGCCATTTGATTATATTATGGGAGCACTTTTTTTTCTGGAGAAGGAGAGAATATGGGCACTAGCTGTCCTAGACATACCACCTACTGTCAGAAGAAAGATAGAGCAGAGTTAAGCACAAAAAGCTCAGTGGTCTCTGGGAAGCTCATTTCCATCCTCCTGGGCTCTGTGCTTTGGTGGCATGTATGTCACATTTCACATCAGTACTGGGATAAATGAAAAAGGACCAACACCAGAGCCTGTTTGGAAAAAAGAAGGCAGTCAACCAGGGCAAAGGTAGTAGATGATTTGGCATGCATAAAGAAAAAGAGGGGCGCCTGGGTGGCGCAGTCGGTTAAGCGTCCGACTTCAGCCAGGTCACGATCTCGCGCTCCGTGAGTTCGAGCCCCGCGTCAGGCTCTGGGCTGATGGCTTGGAGCCTGGAGCCTGTTTCCGATTCTGTGTCTCCCTCTCTCTCTGCCCCTCCCCCGTTCAAGCTATGTCTCTCTCTGTCCCATAAATAAATAAATAAATAAACGTTGAAAAAAAAGAAAAAGAACGAACTCACCACTCTTTGAAGTCCTTCTCAACAGGTTCAAAAATAATTTACAAAAGGAGATCTAGCTATTCTGAATGAAATTGCTATTTAATAGCAAGTTTCAGAGACTCAAATTCCTTTCAGAAAGAGCTAAGCCTACTTCTATGACTCTCAGTAACTTAATGATCCAATCACTAGGATAAGGAGCTAATAAAAATCTATGTGGCTGCCAGTTACATTCAAATGATGAACAATTGAATGCCAAGGTGACATTAGCATTGTCTAATGCTAATGGAGACTAAAATTAATGGGAATTAAAAAATATGTGAGGTCTTTTTTTTCCCCCCTCATTAAGGACTAGATCCAGCTGGACCTAACTTTGAATATGCAGAAGCTCCAAGTCGCCTTTCTCCTGATGATGCAGATTTTGTAGATGTCTTACACACATTCACCAGAGGGTCACCTGGCCGAAGTATTGGAATCCAGAAACCAGTAGGACATGTTGACATTTATCCTAA
This sequence comes from Neofelis nebulosa, assembly GCF_028018385.1. Lineage (NCBI taxonomy): Eukaryota > Metazoa > Chordata > Mammalia > Carnivora > Felidae > Neofelis > Neofelis nebulosa. Next base: position 38,820,122 of record NC_080784.1, on the reverse strand, counting down.
TGGAGGCACTTTTCAACCAGGATGTAACATTGGGGAAGCTATCCGTGTGATTGCAGAGAGAGGCCTTGGAGGTAAATATGATTTAGAAGTTAATTAAACATAAGTGTTGTTCTTAATTCTTATTGACCCAGTCTTCTACCCATTCCCCACAAGTATGCAATGTGTATGCAAATGTGTATATTAAAGTATACACATTTAGCCAAGATAATTTCTGAAGAAGCTATCATAGTCAGCATAATCACCTTTATACCTTAGTACTTCCTTTGATCAGATAGACAAACATTTTTTTTCTTTTATGTATTATATTATAGACTACAATACTGAGTGAGTGAGTACTAAGCTTCCAGAGATAAAAGAAAAGAAAGGTGAGATCTATACAAGAAAACTCCATTGCCTTGGATAATAGCAGCATAAAATGACTTCTGGCACATGTTGTTATATTCTGAATATAGTTGTGAAACCATAAGATTTATTTTTAATTGATTGAAAATAAAAGGCATGTTAATTAGTCCAAATTAATTTTGTTAGCCTTTTAGAGAGAAAGTAAAAATAAGAAACAAATCTCCATTCTCTAAAAATAAATATTCCAAAATTTAAAGAAGAAAATATAATTTAATATTGTCTTAATATTTACTTCAATAATCATGTTTGTGTTAAATTTATAATTTGTTTTAAGGGATCTTTGCATCCTTTGTGGGCAATTAAACTTACCTGTAGATATTGACTATAGGTCTTTTGTGCACATGTTATAGGACTTACAGCATAATGCTACTATTTTTAATTGTTATAGAAGCTTATGGTAATAGATACACTTCTATTACATTACTGATTATTTCTGTGATTCATTTAATGCAAAAATCAGTAGTAACACAACCTCCAATTATACATAGTATCTACGTTAAAATACTATTCATTTAATAATTCTGCCTTTTGTGATATTGTTTCTAGGTCCATGTAGAAGTATTTTATGTTTTCAATATAAGAGAAGGATGTGACAAACTGGGGGAAGTCAACTTCTGCCTTGAATGTCTCTTACTTAGATCCTCATAAACATACAAATAAAAGACAGCAAAAAAGTCAAAAGTTCTCTGCAAATTTGCAATTTTAACACTCTTAGAGATAGGTAAGAAACTCCCATCAAGAATACCTCCTTAAATAGGACTTACATCAAGGAGTCATAGGACTAGATTCTTAGGTAATTTTATTCTGACACCACATTTAACTAGTTTAGACATGTGAGATGAAACACTCATTGTGGACTTTCATGGAGTTAAATTTTCTTTTTGTCTCTTGTTCTCCAGATGTGGACCAGCTAGTGAAGTGTTCCCATGAGCGCTCCATTCATCTCTTTATTGATTCTCTGTTGAATGAAGAAAACCCGAGTAAGGCCTACCGGTGCAATTCAAAGGAAGCCTTTGAGAAAGGGCTTTGTCTGAGTTGTAGAAAAAACCGTTGCAACAATTTGGGTTATGAGATCAATAAGGTCAGAGCCAAAAGAAGCAGCAAAATGTACCTGAAGACTCGGTCTCAGATGCCTTACAAAGGTAGGCTGGAGAATGTTGTAAATGAGGAAAATCAGTTTGATCATATTTTTTTATCACACTCATTGCATCACATGTACCGAGTCTGTCCATTACAACAGAAGTAGTGCAATGATTTTATTAAACCCTGAACCCTCACTGTATTTCTGTTGCTAGAGAGGGAGTTGTACTGGTCCATTTTACTGAAGCTCTCAATTCACATTGCCAGTAAGGCCCAGGGTACAACCTGCATTAACCTCTGTAATAGTCTTGCTTGCCACCCTTCTCTGTAATTGTGACCATTAGCATGGGCTAGCCCATTAGAACCAGGCTCAGAGCTCATTTGAAACCATCTATCTATCTAGGGCCAGCAAACCAAGGCCCAGGAGGCCAAATCTAGCCCCTTACCTGCTTTTGTAAATAAAGTTTTATTAGAACACAACTACACACATTCATTTTTTGTTTTTAATTGACTAAGGGTGCTTTTGTGCTACCACATTAAGTAATTGGGACAGAGACTGTATGGCCCACAAAGCCTAAATTATTTACCATCTGGCCCCTCACAGAAAAGGTTTGCCAACTCCTAAAGTTTGCTTTAGGCAAGAGCTATCTGTATTTTAAAATTCAACTATTCCTGGGAGAGAGAATATACCAAACCTGTAAGATATTTCCATTTTGTCATTAATTTGTTCCCAAGTGAATTTCAAACTTGGCAGCTTATTTAGAGCAAGATTTATACAGATTGAGGGGAGACAAGAAAGGAGATAATTAGGTAAATCTAGCAAGAGGAACTAATCCAGAAAAGCTAACTTATGTGGAGTCCAGGGAGAAGTCCAGGGGAAGGGATGATACTGAAATACAGTTTTCCAAGGTAAAAATGTATCTGATAGAGGCACCCACTTGTAAAGTGTGTTAGAACTTCTGTAGAGGTGTATTTGGTTGCCCAGAGGTTTAGAGCAGCAATAGTTCAAGGAAACCTTTTAAGCAACGAGGAAACCCTTAGTTTCCCTGACTTTTCAGAATGAGAAAAGTGTGTGTGAGGTAGAGAGGAGGGTGGAATCTTTTGGAGACCTGGTGGGTATTACTCATCCCCAGGCATCCTGCTCAGTGCCATGCAGTGCTCCATCACTGTTCTTGGGGTCACTGCAGCAGTATCAGCTTCTCCTGCTCTGGTCTATGGTGAGTCCTGCAAGGGCTCCACTGAAGAGAAACAGTTTCTCTTCTACTCGTTAGTAGCTGTGTGTTAAGCCTGCTGTGTTTCTTATCCCCTTAACCTCCCTCCATTCCATCTACACAGGGGTTTTAGTAGAGATAGAGAGAACAGGGAAGAGATGATGTAGAAGTTCAAGTACTTGCTTCCAGAAGCTCTCCCAAACACTTTAAGAACTGGAAGTCTTTATAGCCTCAATGATGATTCAAATAATAAGTTTTATTGTGAGCCTGCTATAATACCTACTCTGTGCTAGATGATGGGGGGATAAAGAGGATAAACATGATCCTCTGACCTGAAGGAATTTACACATAGGGTAGAGTGTCAGACATACTCATAAAACATGAAAAAACACAATCACAGTGTTCCATTAACAAATGCCAAATATGCTTTATACAGATATTCAGGGACAAGATGGCCAAGGAAGGGCCTAGTTCATGAAGAAAGAATCATGTGTAGTTTGGTTTCTTGATTTGATTTCCCTTGTACCCAATCAAAGATGACTACAATCTAGGGCTGCTTGACAATTCAGATATACCTAGATTCTTCCTATGCACTGAAATCACACTTTTCTAAAAAGGAGTGGAATTCAAGGTCTGAAAATTTGAGTAACAAACACTGTGCAGACATGAAGAAATCTTTCCAATCCACAGTGATGGTTGTGTGTGAGCACTTCTTATTTAATCACTAGTGAGGTAGTCTGTGGTTCTGAATTGCCTGCTTATTTGGGGGCTGTGATGTTTCCATAAAAACTGATTAGCACTTGTTCCAATTTTTTCCTTATAGTCTTCCATTACCAAGTAAAGATACATTTTTCTGGGACTGAGAGTGATACACAGACCAACCAGGTCTTTGAGATTTCTCTGTATGGCACTGTGGCTGAGAGTGAGAACATTCCTTTCACCCTGTGAGTAACCACTTGGCGTTACCTCCAGCATGTGGGTTTATCATGGCACTGCTAACTGCCTTTGGTCCCTAGAACAGAAGAAGAGTAGAAAAAGAGATATTCAACAGAATTTTAAAAAAATGTTTTATTTATGCAATTTGAGAGAGAGAAAGTGCATGAGCAGGGGAGAGACAGAGAGAGAAAGAGAGAGAGAATCCCAAGCAGGCTATGCACTGCCAGTACAGAACCTGACACAGGGCTCAGTCTCACAAACTGTGAGATCATGACCTGAGCCAAAATCAAAAGTCAGATGCTTAACCAACTAAACCACCCAGGCGCCCCACAACAGAATTTTTTAAAAAAAAAAAGCTTTATGGAGACGCCTGGGTGGCTCATTCGGTTAAGCGTCTGCCTTCGGCTCAGGTCATGATCTCGCGGTTCGTGAGTTTGAGCCCTGTGTTGGGCTCTGTGCTGACAGCTCAGAGCCTGGAGCCTGCTTCAGATTCTGTGTGTCTGCCCTTCCCCTACTCATGTTCTGTCTCTCTCTCAAAAATAAAATAAACATTAAAAATTTAAAAAAAAAGCTTTATGACAAAAGATATTCACACGGTACATACAATAGCATAAATTAGAAATAAATAAGTACCCAACATTGAGGCAATGGTTAAATGAATTGTGGTTTAATAAGTCACTAAAATCTATCTAGTTTCTAAAACCTATAATTATAGAAAAACAGGTAAAACATGGTGAAAAATGGAAGGTAAAATATGAAGTAAACAAAGAAAGAATAGAGAATTATATGTATGCTATGATTGTAACAAAGTAAAAATGTTCACATAGCAGTACAGATTGAAAGAGGATATATGAAAATGAATATAATGTCTCTGAATGATTCATTTATGGATTTTTTCTTAAGAATTGTATTAAATAGTTCACATTTTTTGGGTAAAAGTTAGAATAGATTAAAAGGGTGTAGATGTCTTTTAAAAGTCACTAAATGCCATTGATCTTCATCTGGAATATTTTTTTGGACACTTTTTGTATTTTTAAGATATCTCCCAAACAACAAAGCTATTTATGCCTTGGGAGGAAGAAAAATGAAAAAACAAAACAAAACAAAACAAAAACAAAAACAAACAAACAAAAAAACACAGAACTAACCAAATATGCTGATTTTTTATTCAGGCCTGAAATTTCTGCGAATAAGACATACTCTTTTCTAATTTACACGGAAGTGGATATTGGGGAACTGCTAATGTTGAAACTCAAATGGAAGAGCGATTCATACTTCAGCTGGTCAGACTGGTGGAGCAGCCCTGGGTTTACTATTGAGAAGATCAGAGTAAAAGCAGGAGAGACTCAAAAAAAGTAATTAAATCAATTTCTTTCCATTCACGTTAGGCTTACCCTGTCATTACCTTGGGAGGGTACTCTTGGAGCCTTCAACGTTCAGGTGGAACTTTAGTAAGCTTTGTCTTTAAAACTATATCATCTAGATAATTACACCTATAATTTGGGGGAGGAGTGTTCTTTTATTATCATTACTAGGGAAGTAATAGTATTTCTGAATTTCATGAAAGAAAACATAAGCCCTGAACTGGTCCCAATTATTGACCGAGAGCTGAGATGAGGATCTCAGCTTCTATTTTAGCACTGTTTCTTTTTTTCAATACATGAAATTTATTGTCAAATTGGTTTCCATACAACACCCAGTGCTCATCCCAAAATGTGCCCTCCTCAATACCCATCACCCACCCTCCCTCCCTCCCACCCCCCATCAACCCTCAGTTTGTTCTCAGTTTTTAACAGTCTCTTATGCTTTGGCTCTCTCCCACTCTAACCTCTTTTTTTTTCTTCCCCTCCCCCATGGGTTTCTGTTAAGTTTCTCAGGATCCACATAAGAGTGAAAACATATGGTATCTGTCTTTCTCTGTATGGTTTATTTCACTTAGCATCACACTCTCCAGTTCCATCCACGTTGCTACGAAGGGCCATATTTCATTCTTTCTCATTCCCACATAGTACTCCATTGTGTATATAAACCACAATTTCTTTATCCATTCATCAGTTGATGGACATTTAGGCTCTTTCCATAATTTGGCTATTATTGAGAGTGCTGCTATAAACATTGGGGTACAAATGCCCCTATTTTAGCACTGTTTCTTGCAAGTACAAAACAGTTGTGGAAAGAACCTCAGAGATGTCACTTTGACATTCAAAGATTAAAACCAACATCTTCAAGAATGAGATTCCAAGGTATCTTCATCCATCTCCCCAACCCCACCTCACATATATCTATAAAGAAATTGAATAGAGAGCCCCAGAGATTTTAAAACGTGTACACTAAATTTATAGGGATTTTTGCAAACTATAGTGTTCCATTATTGGTAATAAAAATGACTCTTAGTGAGATAAGTCATATAGAGAAAGACAGATACCATATGTTTTCACTCTTATGTGGATCCTGAGAAACTTAACAGAAACCATGGGGGAGGGGAAGAAAAAAAAAGTTAGCCAGGGAGGGAGCCAAAGCATAAGAGACTCTTAAAAACTGAGAATAAACTGAGGGTTGATGGGGGGTGGGTGGGGAAGAGGGGAAAGTGGGTGATGGGCATTGAGTAGGGCACCTGTTGGGATGAGCACTGGGTGTTGTATGGTAACCAATGTGACAATAAATTTCATATAAAAATGACTCTTTAAATTAGGAATGATAAATTATTTCCCTCTGGTCATTTTCTTTTATAACAAACAAAACAAAACAAACAAAAAGGAGGTTGTGGATGGAGAGGCTCTGCAGAGCATTTGTTTCTCTAACAGGGCCAGTTGAAGGATGGTTTGTGAATTCCTTAATGTAGATACAAAGAAGTGGTAAAGTGGATCTTGTATTATCTCATGGTGAAAGCCTTGTGATTTTAAGGTTGCTCCAAGCTGTCCAGATTGACTACCTTTATTGCTGAACTGTGATTAGGCCCTCAAATAACCCTATGATTCAGATGTATTGCTGACCAGAATGACCTAACTTTAAACAGTGAGCTATTAGAAATATCAAAACAATTAATCAGACTGATCATGTAGGATTTAAAGATCCTTGACCAAACCATATATTTTTGAACAGTTGTTTCTATTTTCCCTTATATGTTTACATCCATTTTATTCTACAGGGTAATCTTCTGTTCCAGGGAGAAAGTATCTCATCTGCAGAAAGGAAAGGCATCTGTGGTATTTGTGAAATGCCATGACAAGTCCCTGAATAAAAAGTCTGGCTGGTGAGCATTATGGACTAAAGCTCTCTGGATATCCTGAGCTTGCCCTCTGAGGGACACTGCTTCATACATTGCTCTTCATCTTATGACTAAAGACTTGCACTGATTCTTGTTAGAATCTTCAGGTGGTCTTTCTTAGCCCTTCCATATTTACACATCAGACTTACCCATTTACTTTTCTCAATACTTCCTCTTTTTTCTTCCTCTTTCTGTTCTTTTATTTTACTTCTTGGGCTGCCACAAAATCTTCACTGCTGCATTTTCTGTATTGTATCTCTGCTAACTTTATGGATCCCGTATACAGAGCATATGACACAATAGTTATAATCATGGCTGAGGGTGTAGCCCCTCCCCAGATGTACCCAGGGGAGCAAAACATCAGCTGCAATACATAGTCCTTCTTTTTTTTAAGTTTATTTATTTTTATTTTGAGAGAGAGAAAGAGAGACAAAGAGAGAGAGAGAGAGAGTATGCGCATGCACGCACATGCAAGAAAAAGTGGGGGAGGGTCAGAGACAGAGGGAGAGAGAGAATGTCTGCGCTGACAACTCAGAGCTCCATATGCTGTTAGCATGGAGCCCCATGTGGGGCTTGAACTCACAAACCCTGAGATCATGACCTGAGCCGAAATCAAGAATCAGATGCTTAGTCAACTAGCCACCCAGGTGCCCTCACATAGTCCTTCTTGATGCTCCAAGTGGCAGCAGACTATAGGACAGAGAGCCAAAAGGGCAGCCATCAAGTACCCATCTCAAAATCACCAAAGATGGGGAGCTAATGGAGTTAGAATTCAGGAGACGGTTCTCTTTTCTATCTCAAAACAATCCCCTGGCCCTTACCTACATGATCTTTAAGACTAATCCACATGACAGTTGTCAGCCAAATCTTTCTAGAGTGTAATATTAAGTGGAGATTCACATGTGGCCTTTCCCAGCCCCTCCTGAATTCTCACATTATCCTACTTTAATTTCTCTGCTCATTCTCCTGCCAGATTCTGAGTACTAATGGGTTAAAGTAAAAGGGGAGGAAAACTTTGATCATGTCATACAAACCAGTGGCACAAGAAAAGAGGGGAAAGGCTACGCACAACATAATCCTGATGTAGGAAAAACACTCACTTCTGGTTTGTCTTCTCTCAGTTACATTTATAGACAAAAGTACAGAATAAGAATTTCCTAATCAGAAAATTATATTAAAAACCCTATAGGGAATATCTCTATTATTGTAAATTTCTATTTTATGGTGTAATTTATCCATGGGTAATTATGGATTATATATAGATTAGGAAAAAATAGGCAAAAAGAAAATACAATCACTCTGACTCTCTCCTCCAGGGACAACTCCCAATTAACATTAAATGTATATTGTTTTAGACCTTCTCTATGTATATATAATATTTATATATTTTTTTTATTTTTTACAAAACTAGAATTATGACATACTTTGAACGATAAGATGAAGCCACTTTATGAAAACCATTAACGTAAGAGCACTCAAGAAAAATTTGAAATAGAGTAGTCAGTTAATGGTATTCAGCCAGGCAGAATAACTGAATATTTACCTAAGTGGAGACTGTTCTACTCAGAGGCTCATTGCTTTGTTTTCCCTCATCAAAAATCTGAGACAATTTCACATTTACTTTAACTTTTAGAAAAGGAATCCTATATGAAGCTTTAAACATGCATTTATGTCACATACAAACATACACAAATGCATATATACTTATATGTTCTCCCCAAATCAAATACAACTTTAAATCTCTGTGTGAATGTAAAAGCAAAACCTGAAAGATTAGGAAATATCTCCAGCTGTTTTAAAAGTATTTCTGGTCATACTATTTATATAAGTCACAATAATATATCTGAGAAAATCTAAGGGTACATTCCTTATCTGATAATAAGATTACTGAGACCACAGATATTTAGGCAGCTGTTTTTATAGATCTGAACTTTATGCGGAAGTAATTATGAACAAGGCTTGTAACATTCTGCAGTTTTTCTCTTCTGTGACTAATCAAAAGTTCTCTCTTTTCTTCTGATAAAACTCTTCAGAAGTCTCATTCCTCAAGAAAAGAAAATAATCAGCCATTTCATTTGGCAAGTTTTAGAATTAAGAAATCTTAAATCATATCTTGTTTGAAATCATTTGGTTCAGTCCTCTGAAAATGATAGTCCTTATTGGGATATAGCTAAGTAGGTATTAGAGTGTCTTTCATTCCTACAAGCCTGCCATTATCCACATGTGATCCATCATCCACATCTTTCCTGGGTATATATTCACAACCTTTGTTCTGATCTTCCAGTTGAATGCTTTTATATCATGAAGGTGGGAGGAGGGATGATTGTAGAACACTAAAGAGGTAATAAATTGCTCCTCCTCTTCTGCTTTTTCTCAGAAACTGGGCAAATGTACAGAAGGAAGAACAGAACACGAATTCCATGAAGAATGGAGTAACTTTTACAACAGATGCCCAGTGCTTTGGATGTTTCAAAGACAAGTTTCCTGAATATTAATCCCAGCTCTGCTTTGTTATTTTAGGATATAATCTCAAATACAAAAAAAAAAAAGTGAATAATTCAATTTGAAGTGTATAGTGGCCAAATAGCACATCCTCCAACATCAAAAGATAGCAGATTTGAAAATCACTGTTTTGTCCTTTGAGAAAGAATTGAGAGCCATTTGGGCCCATGGTAAAATAATAAACCTTCTTTATATAGTAAGTTTAGTCAATAGCCTAAAGTTGAGTAGAATTTCATATTTTATTTGAAATTCTGCATTTTCTGGACTGATACCTTCTCAAAGTTTTCTCCAAGTCTGAATATAGAAAATGATTTTTTTGGTGGCATGAATAGCCCCCATTAGTGCAAAATATATATATATATAGATATATATATATATATATATATATATATATATATTTTTTTTTTTTTGGTTTCTGTGTTTTCCAGGATTTAACCAGGGACTAGTGACTTGGAGAGAGGAACAGAAGATGATAAATCACTGAAACTTTAAAACATCCCTGCAGTTGGTTGCATCATTTCTAAGTTACTAATTAAAAGAAATATAAAATTTAGATCAATTCAGTCTTAATAGGCTTTATAGTTTAATCTCTCCCCCTCCTTTGTCTCAAGATTGTATTTTAACAGCATCTTCTATGAGCCTGCTATTGCCAGCTCACACATAATTTTAAACATGGGGAAAGAAAATGATACCACAATTTCATTATCAGATTTCTGAAATTGTTTTCATCAGTTTGAGGTCATTTAATATCTTATAAGCCCTATTCAATTTTAGGTTTATCTCAGTCATGCTTTAGTCATACTTTGAGGATGTCTCTTTCTTCCCTGGTTTTGATAAGAAAATATGTGTTCAAGATCAAATTTTGAATCATGCAAGTTTTAGACAAGGACCGTTTTTACTAAGTTAGGAGATGAAAAAGTATATTTCCATAAACAGTGGTTAAAACCATTGTGGGCAATTAAAAGAATCCTCAATTGCCATAGTTACATGAAATGCCATGAGAGTTATTGTTTTTAACAACTAGTCAATAATGAGTGAACAGTTATTTATAAATTAGATATCATATTTTCAGAATGATTTTCTCTATATTAATATAAATTGATAAAGAAGTAAAATATCTCAAAGGCTCTTGCTGGGAATCCAAACTGTAAACATGTGTGGATATCTTAACATATATTCACATATGAAGCCCTGCATATGTGTTTATTATTCAGCATAGCTTGGAAAGTAAAAAATCAAGAGATATAGTATTCGGACATATTGGAGTAGAAATTATTCCAGAAATGCCAAAACTTCAGCCTTTCTTTTGAGAAATATGGTTATGCCTATATAAAGTAATACAAACACTGTGATTAATGTCAGCCAACTTGGAATGAATTTTCTCTAAAAATAAAATGTTGGAGATTTGTTGTTGTCATCCCCCTTTATTGCTAATTCATTAATTTCCTGGATTTGGGTTTTGAACAAGGATACATAAACTTGAGAAAATATGGATCAAATCAGTGTATGGGCCTAGGAACTCTGACTTTTGCAGACTTCACTATATATGTATATTAACAATGCTTTGGCTTTAAATGTTATTTATTAGCTGTAAATATATGTGTGTATAAGTAAAGGGAGATTATATATATTGGAATGGCTGTGACTATCTGCGTTTATAGACAGGTGGTGCTAACTTTTGTACATGTCTTTATCAGTGATAGTCTCAATGAGCCAACTTACTCTGATGAAATAATACCATAAAGTAGGCTTCTTTTTTCTTTAAGGAAACTTAATTAACTATGTTCAGAAATGGAATATGCTTTTAATAAAATTGACAAAATGTTATTTTAACACTAAGTCATTATTTTGTATTGTTTTAGTCCCCTAAATAGATATTTATTCTTAGGACAGATTCATTCAGCATATTTTTTACTGAGTAAAATTTGCTGAGTAAAATTACTATGCTTGGTGAAAAAAATATAGCTTCTAAAAATTACAGTGCACATTGTGTTTTATTTTTATATTTACATTTGTACAAAGCCTTAGACATCCTTTAAACCAACTATAAAAGAAAATAATACAGACTTTTTCCCTAAATAAAATACATGAATTTTACTTGTCTACACTTACTTTTTAAGTAGTAAAATATTAGATTAATTTAAAAATTTTTGACCATTTTCTAGAATGAATTATTTTTATTTCTGAGGTCTAATTATTACCTACAAAGTGGGTTTGTGCGATAAAATCAACTATTTGATATTGGAAAGTGAATTTTTTATAAACTTTTTTTGGGGAAAAGAATAACATACAGCCATATATGCATCTACGTAGGGATTGCTTCTTAGTACAATCAGGAAGAATTTAATCTAGAAAACAATTGTTTCATTGGCCACTGACCCAAAATTTCATGGTTAGTTAGGCATAAGACCTTCTGGATTGGGGTCTCCCTGACAGGAAGAGACTCTCCAGTTTAAATTTTGCTTACAGGGGCGCCTGGGTGGCGCAGTCGGTTAAGCGTCCGACTTCAGCCAGGTCACGATCTCGCGGTCCGTGAGTTTGAGCCCCGCGTCGGGCTTTGGGCTGATGGCTCGGAGCCTGGAGCCTGTTTCTGATTCTGTGTCTCCCTCTCTCTGCCCCTCCCCCGTTCATGTTCTGTCTGTCTCTCTCTGTCCCAAAAATAAATAAAAACCGTTGGGAAAAAAAAAAAAATTAAAAAAAAAAAAAATTTTGCTTACAGCCCATCAATGCATATTGATATAACCAAAAAGACAAATAATAACAGGAGTTGGTGAGGCTGCGGAGAAATGTAAGCCTGCATATATTGTTGAGGGGAATGTAAAGTGGTGTGGCCATGTGGAAAATAGTTTGGCAGTGTTTTGAAAAATTAATTATAGAGTTTAACCCATATGACCCACTGATCCCACTACTAGGTAAACACCCAAGAGGAGTGAACCATATGTACACAAAGCTTTAACACAAAATATTCATAGCAGCATTATTCATAAGAGCTCCAAATGGGAAGGAACCCAAACATCCATCAATGGGTGAAGACATAAAGAAAATGTGGTATGTTTATACAAAGGAATATTGTTGAAAAGTAAAAGAACAAACTGCTGATATCTGCTACAAATTGGGTGCATCTCAAACACTTTTGCTGTATGAAAGGACCAGATACGAAAGACTCCATATTGTATGATTTCATTTGTATGAAATCCAGAAAAGGCAAATTTATAGAGACAAAAAGTAGATTTAGCTGTTGCTTGGGAATGGGAGTTAGAAGAACAATTGACTACAAATGGATATAAAGGATCTTTTTTGGGATGATGAAAATTAGATGGTGGTGATGAGTGCACAACTCTGTACTTCACTAAAATATATTATATTATACACTTAAAGTAGGTGACTTTTATAGCATACCTCAATAAAGGTCTTAAAAATGTATATGCATAGAACTGTGGGGATAGACACAACCACTTTACATATATAACCTATGAAAACTATAATTTAGGGGCCCTCCCCTCTTGCCCTTACAGAAGGAATCTGCAGTGTTTATCTAGTATCCTCTAACACCAGCCTTGTTTATCCAAAGGCCCAACACATGGCAGTTTGTTATAAGTAAACACTGCCATATCCTTGTTCTATTAAAGATGTTTTATTTTAGCCCTGATTCAGTTAGACATAAATGGGCCCATTTATGATGCATTGATCATACTGTAGAAATGCTATCATAAAGATAACCATCCTCTAAATGAATCTTATTGGGAATTTCCTATATTTAGAATGTCATCAAATACACATTTTTACAAGTAGCATCTTTTTAGAAATCACTTAATACAATATTCTCATTTTTTGGTTGATATAATCAGCTCAGAGAGGTTAAGTGATTTGCCTGATGTTATACTGCAAGTATACACACATGAAACTAGAATGGATTTTTACTAGTTAATAACTTATGTTTACATTATCTGGCCTCCTAAATACATTAAAAATATGTGCTTAGGTTTAAATTTGCCTCATATACCGAGCACAGTTAATTCACCATTAGAAGATACATTCTAGGACTTCTACTAGGATAAGATGGATTTACATTAATCCCATCACACCTTTTGTGACTATTGACACAGCATGCATGTAATGGTGAAGCTTCCCACTAAGTACACTCTCTACCATGGATACCAGTAGTTAATTACACCTCAATTCTTTATTTTGTTATCACAGTATTGTACACATAGAACTATGTGTCTGCAGATCAAACACATATATAGAACAACTGGAATAGTGTAGCAATTGGCCATTAAATTGGCCCCCAAAATTCCCACACTTTGATAGTCCCATCCTTGGGTAGTCACCTCCCACATTGACCTATGTGAACAGTAACAGTTGGAAAAGTTACGTCATTTCTAAAAGTGATAGCTATAAAAGCACAAGCTCTGTTTTGGTTCTCTCGTGCTCTCTCTGCTCTTGGGTCACTCACTCTGGAGGAAACCATGTTGTGAGTGTCCCTATGGAGAAGCCTATTGTAGTGAAAGACTAACACCTCTTCTCAGCAGCCACAAGAATAAACTTGGAAGACATACATATGGCCAACAGACACATGAAAAGATGAACACCACTAATCATCAGGAAAGTGCAAATCAAAACCACAGTGAGATATCACCTGTCAGAATGGCTAGAATTAAACAGACAGGAAAAACAAGTGCTGGTGAGGATTTAGAGATAAATGAAGCTTCGTGCATTCTTAGTGGGAATATAAGTTGGTACAGCCACTGTGGAAAGCAGTATGGAGAGTCCTCAAAATAATAAATATAGAAATATCATATGATCCAATGGTACCCCAAATGGGTATTTATCCAAAAAAGCCAAAAACACTAATTTGAAAAGGTATATTCACCTCTATGCCATTGCAACATTATTTACAATAGCCAAGATATGGAAGCAGCCCATGTGCCTACCAATAAATAAATGGATAAATAAAATGTGTGTATATATATATATATATATATGCATATATGTGTGTGTGTATGCATAAAGAAGATATATATATATATATATTCACACACACACACACACCATATATGTATACTATATATACACAACCATATATATCTACCATATATATATCTATATGTATATATACTATATATACTATATATATAGTATAGTGTATATATATACTATACTATATATATATATACTATATGTATACTATACTATATATATATATATACTATACTATACTATATATATACATATATACTATATGTATATATATATACACACATATATACTATGTATGTATACATATAGTATATATGTGTGTATATATATATATATATAGAGAGAGAGAGAGAGAGAGAGTATACACAGACACACACACACACACACACACACACACACACACACAATGGAAACCATAAAAAGGATGAGATCTTGCTGTTTGCAACCATATGGATGGACTAAGCATATTGTGCTAAGTGAAGTAAGTCAGATAGAGAAAGACAAATACCATATGATTCACATATATCCAGAATCTAAAACCAAAACAAATGAATAAACAAACAAAAAGCAGAAACTTATTAATAAATACAGAGAACAGATTGATTGTTGCCAGAGGGGAGGAGGATGGAGAGATAAACAAAGTAGGTGAAGGGAAACTGGAAGTATAGACTTCCACTTATGAAATAAAGTCAGGGGAATAAAAGGTACAGCACAGAGAATATAGTCATTGGTATCGTACTAGTGTTGCATGGTAACTGATGGTCACTACATTGATGGTGAACATAGAATAATACATATGCTTGTCCAATCACTATGCTGTACACCTGAAACTAATGTAACATTGCATGTCAACTGTAATTCAATAAAAATATTGTGTTTCATGTTACTTATAGTATTTATTATTCTTTTGATATCTTTTATGTCCTTAGTGATATTCTCTGTTTCATTTCTGATATTTCTAGTTGTGTCTTCTTTTCTTTGTCAGTTTTTGTAGAGGTTTGTCAGTTGTATTGATCTTTCATTTAAAAAATTTAAAATTAAAAAATTAAGTGATATGGGTCATATATTTTGCTTTCATAGTTACCTTAAACTAAAATAAGTATGGTTTTATAAAATCTGTAACCTCCTAAGATATTTAGAGACAGATAGTTACAAATGTTCCAGACATAACCTCTCTTTTGTTCATTAGGGAAAGACTTTTGGAAAACAGAAGGAAACAGATGGATGCTGGAAAACAATTTTGCAAATTCTTAAAAAGCTAAACAAATGCCTACCATATAGTTCAGCCTATCTACTCCTAGGAATTTACCAAAGACAAGTGAGAGCATACGTTCATACAGACTTGATAGGAATGTTCTTAACAGATTTATATGTACTAGCTGGAAACTGGAAGCTGCCCAGTAACTATCAACATGTGAATGTGTAAAAAAAAAATTGTGAACTACTTATACACTCAAAAACATGAATGAATCTGAAAATAATTATGGCTGTGTGAAAGAAGCCAGGTAAGAGTACATACTGTATTATTTCATTTATCTAAAATTCTGGTAATTTCAAATTAATCTATAATGACAGGATGTTAATTAGTGATTGTATATTCCATTTCAAGTTCTCCCCTCTTTGACCACTACTTCCTGTCTTTCTATCTAATCAATCGACTGTTCCCACCCCAACAATTCCTCAAATGTTTTTGAACCTCCAGTTCATTGATTTATCCATCTCTTGCTTCCTTACATATTCTCACTTTGATACTTACTCAGATTTTAAGGCCCAAGGTCACTTTTGCTCTATTACCCAAACTTCCAAGGTCCTTGCCATTCTGTCCCTGAATTGAACTTCCTACAACAAAATGCAAACCCTGAATAAATCCAAATTATCACTTTCTCAATGACTGCATCTGAACAGCAGAGTGTGACTGGAAACACACAAATATGTACATGAGAGTGCATGTGTGCAGGCACACATAGACACACACACACACACACACACACACACACACATCTCTGGTCACTATCTCACTTTAAATTTGTCACCATGTTATTTAAAATGTCCCTTATGACTGCTCAGTAATTCTACTACGTTTACAAACATTCTTTTACTCTCCCAGATGATTATTTCATCTCAACCCTCAATAGCTCCTCACTTCTTTTCACTCACAGACGATGGCTTAGCTTCTTATTTTACTGAAGATACAGATGCAATCATAAGGAGAACTTCCATGTATTCCACTCCTCAATCTACCAATCTCCCTGCTACTATATCCATGTACTCTGCTTTCTTTCCTGATATAAGATGTTTTCCCTATCCCTATCTAAGGCCAATTCCTGCATTGTATCTCCTGTGTATATTCATTGTATATTCCTGTGTATCTCCTACCCAGACATTGCTCTAATGTTGTCCCTGTTGTTTTCTGCCCCTCAGTTTTTGCTTTTCTGCTAAATCATTTTGTCAGCACAAAAGCAAACTATAAAAGTTTCTGCTTAAAAACAAAACAAACTTTCTTTGATCCCAATCCATCTCTATTTCTATGTCTTCCTTTAAGGCAAAACTGTCTGATTTGTCTTTACTCACTTTTTCTACTCCCCCTTTCCTTTTTCAAAGTCTAATCAAAATGTCACTTTTATTCTACCAACCTTATTCTTATTAAGATTACCATTATGCTATGCCCAATAGTAACTCTCCTCTTGCTTACTTGATTTCCCAGCATAATTTGATCCATCTAGTTGCTCTTTCCTTGAAACACTTTCATTAATCTCTAGAACTATTTATTATCCTCCTCTCTAATTATCTACTCATTCTCAATTTCCTCAATGAGATTGTTCCTGCTCATCTTCCTTACCTTTGTAAGTTTGAGTGTGCCAGTGTTCAGTCCTCAGCCCTTTCTTCAAAGTGATCCTAATTTAGTTCCATAACTTTAATCACCATGTGTCTGATGATGAATCCAAAACTTATATCTTCAACCTATATCTCTTTTCTAAATTCCAGACTTGCATATACCCAATTGCTAATTAAATATCTCCAGTTGGTGGGGGGCGGAGGGGGGGCAGGGGGGTAGGCGGGGGGAGCACCTGGGTAGCTCATTTGGTTAAGCTTCTGACTTCAGCTCAGGTCATGATTTCATAGTCTGTGAGTTCAAGCCCTGTGTCAGGCTCTGTGCTGAAAGCTCAGATCGTGGAGCCTGCTTCAGATTCTGTGTCTCCCTCTCTCTTTCTGCCCCTCCCCTGCTCATGCTTTCTCTCTCTCTCAAAAATAAATAAACATTAAAAAAAATTTAAAAATCTTCAGTTGGAAACTCAATTATAAGAAGTTCTAGGGATCTAGTACACAGCATAGTGACTATAGTTAAAAATATGGTATTGTGTACTTGAAAGTTGCTGAGAGTACATCTTAAGCATTCTCAACACACACATACACACACACACACAGAGTTAACTGTGTTATCTGTTTGAGGTGATGGTGTGTTAATTATCTTGATCTTGGTAATTATTCTATAATGTATATGTACATCAAATTATCACATTGCAGACTTTAAAGATATATATTTGTCAATTATTCCTTAATAAAGTTAAAAATAAATAAATGTCTCCACTTGGCTTTCTAATAGGCATTTAAAATCTAACATGTTAAAAACATAACTACTGATTATAAAACCTACTAATTTCCTATTTTTTCACACCTAGTTAATGGCAAAGTCCTTCCTCCTGTTCTTCAGAAAGAACACCTTAGAATTTAATCTTGAATCCTTTTTTTTCCCCCACAGATACAGTCAATAAGTCAAGAAATCCTACCAACTCTGTTTCAAAGTATATCCAGAATCTGACCATTTTTTACTCTTGTTAATGCAATCACTATCAAGTTTTACCTGGATTATTGCAATAGTCTTCCCTTACTCTCTCTGCAATTGCCTTGGTTACCCATTGCTATAGTAATAATATAACAACCACATGAACTTTTCAGAATATAGTATAACATCCCATTCCTCTACTCAAAACTTAATCTCTCTACTAACAACAAAACTTTAAATTGTTATTGCCTTATGTGAACAAATATGTGTGCAGGTATGTGCATGCACATATGTGTATGTGCAATTTGTTCCATTTTACATTTAGCCCACTTCTAGTTAATTTTTATATACAGTGTAAACTATGGATAGAGGGTTTTGTTGTTGTTATGGTGGTGATTGCTCTTTTATTTAACATAGTCAAATTGTTCCAACAGTATTTGTTGTAAAGTCTGCCCTTTCTGCATCAAGTCATATTGGCAAATCTGTTCTATGATCCTCACAGATTATTTACTCATAATGATTAATTTTTTGGCATATTTGGACTCTGAACTGGCTAAACTCAGAAAGCCTGCACAAAAGTTCTCGTGTGGAGATTTCCTTATTTTATCATGGCTCAAGATTTTGTTTTGTTTTGTTTTTGTTTTTGTTTTTGTTTTTGTTTTTGTTTTACCTTCTCATCCCAGGCTTCTGGACCTATTATGGAAATCTGCCTAAGATGTGAGATTAAGGGTAGTACCTAAACCTAAATTCTTGCTCTGACCTTTCCCATTCCTTTGACAGGGTTCCAAAAGAGTCTAGAGAGACTCTTTTTTAGGCTTAGAAATCTTTTAATTGCTAAATTAAGGCAATTATTTAGTGAAAGGTAATACACAAATATTTCACAATAAAAATGAAACTCATTCTTAGGACAAAACAGAAGAAATTGTTTAAGGGAATAAGATCAATAATAAAATTAATGAAATTTGACTGCATAAGCCAAGAATGGTGAAATTTTCCTTACAGTCTTAGTTTTCTTATAAGGGGATAGTATGGTGGCATAAATCATGTCATAGATGAGATTCTGAGGGTTGGCATATGATCTGCACCTGAGATCTAGAAGTTATGATTCTAGGCCCTCACATGCAATTTATTTTCTAATCCTTGTAATAATCCTTGATATTGGTGTCATTGCCCGATTATAGCTGAGGAAATGTTATGCATAAAGTCCAGGCTCACACTACCAGAATGTGGCTGCCAGGAGATGTAATCCCAAGACCATCTCCAGAATCAGGCTGAGTTAAATCGAAATTAAGAGTTCTTTAAGCCCCTTAATGGTATATAATGGTCCAAACTGCAAGTTAAGGGAAGTGGATAAGTAGAGAGATAATAAATTATTGTATTTCCTATACTTTTTTAATTCAGCCAAGTAATTTTTCATTAATCTAATATGGAAGCTCTGCCCCAGACAGCATGGGCTCTTAATCTTTCTCCAAACAAAGCTTCTTACTGTAACTTACACATTTTGCTCATGTGGCTCTCCCTGCCTAGAATAACCACCGTATCTTCTCTGTATCTTTAATGACTACATTCACTGTTCTGAACTCCCTCCCTCAATCTTTTTTCTTCCATTCCCACATTACCACTAGGATCAGTCAGCATAAATGTAGCATGTATTTGTTCAGATGTTGCTTTAATAAAAATAGTAGATACCATTTTCTCTGCATCATCTATGTGCCACACACTGTACAAGTCACTTTGTTTTATTATCACAAAAGTCCTCTAAGAAAGGTATTTTAATCTCCACTTTATTGATGAGTACATTGAGAAGAAGAGAAATTAAGTAACTTAGAAATTAGAGACTCATAGCTAGTAAGTGGACAAGTTAGCATTCAAACCCATGTCTGACTTCAAAGTCATCGTTTTCCTTCTAAATTTTAAGCCTGTTTGAGCATGTCAGTGCACATAAGAATGGTCCACCAGAAATATATTGGCAGGAAAAAATTCTCCTAAGGGAAAAAAAGGCCTGAATACACAATAACAACTCATAGATGAGGGACCAGGATGGAAAAGAGAGACGTTTGAGTTCTGCCATGTGTCTGTTTCTCCTATTATCTTGCACCTCAACCCCTATGGAGTTATTCCTGAGATATAGGGAGAAGGGATTAATCTGTGGTTGGCTAAATTTAGCATTCATAGTGTGGGGTCTGGTAGCACCTTTGGCCAAACATTTTCCCTGTAAAGTTTAGTGCACAGGAGTCTCTGGTGTTTTTTGAAAGCTTCACTGGTTTCAGTGGGGACTCAATCAGAAAACCTTGACATCTCTGTCACTTAAATAATTCATTGGTGTTGAGCTGTAACAAATGATATTGTTAACAGCTGGAGGTACAGAGGAAGGAAAGTGTAGAGTCACTTCAGGCTGACAAATTTTAGTAGGCATCTCCTACATGCAGGCAATTTGTAAGGTGCTAGGGTCATAGTACCTATGGCAAGTTTTAGCAGGCTTATGGGAGTAGATAGGAAAGCTATGTGCGACATGGATCTTCATATGCTTCGTGTGCTCAGAAGTGGATGCCTTTTTTTAGTTCAGCTGCCCACAGTGGGCATTTTTTTTTTTGGTAATTCATTTAAAGGCACTGTACATGTTAGCACTGACTTTACTTACTGCCCTGTCCTTCACCAAAATTAGGTAAGATTTAAAGATGCGGGAGGTATCTGGCTATGAAGTAGGGGCTAGAAAATGCTGTTGTATTTGTGCTCTGGCTCTATGTTGCCTCCATCATTCTATTTTCCCAGAAATGAATTTACATAGTTTGTCTTGCCTTCTCAGATGGATACTGGGCTTCTTTAATAATAATGATTACATTATATATCTACTTAAAAAAAACCCTCAGAGTATAAAAATAAATATACTTACATTTATATTAACAACTCTTTGTTAAGTAGTTGCACAAATAAATGGATGGTGACTATCATGAATAAAGACTTTTTTCTTTATTTTTTAAATTTTAATTCCAGTATAGTTAACATACAGAGTTATATTAGTTTCAGGTATATTATATAGTGATTCAACAATTCCATACATTACCCAGTGCTCATCATGACAAGTGGACTCATTAATTTCCATTACCTATTTCACCCATCCCCCACCCACCTCCTTTGTGGTAACCATCAGTTTGTTATCAATAGTTAAAAGTCTGTTTCTTGGCTTGTCTCTCATTTAAGAAACAAAACAAATAAGCAAAGGAATAAGAACTTTTCAAACTCTGACTAGTAGCATAAATGAATGAGACTCTTCACTTCACCCTATCTCTACCTCTATAGGTTTCTACAAGTAATGGGTATAATTGAAATTGACCAGCATTTGGGGTGCTTGGGTGGCTCAGTCAGTTAATCATCTGACTCTTGATTTCAGCTCATGTTATGATCTTGTGGTTCATGAGTTCAAGCCCTGCGTTGGGCTCTGCACAGTGTGGACCATGCTTGGGATTCTCTCCCTCTTCACTCCTCTCTCCCTCTCATGGTCTCTCTTTCTCTCAAAATAAATTAAAAAAAAAAAGAAACTGACCAGTATTCATTCTTTCTGGGAACAGGGAATTTAGGATGTTCTAAAAATATATTCTTTAATTTATTAAAATGTATTTCTCATGATGCTGTAGTTTTAGATTTTGCTTTTTTTTCTTTTTATATCGTTTTTACACTGAAATAAACATAAGCTTTTCCTTCACTAAAAAAATGTATTTTTCAAGAATGTAACAAACATGAACATAATTAGTTTCAGGAAAAGATTTCCCCATATGTCCTAAGAAGAAAACAAAAAGGAACTGAGATGCTGACCTAAAAAAGCTAAATAAAGATAGGGTGAATTGAGTTGGGGTTAAAAAAAATAGAAAGCAGAAGTTAGAAAGAAGGAAGGAAAATATTCATATCTTAACACTTTATAGTTAATGTTAATTTTAAAAGAAAAAATAGGTTTATTTTCTGTGTGTGCCAACATCATGTGAGATAGTGTCATACCCACAAGCAATGACAGTAGAGATTAAATAAAGAGGTCATCATTGTGAACTCAGCACTTTGTTATCTAAGTAAGGGCTAGAAAATTAATCTCTCAGTAGCCCCCACATTGGAGAGTCTGGGTTATAAAAGGAGGTCCTTGGATTCCTCTATATGTGAATTTGGGCTAAGATGCCAATGACAAGCATATTATCAGAGGCATGAAGCATTCTATTTGAAACTAGACCACTAATCATTTTTTTTTCAACGTTTTTTATTTATTTTTGGGACAGAGAGAGAGCATGAACGGAGGAGGGGCAGAGAGAGAGGGAGACACAGAATCGGAAACAGGCTCCAGGCTCCGAGCCATCAGCCCAGAGCCCGACGCGGGGCTCGAACTCACGGACCGCGAGATCGTGACCTGGCTGAAGTCGGACGCTTAACCGACTGCGCCATCCAGGCGCCCCAAGACCACTAATCATTTTAAGGTCATCATGACTCTAAGGGCACATTTGAGCTCCATATACATGAAATAGTATCAGTCTGGGTGGCACAGTCAGTTAAGCATCTGGCTCTTGATCTCTGCTCATGTCATGATCTCACAGTTTGTGAGTTCAAGCTCCACAACAGGCTCTGCACTGATGTTGCACAGCCTGTTTGGGATTCTGTCTCTACTTCTTTCTGACCCTCCCCCACTTGTGCTCTCGCTCAAAATAAATAAATTAAATACACAAACAAACAAACAGTATCAGTCTACTCCTTGATCTTTACCGCTCCTGTAACCTTAAAGGTATGATGTGAGTGAATGAGGATGATACCTTTTTATTCATATCGGTGAAAGAAGACACACTCAAGCTATATTGAATATTTGTTATGAAAGAAATTAGGAATAGATCACTATTATTATAAGTGGACATCTTTCCACAAGATGATTTTTCAAAGGAATTGATAAATTACAATGTTTTCCGTATTTTCTCATGTTACATTTCTAAAATCTTATCATAAAAATAATGGAAAAAATGTGACCCATTTAAGATTAGCTGAAATATGAATTTCACACATACCAAAAGAAAAACCAAAAGATAACAAATTGCTGAAAAAAATTGATATTAAAAAACAAGTTTCTAAAAATCAATTAAATCACACACACACACACACACACACACACACACAAAGAGGGAAAAGGGGCAAAAAATGGGAACAGAAAAGTAAATGTAAAAATACCCTCAAACAGATGGAAAGATAGTATCTCATACTTAGAGATAAACAAACAAACAAACAAAAAACAAAAAAGCCACTTTATATGAACTTATATTGGGAAAATTATAAAGTTTAAAGATACACTTTGTTAGCAACCCTGAAAGGAAATAAGAACTCTCTTACATTTGTGGCAAGATAGTGCATTGGTACAGTTCTCATGGAGGGCAATTGGTAATTCCTATCAAAATTATAAATGCATATCCTTTTCCAGTATCCCTGCTTCTAAGAGTTTTATATTGAAGATTCACATCTGCAAAAAGATATTAGCATAGTGCCAATCATCACAGTTTTGTTTTAAATAGCAAATTTGTGAACAACACATATGTCCATTAATTGAAATTATTTGCAACCATAAAAAAATTGAGGATGAAAAAACATTTGTCAAAATTTGGTATCCATTCATGATAAAACTCTCCAAAAATTAGAAATAGAAGGGTATATTCTCAATTTGAAGAGCACTGTATTAGTCAGGGTTCTCTAAGAGAACCTAGAAAACAGGTGATAGAAGTCATTCCAAGTCCAAAAAGGCTTGAAAACTGGGGACCAATGGTGTAAGTCCTGATCTGAATTTGAATGCCCAAGAACCAGGGATTCTGGGGCAGAAGATGAATGTCTCAGGTCAAGCATATAGGTCTTCCTTTGGTTCTATTGAGACACACAACAATTAACACATATCATATTGAATGATGCTCACCAGCATGGGTAAAAGTCATTTTCTTTACTGACACTGTCTGAAGACACTCTCACAGACACACCCAGAAACAAAGTTTAACAATCTGTGCATCTTTTTGTTTTATTTATTATTTTTTATTTTAAATTCTAGTATAGTTAATTAACAATGTTATATTAGTGTTGGGGTGTACAATATAGTGATTCAATAATTCTATACATCACCAAAAGTATAGAATGATACATCACAGTGCATCACAGCAACTGCACTCCTTAATCTCCATAGCCTATTTTACCCATCTCCCAATCTCCTCCCCTCTGGTAACCATCAGTTTGTTCTCTATGATCTAGAGTATGTTTCTTGGTGTGTCTCTCCTTTTCTTTCTATGCTCCTCTGTTTTGTTTTTTAAATTCCACATATGAGTGAAATCATACTGTATTTGTCTTTCTCTGACTGACTTATTTTGCATAGCTTTATACTCTCTAGCTCTATTCATGTCATTCCAAATGGCAAGATTTTATTCTTTTTAATTTCTGAGTAATATTCTATTTTACATATACACACACACACACATACATACATAGCATACATACATACATACATACCACATCTTCTTTATCCATTCATCTATCAATGGTGGACACTTGGGTTGTTTCCGTAATTTGCCTACTGTAAATAATGCTGCAATAAACATAGGGGTGCATGTATATCTTTAAATGAGTAGTTTTTCTTAGTTGCATAAATACCCAGTAGTATGATTACTAGATTTTAGCATAGTCCTATTTTTAACTTTTTGAGGAAACTCCATGCTGTTTTTCAGAGTGGCTGCACATGTTTGCACTCCCACCAATGGAGCATTAAGATTCGTTTTTCTCTAAATCCTTGCCAATGCCTATTGTTTTTCCTGTTTTTCATTTTGGCCATTCTGATAGGTGTGAGGTATTATCTCGTTGTAGTTTTGACTTGCATTTCCCTGATGATGACTGATAGTGAGCAACTTTTCATGTGTCTGTTGCCCATCTGGAAATCTTCCTTGGAGAAATGTCTGTTCATGTCTTCACCCATTTTTAATTTGATTATTTGTTTTTGTCTGTTGAATTGTATAAATTCTTTATATATTTTAGATACTAATCATTTATCAGATATGCAATTTTCAAATATCTTATGCCATTCAAGAAATTGCCATTTAGTTTTGTTGATTGTTTCCTTCACTGTGCAGAAACTTTTTATTTTGATGTAATCCCAATAGTTTATTTTGCATTTGCTTCCTTTGCCAGGAGACAAACCTAGACAAACCTATGACCAATGTCAGAGAAATTACTGCCTGTGTTCTCTTTTAGGATTTTTGTGGTTTCAGGTCTCACATTTAGGTCTTTCAACCATTTTGAATTTATTGTTGTTTATGGTGTAAGAAAGTGATCCAGTTTCATTCTTCTGCAGGTTGTTGTCCAGTTTTCCCAACACCATTTGTTAAAGAAAGAGTGTTTTTTCTGTTGAATATTCTTTCCTGCTTTGCCAAAGAGTAATTGACCATATAGTTGTGGGTCCATTTCTGGGTCTTCTATTCTGTTCCATTAATCTGTGTGTCTGTTTTTGTGCCAGTACTATACTGTCTTGATGACTAAAACTTTAAAAAATAGCTTTAAATCCAGAATTTTGATGTCTCCAGTTTTGTTTTTCTTTTTCAGGATTGCTTTGGCTATTCGGAGTCTTTTGTTATTCCACACAGATTTTGGGATTGTTTATTCTAGCTCTATGAAAAATGCTGGTGGTATTTTGATAAGGATTGCATTAAATATGTGGATTGCTTTGTTTAGTATAGACATTTTAACAATATTTGTGCTTCCAACCTTTGAGTATGGAATGTTTTTCGATATCTTTGTATCTTCTTCCATTTATTTCATAAGCTTTCTATAGTTTTCAGCATACAGATCTTTTACATCTTTGGTTAAGTTTATTTCTAAGTATTTTATTGTTTTTGGTTCAGTTGTAAAAGGGATTGATTCCTTGATTTCTTTTCCTGTTGCTTCATTATTGGTGTACAGAAATGCAACAGATTTTTGCACATTGATTTTATATCCTGCGACTTTCCTGAATTCAGGTATTAGTTCTAGCAATTTTTTTTTTAATTTTTTTTTCAACGTTTTTTATTTATTTTTGGGACAGAGAGAGACAGAGCATGAACGGGGGAGGGGCAGAGAGAGAGGGAGACACAGAATCGGAAACAGGCTCCAGCCTCCGAGCCATCAGCCCAGAGCCTGACGCGGGGCTCGAACTCACAGACCGCGAGATCGTGACCTGGCTGAAGTCGGATGCTTAACTGACTGCACCACCCAGGCGCCCCAGTTCTAGCAATTTTTTGTGGGTCTTTCGGGTTTTCTACTAGAGTATCATGTTGTTTGCAAATAGTGAAAGTTTGACTTCATCCTTGCCAATTCGTATGTTTTTTAATTTCTTTTTGTTGTCTGATTGCTGAGGCCAAGACTTTCAGTATCATGTTAAATAGTAATGGTGAGAGTGGATATCCTTGTCTTGTTCCTGAGTGTAGGAGAAAGGCTCTCAGTTTTTCCCTACTGAGGATGATATTAGCTATGGGTCTTTCGTATATGGCCTTTATGATGTCGAGCTATTTTCCATCTGTCCTACTTTTTTGAGGATTTTTTTAAAAAGTTTATTTATTTTGAGAGAGAGAGAGAGAGAGAGAGCGAGCACATGCGCATTCAACTGGAGGAGAGGCAGAGAGAGAGGGAGAGAGAGAATTGCAAGCAGGCTCTACACTGTAAGTGCAGGGCCCAATGTGGGGCTGGATGTCATAAACTGTGAGATCATGACCAGGGCTGAAATCAAGAGTTAGATGCTCAACCAACTGAGCCACCCAGGTGCCCCAGTTGAAGATTCTTATGAAGAATGTACACTGTATTTTGTCAGATGCTTTTTCTGCATCTATTGAAAGGATCATATGGTTATCCTTTAATTTTTTAAGTGTTTATTTTATTTTTAGAGAGAGAGAGAGAGAAATAGAATAAACAAGGAGGGACAGAGAGAGAGGGGAATGGAGGATACAAAGCACCCTCTACTTTGATAGCAGCTAGCCCAATGCAGGGCTCAAACTCGAAAACTGAGAGATCATGAGCTGAGCCAAAGTTGGATGCCTAGCCAACTGAGACACAGGTGCCCCTCCTTTCCTTTATTAATGTGGTGTATCACATTGATGGATTTGTGAATATTGAATGAACCCATCAGCCCATAAAACCCAATGATCATGGTGAATAATTCTTTTAATGTACTATTGGATTTGATTTGTTAGTAACTTGTTGAGAATTTTTGCATCCATGTTCATCAGAGATATTGGCCTATAATTCTCTTTTTTATTGGGGTCTTTGTCTGTTTTGGGATCAAAGTAATGCTGGATTTTTATCTTGATGAGGTCCCAATAGATCATTTATGCTTTTAATTCCCTTGCCTTTGGAGATGTGTCAGCTAAGAAACTGTTACAGCTGAGGTCAAAGAGGTTTTTTCCTTCTTTCTTCTCTAGGGTTGATGGTTTCCTGTCTCACATTCAGGTCTTTCATCCATTTTGAGTTTATTTTTGTGTATGGTGTAAGAAAGTGGTTGAGTTTAATTCTTCTACATGTTGTCCAGTTCTCCCAGCACCATTTGTTAAAAAGACTGTCTTTTTTCCCATTGGATATTCTTTCCTGCTTTGTCAAAGATTAGTTGGCCATACATTTTTGTGTCCAATTCTGGAGTCTCTGTTCTCTTCCATTGGTCTATGTGTCTGTTTTTGTGACAATACCATACTGTCTTGATGATTACTGCTTTGTAGTAGATTACTGCTTTGTAGTAGATTACTGCTTTGGAGGGATTGTGATGCCTCCCACTTTGGTTTTCTTCTTCAATATTGCTTTGGCTATTCAGAGTCTTTTGTGGTTCTATACAAATTTTGGGATTGCTTGTTCTAGCTTAGAGAAGAATGCTGGTGCAATTTTGATTGGGATTGCATTGAATGTGTAGATTGCTTTGGGTAGTATTGACATTTTGACAATATTTATTCTTCCAATTCATGAGCATGGAATGTTTTTCCATATCTTTGTCTCTTCTTCAATTTATTTCATAAGCTTTCTATAGTTTTCAGCATACAGATCTTTTACATCTTTGGTTAGGTTTATTCCTAGGTATTTTATGATTCTTGCTGCAATTGTGAATGGGATCAGTTTCTTTATTTCTCTTTCTGTTGCTTCATTATTGGTGTATAAAAATGCAACCGATTTCTGTACATTAATTTTGTATCCTGCAACTTTGCTGAAATCATGTGTCAATTCTAGCAGACATTTGGTGGAGTCTGTCGAGTTTTCCATGTACAGTATCATGTCATCTGCAAAAAATGAAAGTTTGACTTCATCTTTGCCAATTTTGATGCCTTTTATTATTTCATTTTGTTGTCTGATTGCTTATGCTAGGACTTCCAACACTATGTTAAACAACACTGGTGACAGTGGACATCCCTGTCGTGTTCCTGATCTCAGGGGGAAAGCTCTCAGGTTTTTCCCACTGAGGATGATATTAGCTGTAGGCTTTTCATATATGGCTTTTATGATGTTTAAGTATGTTCCTTCTATCCCGACTTTCTCGAGGGTTTTTATTAAGAAAGGATGCTGTACTTTGTCAAATGCTTTTTCTGCATTGACTGACAGGATCATATGGTTCTTATCATTTCTTTTATTAATGTGATGTATCACATTGATTGATTTGCGAATATTGAGCCAGGCCTGCAGCCCGGGAATGAATCCCACTTGATCGTGGTGAATAATCCTTTTTATATGCTGTTGAATTCGAGTTGCTAGTATCTTGTCGAGACTTTTTGCATCCATATTCATCAGGGATATTGGCCTGTAGTTCTCTTTTTTTGGGTGGGGGGTCTCTGTTAGGTTTGGGAATCAAAGTAATGCTGGCTTCATAGAATGAGTCTGGAAGTTTTCCTTCCCTTTCTATTTTTGGAACAACTTGAGATGTTTAGGTATTATTTCTAATTTAAATGTCTGGTAGAATTCCCCCAATTTGACAATAAATTATATTTAATACAAAACAAAATAAAACAAAACACAAACTAATGCTGGCTTCATAGAATGGGTTTGGAAGTTTTCTTTCCATTTCTATTTTTTGGAATTGTTTAAAAAGAATAGATATTAACTCTTCTTTAAATATCTGGTAGAATTCCCCTGGGAAGCCCTCTGGCCCAAGATTCTTATTTGTTGGGAGGTTTTTGATTATTGATTCAATTTCTTTCCTGCTCTTGGGTCTGTCAAATTTTTTTATTTCTTCCTGTTTCAGTTTTGGTAGTTTGTGAGTTTCTAGGACTTTGTCCATTTCTTCCAGATTGCCAAATTTGTTGGCATATAATTTTTCATAGTATTCTCTTATAATTGTTTGTATTTTTGTGGTGTTGATTGTAATCTCTTTCTTTCATGATTTTATCTATTTTGGTCCTTTCTCTTTTCTTTTTGGATAAATCTAACTAGGGGTTGATCAATTTTGTTAATTCATTCAAAGAATCAGTTCTTAGTTCTGTTGGTCTGTTCTATGTTTTGTTTGTTTGATTGATTCTATATTGTTTATTTCTCCTGTAATTTTTATTATTTCCCTTCTGCTGGCTTTAAGCTTTAATTGCCATTCCTTTTCTAGCTCCTTTAAGTGTAAGGTTAGGTTGTGTATTTGGGACCTTTCTTGCTGCTTGACATAGGCTTAAAATGCAATATACTTCCCCCTTAAGACTGTGTTGGCTGTATCCCTAAGGTTTTGGACTGTCGTGTTTTCATTTTCATTTGCTTCCATGTATTTTTAAATTTCTTCTCTAATTTCCTGGTTAACCCATTCATTCTTTAATTGGATGTTCTTTAACTTCCATATATATGACAGCTTTCCACATTTTTTCTTGTGATTTCATAGTGTTGTAATGTGAAAATGTGCATGGTATGATCTTGATCTTTTTGTACTTGTTGAGGGCTGATTTGTGACCCAGTATGAAATCTATTCTAGAAAATGTTCCAGGTGCACTCATGAAGAATATTTATTTTGCTGCTTTAGGATGAAATGTTCTGAATATATCTGTTAAGTCTATTTGGTCCAGTGTGTCATTCAAAGTCATTGTTTTCTTTTTGATTTTCTGCTTAGATTATCTGTCCATTGTTGTAACTGGAGTGTTAAAGTCTCATAATTGTATTATTATCGATGAGTTACTTTATATTTGTTATTAATTGATTTATGTATTTGGGTTCTTTCAAGTTGAGGGCATAAACGTTTGTAATTGTTAGATCTTCCTGGTGGATTGTCCCCTTGATTATGATGTAATGCCCTTCTTCATCTCTCATGACAGTCGGTTTAAAATCTAGTTTGTCAGGGGCACCTGTGTAACTCAGTTGGTTAAGTATTCACCTCTCAGTTTTGGCTCAGGTCATGGTCTCATGGTTCATGAGTTTAAGCCTGCATTGGGCTCTGGGCTGACAGGGCAGAGCCTGCTTGGGATTCTCTCTCTCTATCTCTGCCACTCCTTTGCTCTCTCTCTAAAAATAAGTAAACAAACTTTAATAAAAGAATAAAATAAAATAAAATAAAATAAAATAAAATAAAATAAATCTAGTTTGTCTGATATAAGTATGGCTACCTCAGCTTTCTTTTGATGTTCTTTAGGGTAACAGATGTTCTCCATCTCCTCATTTTCAATCTGCATGTTTCTTTAAGTCTAAATTGAGTCTCTTGTTGGCATTATATAGATGAATATTTTCTTTTATCTATTTTGATACCCTATGTCTTTTGATTGGAGCATTTAGTCCATATACATTCAGAATGATTATTGGAAAGATATGAATTTAGTGCCATTGTGTTACCTGTAGAGTTGGTGTTTTTGGTGATGTTCTCTAGTCATTTGTAGTCTTTGTTGCTTTGGTCTTTGTTTTGTTCCACTCAGAGACTGCACCCCTCCCCTTAGAATTTCCTGCAGATATGGTTGAGTGGTCATGAACTCCTTTAGTTTTTCTTGGGGAAGCTCTTTACCTCTCCTTCTATTCTGAATGATAACCTTGCTAGATAAAGAATTCTTGGCTGCATATTTTTCCCATTCAGCATGTTGAGTATATCTTGCCACTCCTTTCTAGCTTGCCATGTTTCTGTGGACAAGTCTGCTGTGAACCTGATCTGTCTTCCCTTCTAGGTTAAGGACTCTTTTTTTTTTTTTTAATCTCACTCCTTTCAGGATTCTTTCTCTGTGTATTTTGTGAATTTGACTATGATATGTCTTAGCAATGATTGGCTTTTGTTGAATTTAGTTGGAATTCTCTGTGCTTCTTGGATTTGAATGTCTGTGTCCTTCCCCAGATTAGGGAAGTTTTCAGTTATAATTTGTTCAAATAAATCTTCTGCCCCTTTTTCTCTCTCTTCTTCTTCTAGGATCCCTTTGATATGAATGATACTACATTTTTATAAGTTACTGAGCTCCCTAAGTTGGCCTTCATGGTCCATGACCTTTCTTTCTCTCTTCTTTTCAGTTTCATTATTTTCCGTAATTTGACTCCCATATCTCTGATTTGCTCCTCCGTTTTCTCCATCTTCATTTTTATGGACTCCATTTGGGATTTTATCTCAGTTTTAGAAATTTTAATTTTGGTCTGACTAGCTCTTTTATCTCTGTAGTAAGGGATTCTCTAGTGTCTTCTATGGTTTTTTCAAACCCAGCTAATATCTTTATAACTGTTGTTTAAAATCTAGTTCAGACATGTTACTTTATCTCTGATTAAATCTCTGGCTTTCATTTCTTCCTGTTATTTCTTTTAGGGTGAATTTCTCTGTCTTGTCATTTTGGAGAGAAAGGGAAAAAAACCAAAAAAGCAAAATAAAAGAAAATAGGAATTTAAAAATCAAAGAAAAAATAAATAAAATAAAATACATAAAGGAAGCCAGATCCTAGATGTGTTCTGGTTTATTTGCTGTGAGAAGTTTGATAGAAAAAAAAGGTAGAAAATAAAAAGAAAACTAGAAAAATTTGAAAAATTAAATATATATATATATATAATTTTAAAAATAATAAAATAAAAAAATTCTTTCTGTATAAAAAATAACAAAGAAAAAAACAAAAACAAAGACCAAAAAAAAAGAAACAAACAAATAACCCCAAAGGAAGCTAAATCCTTTTTTCCCTAGAGCTGAAGATTTGCAGCACTCTATGATCAGTAGACTTGGTGTGGGTGAGGGGTTTGTGCTGGTCTTCTGGAGGAGGAGCCTGCTGCTCTGATTCTCAGGTGCAATTGCGCTAGTGGAAATGTGTCTACAGGGTGCAGGGTAGCACAGCTTGGGGTAGTGGCTTGGTTCTCCACGTGGTGGCACTATTTAGCTCACTGAGTTGGATCAGTGTTGGTGGTCTAGAGGTAATATGGCTTCACCCCACTCTCTAGTCTGTGGAGCAGGAAGTTTGTACCCTCATAGATGTACAATCAATTACCCCTATTTCCATGGCTTCCCTGCCATCACTCTATGTCTGAGTTGTCTGCCTGCCAGGTGGCACTGCCCTCCTGGGTTTAATTTTAGGTGTGGCTATGTTTCAAAAACCCTTACTTCAGAGACCTCCATGGCTGCAACCCATGCTGATCTCTGGGGGAGGGTCTCACCCCACTGTAGCTGGTGGTGGTTTGTCCCAGAAAATTGTCATGTCACCCCCTAGTGGCAGTGGTTCCATTTATGATAAATTGTAACACAGAGACAGCATGAGGGTTCATTGCCCTCAGCTGATATCTTTGTTTCTATACTGGTGAAAAGGGCAGCTCTATGATGACTGCTGGGTCTTTTACCCACAGAGGGTAAAATCACCTTTACCCACAGAGGTAGTATCACCTTTACCAAATGCACTCCAAGCAGCAGAACTGCTTCTCCACATGTGACCCAGGAGGTCCTTAGACCTTGCTGCCTGTTTCTGGGGCTCTGCCCTGGGTTCTCATGCAAGAACACCAGCGGGTGCTGAACTCTGAAACTTCAGACTCTGTGCTTCACTGTTTTTAAAAACAGTATTGAAAAAAGCAGTATTGCAAAAAAGCAGTATTGAAATCCTCTCTTTTTCCCCTATCAATTGTTTTGGGGGAACAGTTTTTTTTATGCAGTCCTTTGCAGGTGCTTTTACTCTTTTTTTCTTCACTGTTCCTCTCTCTCTTTCTCTCTACCTACTCACTTCATGATCAAGGATTTTCCCCACTGTAACACCCACTGCTTTTTTCTCCCACAAATCAACTCTCTACAGTTGCTACCTTCCACCAGTCATTTTTTCTCTTTGTAAACATGCGGCTATGTTCTCTAAAACTTCTGGTCAATTGCTTGGGTGTTCAGCATTCTCTAAGACTTCTGATCAATTTCTTGGGTGTTGAGAATGATTTGATATTTATCTAGCTGTTTGGGGGAGGAGGCAAGCCTAGGGTTGCCCTACTCCTCTGCCCTCTTAATCCTCTCCTGAGGTGTATATTGTTTGTTGATGTTTTTCATTGAAGAATTGAATCCTTTGGAAAGTTTCTACAAGGAGAAAATTGCATGGACAGGAGACTCCTGTAAGAATACAGTCATGCTAATGAATACAAGGGAATTTCACAAAGTCATGTTTATGTAGACAACCAAGTGTGGTTTCAGTTCTCAGTATCCAGCTGAATGAGACAATGTCTGTTCTCAGGGATGAGATTGACATTAGGTCTCTTTTGAGAGGGAGGGATAGTATATCTAACAGAATGATATCTCTAACAATTAGGAATACACACACACACACACACACACACACACATAATCCAATTGAAAATGGGCAGAAGACATAAATAGACATTTTTCCAAAGAAGATATCCAGATGACCAACAGGTACATGAAAACATGGTCAACATCACTCATTATCAAATCAAAACTATAATGAGATATCACTTCACACCTTTCACAATTGCCAAAATTAACATCACAAGAAACAATAGGTATTGGTGAGGATGTGGAGAAGGGGGCACCTTCTTTCATTGTTGGTGGGAATGCAAGCTGGTGCAGCCACTCTCTAAAACAATATGGAAGATCCTCAAAGAGTTTAAAATATAACTACCCCATGATCCAGCAATTGCACTACTAGGTATCTACCTAAAGAATAAAAAAATACTAATTCAAAGGGGTACATGCACCCCAATATTTATAGCGTCATTATCAACCATAGCCAAACTATGGAAAGAGCCCAAATGTCAATCAACTAATGAATAGATAAAGATGTAGCATATATATACAATGGAATATTACTCAGCCATCAAGAAGAATGAAATCTTACCATTTGCGATGACATGGATGGAGGTGAAATGTATTATGCAAAGCAAAATAAGAAGGACAAATCCCATATGATTGCATTCATGCAGAACTGAAGAAACAAAACAGATGAACATATAGGAAGAAGGGGGAAGAGGAGAGGGAAACCAACTACAAGAGATTCTTTTTTTAAATTTTTTTCTACACTTATTTATTTTTGATAGAGACAAAGCACAAGTGGGGGAGGGGCAGAGAGAGAAGGAGGCACAGAATCTGAAGCAAGCTCCAGGCTCTGGGCTGTCAGTACAGAGCCCGCCGTGGGGCTCGAACTCACAAACCGCGAGATCATGACCTGAGCCAAGGTCGAACACTTAACTGACTGAGCCACCCAGGTGCCCCTAACCACAAAAGATTCTTAATGATAGAGAACAAACTGAGGGTTAATGGAGGATGGTGGGTGGGATATAGACTATATGGGTGATGGGTGTTGCGATGATCACTGGGTGTTGTAAGTAAGTGATGAATCACTCAGTTCTACTCCTGAAACCAACATTGCATTGTATGTTAACTAAAATTCAAATATAATTAATTAATTAATTGATATTAGGTGCAAATTTAAAAAGAACAAAAAACAAAGAAGACATACAGATGGCCAACAGACACATTAAACCATGCTCAAAATCACTCATTATCAGAGAGATAGAAATCAAAACTGCAATGCATTCACAACTGTCAGTATGGCTAAAATCAATAATATAAGAAACAACAGATGTTGTCAAGGATGTGGAGAAAGGGGAACCCTCTTGCAAGTGGGAATGAAAAGAGGTGCAGCCACTCTAGAAAACAGTATGGAGTTTCTTTAAAAAGTTAAAAATAGAACGGCCCTACCAACCAGCAATTTCATTACTAGGTATCTACTTAAAGAATATAAAAATACCAATTCAAAGGGATACATGCACCCTGTATTTATAGCAGCATTATCTACAATAGCCTAACTATGGAAACAGCCCAAATGTCCATCAACTGATGAATGGATAAAGAAGATGTGGTATATACACACGATGGAATATTACTCAGCCATAAAAAAGAATAAAGTCTTGTCATTTGCAATAACACTGATGGAGCTAGAGGGTATCATGTTAAATGAGAAAAGTCAATCAGAGAACGACAAATACCATATGACCTCACTCATATACAGAATTTAAGAAACAAGACAGATGAATATAGCGAAAGGGAAGGAAAAATAAAATAAGATAAAAGCAGAGAGAGAGGCATCTACAATGGAATATCATTCAGCCAGAAAAAAAGAATGAAATCTTGCCATTTGCAAGATGGAGCTAGAGTTTATGCTAAGCAAAATAAATCAGTCAGAGAAACAAATACCATAGGATTTTACACATATTTAGAATTTAAAAAACAAAATAAACTAGCAAAGGGGAAAAAAACAAGAGAGAGAGGCAAGGAAGAAACAGATTCTTAACTATAGAGAACAAACTGATGATTTCCAGAAGGAAATTGGGTGTGGGGATGGGTTAAATAGGTAATGGGTTAAGGAATTGGATTGTTGTGATGAGCACAGGGTGTTGTATGTAGGTGTTGAGTCACTATATCTTACACCTGAAACTAATACAATGCTGCATGTTAATGAACTGGAATTGAAATAAAAACTTATAAAAAAGAATAAGGAATGAAATAAATCATATCACATAACACTTATTACTTTAGTTCTCTTATGAAAGTAATAATTTATTAATTTAACTTTAAATCTTTGGCTTTCACTAAAGAGGGTAGTTTATAAAGCATAGGGTGAATTCTTTCCTCTCCTATGACATTCCTGCAGGATGCTATATAAACAAAATTATAAGCATAAAGGAACCCTGGAAGGATACAAAATAAATAGTAAATGTTTTTACCCATGGTAGTAAAGGGTAAATAACTGGATTTTGTAGAATTAGAGTACTCCTCTAATATATCTTTTCAATGATGTTTCACTTTTTGAACTATTTTACTCAACTGCCTATTCATAAAGTAAAAAAAAAATTAAAGAGAACTAAAGACAAATATCCAATCATATTTCATTGTCTCAGTATGCCTTCATCAAAGCACAATATTTTGAGTAAAACAAATCATCATCCTTTATAACAGATTTAATAGGATTTTAAATAATGAATGTATCAATTGTTCTTTCTTATCAAGCACAAGGTACAGTTTTATATAATAGCATACACCGAAGCACTGCATAATAATAATAATAATAATAATAAATAACAACAATAATAATAGTGATAATAAACATAAACTTTTTGCTAGTGTACTAGAAATTTATTCCTTTGGGATTACTGTCCAAAATGAAATCATACATAGATGGTTTATTTAAAATAATTCAGTACTGTCTGTCTGTCTGTCTGTCTCTCTCTCTCTCTCACACACACACACACACACACACATACACTTTAAAATGGGCTAAACAAACTGCAGTGCATACTCAAATACACACCCTCTCCCAAGAGACCAGGAAAGCACCAAAAGTGCATGATGCTCATGAGGATGGTTGTATCTGCACAGATTATTGTTGCTGTTGAAAACTGGAGGAAGGATTGTCCATGACTCTCACAAGAAGGGAAGAGGTAGGCCAGAGGCTGGTGGGAAATGTCAGGTCTTAAGATCCAAGTAATGGAAGAGAAATGTTATATCAATTACCTTTAGAGAGACCAGGACTATTATTAGAAAATTTGATTCTTGTAGCAGATGACATCACAGTGCTTCTCCTTATATGGTTTATCCAGGAGAAGTTTGGTTACAATGACCTTTGAAGAAAGTCTTTATAAAAGGAAGAAACCATGTTACAAAGTACAAAAGAGCAAGATAAAACTGAGAGGCATTTCCATTCCTAAAGCTGTCTTTGATTATTATACTTCTTTGAATTTGTTGCAGCCACTTGTCCCTAGAAATGAGAGGCCTTGGGCAACCACTCCCTACCCCCTATATTAAAGCTTCTTCCTTCTTCTCTACTTCATAAACTTGTCAGAAAAGCTGCCTTAGCCTGTGGCAACTCCAGAATTCCAATAGTAGTTGGAGATAGTTGTACTTTTCTCAAAGGCAGGATGGCACCCTAGTTTCCCCATCTTCCATACATAGGAAGCTGTAGTGAGGACAAAACATAAACAATGCTTACTGTTTATAATATCTATTTGTGAAATATGAAGCTGGCTAATTCATAAGATAATTTACCATAGGAAGGTCTAGAATCTAAAATCCAGGATTTAGTTGCTTTTGTGACTTAGCAGCACTGTATATTATTCTGATTGCAGGCTATTAAAAAATTTTTTTAATGTGAAGGACACTATTAAGTGATAAATAGTTAAAAGTGTGGTTGGGAAAACAATGGTTTTATCAAAATTTCTCAAAGTTTAGCTACTTGCATTTCTGCTTGAAATATATATCAAGTTTTATTCATTCAGTTATTAATGCAGTCATTAATTTAACAGGTATTTGAATACCTGGTATGAGCCAAAGTCTATGCTAGGTGCTGGGGATTTAATGTGAATAAAATAGATCCCTGTCTCTCAAGAAACTAAAGGTCTAATGGAGAGATAGGCATTTAATTAATTATAATCATAGATAATGTGCCAAGAGTGAAGAGGACAGTGTGTCCTCAGAGCGTTTACCAAGGATGCCAACCTCTTCTGGGGGCCAACAACGACTTCCCTGAAGAAGGTTGATTTAAATTGAGATTTGAAAGATAAATAAAAGTTACTCAATCAAAAACTGGGATAGGAAAGGGAGAGTATTCTAGGTGGTGGGAACAGTATATTCAAAGTTCTCAGACAGGTAGAATTAGGAGAATGTTAGGAGAATAAAGAACAAAGAGAAAGTCAGTGTTTATGGAGCCTAAGGGGCACAAGAGGAGGTTGGTGCCCAGGGCAGGGGCAAAGCCACACATGAACTGTGTACCAATAGACTTTACCCAAATCAATGGAAGACATTGAATAGTTTTACAAATGTACAAAAATAAGGAATCGTCCCCAAGCCTACAGTTTTGAAAATTCATGAGGAACAGAGGAAGGTAGAGGGGATCAGTGGAGAGAGTTGAAAAATACCAGTTTGGCTTTCTTTTTTCTTCCCAGAAATCTACACCTATGCACAACTCAGTACATAACATTTGTTAGTCTCAAGATCCCTAAAAATAAGTATATTATTTGTTCACTTTATGTCTGACTTTTCATGTCCACACAGTGGCCTTTGCATGCTTAATTCTGAGCTTGATTTTCTTCTGAGGTTGGCAATGGTGAAACTCTGTTAACTGTCTTTTGGGAATACAGTACAGCCAGACTTGGCAAAAGCTATACTAGTTGCCAGTGGTAGAAAGTGAAGCAAAAGATGTTAAAACAAATACACATTTTTTTCC
Source organism: Neofelis nebulosa (assembly GCF_028018385.1). NCBI lineage: Eukaryota > Metazoa > Chordata > Mammalia > Carnivora > Felidae > Neofelis > Neofelis nebulosa. Next base: position 38,781,356 of record NC_080784.1, on the reverse strand, counting down.
TCTTAAAATTAGAATTTGTCATGTAGTGTACAAATGACGGACATAATTAGTAAATATGATATCTGCTCTTTTTGAAGGTGAAGCAGCATTGAATTGAGGCAAAATTGACCTATGAGTTTGTTTTCATGTTATTGATCTTCAGAAGGTATCAGGAGGAGCTTGTAAATGAGTAAATGAATGTAATGACTTCCTTTTACTTCTTCTGGACAAAAGAGAATATGTTCAGTGAGAATATGACTAATAGACTAAACACCTGGAAAAGATGACATTTGCTTCCCTGTTCTTCTCTGTCTCTGTCTCTGTCTGTCTTTGTGTGTGTGTGTGTGTGTGTGTGTGTGTGTGTGAACAATACTGTAAAAAAAGATAACTCATCCAATAACTTGGACTGCCTAAATGTTATTCCCAAATATGAACTATTTTGGCCAGCTATCCTATTCCAGATTCCAAATCTCCCTTTAGCAGGATGATCTGATTTCTTGGCTTCTGTAGCCAAACAAATTCCACCCAGCATGTAAGGCCTTAAGGCATATTTCCTCCCTCAGGCTTCAGACCAAGACCAGATTCTTACTTTTTCCTAAACTCAAATAGTTGTTATTGTTTCATCATTCATTTGGCCCTGAAAGTCTCAGTTTTGTATAGCTTCAAAACACTTCCTTGTGTATCTTATTTGCTCAGACACTAGAGCTAAGGAAGAGAGAAGTCTGACATTTCTTTGGAATCACTCTCATAATAGATTATAGGTGTTCAAAAAATACCAGTTCCTTAATTGATAAAAATGTAAATGCAATTGCTTCAAGTTCATTCAGCTCATAGAATAAAACTGGACCATAAGCTTAACTATTTCCTTGCAGGTTTAAAAAACAAACAAAAATAAAATAAAAATTTTTTCAAGTAAAACATGACAATAAAAGCAAAAGGCCTCAGATGATTTTTGTGACTAATAGGCTACAGACTAAAGTATTTGACAGCTCTTTTTCCACACCACCCATCTATAATTGACAAACAATAAGCTACACATGTTTAAAGTATACAATTTTTAAAGTATAGATACATATATAGATAGACACACACTTACTTTGAGTTTAGTTTGTTTTTCCTTTTCTAATTCCTTAAGCTAAAGTCATTGATATGTAACATCTGTTCTAATATAGTGCTTAATCTTATAAATATTCTTCTAATTACTATTTATATCTCCAGGAAACATCTCCATAATTAATATAAAGTTCATATCCATTACCTATAGATGACTAATAATGTTGAACACCTTTTTATGGGCTTATTTGTCATCCATATATCTTTGAGGCATTATTTGATCAAATTATTTGCCCATTAAAAATGATTATTTATTTGCTCATCATTGAGTCTTCAGAGTTCCAGATACAGGGCCTTTATGAGATATAGGATTTTTAGAAGTTTGTATTTAAATTCCAGTTAGTTAACAAACAGTGTATTATTAGATTCAGGTGTACAATTTAGTGATTCAACACTTCCATACACACCCAATGTTCATCACAACAAGTGCACTCCTTAATCCCCATCACCCATTTAACCCATCCCTACACCAACCTCCCCTTTGGTAACCATCAGTTTGCTATCCATAGTTTAAGAGTCTCTTTCTTGATTTGCCATATTTTTGTGTCTCTTTTTGTGATGTTATCAACCTTTGATGATGATCATCAAAATTCATTAGTTTGTTGAGGATTATAAAATAAATGGTGATACTCTAATACCATTATTTCATTCTCATGAAATATTTCCCTAATATACTATTTGATGACTGAGTAGAATCATCAATTCAGTAGAATGAAAGACAGGAATTATTTTGGATTCTTTTCCTTTATCAGTTTTCAAAATAATAAATCAATTCCTTATCATTCTAGAATGACACTGATTATATTTTTAAATATATCATTTGTATTAAAATATAGTTTTTTTTGTGTTCCAAGACACATACTTCTTAATCTCAAATTGTTTCATCTTTGGTCAGTGGAAACCTCCTCAAGATTTCTCCTATTTTTTGACATGACCCTATTAGTCTTTGAAGATTCTTTGCTCTCTGGTATATCAAGACATTCAACATGCATCATATACACTTCATATTCTGGACCTAGAACCAGCCATTTCTCTAAGAAGCTTTGATTTATTTTAGTTGCAAATAGTATTTTAAGACAGAAATATAGGTTCCAGGAATGCTCATTGTTACTGTTTTCAATGTGTTCAACTTGTATCATTAATTGCTGCATAATAGGCTGTCTCTAAAATATAATCGTTTAAAGCAAAAACAATTTTTTGTTTTCTCACAATCCTGAAATTTGGTCCAAGCTTGGTGTGGACTGTGAGTGCAAGCTGTGACATGATGTCAGCTGGAACATCTTTGTGAGGGCCAGAAGATCACTCACTTGGACAGCAAATTTGTATTGTCATATGGCAGCTCAGCTTGGGCTATCAGTCAGTTCTCAGTTTTCCTCTGCAAGTTCTCCACATGACTAAGTAGAGCTGCTTACAGAATGGCTGCTGCATTCTAACAAGGAATATCACAAGACCTAGCATTACAAGAAGACAGACCTCAATGTACAAGTATTTATAAATCCTCTGCTTGCATATTACTTGTTCATGTCTCATAACTAGCATAGTCCTAGCTTAGAGTCAGTATGGATGGGACCAACACAAAGACAGGAAGTTGTGGCTTATTGGGGCCACTGGAGTACCAAAATAACCCTAAACCTTTTTGGTTAACAAACTTTGTGTTCCTTATGGTAATTTTTCTTCTTCCTTGAATTCTGTAACATGATTTCTGAGTTTTTCTATTTTATTTATGCAGTTTCTTCATGTCTTTCATCACCTGTGTCATTTATTTATTTATTATTTATTTGTTTTTGTTTCTAGTTAGTTAACATACAGTGAAATATTGATTTCATGAATAGAATTTAGTGACTCATCATTTCTATACAACAGCCAGCGCACATCACAATAAAATATATACCTTCTTTATCCGTTTATACACTTCTTTATCCATTCATCAGTCTATGGACACTTGGGCTCTTTCCATAATTTGACTATTGTTGATAATGTTGCTATAAACATTGGGGTGCATATATAACTTCGAATCAGTATTTTTCTATCCTTTGTGTAAATATTTAGTAGTGCAATTGCTGCATTATAGGGTAGTTGTGTTTATAATTTTTTGAGGAACCTCCATACAGTTTTCTGGAATGGCTATAGCAGTTTACAACAGTGGGAACAGGGTTCACCTTCCTCTGCATCCTTGCTAACATCTGTTGGTTCCTGAGATGTTAATTTCAGCCATTCTGACAGGTGTGAGGTGGTATCACAATGTGGTTTGATTTGTATTTTCCTGATGATGAGTGATGTTGAGCATTTTTTCATGTGTCCTTTGGCCATCTGGATGTCTTCTTTGGAAAAATATCTATTGATCTCTTCTGCCCATTTCTTAACTAGATTATCTGTTTGGGGTGTTGAGTTTGACAAGTTCTTTATATACTTTGGAAACTAATGCTTTATCAGATGTCATTTGCAAAAATCTTCTCCCATTCCATAGGCTGCCTTTTAGTTTTGTTGATTGTTTTCTTTGCTGTGCAGAGGATTTTTATCTCAATGAAGTCCCAATAGTTCGTGTTTGTTTTTGTTTCCCATGCCATCAAAGATGTGTCTAGTAAGAAGTTTTTCTGGTCAAAGTCAAAGAGGGTGCTGCCTATGTTCTTCTCTAGGATTTGATGGTTTCTGTCTCACATTGAGGCTTTTAATCCATTTTGAATTTATTGTTGCCTATGGTGTAAGAAAGTCGTCCAGATTCATTTTTTTGCATGTTGCTGTTCAGCTTTCCCAACATCATTTGTTGAAGAGACTGTGTCTTTCCAATGGATATCCTTTCTTACTGTGTCAAAGATTAGTTGACCATATAGTGGTGGGTCAATTTATAGGTTTTCCATTCTGTTCCATGGATTCATGTGTCTGTGTTTGTGCCAGCATCATACTTTCTTGATAAATACAACTTTGTAATATAGCTTGAAGTCTAGAATCATGATGCCTCAAGCTTTGTTTTTCAGTTTCAAGATTGCTTTGGCTATTCAGGGTCTTTTGTGGTTCCATCCAAATTTTAGTATTGTTTGCTCCAGCTCTGTGAAAAAAGCTGATGGTATTATGATAGGGATTGCATTGAATGTAGGTTGCTTTAGGTAGTATAGGCATTATACAATGTTTTTTCTTCCAGGCAATGAGCATGGTATGTTTTTCCTTTTCTTTCTGTCTTCTTCTATTTATTTCATAAGTGTGCTATAGTTTTCAGAGTACAGATCTTTTACCTCTTTGGTTAGGTTTATTCCTAGGGATCTTATTGTTCTAAGTTCAGTTGTAAAAGGGATTGATTCTTTGATTTGTTTTTCTGCTACTTTGTTATTGGCATATAGAAATGCAACAGATTTCTGTGCATTGATTTTATATCCTGCAACTTTCCTGAATTAATGTATTAGTTCTAGCAAATTTTTTTGTGGAGTCTATTGGGTTTTCTACATAGAACATCATGTCATCTGTGAATAGTGAAAGTCTGACTTCTTCCTTGCCAATTTGGAGCCTTTTATTTCTTTTTGTGGTCTGATTGCTGAGGTTAAGACTTCCAGTACTATGTTAAATAGTAATGATGAGTGGATATCATTGTCTGTTTCCTGACTGTAGAGGAAAAGCTGTCTGGTTTTCCCAATGAGGATGATATTAGCTGTGCGTCTTTTGTATACGGCCTTTATGATGTTGAGGTATGTTCCATCTAAACCTACTTTGTTGAGGATTTTTATGAAGAATGGATGCTGTTTTGTCAAATGCTTTTTTCTGTATCTATTGACAGAATCATATGGTTCTTATCCTTTTATTAAGGTGCTTATCATGTTGATGGATTTGCAAATATGGAACCTCCCCTGTAGGTGAGGAATAAATGCCATGTGATTGTAATGAATAATTATTTCAATGTACTGTGGGATTCTATTTGCTAGTATCTTGAGAATATTTGCATCCATTCTCATCAGGGGTATTGCTATAATTCTCTTTTTAGTGGGATCTTTGTCTGGTTTTGGAATCAAAGTAATTTTGGACTTGAAAAGGAGTTTGAAAGTTTTTCCTCCATTTCTATTTTTTGGCATTCTTTGAAAAGAATAAGTATTAACTCTTAAGTGTTGGTAAAATTACCCTGGGAAGTCATCCAGCCCTGGACTTTTGTTTGTTGGGAGACTTCTGATTATTGATTCAATTTCTTTTCTGGTTATAGGTTTTCTATTTCCTCCAGTTTCAGTTTTGGTAGTTTGAGTTCCTAGGTATTGGTCCATTTCTTCCAGATTGCCCAGTTTATTGGCATAGTATTTTTTAAAAATATTCTCATAACTTTTTGTATTTCTGATTTTTGTATTTCTGTGGTATTGGTTGTGATATCTCCTCTTTTATTCATGATTTTATTTATTTGGGTCCTTTCTCTTCTTTTTGATAGGTCTGGCTAGAAAGTTATCAGTTTTTATTAATTCTTTCAGAGAACTAATCCTTAGTTTTGTTGATCTGTTCTATTATGTTTTTTTGTTGTTGTTTCTATACTTTTATTTCTGCTCTAATCTTTTTATTTCCCTTCTTCTGCTGGTTTTAGGCTTAATTTGCTATTTCTGTTCTAGCTCCTTTCGGTGTAAGATTAGGTTGTGCATTTGGGATCTTTCTTGCTTCTTGAGATAGACTTGAATTGCAATATACTTCACCCTAGGACTGCCTTTGCTGTATCTCAAAGGTTTTGGGCTGTCATGTTTTCATTTTCATTTGCTTCCTTGTATTTTTTAAATTTCTTCTTTAATTTCCCAGTTAACCCATTTATTCTTTAGTAGGATATTCTTCAACCTCCATGTATTTGAGGCCTTTCCAAGTTTTTTTTTTTTTTGTGGTTGACTTCCAGTTTCACAGCGTTGTGATGTGAAAATATGCATAATGTGATCTCAATCATTTTGTACTTGTTGAGGGCTGATTGGTGACCCAGTATGTGATTTATTCTGGAGAATGTTTCATGTGCACTTGAGAAGAATGTGTATTCTGCTGCTTTAGGAGGGAATGTTTTGCATATATCTGTTATGTCCATCTGGTCCAGTGTGTTATTCAAATCCATTGTTTTATTTTGTTGTTGTTCAATTTCTGCTTAGATGATATGTCCATTGCTGTAGTGGGGTGTTGAAATCCCCTACCACTAAGGTATTGTTATTAATAAGTTTCTTTATGTTTGTTATTAATTGACATATATTTGAGTTCAAGTTGGGGGCATAAATATTTACAATCGTTAGAACTTCTTGGTAGATAGTACCCTTAATTATGATCTGATGCCCTTCTTCATCTCTTGTTACAGTCATTGGTTTAAAATCTAGTTTGTGTGATATAAGTATGGCTACCCTAGCTTTCTTTTGAAGTCCGTTAGCATGATGGATGGCTCTCCATCCCCTCGCTTTCAAAATGCATGTGTTCTTAGGTTTAAAATGAGTCTCTTGTAGCCAGTATATAGATGTATCTTGTTTTTTATCCATTCTGTTACCCCATGTCTTTTGATTGGAGCATTTAGTCAATTTATATTCAGGTTGGTTATTTAAAGATATGAGTTTATCCTGCTTTCTCCTCTAAGGTTTTGATGGTTTCCTGTCTCACATTCAGGTCCTTTATCCATTTTGAGTTTATTTTTGTGAATGGTGTGAGAAAGTGGTCTAGTTTCAACCTTCTGCATGTTGCTGTCCAGTTCTCCCAGCACCATTTGTTAAAGAGACTGTCTTTTTTCCATTGGATGTTCTTTCCTGCTTTGTCAAAGATGAGTTGGCCATACGTTTGTGGGTCTAGTTCTGGGGTTTCTATTCTATTCCATTGGTCTATGTGTCTGTTTTTGTGTCAATACCATGCTGTCTTGATGATGACAGCTTTGTAGTAGAGGCTAAAGTCTGGGATTGTGATGCCTCCTGCTTTGGTCTTCTTCTTCAAAATTACTTTGGCTATTTGGGGCCTTTTGTGGTTCCAATATGAATTTTAGGATGGCTTGTTCTAGTTTCGAGAAGAATGCTGGTGGAATTTTGATTGGGATTGCATTGAATGTGTAGATGGCTTTGGGTAGTATTGACATTTTGACAATATTTATTCTTCCAATCCATGAGCAGGGAATGTCTTTCCATTTCTTTATATCTTCTTCAATTACCTTCATAAGCTTTCTATAGTTTTCAGCATACAGATCTTTTACATCTTTGGTTAGATTTATTCCTAGGTATTTTATGCTTCTTGGTGCAATAGTGAATGGGATCAGTTTCTTTACTTGTCTTTCTCTTGCTTCCTTGTTAGTGTATAAGAATGCAACTGATTTCTGTACATTGATTTTGTATCCTGCAACTTTGCTGAATTCATGTATCAGTTCTAGCAGACTTTTGGTGGAGTCTATCGGATTTTCCATGTATAGTATCATGTCATCTGCAAAAAGCGAAAGCTTGACTTCATCTTTGTCAATTTGGATGCCTTTGATTTCCTTTTGTTGTCTGATTGCTGATGCTAGAATTCCCAACACTATGTTAAACAACAGCAGTGAGAGTGGGCATCCCTGTCGTGTTCCTGATCTCAGGGAAAAAGCTCTCAATTTTTCCCCATTGAGGATGATGTTAGCTGTGGGCTTTTCATAAATGGCTTTTATGATGTTTAAGTATGTTCCTTCTATCCCGACTTTCTCAAGGGTTTTTATTAAGAAAAGGTGCTGGATTTTGTCAAAGGCCTTTTCTGCATTGATTGACAGGATCATATGGTTCTTCTCTTTTTTTTTGTTAATGTGATGTATCACGTCGATTGATTTGCGAATGTTCAACCAGCCCTGCATCCCAGGAATGAATCCCACTTGATCATGGTGAATAATTCTTTTTATATGCCGTTGAATTCGATTTGCTAGTATCTTATTGAGAATTTTTGCATCCATATTCATCAGGGATTTTGGCCTGTAGTTCTCTTTTGTTACTGGGTCTCTGTCTGGTTTAGGAATCAAAGTAATACTGGCTTCATAGAATGAGTCTGGAAGTTTTCCTTCCCTTTCTATTTCTTGGAATAGCTTGAGAAGGATAGATATTATCTCTGCTTTAAACGTCTGGTAGAACTCCCTTGGGAAGCCATCTGGTCTTGGACTCTTATTTGTTGGGTGATTTTTGATAACCGATTGAATTTCTTCGCTGGTTATGGGTCTGTTCAAGCTTTCTATTTCCTCTTGATTGAGTTTTGGAAGAGTGTGGGTGTTTAGGAATTTGTCCATTTCTTCCAGGTTGTCCAATTTGTTGGCATGTAATTTTTCAAAGTATTCCCTGATAATTGTTTGTATCTCTGAGGGATTGGTTGTAATAATCCCATTTTCATTCATGACTTTATCTATTTGGGTCATCTCCCTTTTCTTTTTGAGAAGCCTGGCTAGAGGTTTTTCAATTTTGTTTATTTTTTCAAAAAACCAACTCTTGGTTTGTTGATCTGCTCTACAGGAAAACAAGAATTCTGAGGCATATTCCTGTTGAGTTTTCTCATGTTTAAAACAAAGCTAACTGTACCTCTTAAATTAAATGAGATGTAAAAATATCTGACATAGATATATTTGTATATATATATATATATGTATATATATATATATATTAGATTTTATTTTTGATCCGTTTTAAATCCCCCAATATCTTTACAAAATCAAAGCATAACATTTGGCTTAAAAATGAAATGGAACAGGGAACGTATAATGGAAAGTGGCAATACTCTGCCCCAGAGGTGACTACTTTGAATCATTTTTATTTTTAGTTCCTTTTTTTTAACTAATTATATCTTCAAATTTCTAAACAATACCTTTACTCAGCTATTTATTTGTTTATTAATTATAGACATTATCAATTGACACTTTACTCTGGCAGATGAAGGTTTTGTTCATTTACACACACTTCCTTAGCCCCACTCTATATGCCCAATATCATTACTCCATTTTATTTAGCCTTTTTACTGATTGCCTTTGTTAATATTATTATTTGTTATGTTTGTATTAGTTGTTTATTGCTGTGCAACAAATTGCACTAAAATTTAGTGACTTACAACAGCAATAAAGATTTATTGTCTCATACAGTTTCTGGGGGTCAGGACTTTGGGAGCAAATTGTCTTGGTGGTTCTGGCTCATGAGATTGTAGTCAAGATGTCAGCTGGAACTACAGTCATCTGAAAACTTGACCAGGGTTTTGAGAATCTGCTTCGAAAATAGCTCACTCACATGGATGGTGAGTTGTTGCTGTTTGCAGGAGAACTTTCATCCTTGCCATGTGGACTTCTTCATAGAGCTATGTAATTGTCTTCACTAGAAGACATTAGGTTCCCCCAGAGTAAGTGATCCAAGAAAAGACCAAGTGGAATCGTCTTCATGTTTTATGGACTGCCCTTGGAAGTCATACAGCATCATTTCTGCAAATTCTCTTGATTATATAGGTCAACCCTGTTTAATATGGAAGAGGACCACACAGGGTCAAGGATAACAGAAATAGGATCACCTAGGAAGCTGCCTCCACAGTCTTCCTTCTAGTCTCCCATGATTCACATCTCTCTTATATGGTAAAGAAAATAAATACCCCTTATCCCTTTATAGTACCTACTGGAAGCTTAGGATCTTGCCATTTAAATTAGGTGTAGGTGTAGGTGTGGGTACTTGAGTACAGGTCCTAGAGTATAATTCCTGTTAATCTGAAGACCTGTGAACTAAAGAGACTAATTATCTGCTCCACATAGCCAATGTACAATGATGGGACAGACATAGAATAACCATAATAGACTCATTCGAAAAGGGGTAAAAGTGATCATTGGTCCAAACCATTTAGAAATCCAGTTGGAATTTTCTTGACTTGATAATTTCTTGACTTAGTTCTACTCTTTTTCTGGAATAAATCTCCATACTTGTGGCTCTGCTTTCTGATTTACTATAGCCATCCTCTGGATGATCCTATATTTTCCATAAAAGATTGCCTGTGTTTCTAGCTGAATAATCTCTTTGCTTACTTTCTGCCTATAAATTTGTGGTTCCAGTCCTTTTTTACCCCATATTGTTTCTTTCCCTTTCAATCTAAGCCAGCAATATTTCTTCTGGAATAATTTGCTTTTTGGGGATTCACTCCATTGGGCAGAAGATAGGCAACATAGGAGTTTCTTTATGATGAGTTCTTCATCTTGATTTTCCACTAACATTGTTGAGAGATAACACCATTAAGCTTCTAGAAAGCTTAATATCCTTAACACCCTTAACACCTAGAAAGCTCTATTACTTAAAGTATCATCATAGATTTTTGTGGGATGTTAAAAGGGTTTTATAGCCAAACACTTGGCTTTACCTTTAGAAACTTTTTCTGACAGTGTCCAAGATTGTAATGTTTTCCTAGAAGCCATATCTTAATTTAACATTGTTTTCCACCTCAGGAGGTTAGAAAATTTCAAAACCTGGCTTCATCAAGTTTTGGCTTCTTTCTTTTCTAGCTTATCTTTTTCCTCTTATATTTCAATATAAGCTGTAAGAAGAAACAAAGTGACTCTATCAACTCCTTGTCTGGAAATCTTCATTAGATCACTCAGTTCATTAGGGACATTTTTTGTTTTCCATATTAATTCAAGCAGCAATATTGTTATTTTCTGTCACTATATAACAAGGATTCCGATTTCTCAGTTTTCATAACATTTTCCTTAGTTCCTTTAAACTCTCACCAGCAGCCTCCTCAAAGTCTATCCAGGGTCTACTAAAAGTCACTTCAAGGCTCTTTAGGTTTTCACTAACATTCTTTTTAAAGTCATTGCAGCCTTGACCCACTTCCCAGTTCTGAAGCTATGCCCAACTAAAGAGGTATGCATTATGGCAACACCTCACTTCTAGTAATAAAGTCTGTATCAATTATCTATTGTTACTGAATATTACAATCATGAGATCAACCCTGAATTGGGCTCTGCACTGAATGTGGAACCTGCTTGAGATTCTCTCTTTCCTTCCTCTGTCCCTCCCCCACTCATGCTCACATGAACACACTCTCTCTCAAAAGAAAATAAAAATTAAAAGAATTTAATTAAAAAAAATAAAAGAATGGGTAGAATATTCAATGGGAAGTGAACAGAAAGGATTTTGTTAAGAAGGTAATACTTAGGCTGTATCTTGAAAGATGAGCAGGTACTTACCAAGTCAATGGTGGGTAAAGGGTCAGGAATTTCCAGGCAGGAGAACCAAAGTAGCATGATGCCTTTAAAGAAACTTGAAAGAGTTTGAGATGGCATAATTGTAGAGTTATGGGGGTATAGAATGAGGAGGGAGAATGGAGCAGTATCCAAATCATAGAAAACCTTATATGACAGGTTACAGAGTTTTGACTTTATCTTGTGGGCAATGGGATTCCATTAAAGGGTTTTAATCAAGACAGCTGCATGATCATAATTATGTGTTAGATATATTACATTGGTTATGGTATAGAGAATGGGTTGAGGCATTAGAGCCTAGGAAGCTAGTTACACTACTGTTGTTATATTTCAATTGTAGGATAATGATTACATCATCTTGTAGGAGATTAGAACATGCCATTCCAAAATATGCCTCTCTGGCATAAGGATTATTTTGAGCTCAAGGCAATTGAAAGAAAGGGCACAGGAAAAGCTCTCTGCCTTCTTCCTACCTACCTGTAAACAAGACAATAAAGTCCCCTTGTGAAGATGTCCCCCTAGCCCTTACCTGTACCAGGGAAGGAATAACAATTTTACCACCAGAGATGAGATGGCACTGAAAGTCTACACAAACAAACCATACTAACTACTTGTTTTATTTTTAAGGTTACATGGGGTTATAAGGGTAGAGTCTTAATTTAAAAAGTTTTAATGTTTATTTATTTTTGAGAAAGAAAGAGAGACAGAGTGCAAGCAGGGGAGGGCAAAGAGAAGGAGACACAGAATCCAAATCAGGCTCTGGCTCCGAGTTGTCAGCACAGAGCCAGACGTGGGGCTTGAACCCACGAATTGTGAGATCATGACCTGAGCCAAACACTTAACTGACATTTGACTGAGGCTTGTCCAAGGGCATATAGGACAGAGAGGAATATGGAGTCAAGTCTCCTGATTTCTAGTCCAGTGTTCTTTTTGGCATATTATTTCTCCATGCATTTAAACACAGAAACAAAAGCCAAGAACATTGTTTTATAGGTGTTTCTTCGCAAGTAAAAATTACATCAAATTATAGTCATTTCAAGCTAAGAAAAAGAAAGGTGAGTGAATCCTATCAGACTCTTATCTTTTAAACTCATACAGACTTAGGGAAGGTTGTTGAAATAAAGTTTATTTAAACTTTTAAGTTTTATTACTAATTTATAGACCCTTTAAGCCTATAACAAATATTTCCTTAGAAAAATCATTCTGAGAGCCCATAACCCTGATCAAGTCTTTGCCCTGCCGACACGTTTATTTTTGGCAGGCAAGAGTCTTGGTTTTGAAAAACTTTTAGGGTGAATAGATGAAATAAATGAAAATTGAATAAATGAAAATTCTTTTAATTAGCATATCTGTTCTTTTTTGAAAAATTGGTCAAAATAAGTTATAAGTATGGTACTTAGAAATAGCTCTCTTAGACAAGTACATAAATGGTTTAAAAGACTTCCCAGAGATGTTAGAATACTAAAAATATTTTCTTTATATACTTAGGCAAAATAATTTAGCCTCAAAATTAGGGCAGTTCAAATTAATGAGCTTTTATAGTCTTTTCAAATGTGATCTACATTATACCTGGCATTTTTAAAGAAGCAAAATCGAATATGCCAAGTATTAGATGTGTTGTTAACATTTAATAAATACCAAAGAAAATAAGACCACTTCCCACTAAAAGAATAATTTGGATTTTGTAGGATCACTTTCTTTCCAAAATGAATTCATAAAAGACCAAGATTCTTTAGAAGAGTTAATTTTTGAAACTCTTAAGAAAATAAGAAATTAAAATTTTAGTTTATATACTTTTTATACTTAAAAACACTACTCCAAGAAAAAGAATCTCTTTATAAAAACAATGGTTTAACCAACTCATATCTTTTGAGCATTGACTATTTATAAAGTATTGTCTTAGGTTGGGCAGAGAGAGAAGTTGAGGTAGGTGTGACTGAAACAGACTTCCTAACTTTAAGAAGCTTACATTCTGCTAGAGGAGATAAGACATATGAAGAAATATCCTTAATGCAAAATAATTATGATGTGTCAAAAGACAGACAAAAACACAAGGATATAGGCATCAGGGATGCAGCAGCAAGCAAACAAAATCCTTATTTTTAAGGAGATTTCATTCTATTGGGATGTTACATTGTATATAAGTAATGTATATCCATATCTGTATCCACACTTATCTATATGTGTATATAATGTCAAGTGCAGACTAAAGTGAAGAGAGTGACACTATTTTAGATAGGGTGTTCTGAGAAGGCCTCTTCTGATACTGTGCTATTTGAGACTTGAGAGAAGAAAGAAAATGAATCAGGAGGAATAACGGGCGAACAAGAGCATGCTGGGCACATGAGGAGAAAATTCCAGAGACATTTCAGTGTGTCTAGAGCTTAGTGTTGGGGGAGGTAGTCATGAGAAGGTTGGTTAAGAATGTGACTGGAAAGGTAACTGAGGCTAGATCATCACCCCCAATGGCAAGGGCTTTGTTGTTTCTTTAAAGGACACTGGCTTTTGCTCTGAATAAGATGGGAACCACTGGAGAGCTTTGACTAAAGCAATGACATAATAACTTGAGTTCTAAAGGATTACTCTGATTGCTATGGGGGATAAGTGCAGAGGAAGGAAGACCATTAGGAGGATGTATTAGTTAACTAGGAATGTGTAACAAATTGCCAGACAAAAAACTAGGTGGCTTAAAACAAGAAATGTATTCTCTCACTGTTTTGGAGGCTAGAAGATGACCTTAGAGTTTACTCCTGGAGGGTCTGAGGAACAACTGATTTCATGCCTTTCTTTTAACTTTTAGTGGTAGTCAGCAATCCTTAGTGTTTCTTGGATTACAGACATATCACTCAAATCTCTAGCTCCCTTTTCACAGGGGCTTTCTTTCTGTGTCTATATCTATTTCTATTTTTTTTTTGTCTCTAAGATTATTTGTCATTGGATTTAAGACCCACTCTAAGCCAAGAAAATCTCAAGATCTTTAACTGAATTGCATTGGCAAAGACCCTTCCTCCAAATAACGTCACATGCTGAGCTTCTGGATAGACATGTATTGTGGCGTGACTATTTAACCAACTGCCGGGAGTGTTTGAGTAATTCAGACCAAAGGCATTAGAGTGATGGGGGGAAAATTCAGATTCTAAGGTTCTTGAAGGCAAAAAGGGGGTATATCTGTTTTGTTTGCTTTGTGTGCTCAGGCAACAGAAAAATGCCTGGCACATATGAGGTGCTCCACAAATGTTTGTTGGAATAATCTGTATTTTATCCTCCACTTATCAGAAGGCCATGACATCAGCAATAGACCAGGGCCAGGAAACTCCCTTGCTTTACTGAGGTATGCCAGTTTAACTCAGGCCCTTCCCCACGAGGTCCTCAAAGGCTCTTCCTGTCCCTTCTTTAACCTCCTTTAACCTTGACTGTCACTTCTTAAGTGAGCACTTGTGATGTTAGGTTCTCTGTAGGAGTCTTTTATCTCTTGTATTTTTACCAATTTATTACTTGTTTGCAGAGTGCTCAAGGAGCATTTCCTACCTTTGCATTCAGCAAAACAAAAACTAGCATTGTATGGCTGTAATCCCTCACAATTGGATTGACTGACGATTGATCCTCTGGACAATCCAGAACAGCCTAAGAAGCTAAAGATCTTTGACCTTTGTGATTACTCCTGTAGCTAGAGGAGGAGGGGGTTTATGTCTACAACTCAAAGATACCTGTGTCTAATAATATCATTATACTTGTAATCTGTGCTGAAGGTTTTGTCTTTTTCATTTATGATTTCTCTCTGAATTAAGGGAGAAGCTGGCTCTATTCCTTAATTCCCATGTTTTTAATTCAGTAACATCATTTCCTGGAGGTCCCTGTTAGGGCAATGGTTATTAGACTCGGCTAACACATGGAAATAACACATTTTTATTTAACCATAAAAATGCTTGTGTCCCATCCTTAGAGATTTTGATTTAGTTCATAGGGGGTATGGCTGGGCACATGAATTTGTCAAATCTCCCCAGTTAATTATAATATACAGTAAAGTTTGAGAACCATTGTCTTTATGGAGTGTGTAGGACAGGCTTCAGCTGATACCAATTATTTATTTTAGTGGGCCTTTTGCCGGTCTCTGCACTTTTTGTATGAAAAAACCAGCAAGCTAGATAATCCTACAGGGAACTCCCTAATGCCAAACCCACATGTTGCTTTAGAGCCAGCTGTAGTCACATGCAAATCACACTCAGGAATTATGAGAAAGAATTTGACCGCATATAACCTTCCTCTGCCCATCCACCCCCCACACCCACTTGGGAATTTTACTGTGTAAATACTATTCTTCATGCTTGGTCTAAAGTAAGTAACTGACTCGATCAGTTTTCAGGAGAGACAGCCAATGCAAGAGTTAAAGTAGCATGACAATAATTTTCCCTTCATAAACATTAGAGAAGCTAAGATAGTCATCTTTAATTGTTTCTTAGGCCAAGGAAGAGCTGGCTCCTCTGACCACGATTGTTTCTATTTTTCCTTACACACTTAAATTTAGTGGCTTCTAGGGCTACACTAGGAACTTTGGTGTTTTTGCACTTTAGACTTTGTCAGATGGAGAAAAGGAGGGAGAAGAGGGTCTGGACTGGGCCCACATGGGGTATACTGAGAGGCAAACATTGGGATTTCATGGTTTCAAGTTTCCCAGGGACTACAAAATAACTATGTTCTGCTGCTCTCTAGTAATAATTCTAATTAGATACAACTACACACAAATTAACTAACAAAAATATACTTTAGCAATTTTTAAATTGTACTGGATATGTTTAATTATTCAACAAACCACCTAGACTGATTCCCAGTTCCCAGTCTCTCTCTCTCTCTCTCTCTCCCACACCCAATGACTCTCAGCAGCTCTGCTAGCTAGGCACATAAGCTTTATAAGTCTCAGATTAGGAGATAGTATGCCTTTGAAAGTCTTTGAAACAATTACCTTAGGAGATGTCCATGTTCCTCACCAACTCTGAAGGATACAGGAAAAAATAGAAACTACTCACAAGAATTCACATATGCTTCAGGAAAAGTGTAAATCCCTTTGCAACTGAACTAACATGAGTTTGCTCCTTGGTGAGTTACAGATAGAGACTATACCAGGTGGAGTTGTGGCACAGAGGAAACCTTATTTGC
Source organism: Neofelis nebulosa (assembly GCF_028018385.1). Classification (NCBI taxonomy): domain Eukaryota; kingdom Metazoa; phylum Chordata; class Mammalia; order Carnivora; family Felidae; genus Neofelis; species Neofelis nebulosa. The sequence goes on along the minus strand of NC_080784.1, from coordinate 38,764,978 downwards.
AGCAAATAAGGAGATCATAGGAAATAATTTCCAAAGCCATAACTCTTACAGCAGGGGTGAGTGGGTTCCTTTTATTTATAAGTAAGATGAATATTCAAAAACTGGAGCTTTGTCATGATATGTAGATTTCGGCATAAAGTCATGCATGCCTCTTAAGGACACATGTTTATACACATATTGTATGTTATGTTAATGAGGTTTATGCTCCTCCTTCAGTGGAGAGGTGAAGATTTTAAACATTATAATGAGGTAGAGGTAATTGTCAAGACACTCCATGGTCCATTTGCGCAGGTGTAAGTCAGTGGTCCAGCTCAAACTGGTGTAGGCCACTGCAGCTCTTCCTGTTGCTTGCCTATAAAGGTTGAAGTTAATATTTTTGTGAAGAAGGGTGGGGGTATTGGTCAATGGTAATCTTGCTCATGACAGTTTTAACCCCATCACTCATATAATGTATGGTTTAAATCCTATAAAAACAACTCAAGAACATGTGTTAGGTCAATCTTTACTCTTAAAACAGCATTGGGAGTTTTGCCACTGATTTATTTTCCTAGCCAGGTAGAAACTGTAGTTTTTACATTCCCTTTGTTCACTTAAAATCCTTAACTACTGAGGATTTTGCATTTCTTTGTTCTAACACCTCCTAGGAAGTTCTACAAGAAGTGTGGTCAGGAAAAAAGTGCCAGTACAACATAAATTGTGGAAAATAACTGGGAGTCTAAAATGACTTCTCCTGTGTCACAAAATCTATGTCTATCTTTCTTTTTCTGGGGACTCCTAACTCTTTCTGGCTACACATTTATTTTCCATAGTTGCTTAGTTTGTTCTGAAGCTACAATTTTACATTATAAGCTATCATTTTACAATGACTGAAGAAACACAAATGTTAATTTTCCAGTTAGTGGTAATCTTGATGATTACCCACATAAGACAGGCCGAGGGCAAAGTACAAGCTAGAACATACACCCGTCCCCCAGGTGGGATATATATGATATTCCTCGGATACTCCTCGCTGCCCCAAAACAGGAAAGGACAAAAAAATGGTTAAGCCAGTAAAAGTCTCTGCCAGTTTACAAGAAAAAGACGATTCCATCAATAGCCTAAAGTCCAGGAACTCCCTCCCTACTATCTTAATGTTAATACTTTGCTAGAGGAAAAAACAACCTCAATTTGACAATATCTAGGCCTCCAGTAATCTATGAATCTTTAGCATATAAAAGTCTCTTTGGAAACTTCCCTTTGGACTTAACCTCCCCCAAGTCCATAGTATGTAACCAGCCATTCTTCACAACCCCAGTGCAGCTCTTTCTGCCCACAAGTCCTGTCCCCATGCTTTAATAAAATCACCTTTTTGGGGCGCCTGGGTGGCGCAGTCGGTTAAGCGTCCGACTTCAGCCAGGTCACGATCTCGCGGTCCGTGAGTTTGAGCCCCGCGTCAGGCTCTGGGCTGATGGCTCGGAGCCTGGAGCCTGTTTCCGATTCTGTGTCTCCCTCTCTCTCTGCCCCTCCCCCGTTCATGCTCTGTCTCTCTCTGTCCCAAAAATAAAAAAACAAACAAACAAACAAACAAAAAAACGTTGAATAAAATCACCTTTTTGCACCAAAGACATCTTCAAGAATTCTTTCTTGGCCATCAGGTTTGAACCCCCACAATCACCCAAAACTTTATCATTCGGTGTCCTTATGTGAGGCTTTGAGTCTTTTCATCTGGACTTTGAACCGGTGCAAACTTGGTGAGTACTTTCTTTTTTCCTCTTTTACTCTCATTTCAGGGGCTTTTCAAGAAGTATGGTCTTATTGGAACACGTTCAAGTCAATTGCTCAGGCAATCCTTTGGCCTGTGGCTACTCTATGGGGAAAAGAAAGCCTGCCTTTAGGCTGGAAGTTAGTACCCTGGCCAGAATGTTGATGCCCTCTCTTTATTCCTGTCCTTATGCAAAGTTGTCTGTCTTGGGCACTGGACAGCAACCTAAGTTATCAGGACAGCTACCAATCTTAAGACTCCCATGTGAGATTTCCTCCTCATTGGTCTAATGTGATTCCCTGCATATCCCTGATCTGGCCACTCTCCTGGGAGCTGGCTGAAACAAGTACCTGATTGAATTAAAACCCAACAAGGAACAGTTTTCTAGGAAGCTGGCTGTAAAGACTATATGTGCTGGAATGTCACTTTAGACCACGATGGATTTCTATCTGTGCTGATTTCTGTCAATGCCCTCTACTAACTAAAATTACAAAATTTGGTAATTCCCCATTATAAAACTTTTCCAGTACTTTCCATGGTTTAAAAATGGTTGTTTCCTCATGGCCTTCTCAGCAAGGCAAACTTGGACCATACTCAGGCATCAATCTGTAGTTTAGAATGCAATGGGAAAGCAGGGGGGATGCTATCATCCCTCCTCAGGGGCCCTTAAAGGCTGGTCAGTGATCATAGTGACTTCATTAGAGGGATGCCTCAGGTTGTTTTGATACCAGGAACCTCTGACATATCCTGTGCATGGGATGCCACCCAGGAGTTGAGGGGGGGGTGGCAGAGAGGGGGAAGGTGGATTCTCATGGTAATGGACCTTCTCTTTCTCTCTAAGAGGAACATGGGAGCTTCTCTTCAGTCTCCAAGGACTCTCCCTTGGGATGTTTTTTTAACCCACTGGAAATAATTTAGATTACAAAATGTAGAAAAGGACTGATCTCCTTGTAATACTGCATGGTCTTAGTAAACAGAGCAAATGGACAGAGGTACCCTAGGTCCAGGCCTTCATGGCTCTCCCTGGACCCAAGGACCTCTTGCAGAACATGTTTTGTCAGTAATCAAGTCTGTAAACTCCCTCCTAATATATTGAATGATAATTATTTAAATAACCTCCTGATGATGAGGTTTTGGGGTGATGGTGGGGTGTGGAGCTGATGGCCAAGAAAGAATTCTTGAGACATTTTTGATGCAAAAAAAAAGGTGATTTTATTGAAGTGTGGGGACAGGACCCATGGGAAGGAAGAACTACCCTGGGACCCTGAGGAGAGACTGATTATATACTTGGGAGTTGGGGGGAGGTAAAGTCAAGGGGAAGGTTCCAAAGAGATTTTCATATGCTAAAGAAGACTAATTGGAGGAATAGCAATTGTCAAGCTTAGGTTGTTTTTCCCTCTAGCAAAGCATTGACATTAAGACAGTAGGGAGTTCCTAGAGAAAAGTTTTACTCTGCCTTCCTCAAGCAGGTTATAAGGAAATTTAATTTTATCTGCCATTTCGTTCTGTCTTTGTTCCCACATCACTGACAGAACTCAGGCACTGGAAGAAATATAGGCCATCCCTAACAAAGGGGATGATGACCTTTTCTCTTTGTTCATTCCCCTAATAGATGTGAGGTCTTCTCCTTCATTCATCTCCCGTGTTAATGGCCCTGATAATTGGAACCACTTGTGGTTAGTCTACCTCAGGATGGGTACTGTAAGGAATATTCCCAAGCAGCTGCTGAAACTCCACTTTTTTGGGGGAAGTTCCCTATCTTTTCTTGCCTGACATGGACTGCCTAATTCCACTAGTTGGTGGGGGGAGGAGACATGACGTCTGTTCCTCTTCCCTAGATAAGGTTTAGAACCTGTCTAAGACAAGGTTTAGAACTGGGGATTCTCTTTGTATTCCTTCTGCTGGCATCTCACCTCTTTTGCCTTTTTCTCCCCCTCTTTCTGTTTCTGCACCACCTTGGGTATGGCCTACATAACTGGTTCCTATACCATCCTCAGTGCCTCAGGCACCATTTGCTCCTCCCACCCTCAATGCCTAGGAGTGAAGAGCACCCACTTGGACCGCCCACTTCAGATCCCCCCATTGATGTCTTAGGTAAAACCTGACAATGGGAAACAGATTGTCTTTTCAGTGGACACAGGTGAAATATATTCGGTGATCATGAAAGGGCGGGCCTATGCCGGCCGACTCCATCTTGTTCTGTGTCCTTCACCTTGACCACACCTCCTCCCCTTGAGTAAACCCCCCCCCCCCACCTGCCTAACAGGACTTGGACCCTTCCCCAGCCAATAGGCTGAGGCCATAGCCATTACCTCACTAACTGCCCCTAGGCCCCAATATAACCTTTGTCCTTTTGAAACTCGCTCTCTCTCCCTGGTATCTCACCGCTGTGTCGGTGCAGATAGGGGATCGAGCTCAAGCTAGCTCGAATAAAGGCTCTTTTGCTTTTGCATCAGACTCGGCTCCCTGGCGGTCTTTGGGGATCACGAATTCTGGGCATAACATTTGGGGGCTCGACCTGGGATCCCCAAGACCCCCGAGGGACCCCCAACCCGGAGAGCCTGACTGGCCATGGTTAGTGTCTGTTTGTTCTGTCTTTTCTGTGTGAGCTCATTTCTGGAATTCTGGTAGTTCCCGACGCGGTCTAAGTGGACGCACTGGAGGACCACGGGCCGGGAGTTTCGGAAGACGTTCCGATCCTCCCTTCTGGAGGGACGTGGAATCCCCTCATCTGTTTTTGAGGGACGTGGAATCTCCTCAAAGGTCTGAGACGAGGCGGGTCACTCCCGCTGGTCGGCGTGAGGCCGTCGTCTTTGGAGTGACGTGGAATCCCCTCATCAGTTTTGGAGGGACGTGGAATCCCCTCAAAGGTCTAGGCTAGCTTTCAGTTTTGCTTCCATGGAGTTGGAAGACTTTCTAGGGGCCCTCTGTTTGTCTGTTTTTGTGTTTCTCTGTTTTGTTCTGTGGACTTACTGGACGGACGTTATGGGACAAAATCAGACTACTCCTCTAAGTATTATGATTGATCACTTTAAGGATGTGAGGGGAAGAGCTAACAACCTCAGTGTGGAAGTCCGAAAGGGTCGGTGGCAGTTTTTTTGTTCTAGCGAGTGGCCAACTTTCAATGTCAGATGGCCACCAGAGGGGACCTTCGACCTCCCTACCATCCACCTAGTCAGGAGTATCATCTCTCGGCCTAAGATGGGCCATCTTGATCAGCTCCCTTACATTATCACTTGGCAGGACCTTGTAGAAGACCCACCCTCTTGGCTTAAGCCCTTCCTAGCCCTGCTCCCTCCAGAGCCAAAACCCATTCTTGCTTTGCAGGGGACAAAGAAGAAGAAAAGTCTTACCCAGCCTTCAGCACCCCTCTACCCTGTCCTACAGGGGGGTACTGAAGAAGAATTAATTTTTCCTCCCCCGTATAACCCCTCTAGGATGCCGGAAGAACACCATCCTCCCCCTCCGGGGGAGGCAGACGCAGTTCCGAGAGTGGGAGGTGGAAACGCTCCAGTGGGAAGCCCGCCCTTTACCAGACAAAGGGCTCAGAGGGAGCAATCCGCCTCCACCGCCTACTCCACTACTCTGCCCCTGAGAGCCACCGGACCCCCAGACGCGGAGGGAAATCAGCCCCATCACTATTGGCCTTTTGCCACTAGTGACCTCTACAATTGGAAAGCTCAGAATCCTAAGTTTTCCGAGAAACTGGCAGGGCTTATTGATTTATTAGACTCTGTTCTTTTTACCCATCAGCCCACGTGGGACGATTGCCAGCAGCTTTTGCAGGTCCTGCTCACGCCTGAAGAAAGAGAAAGAATCCTCAATGGGGCCCGAAAACTAGTTCCGGGTGCAGACGGGAATCCCACCACCAACCAGGCTCAGATAGATGCCTCCTTCCCCTTAACTCAGCCCCAGTGGGATTTCAACACGGAAGAAGGTAAGGAGAGGCTCCGGGTCTACCGCCAGACTCTAATGGGGGGTCTCCGAATGGCTGCTAGAAAGCCAACCAATTTGGCCAAGGTAGGAAATGTACAACAGGGAAAAGATGAATCTCTGGCTGCCTTTTTAAAACAGATCATGGAGGCATTCCGTACCTATACCCCCATGGATCCAGAGGCTCCGGAAAGCAAGGCAGCTGTTATCATGGCCTTTGTAAACCAATCGGCCATAGACATTAGGAGAAAATTACAGAAAATAGATAGACTAGGAGAAAAAAGTCTGCAGGACTTACTGGTGGTAGCCGAAAAGGGATATAATAACCGGGAGCCTCCTGAGGACAAGCAGGCTCGTGCCATGGCGGCTGCCAGCAGTAAGCAGACTCAAGACCTGGCCAGAATACTACTAGCTACCATTGCTGACTCCCCCGAGGAACGAGACCGCCGTCTCTGGCAGCTGGCAGATGACACAAGAAAAGGTAAAGGAACCACCAAGGGGGGGGAAGCAGAGGCTGCAGAAGAATCAGTGCACATACTGCAAGGAGATAGGGCATTGAGCCCGAGATTGTCCAAAAAGGGTCGGCGGGTAGGGAAGCAAGACTGATTGAGTAAAAGTCCTAGAGATATATGAACTAAGTGATTAGGGGAGTCGGGGTCGGACCCTCTCTCCAAACCCAGGGTAACTCTTAAAGTGGAAGGGACACCTGTTGACTTCCTGGTCGACACCGGAGCACAACATTCGGTCCTCCGCACCCCACAAGGAATACTAGCCAGCAAGAAGTCCTGGGTACAAGGGGCAACTGGTATGAGCCAGTATTCATGGACTACCTGAAGAACAGTAGATTTGGGAATGGACCGGGTATCCCACTCCTTTATGGTAATACCGGAATGCCCCTACCCGCTGTTAGGACGGGACTTACTGACCAAGATTGGAGCTCAGATAACTTTCAGACAAGGGGGGCCTCAGGTCACTGATGACAAGGGCCACCCCATCCAGGTCCTGACCATGAAACTGGAGGATGAATACCTTCTCCACCAGGAGGCACTCCCAAGAGAGGATAATATAGACAGATGGCTACAAGAATTCCCCTCGGTTTGGGCAGAGATGGGGGGGATGGGACTAACCACTCACAGGACCCCAGTCCTGGTAGAGCTCAAGCCAGGAGAGAGTCCTGTAAGGATCAAACAATACCCCATGTCTCAGGAGGCCCAGAAGGGGATCCAGCCACACATCCAGAGACTACGAAGCCTAGGGGTACTAGTTCCTTGCCAGTCTGCCTGGAACACCCCCTACTGCCGGTCAAAAAGCCTCACACAAATGACTACCTACCAGTACAAGACCTCCGGGAAGTAAATAGGAGGGTCACAGACATACACCCAACTGTTCCCAACCCATATACTCTCTTGAGCTCCTTGGCGCCCTCCAGGGTCTACTATACTGTACTAGATTTAAAGGATGCCTTCTTCAGTCTGCCGCTGGCACCCCAGAGCCAACCCTTGTTCGCCTTTGAGTGGCATGATCCGGAGGAGGGCTACAGTGGGCAACTCACCTGGACACGGCTACCTCAGGGATTCAAAAATTCACCCACCATCTTCGACGAAGCACTACACGAGGACCTGGGTGAGTACAGAAGGGAGCATCCTGGCCTCACCCTTCTACAGTACGTAGATGACATCCTGATTGCTGCCGACATGGCCAAAGACTGTGAGCAAAGGACCCAGGACCTGCTGGCTACCCTGGGGGCCTTAGGGTACCGGGCATCCACGAAGAAGGCTCAGATATGCAGGGAGAGTGTAAGTTACCTGGGATATATCCTGGAGGGCGGACAGCGGCAGTTATCAGATGCCAGAAAAGAAACTGTCCTAAAGATCCCTACTCCCACCTCCCAAAGAGAAGTGAGGGAATTCCTAGGATCAGTCGGCTACTGCCGTCTCTGGGTTCCAGGTTTTACTGAGATCACCAGGCCCTTATATGAAGCTACCAAAGAGGGGAAAACATTTACATGGGCTGAAAAAGAAGAAACTGCCTTTAATCAGTTAAAAAAGGCCCTCCTAAGTGCCCCAGCCCTGAGTCTACCAGACATTACAAAGCCCTTCCACCTCTTTGTAGACGAACATAAGGGAATAGCAAAAGGGGTTCTAACTCAAGCCTTAGGCCCCTGGAACTGCCCGGTGGCTTACCTGTCTAAGAAACTAGACCCAGTGGCTGCTGGCTGGCCGCCATGCCTAAGAATTATTGTGGCGACAGCACTCCTAGTCAAGGATGCAGACAAACTGACCCTAGGACAGGAGATCTGGATCACGACACCACACGCCATTGAAGGGGTCCTGAAACAGCCTCCGGATAGATGGATAGCAATACACGTATGACTCATTACCAGAGCCTCCTACTCAACCCTCCACGAGTGCGGTTCCACCCCAGTGCAGCCCTCAATCCTGCAACCCTGCTGCCCGACCCTGACCTAGGTGCTCCACTACATGACTGTGCAGGAATCCTGGAAGAAGTACATGGATTCTGGACGGACCTGACCGACCGACCCCTCCCTGATGCGGAGGCTACTTAGTTCACTGATGGCAACAGCTTTGTGCGAGACGGACACAGGTATGCGGGTGCAGCGGTGGTCACCAAAACAGACACCGTATGGGCAGAGGCTCTACCCTCCGGAACGTCAGCCCAGCAAGCAGAGATCATAGGCCTCACCAAGGCGCTGATGCTGGGAGCTGGAAAACAGCTTCACATCTACACAGACAGCCGTTATGCATTTGCCACAGCTCATATTCATGGTGCAATTTATCAGGAGAGGGGGTTACTGACAGCAGAAGGACGAACTATAAAAAATAAGCAGGAGATACTTAACCTGCTTACGGCCTTATGGCTTCCTGCCAAGCTAGCCATTATCCACTGCCAAGGGCACCAAGAAGCTGATAACCCAGTAGCTAGAGGTAATCAAAAGTCTGACCAGGCAGACAAGGCAGTAGCCCTTACTTCAGTCCCCACCATGACCATACAACTACCGGACCCGGGAGACCCAGTTTTACCAGACCAGCCCAAATACTCCCAGGAGGAGTTACAGCAGATCAAGAAACTCCCCATGGCCCAGGAGATAAAGGGATGGTGGTATACACCTAACAAGGAGCTCGTGCTGCCAGACTGGCTTGGAGTCTCAATATTAGAGCACATGCATTGGTCTACTCACATGGGGGGCCCAAAAATTAAAAGACTTAATCCAACATGCCAGAATCAAGATTCACCAACAGGACACCAAAATAGAGCAAGTTGTGTCTGCCTGCAAGACCTGCCAACTCACCAACGCGAGAGCCACATCAAATAAAAAAGGAACCAGGCTCAGAGGCACCAGACAGGGAGCCCAATGGGAAGTCGACTTCACTGAAGTCAAACCAGGAAAGTATGGTTATAAATATCTTTTAGTATTTACAGACACCTTCTCTGGCTGGGTGGAGGCATACCCAACCAAGCATGAAACAGCTCAGACGGTGGCTAAGAAGCTACTAGAAGACATCTTACCCAGGTATGGTTTTCCTGCCATGGTAGGATCAGACAATGGACCAGCTTTTATCTCAAAGGTAACACAGGCAGTAGCCAAGGCGGTGGGGGCAAACTGGAAATTACATTGTGCTTATAGGCCCCATAGCTCAGGACAGGTAGAAAGAATGAATAGAACCCTAAAAGAGACCCTTACCAAATTAACCACGGAGACTGGTGGGGACTGGGTGACTCTCCTACCGTACGCTCTTTACCGTGTTAGAAACACTCCTTACACTCTGGGTTTTACTCCCTATGAGATCATTTTTGGCAGGCCACCCCCTGTTATTCTCAGCCTTCGAGCTGAATTTATTGCTGAGTTTAAAGATCAAGAAGTTTTTCTTTCCTTGAGAGGGCTCCAGAGGGCGCACGAGGACATTTGGCCGCACCTCCCTGCCATCTATGAGGCTGGCCCGACCCGGACACCTCATCAGTACAGGCCAGGAGACTGGGTCTATGTCAAGAGGCACCACCGAGAGACTCTCAAGCCGCGCTGGAAGGGACCCTACATCTTGGTGTTGACAACCCCCACCGCTTTCAAAGTAGACGGCATCGCGACCTGGGTCCATCACACCCACGTTCGGCCAGCAGACACCTCCTCGATCCGGAAGGACTTTGTCACGCGATGGGCCATCAGTCGGGACCAACACAACCCGCTCAAGCTCAAGCTACAGAGCATTCAACCCACCTAATATTGGTAACTCTGTTAACTCTGCTTGTCATTGCTCATGCTGCCGGGAGTCCCCACGCCCCCAAAACATCACCTGGCAGATCATAGACATCAGCTCGGGGACAATACTTAATCAGACCTCCCAGAGCCACCCCAGGGACACTTGCTTCCCAGAACTTTGCGTAAACCTCCAAACTCTGTTCTCCTTGTCACCATAAATGCAGCCCATCCCATGATTGGGTCCCTAAGCTACATGGCAAGGGGGGAATCAAAGGGCGGGCCTACGCCGGCTGACTCCATCTTGTTCTGTGTCCTTCACCTTAACCACACCTCCTCCCCTTGAGTAACCGCCCCCCTCACCTGCCTAACAGGACTCAGACCCTTCCCCAGCCAATAGGCTGAGGCCATAGCCATTACCTCACCAACTGCCCCTAGGCCCCAATAAAACCTTTGTCCTTTTGAAACCTGCTCTTTCTCCCTGGTATCTCACCGCTGCGTTGGTGCAGGTAGGGGATTGAGCTGGAGCTAGCTAGAATAAAGGCTCTTTTGCTTTTGCATGGGACTCGGCTCCCTGGTGGTCTTTGGGGATCATGAATTCTGGGCATAACAATCAAAGTAATTTAAGTTTGTTGGTTTAATTAAGGTAGACATGTCTTTAGAGTTATCAGCATTAAATATGAAACTTATTCTACCTATGTTTGCTAAAGATCAAATAAGCTCATATTATCTCTTCCAACTTATTAGTAAAAAGATGACTTAAAGGTTAATTTTGTCTATCTTAAAGTTTTCATGGGTAATTATTAAGATAGTTTTCAAAGTCTTTGGTAAAATGAAACTTTGAAGTTTCACTTGCATGATAAATGGGATTGAATTCGTTGGACATCTAGGTCTTTTCCAAAGAGGATAAAATACTAAAGCATTGATTACTGAACATAGGTTTGTGTTTTTGATTTACTGGAGAGCAAATAAGGCTATTTTGGGTCTGTTGGTAAACATGCTTGGTGCTTAAGGTTCATAAATTTGCCATCTAAAGAATTCTGGTGTAACAGTTTACAATTGGTTACTACTTAGTTTTCACTGAAGACTATGGTTTCTAAGAGTTAATTCTGCTGAATGAAGTTAAGACTGATGTAAATAAGGGAAACAACTCTGTATGTAAAAAAAAATAGGAGATTTGTAAGAAAGATAAAAGGAATGCAAAGTATTTTTGTTAAAGGTAAAAGAAAGTAATTTTGTTCTAAATGAGATTGGCTGTTTGGAGAGATATGGCTTGGGACATGATTTGAAGGCAAAGGAGAGGTGTAGAAGGTTCATGAAGGGAAATTTTGGAAAGGAATTTTATGTGTGGTTAGGAGAGATTAAGGTTGAAATAGAATCTGCTTTTCTCTCTGCTCAAAAGACTAAGTTTTCTTGGACTGTTGACCTGCTCTTGATAAGAAAATGTAAAAAAAAAGTTTTTTTGTTTGTTTGTTTGTTTTGTTTTTTCCTTTTTGTCTGCCAAGAAAACCAAAACTGATGTTTGTCTTTTTCAGGTCTTTGATTACTTAGTTACAACTTCTCAATGTTAAAGGAGCTAAGTTTTTTTTGTTTTGTTTTGTTTTGTGTTTTGTTTTGTTTTGTTTTTTTGTTTTTTTAGAAATTTATTGTCAAATTGGTTTCCATACAACACCCAGTGCTCATCCCAAAAGATGCCCTCTTCAATACCCATCACCCACCCTCCCCTCCCTCCCACCCCCCATCAGCCCTCAGTTTGTTCTCAGTTTTTAAGAGTCTCTTATGCTTTGGCTCTCTCCCACTCTAACTTCTCTCTTTTTTTTTCCCTTCCCCTCCCCCATGGGTTCCTGTTAAGTTTCTCAGGATCCACTAAAGGAGCTAAGTTTTGCTAACTATATAACACTAACATATTTGCCTCTGGAACCTCTTATTGCCACCTTGGTTAAATAAGATTTGTAATGATCTATAATCCTATTTAGGATGTGCTTTATAGCTTTCTAAGGTTTTAACAAACTTTCCCAAGATTTAAATTGTAAATGAAGTATTTTTGACCAATTAAGCTTTATTTATGTAAAGTTACTCTGAAAAGCATTGTCAAACAAATGGTAAACCTTGGGGCTGTATTGCTTGGGTAAATGCTATAACTGCTCAAATATACATGCAACTCCTAAACTTTTAATGTTTTGGTAATAAGGTCATCACTTGATTTTCAAAGTGTTAGATGTGTCACAGAATAACTGGATTACCTTGTCAATTGCATCATAATGAACTCTCATCAGATCTGTAACAGTGTCCATTTCTGAGTTTTTGTCATTTATAATTGTTCTTATTCTCTCACAAAACATATTTCATCTTCAAGGAGATTCATAAAAAACTTTTAGAACAAATACAGGTATTTGACATCTTTAAGAATGATACTAAAATGGGTATGAATTTCCAGAACTAAAAAGCTACATTCAAACTGAACAAGAATTAGGAACATCGGACCAAGTGAACTGAGGAAGATTATAGTTTTTGTGACCCTTGTTTTAAAATATTGCTGATTATCCAAATATTTGCTTTTCCAGATTAAGGAAACTTTCTCTTAAGACATCTATGACATACAGAAGTGTGATAAAGTATTCATTTGTAAACAAACTGAAGTGTTTAACTTTTCTTTTTACCTGAACCTTCTGAAATTCACAAACTCAGTGAGTGTTCTTTCTTTCATGGCAATTACAGTTATTTGCATAAGTTCAATAAGACTCTGTTCATCTTGTAACAAGACATCATTGGAAATACTGTTTATTTTACCAAGGCTTTGACTGGAATATCGTATTTGAGAGACATACATAGGCTCAGATATGACCATACAATTTTAAGGAACTAAGGTTGACTTTATGAAACATGGAGCCATTAAGCTCCTTGGAAAAGCTAGCCTGATACTTTGCTTACAGAGCTCCCAGCAGCCTTACCAGGTGAGTAAAGAATGCCAATTTCTGAAAGGTGCAAGTACCTCAGGATACTTCAGGAATCTCATGAAGAAGAATTTGCCCAAATCTATAGGTATTGCAGGCATGTCTGATGGCAAGTACTTGGCTTGGCTTCTGGCCTAGAGGGGCTACTAAAAGTTCAATTTAGAGGTTCCTTATAAAAAGTTCCAGCAAAGCAAATTTTAAAAGATCTATACGATTAATCACTACTCTTGCTAAACTTATGTAAATAATTAGGCCAAGCTTGTTAAAACTGAACTTGCTGGGGCGCCTGGGTGGCGCAGTCGGTTAAGCGTCCGACTTCAGCCAGGTCACGATCTCACGCTCCGTGAGTTCGAGCCCCGCGTCAGGCTCTGGGCTGATGGCTCGGAGCCTGGAGCCTGTTTCCAATTCTGTGTCTCCCTCTCTCTCTGCCCCTCCCCCGTTCATGCTCTGTCTCTCTCTGTCCCAAAAATAAAAAATAAAAAATGTTGAAAAAAAACAAAAAAAAACAAAAAAAAAAAACAAACTGAACTTGCTTTACAAATAAATTAGTCTTGGTTTGACTATCTCTGGAAATGAAGGTTATTAGAGAGTAAAATCATGTTTTAATAAGGCATCTTTATGGATGTTAAATTCTAGTTCTGATTGTCTTTAAATGTTTGCCTAAGCTAGACAACTTGAGGTAAATTTCAGAAAAATTGTCACAACAGCACAGGTATGAACAATCTTCTTGCTTATTATTCTGTGGTGATAACAGAACCCCATGGGCATATGATTATTTAAACAACTAAAAAATGGGGATGGACTCCCCCAACAATTGTATATGAAAAGACTTTTCTCACTGTAGACCTATCAATCAATGAAGACTATAGTGTTTTATTAAATTATTCACTTGAAGCCAGGTTAATCCCTAAATCTATAAATAAATATGCAAACCATATCCTCCCTAAACCTGAACTGACAGTTACTAGAAACCCACTCCATCCATATAAACCCAGGAGGCCTAGTTTATTTAAAGGATTGAAAGTCTAATACAGCAGGGGATTTAATTCCAAAATGGAAGGGCCCCTAGTAGGTCATATTATATACTCCCACTGCAATAAAGTTATAGGGGCACTCTTCATAAGCTCTTATATCTAAAATAAACCTGTACCCCCTTAACAGGAAACCAGTGAGCAAACTAAAGTACTTATTCCTACAAACTTGTGGAAGACTTCAAACTTCTCTTTTGATGGCTGTACCTTTCTTTTTCATTCCCCTTTCCCCAATTTATACTAACAATTCTTTCTTACAAAGGGGCATTCAAAAGGATCACCAAGACATTTGAGTTACAAACCAGAAAGACCACATAATCTCTGCTGCCAGTTACCATACCATCTGAGGCTGCTTCAAGCCTGATATCTAAAAAATCTTACTGGCAGCACTGGCAGACCCTGAGTTTGTAATTTTCTGTAACCATTAACCTATGTTTTTCTTGTTTCTATGAAAGTACTTCTTCTTAATTACTTGGTTGTTTACTAAACAAAACAGAGTCTATGTAATGGCTGTATACCATCTTTTACACAGTTAAAAACCTTAAATGACTCTCAAAATAACGTTATATTATTAAATACTAAAATAATTCAAATGCATAAAAATATTCTACAAAACAGAACAGCGTTAGATGTTTTAGCTGTTGCACAGGTGGAACTTTTGCTCTCATAAAAAGAAAATGTTGTGTATACATTCCAGATTACCACAAAAAATATTTCTGGATTTCTAACTGACATGAATATTTGAATTGGTGCTTTAAACAACCCCTCTCTTTCCTTTAGGTTAAACAACTTTAGCTTGACAATAACTAGGCATCCAGTAATCTGTAAGTCTTTAGCATATGAAAATCTCTTTGGAAATTTCCCTATAGTAACAACTAGCCATTCTTCACAACCCCAGTGCAGGTCTTCCTGTCCATGGTCTCTGTCCCTGTGCTTTAATAAAATCACCTTTTTGCAACAAAGATGTCTTCAAGAACTATTTCTTGGCTATCAGCTCTGAACCCCCATCATTGCCTTCCAAATTTCATCAATCTAGCCAATTTAAAGTTGTCTCTCCCTCTATCTCTCTCTGTCATTAATTCTCTTCTGCAAAGCTTCCCACCCTTTCCCAGTATTAAGTACTCATCCTCATACAATTGGGGTGGGGGCCTGGCTTGTGTGCTGGATTTCCCTGATGGCTGCTGCTGACCTTTGTGGAGATTCACTCAGAATTCTAGAGTTGGTATCAAGATTATTTTTGTGGTTTTTTTGTTTGTTTTTTTAAGTGTATTTATTTATTTTGATGGGGAGGCAAAGACAGGGAGAGATAGAATCCCGGGAACAGGTTCTGAACTATCAATGTGGAGCCCGCAGGGCTCAAACTCATGAACCATGGGATTATGACCTAAGCCAAAATCAAGAGTCAGGCATCTAACAGACTGAGCCACTCAGGTGCCCCAAGACTTTTTAGGTTTTTACTTATTTTGAGAGAGAGAGAGAGAGGGTGCAAGTGTGGGAAGGGCAGAGAAAGAGGGGGACAGAGAGAGAGAGAGAGAGAGAATCCCAAGTAGGCTGTCAGCACAGAACTCAACATGGGGCTTGAACCCATAAATCATGACCTGAGCTGAAATCAAATGTCAGACACTTGACTGACTCAGCCACCCAGCCACCCCACCTCACAACTATTTTAAAGTAAAAAAAATCTGAACTAAATTCAGATCAGAAAGAAATCTTCTTTGAATATCCCTCATCAAACTAAAGCAGAGTCTCCAGAAAATATAGCTGCCATTAATGCCTCTCAAAAGGAGTTTCCTGTGGGGTACCTGGGTGGCTCAATTTGTTAAGCATCTGACTCTGGATTTTGGCTCAGGTCATGGTCTCATTGTTTGTGAGATTGAGCCCTGGGTCTGGCCATGTACTGATTGCATGAATCCTGCTTGGGATTCTCTCTCCCTCTCTTTGCCCCTCCCCTGTGCTCTCTTTCTCAAAAAATAAAACATTTTTTTTTTTAAATAAAGGATTGGAGAACAAGGGAAGATGGTGGCATAGGAGGACTCTGGGCTCACCGCACGTCCTGCTGATCACTTAGATTCCACCTACACCTGCCTAACTAACCCAGAAAACCACCAGAAGACTAGCAGAATGGAGTCTCTGGAGCCAAGTGGAGACGAGAGGCCCACGGAATAGGGTAGGAAGGGCGGCGAGGCGGTGCATGCTCCATGGACTGGCGGGAGGGAGCCAGGGCAGAGGGGAAGCCTGCTGGCCAAGCAGAGCCCCCAAGTCTGGCTGGCAAAAGTGGAGGGGCCAGATGGAGTGTGTCTCGACAGCGAGCGGGACTTACCATCTGGGAGGTCATAAGTTAACAGCTCTGCTCCGAAAGCGGGAAGGCTGGAGGACAAGGGGAGGGAGAGTTGCTGAGCCCCAGGATGACAGAGCTCAGTTTGGTGGGGAACAAAGGCGCTCCCCAGCGCCATCTCCCTCGCCCATCCCCCAGCCAAAATCCCAAAGGGAACCAGTTCCCCAAGCAAGGGAACTTGCTTGCTCCACGCAAACACCCAATGCTGTACTTCTGCGGAGCCACCCCCTCTGGCAGTGGGTCTGACTCCCTCCCGCTGCCACAGGGCCCCTCCTGAAGTTGATCACCTAAGGAGAAGCGAGCTAAGCCTACCTCTCCTGCCCCTGTGCACCTTGCCTATCCACCCCAGCTAATACGCCAGATCCCCAGCACCACAAGCCTGGCAGTGTGCAAGTATCCCAGATGGGCCACGCCACCCCACAGTGAATCCCGCCCCTAGGAGAGGGGAAGAGAAGGCACACACCAGTCTGACTGTGGCCCCAGCAGTGGGCTGGGGGCAGACATCAGGTCTGACTGCGGCTCTGCCCACCAACTCCAGTTATACACCACAGCACAGGGGAAGTGCCCTACAGGTCCGCACCACTCCAGGGACCATCGAAAATGACCAACGGAAGAATTCTCTTCAAAAGAATCTCCAGGAAATAACAACACCCAATGAACTGATCAAAAAGGATTTAAATAATATAACAGAAAGTGAATTTAGAATAATAGTCATAAAATTAATCGCTGGGCTTGAAAACAGCATAGAGGACAGCAGAGAATCTCTTGCTACAGAGATCAAGGGACTAATGAACAGTCAGGAGGAGCTGAAAACCGCTTTAAAGGAGATGCAAAATAAAGTGGAAACGTCCACGGCTTAGATTGAAGAGGCAGAGGAGAGAATAGGTGAACTAGAAGATAAAGTTATGGAAAAAGAGGAAGCTGAGAAAAAGAGAGATAAAAAAAAAATCCAGGAGTATGAGGGGAAAATTAGAGAACTAAGTGATACACTAAAAAGAAATAATATACGCATAATTGGTATCCCAGAGGAGGAAGAGAGAGGGAAAGGTGTTGAAGGGGTACCTGAAGAAATTATAGCTGAGAACTTCCCTGAACTGGGGAAGGAAAAAGGCATTGAAATCCAAGAGGCACAGAGAACTCCCTTCAGACGGAACTTGAATCGATCTTCTGCATGACATATCATAGTGAAACTAGCAAAATACAAGGATAAAGAGAAAATTCTGAAAGCAGCAAGGGATAAACGTGCCCTCACATATAAAGGGAGACCTATAAGACTCGTGACTGATCTTTCTTTTGAAACTTGGCAGGCCAGAAAGGATTGGCACGAGATCTTCCATGTGATGAACAGAAAAAATATGCAGCCAAGAATCCTTTATCCAGCAAGTCTGTCATTTACAATAGAAGGAGAGATAAAGGTCTTCCCAAATAAACAAAAACTGAAGGAATTTGTCACCACTAAACCAGCCCTACAAGAGATCCTAAGGGGGATCCTGTGAGACAAAGTACCAGACACATCGCTACAAGCATAAAACATATAGACATCACAATGACTCTAAACCCGTATCTTTCTATAATAACACTGAATGTAAATGGATTAAATGCGCCAACCAAAAGACATAGGGTATCAGAATGGATGAAAAAACAAGACCCATCTATTTGCTGTCTACAAGAGACTCATTTTAGACCTGAGGACACCTTTAGATTGAGAGTGAGGGGATGGAGAACTATTTATCATGCTACTGGAAGCCAAAAGAAAGCTGGAGTAGCCATACTTATAACAGACAAACTAGACTTTAAATTAAAGGCTGTAACAAGAGATGAAGAAGGGCATTATATAATAATTACAGGGTCTATCCATCAGGAAGAGCTAACAATTATAAATGTCTATGTGCCGAATACGGGAGCCCCCAAATATATAAAACAATTATTCATAAACATAAGCAACCTTATTGATAAGAATGTGGTAATTGCAGGGGACTTTAACACTCCACTTACAGATGGATAGATCATCTAGACACATGGTCAGTAAAGAAACAAGGGCCCTGAATGATACATTGGATCAGATGGACTTGACAGATATATTTAGAACTCTGCATCCCAAAGCAACAGAATATACTTTCTTCTCGAGTGCACATGGAACATTCTCCAAGATAGATCATATACTGGGTCACAAAACAGCCCTTCATAAGTATACAAGAATTGAAATTATACCATGCATACCTTCAGACCACAATGCTATGAAGCTTGAAATCAACCACAGGAAAAAGTCTGGAAAACCTCCAAAAGCATGGAGGTTAAAGAACACCCTACTAAAGAATGAATGGGTCAACCAGGCAATTAGAGAAGAAATTTAAAAATATATGGAAACGAAAATGAAAATACAACAACCAAACACTTTGGGACGCAGCGAAGGCAGTCCTGAGAGGAAAATACATTGCAATCCAGGCCTATCTCAAGAAACAAGAAAAATCCCAAATACAAAATCTAACAGCACACCTAAAGGAAATAGAAGCAGAAC
This sequence comes from Neofelis nebulosa, assembly GCF_028018385.1. Classification (NCBI taxonomy): domain Eukaryota; kingdom Metazoa; phylum Chordata; class Mammalia; order Carnivora; family Felidae; genus Neofelis; species Neofelis nebulosa. The sequence continues at coordinate 38,746,253 of NC_080784.1, read as the reverse complement.
AGCAAAGGCAGCCTAAACCCAGCAGAAGAAGAGAAATAATAAAGATCAGAGCAGAAATAAACAATATAGAGTCTAAAAAAACGGTAGAGCAAATCAACGAAACCAAGAGTTGTTTTTTTGAAAAAATAAACAAAATTGACAAACCTCTAGCCAGGTTTCTCAAAAAGAAAAGGGAGATGACCCAAATAGATAAAATCATGAATGAAAATGGAATGATTACAACCAATCCCTCAGAGATACAAACAATTATCAGGGAATACTATGAAAAACTATATGCCAACAAATTGGACAACCTGGAAGAAATGGACAAATTCCTAAACACCCACACTCTTCCAAAACTCAATCAAGAGGAAATAGAAAGCTTGAACAGACCCATAACCAGCGAAGAAATTGAATCGGTTATCAAAAATCTCCCAACAAATAAGAGTCCAGGACTAGATGGCTTCCCAGGGGAGTTCTACCAGACATTTAAAACAGTGATAATACCTATCCTTCTCAAGCTATTCCAAGAAATAGAAAGGGAAGGAAAACTTCCAGACGCATTCTATGAAGCCAGTATTACTTTGATTCCTAAACCAGACAGAGACCCAGTAACAAAAGAGAACTACAGGCCAAAATCCCTGATGAATATGGATGCAAAAATTCTCAATAAGATACTAGCAAATCGAATTCAACGGCATATAAAAAGAATTATTCACCATGATCAAGTGGGATTCATTCCTGGGATGCAGGGCTGGTTGAACATTCGCAAATCAATCGACGTGATACATCACATTAACAAAAAAAAAGAGAAGAACCATGTGATCCTGTCAATCGATGCAGAAAAGGCCTTCGACAAAATCCAGCACCTTTTCTTAATAAAAACCCTTGAGAAAGTCGGGATAGAAGGAACATACTTAAACATCATAAAAGCCATTTATGAAAAGCCCACAGCTAACATCATCCTCAATGGGGAAAAAGTGAGAGCTTTTTCCCTGAGATCAGGAACACGACAGAGAGAGGGATGCCCACTCTCACCGCTGTTGTTTAACATAGTGTTGGGAGTTCTAGCATCAGCAATCAGACAACAAAAGGAAATCAAAGGCATCCAAATTGGCAAAGATGAAGTCAAGCTTTCGCTTTTTGCAGATGACATGATACTATACATGGAAAATCCGATAGACTCCACCAAAAGTCTGCTAGAACTGATACATGAATTCAGCCAAGTTGCAGGATACAAAATCAATGTACAGAAATCAGTTGCATTCTTATACACTAACAGTGAAGCAAGAGAAAGACAAATAAAGAAACTGATCCCATTCACTATTGCACCAAGAAGCATAAAATACCTAGGAATAAATCTAACCAAAGATGTAAAAGATCTGTATGCTGAAAACTATAGAAAGCTTATGAAGGAAATTGAAGAAGATATAAAGAAATGGAAAGACATTCCCTGCTCATGGATTGGAAGAATAAATATTGTCAAAATGTCAATACTACCCAAAGCTATCTACACATTCAATGCAATCCCAATCAAAATTGCACCAGCATTCTTCTCGAAACTAGAACAAGCCATCCTAAAATTCATATTGGAACCACAAAAGGCCCCGAATAGCCAAAGTAATTTTGAAGAAGAAGACCAAAGCAGGAGGCATCACGATCCCAGACTTTAGCCTCTACTACAAAGCTGTCATCATCAAGACAGCATGGTATTGACACAAAAACAGACACATAGACCAATGGAATAGAATAGAAACCCCAGAACTAGACCCACAAACGTATGGCCAACTCATCTTTGACAAAGCAGGAAAGAACATCCAATGGAAAAAAGACAGTCTCTTTAACAAATGGTGCTGGGAGAACTGGACAGCAACATGCAGAAGGTTGAAACTAGACCACTTTCTCACATTATTCACAAAAATAAACTCAAAATGGATAAAGGACCTGAATGTGAGACAGGAAACCATCAAAACCCTAGAGGAGAAAGGAAAAGACCTCTCTGACCTCAGCCGTAGCAATCTCTTACTCAACACAAACCCAAAGGCAAGGGAATTAAAAGCAAAAATGTACTACTGGGACCTTATGAAGATAAAAAGCTTCTGCACAGCAAAGGAAACAACCAACAAAACTAAAAGGCAACCAACAGAATGGGAAAAGATATTTGCAAATGACATATCAGACAAAGGGCTAGTATCCAAAATCTATAAAGAGCTCACCAAACTCCACACCTGAGAAACAAATAACCCAGTGAAGAAATGGGCAGAAAACATGAATAGACACTTCTCTAAAGAAAACATCCGGATGGCCAACAGGCCCATGAAAAGCTGCTCAACGTCGCTCCTTATCAGGGAAATACAAATCAAAACCACACTCAGATATCACCTCACGCCAGTCAGAGTGGCCAAAATGAACAAATCAGGAGACTATAGATGCTGGAGAGGATGTGGAGAAACGGGAACCCTCTTGCACTGTTGGTGGGAATGCAAACTGGTGCAGCCACTATGGAAAACAGTGTGGAGGTTCCTCAGAAAATTAAAAATAGACCTACCCTATGACCCAGCAATAGCACTGCTAGGAATTTACCCAAGGGATACAGGAGTACTGATGCATAGGGACACTTGTACCCCAATGTTTATAGTAGCACTCTCAACAATAGCCAAACTATGGAAAGAGCCTAAATGTGCACCAACTGATGAATGGATAAAGAAATTGTGGTTTATATACACAATGGAGTACTACAGAACAATTGGAAAGAACGAACTCTGGCCCTTTGTAGCAACGTGGACATATGTTTTCACTCTTATGTGGATCCTGAGAAACTTAAAAGAAACCCATGGGGGAGGGAAGGAAAAAAAAAAAAGAGGTTAGAGTGGGAGAGAGCCAAAGCATAAGAGACTCTTAAAAACTGAGAACAAACTGAGGCATGATGGGGGGTGGGAGGGAGGGAAGGGTGGGTGATGGGTATTGAGGAGGGCACCTTTTGGGATGAGCACTGGTTGTTGTGTGGAAACCATTTTGACAATAAATTTCATATATTGAAAAATAAATAAATAAAAAAATAATAGCGGACCAAATTATTTTCAGAGCCAAAAACACTGAGACAAAGATATATTTTCAAAATAGGATGAATAATCTAAAATAAGAATCTAATAGTTGCTAATATATCAAATAATATAGAATTTTTATTCTATATTCTATCCATAGAATATACTATTCAGACATTAAGCTCCATAGGAAATTAAGAAATAGAGTAGCAAAGACTTTAAATCATTTTCTCAACCTATAAATATTCAAGGCATCAAAAATTAGACAATGACATAAAATACCTAAATAACAATGAGATGAGGCCATTCTTATTGTTATCTCTGTAGTTTTCTCCTTAAAATAGGGAAAACATCTTCTTGTCAAGTGAAACATTTTAAAAATAACCTACCATAAATACTAGGCCACTAATAAAATCTTAATAAAAATTCCAAAAAGTAGACATGGTACAGACAGCCATGATCACAGTATAATAAAACCAATAATGAATAACATAACTAAAAAGAAAGAAACCAACAAAACTGACCTTAAGGAGGTGAAAAACAAAAACTTTCTCACAGAACTCTTTGGTTTAGGAGAAAAATAAAATCCAAATGATTCCAGAATCTTAGAATATAACAATCATGAAACATTACATATCAGTACTTACAGAATTCAGCTAAAACAATGCTTGTGGTTCTAAGCACTTAATAAATAAGAAACAATGAAAATAAATGAAATATCTATTTAAGAGATTAGGAAAAATATAATAAAATAAATCTAAGGGGTATAGAAATAATAAAACTACAGAAATAGAAAAATGAGTGGCAAAAGAGAAAAAATTAAATAACTAATAAATTAACTCAAAATTAGGTCTTTAAAAAAGATTAAATGAGTTAAGATGGCAGAGAAGTGGGAGGACCCTGGGCCTTCCTCGTCCCTCAACACAGCTGTATTGAGGTCAGATTACTTGAAACACCCAGGACATCAACCTGCAGTGGCAGAAGATATCCAAGGTTGGAGGGAGACAGTGTGGCTGGTGGGAGGTTGCATGGAAGTGAATTGCGTGAGAAAAACTGTAGTGCCATGAGGGATGGAACCCTTGCTGTGGAGAAACAAAAGAGAGAGGACTTGAGTGAGTGTGCACTGAGTTCTCACAAGAGGAAAACCTCTCTAGACCCATGGACTGGGGAGTGAGAAGGACTGAGTGTCACAGTTTTTATGCAGTGTTTGGAGCTTAAACTCTGAGGGTTTGCAAGTGCACAACTTTCTCTGGAGTGGAGCTGTGGCATGCGCTCCTGGAGAGAAGGAGGATCTGGACCTCGAATGCATAGAACGTAGTAGGGATCTCCAGGCCATACTGAGATAGAACATTCCCATTCTTGGAATTCTTTTGGAAAAAGGTATTTGTGGGCATTTAATTAAATATTTTTCCATCAGCATATTTTGAAGCCAGTAATATAATCTATAGGTCTCAAACCTTAACAAGATTCAAGTCCCTAAGCACTATAGCTCTAGTATTTTATGAGCAAAGTAGTCCTCTGGCTGCCTGGTCTCAAGGCAGAAACGGGTCAGAGCTGAGGCAAATGCTATCTATCTCAAGGAAGTAGTGCCCCAAAATGCTGGTTTAGGGGATTCTACATACTGTCAGAGGCACAAGTCTCCTTTTTATTAGCAGATTTCATTCTGTTGTCTTGGAACCTGACAAAGAAAGGCATGCACAATCCAATCAAATGTAATTTCATTTCTGTGAATTTTTTAGTCCACACAAAAAGAAAATAAATTAACTAACAAACAAAAGTAACATTCTATGAAATAATGAAAGAAGTTGCTGTAACCTTCAGGTTGGGTGCTGATTCAAATCAAATTTGAAGATCTAAGGAATAGTATAAATAGGATAGTGGAAGAAATAAATAGGAGGATGAAATCCTAATTGAAAGAGATAGGCTTGGAATCCTACCATATAAAAACCATAAAAGGGGTTCAGCAGGTCATTTAATGGCTTAGTCTCCTTGTAGGTGTTCCAGTTACCTATTGTCATATAACAAACTACCCTAAAACTTTGTGGCTAAAAAAGAAAAAACAGCCTTATTTTTATATTTCACAAATTTATATATAGGTCAGGAATCAGATGGATGCCCCAGGGATGATTTGATTCAGAAGCACAATATCTAGACCCCAACTGGGATGATGTAAATTGTTGTGGGCTGAGAGAGGACACGCTGGCATCTGCTTGTGGCTAGTTTGGATTTTTCTGAGGCATGGTGGACTGGTTGTCAGATCTTACATAACAGCTGGCTTCCTTCAGAGTGAACATTCAAAGAGATTGGGGGGAGGGCGCAACAAGACTTCATTTCTGTCACATTCTGGTAGTTACAAGAAAGTCACAGATTCTGAAAGAAGGAATTATATAGGGGTGTGGATTGTAGCAGGTATGGTTTATAGAGACAACCATCTTTGAAGAATACCACACCAGGTTTCTTATCCTGGCTGAAAGTCTATGGTTGGAGATAGCAACCCCAATTTGCCTTGGATAGTCAAACTTTTAACCCTGCAAAGGCATAGAATTGTGTAAAGAGAGATAATTAATAAAATATTCTGTGATACTTTGGGGTAAATTTAGGAATCATTTGTATATTTGGTGTTATGTTTAAGAGAATTTGCTATATTCATGTATATCTGAAAAATTAGCTTTGTGATTCCAATTTAAAATGTATTATTAAGTAATTTATGTTCTTGACTTTTTAGATGAAAAGGATAAGCGATCAAGTTTGTAAACAATAGTGAAATGTTTAAGGAAATTTGGAGTTTACAATATTTTTAGTTAATTTATTTAGATTTAGGAGTGGCTAGGTAAAAAAAGGTTTTGCTTTTTAGGTTTAATGTTCTAAGTCCTTCAAAAAAAAAAGCAAGGATATTTAGACTTATAAAAGCAGTTTAAAATGCTTTTTAAAATATAATTAAGTTGTATATAGGTTGATTATTTAGGATGTAATGTTCAGTATAAACATTTGATAAATGACAATAAAAATCTTTCTTAAAGTTATTAAAATTCGCTGTTTTTTAAGTTTTATTTATTTATTTTGAGAGAAAGAGAGAGAGAAACCCATGTGAGGGAGGGGCAGAGGGAGAAAATCCCAAGCAGGCAGTGCAGAACCTGAGGCAGCATTCAATTCCATAACTGCGAAATCATGACCTGAACTGAAATCAGGAGTCAGATGTTTAACCGACCGAGCCACACAAGTGCCATAAAATTCACTGTATTTATAAATAGAACAACAAAAATGAACATAAAACTTATGTACAACTAGGCTTAAAAAGAACTAGGATTTTTAAATATTTACAATAATGAATTAAAAATTAATTCTGTTTAGATATAAACAGTCTTTGATGTGCATGAAACCATTGATGCATAGAAAGCACCACAAATTGATACTTCTGATTCCATCTTATGCCTCCCACTCCACTAAATTCTGTATATTCTCCCTTAGTGTCTCAGATTTAGTATCTCTAGTGCTGAATACCTACCTATTAATCTATTAAAGGCTAAGGTATCACTGTTCTATGTAACATTCTTTGAATGAGGAAGCAGTCCCAAAGGCAATCAGAAGACATATTTGGGAGACTGTATGTTTCCACACAGTCCAGCTTTGGTGACCTGAGCTTATAAGATTGAGGGAAGGGAGCTCTTTTAAAAAATAATATTAACTCCCAATATAAAATTAGTGATGAAAGAAAGCATATTTAAAATGAAAAAAGCATAATAAATTACATATTTTTAAAAAATATTACAAAATCCAAAGATAACATGGTTTTATCAGATAACTAACTGATACATTCTATAATATCTTTTTTCTACCTTTTAAACATTTTTTGGGCTGAATATTCTGATTTACTTTTTATACAACAATGATTCTATAATAGAGAATAGAAATAGGATATAAGAGGTTATGCACACATTATTTCTTCTAGTGTGAATGATCTTGTTCTTCATAACTATTACAAAAGTTTCTTTCAGCTCCACAATTTTTGTTGACAATGTAATGTTAATTTCTAAAACTTTTGTCAAATTTGAGTAATCCTCCAACAATATTCTTTCATATGGGGCTTTACGATTTGGAGCATCTTTCCACATGCTAGATACGTTTTAAACTTTTTTTTTTTCCTGTACCTATGATCTCCTATGTTAGTTCATAGATATGTTTATGCATCAATACAATCTCTAACCTTCACTTTTATGTACAATGTTGGATGGTTGCCACAGTAGGCAACAGGGGTTTACCTGGAAGCTATGCTTATGCTGTAATAGGTAGCAATAACTACACCACGTTCTATTTAGCCACATAATATAGCCCACTGAGCCAAAATTAAATGTCTTGGTAAATCAGTTTGCACTTAGCAAGATCTCAATATTGGTGCCATTTCTCCAACACTACCATGTGACAGAGAAGTCAGAGTAGTGAAAGAAAATGGCCCTCACCAGTTGGGGGAATAAATAGCTTATTTTTGGAAATTTTGCAAAAATCTTTGAACATATGATCATATAGCATATGTAAAATTGTGTTAAAATGTTTATAAAGATGTTAACTAATCTACAGACTTTATTTGTATTTCACTAGTTTACCCACCCATGTTCTTCTTCTAGCCTGGGAGCCAAACTAGAATTCCATGTTATATCAAATTGTCCTGTCTTTTTTCCCTCCTCTATGCCAATCTCCTGGTCTCTCTTTGTCTTTTATGAATTTTGTAGCTGAAGTGTACTGGCCAGTTATTTTGTAGAACATAATTCAATTTGGGTTTGTCTGATATGGTCTCCTGGTTTAATTGAGTTTATTCACATTTGGGGAGAATGCCACGGAAATGATGTAGTCTTCTCAGTGTATCACACAAGGAGATACACGATGCCTTTATGCCTTATTACTGGTGATGATAACTTTAATCATCTGGTTATTTGGCTTCTGCATGATTTCTCCTCTGTAAAGTTATAATTCTTCCTTTTTTAATTAATAACTATTTTATGGGTAAGTGCTTTGAGACTGTGTGAATATCCTGTTTTTTATCACACTTTCACTAACTTTAGCATCCATTGATGATTCTTACCTACACTAATGGAATTTTTAAAAGCTAGATTTCTGAATTTGGGACCCAAGCCAATAAAGCCAGGTTATGGCCTTCTTGAATATTTCATTTAGAATATTCTTGAATATTTGATTTTCATTAGTTCCCAGTTTACAGAGTATCTTTTAAAATTTTTTCAATTTTTTTTCAAGGAAAGCAATATGCAAAATGCTTTCTAAACTCTAGTACAGGAGAGGGGAGAGAGGGAAGATGGTGGCGTAGGAGGACGCTGGGCTCACCGCGCATCCTGCTGATCACTTAGATTCCACCTACACCTGCCTAAATAACCCAGAAAACTGCCAGAGGATTAGCAGAACAGAGTCTCTGGAGTCAAGCGCAGACGAGAGGCCCACAGAAGAGGGTAGGAAGGGCGGCGAGGCGGCGCGCGCTCCATGGACTGGCGGGAGGGAGCCGGGGTGGAGGGGCGGCTCGCTGGCCAAGCAGAGCCCCTGAGTCTGGCTGGCAAAAGCGGAGGGGCCTGACGGACTGTGTTCCGACAGCAAGCGCAACTTAGCGTCTGGGAGGTCATAAGTTAACAGCTCTGCTCAGAAAGCAGGAAGGCTGGAGGACAAAAGGAGGGAGAGCTGCTGAGCCCCCGGACTGCAGAGCTCAGCTTGGAGGGGAACAAAGGCGCTCGCCAGCGCCATCTCCCTCGCCCATCCCCCAGCCAAAATCCCAAAGGGAAGCAGTTCCTGCCAGGGAACTTTGTAGCTCCGCGCAAACACCCAACTCTGTGCTTCTGCGAAGCCAAACCTCCGGCAGCGGATCTGACTCCCTCCCGCTGCCACAGGGCCCCTCCTGAAATGGATCACCAAAGGAGAAGCGAGCTAAGCCTGCCCCTCCTGCCCCCATGCACCTTGCCTACCCACCCCAGCTAATACGCCAGATCCCCAGCACCACAAGCCTGGCAGTGTGCAAGTAGCCCAGACTGGCCACGCCACCCCACAGTGAATCCCGCCCTAGGAGAGGAGAAGAGAAGGCACACACCAGTCTGACTGTGGCCCCAGCGGTGGGCTGGGGGCAGACATCAGGTCGGACTGCGGCCCCGCCCACCAACTCCAGTTATACACCACAGCATAGGGGAAGTGCCCTGCAGGTCCTCACCACTCCAGGGACTATCCAAAATGACCAAACGGAAGAATTCCCCTCAGAAGAATCTCCAGGAAATAACAACAGCTAATGAACTGATCAAAAAGGATTTAAATAATATAACAGAAAGTGAATTTAGAATAATAGTCATAAAATTAATCGCTGGGCTTGAAAACAGTATAGAGGACAGCAGAGAATCTCTTGCTACAGAGATCAAGGGACTAAGGAACAGTCACGAGGAGCTGAAAAGCGCTTTAAACGAAATGCAAAACAAAATGGAAACGACGACAGCTTGGATTGAAGAGGCAGAGGAGAGAATAGGTGAACTAGAAGATAAAGTTATGGAAAAAGAGGAAGCTGAGAGAAAGAGAGATAAAAAATCCAGGAGTATGAGGGGAAAATTAGAGAACTAAGTGATACACTAAAAAGAAATAATATATGCATAATTGGTATCCCAGAGGAGGAAGAGAGAGGGAAAGGTGCTGAAGGGGTACTTGAAGAAATTATAGCTGAGAACTTCCCTGAACTGGGGAAGGAAAAAGGCATTGAAATCCAAGAGGCACAGAGAACTCCCTTCAGACGGAACTTGAATCGATCTCTGCACGACATATCATAGTGAAACTGGCAAAATATAAGGATAAAGAGAAAATTCTGAAAGTAGCAAGGGATAAACGTGCCCTCACATATAAAGGGAGACCTATAAGACTCGTGACTGATCTCTCTTTTGAAACTTGGCAGGCCAGAAAGGATTTGCACGAGATCTTCAGTGTGCTAAACAGAAAAAATATGCAGCCAAGAATCCTTTATCCAGCAAGTCTGTCATTTACAATAGAAGGAGAGATAAAGGTCTTCCCAAATAAACAAAAACTGAAGGAATTTGTCACCACTAAACCAGCCCTACAAGAGATCCTAAGGGGGACCCTGTGAGACAAAGTACCAGAGACATCACTACAAGCATAAAACATACAGACATCACAATGACTCTAAACCCGTATCTTTCTATAATAATACTGAATGTAAATGGATTAAATGCGCCAACCAAAAGACATATGGTAACAGAATGGATAAAGAAACAAGACCCATCTATTTGCTGTCTACAAGAGACTCATTTGAGACCTGAGGACACCTTTAGATTGAGAGTGAGGGGATGGAGAACTATTTATCATGCTATTGGAAGCCAAAAGAAAGCTGGAGTAGCCATACTTATAACAGACAAACTAGACTTTAAATTAAAGGCTGTAACAAGAGATAAAGAAGGGCATTATATAATAATTACAGGGTCTATCCATCAGGAAGAGCTAACAATTATAAATGTCTATGCGCCGAATAACAGAGCCCCCAAATATATAAAACAATTACTCATAAACATAAGCAACCTTATTGACAAGAATGTGGTAATTGCAGGGGACTTTAACACCCCACTTACAGAAATGGATAGATCAGCTAGACACGCGGTCAATAAAGAAACAAGGGCCCTGAATGATACATTGGATCAGATGGACTTGACAGATATATTTAGAACTCTGCATCCCAAAGCAACAGAATATACTTTCTTCTCGAGTGCACATGGAACATTCTCCAAGATAGATCATATACTGGGTCACAAAACAGCCCTTCATAAGTATACAAGAATTGAAATTATACCATGCCTACTTTCAGACCACAATGCTATGAAGCTTGAAATCAACCACAGGAAAAAGTCTGGAAAACCTCCAAAAGCATGGAGGTTAAAGAACACCCTACTAACGAATGAGTGGGTCAACCAGGCAATTAGAGAAGAAATTAAAAAATATATGGAAACAAACGAAAATGAAAATACAAAAATTCAAACACTTTGGGACGCAGCGAAGGCAGTCCTGAGAGGAAAATACATTGCAATCCAGGCCTATCTCAAGAAACAAGAAAAATCCCAAATACAAAATCTAACAGCACACCTAAAGGAAATAGAAGCAGAACAGCAAAGGCAGCCTAAACCCAGCAGAAGAAGAGAAATAATAAAGATCAGAGCAGAAATAAACAATATAGAGTCTAAAAAAACGGTAGAGCAGATCAACGAAACCAAGAGTTGGTTTTTTGAAAAATAAACAAAATTGACAAACCTCTAGCCAGGTTTCTCAAAAAGAAAAGGGAGATGACCCAAATAGATAAAATCATGAATGAAAATGGAATGATTACAACCAATCCCTCAGAGATACAAACAATTATCAGGGAATACTATGAAAAATGATATGCCAACAAATTGGACAACCTGGAAGAAATGGACAAATTCCTAAACACCCACACTCTTCCAAAACTCAATCAAGAGGAAATAGAAAGCTTGAACAGACCCATAACCAGCAAAGAAATTGAATCGGTTATCAAAAATCTCCCAACAAATAAGGGTCCAGGACCAGATGGCTTCCCAGGGGAGTTCTACCAGACATTTAAAACAGTGATAATACCTATCCTTCTCAAGCTATTCCAAGAAATAGAAAGGGAAGGAAAACTTCCAGACGCATTCTATGAAGCCAGTATTACTTTGATTCCTAAACCAAAGACCCAGTAACAAAAGAGAACTACAGGCCAATATCCCTGATGAATATGGATGCAAAAATTCTCAATAAGATACTAGCAAATCGAATTCAACGGCATATAAAAAGAATTATTCACCATGATCAAGTGGGATTCATTCCTGGGATGCAGGGCTGGTTGAACATTCGCAAATCAATCGACGTGATACATCACATTAACAAAAAAAAAGAGAAGAATCATGTGATCCTGTCAATTGATGCAGAAAAGGCCTTAGACAAAATCCAGCACCCTTTCTTAATAAAAACCCTTGAGAAAGTCGGGATAGAAGGAACATACTTAAACATCATAAAAGCCATTTATGAAAAGCCCACAGCTAACATCATCCTCAACGGGGAAAAACTGAGAGCTTTTTCCCTGAGATCAGGAACACGACAGGGATGCCCACTCTCACCGCTGTTGTTTAACATAGTGTTGGGAATTCTAGCATCAGCAATCAGACAACAAAAGGAAATCAAAGGCATCCAAATTGGCAAAGATGAAGTCAAGCTTTCGCTTTTTGCAGATGACATGATACTATACATGGAAAATCCGATAGACTCCACCAAAAGTCTGCTAGAACTGATACATGAATTCAGCAAAGTTGCAGGATACAAAATCAATGTACAGAAATCAGTTGCATTCTTATACACTAACAAGGAAGCAAGAGAAAGACAAGTAAAGAAACTGATCCCATTCACTATTGCACCAAGAAGCATAAAATACCTAGGAATAAATCTAACCAAAGATGTAAAAGATCTGTATGCTGAAAACTATAGAAAGCTTATGAAGGTAATTGAAGAAGATATAAAGAAATGGAAAGACATTCCCTGCTCATGGATTGGAAGAATAAATATTGTCAAAATGTCAATACTACCCAAAGCCATCTACACATTCAATGCAATCCCAATCAAAATTGCACCAGCATTCTTCTCGAAACTAGAACAAGCCATCCTAAAATTCATATTGGAACCACAAAAGGCCCCGAATAGCCAAAGTAATTTTGAAGAAGAAGACCAAAGCAGGAGGCATCACAATCCCAGACTTTAGCCTCTACTACAAAGCTGTCATCATCAAGACAGCATGGTATTGGCACAAAAACAGACACATAGACCAATGGAATAGAATAGAAACCCCAGAACTAGACCCACAAACGTATGGCCAACTCATCTTTGACAAAGCAGGATAGAACATCCAATGGAAAAAAGACAGTCTCTTTAACAAATGGTGCTGGGAGAACTGGACAGCAACATGCAGAAGGTTGAAACTAGACCACTTTCTCACATTATTCACAAAAATAAACTCAAAATGGATAAAGGACCTGAATGTGAGACAGGAAACCATCAAAACCCTAGAGGAGAAAGCAGGAAAAGACCTCTCTGACCTCAGCCGTAGCAATCTCTTACTCGACACATCCCCAAAGGCAAGGGAATTAAAAGCAAAAATGAACTACTGGGACCTTATGAAGATAAAAAGCTTCTGCACAGCAAAGGAAACAACCAACAAAACTAAAAGGCAACCAACGGAATGGGAAAAGATCTTTGCAAATGACATATCGGACAAAGGGCTAGTATCCAAAATCTATAAAGAGCTCACCAAACTCCACACCCGAGAAACAAATAACCCAGTGAAGAAATGGGCAGAAAACATGAATAGACACTTCTCTAAAGAAGACATCCGGATGGCCAACAGGCACATGAAAAGATGTTCAACGTCGCTCCTTACCAGGGAAATACAAATCAAAACCACACTCAGATATCACCTCACGCCAGTCAGAGTGGCCAAAATGAACAAATCAGGAGACTATAGATGCTGGCGAGGATGTGGAGAAACGGGAACCCTCTTGCACTGTTGGTGGGAATGCAAATTGGTGCAGCCGCTCTGGAAAACAGTGTGGAGGTTCCTCAAAAAATTAAAAATAGACCTACCCTATGACCCAGCAATAGCACTGCTAGGAATTTATCCAAGGGATACAGGAGTACTGATGCATAGGGGCACTTGTACCCCAATGTTTATAGCAGCACTCTCAACAATAGCCAAATTATGGAAAGAGCCTAAATGTCCATCAACTGATGAATGGATAAAGAAATCGTGGTTTATATACACAATGGAATACTACGTGGCAATGAGAAAAAATGAAATATGGCCTTTTGTAGCAACGTGGATTGAACTGGAGAGTGTGATGCTAAGTGAAATAAGCCATACAGAGAAAGACAGATACCATATGGTTTCACTCTTATGTGGATCCTGAGAAACGTAACAGAAGCCCATGGGGGAGGGGAAGGAAAAAAAAAAAAAAGAGGTTAGAGTGGGAGAGAGCCAAAGCATAAGAGACTGTTAAAAACAGAACAAACTGAGGGTTGATGGGGGGTGGGAGGGAGGGTAGGGTGGGTGATGGGTATTGAGGAGGGCACCTTTTGGGATGAGCACTGGTGTTGTGTGGAAACCAATTTGACAATAAATTTCATATATTAAAAAAAAATTAATAAATAAAATGCTGAGAGGCATAAAAAAAATAAACTCTAGTACAGTGCATATTTATTTTTGTTGCTCATACCCACGAGGTCCATCCTGACTAGGCAGAAGCCTTTTCACAGCAATAACTTGATGAGTATTACTCCATTATTCGTGGCTGTTAAACTTTCATTCCTTTATAAAAGTAGCTACCTTTTTTAATTTTCCTGAATTCCTGGAGAAGAGTTATCTCTTTATAATTTGAAAGCCTAATCAAGAATAGATATAGAGATGTCTTTTTGTGACTTTTGTTTGAAATATGGCACTTTTAGTCTGCATACTCATTCAGATATGCATGCAATCAGATATTTCCAATTTGGGAAAGGTTTATCCAGGTAAGTTTTTCACCCTGGCTTTTGTTCTTTGTGTCTTGAGTCTTGATTTTTCCCTAAAGATCATGCATATTTTTGAGGTGGAACTTGTTTCTTTAGTTCTCTATTGTCTCCTTCAGAGTTTTATCTTGTTGACCTCTCCTTTCCATTATAGAAGGATTTCTCAATTTTTTCATCAGTATGAATCATTCAGTTTTCTGTAGTGTCATTTTATTCTTTATTCCCTTCAAAGGGTATTAAAATTATTCTTTCGAATTTCTAAATTGAGGGAAAAGCTTTGTTTCATATATATCCCTATTTATCTAATCCTCTTGTGTTCATCCTGTCCTTTAGTATTTTTTCTCCCATTTAATAGAGGCTATAGCTTCTCACATATTATTTTTTTAATTTTATTCTTTATTTTTTAAAATTTACATCCAAATTAGTTAGCATATAGTACAACAATGATTTCAGCAGTAGACTCCTTAGTGACCCTTACCCATTTAGCCTATCCGCCCTCCCACAACCCCTCCCATAACCCCCAGTTTGTTCTCCATATTTATGAGTCTTTTCTGTTTTGTCGCCCTCCCTGTTTTTATATTATTTTCGTTTCCCTTCCCTTATGTTCATCTCTTTTGTCTCTTAAAGTCCTCATATAAGTGATGTCATATGATTTTTGTCTTTCTCTGACTAATTTCACTTAGCATAATACCCTCCAGTTCCATTCATGTAGTTGCAAATGGCAAGATTTTATTCTTTTTTGACTGCTGAGTAATTCTCCATTGTATAAATATATATACCACCTTTTCTTTATCCATTCATCCTTCGATGGACATTTGGGCTCTTTCCATACTTTGGATATTGTTGATAGTGCTGCTATAAACATGGGCAGTTCGTGTGTCTCTTCGAAACAGCACACCTGTATCCTGTGGATAAATGCCTAGTAGTGCAATTCCTGGGTTGTAGGATAGTTCTATTTTTAGTTTTTGAGGAACCTCCATACTGTTTTCCAGAGTGGCTGCACCAGCTTGCATTCCCAGCAACATTGCAAAAGAGATCCTCTTTCTCCGCATCCTCGCCAACATCTGTTGTTGCCTGAGTTGTTAACGTTAGCCATTCTGACAGGTGTAAGGTGGTATCTCATGGTGGTTTTGATTTGTATTTCCCTGATGATGAGTGATGTTGAGCATTTTCTCATATGTTGGTTTGCCATCTGGATGTCTTCTTTGGAGAAGTGTCTCTTCATGTCTTTTGCCCATTTCTTCACTGGATTCTTTGTTTTTTGGGTGTTGAGTTTGATAAGTTCTTTGTAGATTTTGGATACTAACCCTTTACCTGACATGGTATTTGCAAATATCTTCTCCCATTCTGTCGGTTGCCTTTTAGTTTTGCTGATTGTTTCCTTCGCTGTGCAGAAGCTTTTTATTTTAATGAGGTCCCAGTAGTTCATTTTTGCTTTTGTTTCGCTTGCCTCTGGAGATGTGTTGAGTAAGAAGTTGCTGCGGCCAAGATCAAAGAGGTTTTTGCCTGCTTTCTCCTTGAGGATTTTGATGGCTTCCTGTCTTACATTGAGGTTTTTCATCCACTTTGAGTTTATTTTTGTGTATGGTGTAAGAAAGTGGTCCAGGTTCCTTCTTCTGCATGTCCCTGTCCAGTTTTCCCAGCACCACTTGCTGAAGAGACTGTCTTTATTCCATTGAATATTCTTTCCTGCTTTGTCAAAGATTAGTTGGCTGTATGTTTGTGGGTCCATTTCTGGGTTCTCTATTCTGTTCCATTGATCTGAGTGTCTGTTCTTGTGCCATCACATATTATTGACAGTAATAAATAGTTTTCTAAAAGTTTCTTCTTTTAGAAGTTCCTATAATTTCAGGAGGATATTTTCACCCTTTAATACAAGATACACAATAAATATGTATTAAATTTTTAACAAATTCCATATATTTTTGTTTCATATGTACTCATCTATGAGTGAGGAAACCCCACAGACCTATCTTTGGTCAATGGGCAGGGTGTGTGGTTCTTCCTGATTCCACATTTCCATACCCTAGTACAGTTGTGGCTCCTGAGTGTTGCAGGGAGGTGGCAGGTAGAGGCTTAGAGCCTCTAACCAAGTTCCTAAAACCTAACAAATACTCTACTGTGGCTGCTTTGGACTAAAGTGGAATATTTTTCTATGTGACTTCCTGGATTTCTGATAATTTGAACAGATGGAATATATTCAAAATCTACTGTTCTCAGATTGCACTGTTTCTAGGGCTTTTTCCATCTTGTTCATTCATTTTATTGATTTAATTGTGGGAACTGCAGATGGTCCTTATCTTTCATAAGATAAAAATTTTTATAACATGTTTTTGTACATTATTTTCTAATTCCTCCAAGTACTCAAATGTATTGATGTAATGGTTGGTACACACACACACACACACACACACACCCCATGCGAGTCAGGATACAATAGCTTATGTTACAATAACTGATGACTCCCAACAGGTTTGGGATTCCTAATTCTACAGAAAAGGGCTAATTTGTGTGACCACTAAATCAAATTATATATATGATCTATATGTGTCATATATATATATGTCATATGTGTCATATATATATATATATGATCTATATGTGTCATATATATATAACATAGATGTACATTATGAAGTATAGTTAGAAAACAAACATGTATGAGCTTACTATCCAAAATAAGATCTAGAATTACTGGTAACATTGTATCTATCTGCGTATTTCTCCTAACCCCATCGCTCTCTCTTGCAGACATATCTGTAAAGATTTTTGTAGTTATCATTTCCTTGTTTAAAAAAATGGTATATACACTGACACACGAATGTTTGAACTATTGCTCACTGCTCTTGCCTCCTAGCCAACAAGTTATATTTTAGCTTTATTATAATTTTTGTATTTATAACAGTGTTTGAACTATTTGAATATTTTAGTTCATCCTTAAGTTCATAAATGGAGTATAAAATGGAAAAAATAAGTGTTGATGGCAGTAATAAGAAGTAAAGGACTTAAAAACTTAATACAGGAATGAAAATAATTAGAAATGTCAAAAATCATTATTTTAACTTTAATGAGATGCTTATTGGGTTTAAGCCATATCATTTTGGGTTCACTTGTAAAGGAAAATGTAAAAATAGAATAAATGAACTCTAGAGATATACCCAAAATGTAGAGTATAAATAAATAACATATTAGTTAACTTTTACATATATTTATAACCATGAATTATACTCAAAATTAAAGGGTGATACATGCATTCTTCCCAAGATGCAACTAACCAGACATCCTTCATTTCCCTCACTTTCCTAATTGCATTCTTAGAACTACAGACTTCATATGGCTATAGGAAGAGAGATACCACTGTGGAGGCAGGGTAGGAGAATATACTAGCTAAATCAAATTTAGCTGGCCAGTCTTCTGGTTGGTGGAAACTTTGTCTTTCTGACCTAGGGCAAGTGTAATGGAGGGATGGAAGATGAGGTAGTCTTATTTCCTATTTTTGTATAAGCAGTCTCAAAGTCTTAATGATGCTAAAACAGTAAATTTTATCTCCTTTTTTGGTTTTCAGTGGTTCAAATAGCTTTACCATTTGTGAAAATTTCTCAAAATTATCCAGCATTTTTATTTTTTGTATTTTCTATCTTCTTGGGTATTTTAATTCATAAAGCAGAGAAGTTGGAGGGATGGCTAGCCAGATGCCATTTTAAACCAAGAATCAACAGTTAATATTTGTAAGGAGAACAAATACAGCATAAAATACAGTAGTTCAAGTCATTTCAAAAACTCTCATTCCGGGGGCGCCTGGGTGGCTCAGTCGGTTGAGCGTCCGACTTCGGCTCAGGTCACAATCTCACAGCTCCTGAGTTCGAGTTCCGCTTCCAGCTCTGTGCTGACAGCTCAGAGCCTGGAGCCTGCTTCGGATTCTGTGTCTCCCTCTCTCTCTGCCCCTAACCCACTCGCATTCTGTCTCTGTCTCTCTGAAAAATAAATAAACATTAAAAAAATTAATAAAAAAAACCCTCTCATTCCAATTCAGCTTCCCTTCAATGCTCTAGGAAGGAAAGGTCAGTTTGGAGAAGTCTTATGTTTCACATTATGACCTTCACAATCATTGGGCAAGGGAATGCGCAGAGTGGCAGTACTATATTTTACATTAAACTTAATCATGTGGATCTCTTTTCCAGACCTGGCTCAACTGAATCTTGGCTGGAATTTGAAAGTGTTTAGTAAAAACTCATTGCAGGTACTATTCCATTGATTTAGGAATTCACAGGAGCCACCAAGCCATTCTGGAGCCTGAAAATAATGACTCTTCCTTCGTCTTCCATTTTGGGGTCTATTTTCTCTTTTCTCTTCCTTATTTCCTTCTTTTCTTTTCTTTTTTTTTTTCGAGCTTAAAACATATATTTATTTTTCCATAGTTTCCATGTGTCAGCTGTCTCAGCATGCTGGAAATGAATCTTCTGCTCACTGTCCTGCAAGGCTGCATCTAAGGTGTTTGAGACCTGGGGGTCCTCCTCCAAGCTCATGTGAGTATTTGAGGCCTATATTCTTTTTTTTTTTTTAGTTTATTTATTTATTTTTAGAGAGAGTGTGTTTGAGGGAGGGGCAGAGAGAGAGGGAGAGAGAGGATCCTAAGCAGGTTCTGAGATGTCAGCGTGAGCTCAACATGGGACTCGATTTCACAAACCATGGGATCATAACCTGAACAGAGATCAAGAGTTAAACACTTAACTAACTGAACCACCCAGGCATCCTGGGGCCTATACTCTTAAGATGATTTCTTATATACTGATTCTTTTACAGATAGTTTTTTTCTTTATTTTTTTATTATCTCTTATGGTGGTCCTTTACTTTCTATTGTTGTCTCTATTATCAAGAACATTTAAGAATATAAAACTTATTTTGCTAGTAGATTTCTTTTTTAACTGTAAAGTCTATTCATTAGTAGTCAACAGTCTAGGCTACAACTTCTCTGAGGACAGAAGCCCTGTCTATTTTATTCACCAAATGATTCTGAGATTTGGGTATTTTAATATGTAAATAATTCTTCTGGAAATTTTCATATATAACCTAGTAAATTATGTCATGTAAAAGAGATTTGGAGATCTGTATCTTCTTATTAAGTAGCTGTGTGATATTGGGCCAGTGACTGACCTTCTCTGTGTCTTGATCTTTAAAATGAGGATATAAATAGCTACCATACCTATCCCATGGTGTTATTATTAACATGTATGAAAGTTCTTTGAAAACTAAAGCCCTGTTATAAAAATTAGAACTCAAATAATTATTAAGGAGGTATTTATTAGGTATCTATCATGTGCCAGACCTGTTCTGAGTGCTAGGGAGGCAATGGTGAATAAAACTGGAAAGTGTCCTCACTTGTAGGGAGCTCACATTTTAGTTGGGGGAAACATATGATAATCAAATAAACAAATAGGCATATTGTTTGTCAGGTGGTGAGGCATAGTATAAAAGGAAATTTAAGCAGGGGTGGTGGAAGAAAAATACTGAGTCAAGGGTGGAGGCATTTTATACAGGATGGTCAAGGAAGGCCACTGTAATAATGTAACATAGAGCAGAGAGTTGAATGGAGAAAGGGAGAAAGGATATATACTGGAAAACCACTCATGGTAGTGGGATAGTAACAGCCAAGGCTAATAAAACAAACCAAGAGCATTGGCTATTTCTAGCCAAAGTAGGATTCTAATTCTACTTAGATTCTACTAATTCTACTTAATCCTCAGACCACTCTCTGAAGCACCAGGCAGTTCTTGACTAGGATAAATTTAGTAATAGGTTGAAAGTTCACTCTTGTTTGGAAAGCACTATGTAAATCCATTTCAATTAGGTTTAAATTAACTAGATCCTTAATAATAGTACCTCATAATTTTTGAAAATATATTCATATCTAATATGTCTTGTGAGAGTCACAAAATTCTTGAGTGTTTTTATCTGTTTTTCAAATGAAGAAACTGAAAACAGAAAGTGCTTTGCAAAGTTTCATAATTAGTTCTTGCTAGAACTAGGATGCCCTCTACATTTGCTGAAACCCTGCCCCTGGAGTCATTTCCCTGGAGTATGTGGGAGGATTTCTAGAACTTCAACTGGCTTGGGGTTTAACCATTATGAGAACCAACAGGGAACACAGCAGCCTCATCATGCCAGTCCATAAGGGTGTAGAAATTGAACACATGACCAGAGACTAACTGGGAAAGGCCCCAAACTCAATATCTTATAACTGAACCAATAGATTTTGGCTCTTTGTCTACTGACTGGTTATAGGGGAAAGCTTTCCTGAAGCCAGTTTTTAAGAACAAGAGTGTCCTGGGTGGCCAAATAGAAAATAGTTGTGAGTGGGTCTCCAGCAGAGCTTCTGCCAGCCACAATCTCCTGAGGCCTTCTTTCATCCTTTCTATCCTGAATGCCACTGAGCAACAGCTCTGCACAAGCCTGTGATATTTTTGGTTCTGTTCCTTCCCATGCATACAGAGATCATTCTACTTGTCTCCCAGTGAAATGGAAAGAATTTCAATCAGTGGCATTACTTATCCTTCCAACTGTTGGAACTTAGAGAACTTCAGGCAAGTGAGAGATTTGGAACGGAAGGAGTTTGCTGCCACCAGCATCGATGGGAGGCCCAGAGCTGCTGCTGGGTGAGCATCCTTGTTAGGACAGATCAGCTTCTCACAAAAATGGGGTCTTGAGATTATCATCTACTTTATACTTTTTGTGGAAACTTGGAGCCAAAGTGTTCTCTTATATCTTTTAAACAGAAGCAGAGAAGAAAATA
Source organism: Neofelis nebulosa (assembly GCF_028018385.1). Taxonomy (NCBI): domain Eukaryota; kingdom Metazoa; phylum Chordata; class Mammalia; order Carnivora; family Felidae; genus Neofelis; species Neofelis nebulosa. The sequence continues at coordinate 38,724,863 of NC_080784.1, read as the reverse complement.
AAACAACAATAAAGATCAGCTCTTTCTCCCCTTCCTGTCTTTCCACTATTCCCATCTTTCTTGTCTTCCTTTTCCTTCCTGGAATGGAATGTTGGTGTCCTAGGAAATGGTATGGTGAGTGGAAGGAGGTGTAGCATGAAGGGATTGTCTGGTGTCTGAAGAAGCAGTACAGTGAGATGGGGGTGAAAGAGGCACACAAAATGATGGGAAGAGTAAGATTCCAGATCTTGGTTTCTAAACACCATCCTCCACTAAGGGGAACCAGGACTCCCTAGAAATATGGCTGATTCTAAGACTGTAGTAAGAAAATTCCAAGATGAGGCTGAACCATCTTACTATATCAAAAAGCTAGTAAGTGCTCAATGAATGATGGGGACATGCCAAAAAGACAATGGATACAGAACTCTTACTAGCTAAAATGACCATTTGAGTATCAAGATAAATGCTGAATATCATATTATTAACCAATGAATAAAATGAAAAAATCATGAGTCTGTAATAACTAATAAATTAACTCTAACTAACTAACTAATTAAATGGAGAAGTAAGGTCTATTTCTTACGTTAGACTGTCATTTAATAAACATAGAAGTGATTATGGTATAAGGGAGGAAAACATTTCCTTTCTTTCCTTCTAGGTTCTTTGGCTAGTCTAATAATTAAATTGACAAAAGGCCAATTAAGAAAAAAAAAACAAATAGTAATTTCCTATGTACAGGATCTCATAAAAATATAAGACTCAAAGAAGTGACCAGTAAACAGCTTTTACATCTTTTAGGCAAAGAAACAATACATTTGTAGGGAATTGATAAAACAAAGAGGTTTGAGTCCGGAGTAATTGGTGAAGACATAACAAGGTTTGTTTTGGTCCTAAATTCTCTATCTCTGGTGATAAAGATGTCTCTCTACTTTCTGGTATAGGGAAGACACCAGCTTTCAGGGGGACAACATAGGGTCAGAGTGTCCTTCTTGCACTAGCTTCTTCGTAAGTAACTTTAGTTCAAAATTTAGTTCAAAATGCCAAAGTGGCATATTTTAGAGTGGACTTCACTAAACCCCATCAGTTCCCTTCTCTAAAACTTCTCTGGATGTTTCACATATCAACAGTTGAGCTGATGGCTATGGAGAGCAGAATCAGTTTACAGCAGGTAAAAAATCTGCAAAGGGAGAAAAGAACATAGATTGGAAGAAGAATTAGCAAACAGGAAAAAAAAATGAAACACATTTCCCCACAACCCATTAAACCAGCTCCCAGTGTTGGGAATAGGTCACCCTCAATAAAATGGCTGTGATTCATTTATCTAATGGAAAGTGTTAATCTTTTTTAATAGATGTAAGTTAGACACTACTTGTTGTGTTTTATTTACATAAAAGCAGTATTTTTTTACTATCCCTTGCTGGGTAGTGAGTGTATCTAGAGCATGATTTTAGAGGACAACAGAGGCTTAGTTGTTACCTTGTGGCTGGAGTAGCTCAAAAATTTGCATAGTGGTGTTGAACTCTTTTTCTAGTACCATAAAAAGATTTAAGATTGCCTTTTCCTGTATCTTAATTCTTGGGAATTAATAAGCCCCAAGGCTTGGAAATAAGGTCCTCAACATTGAAAAGAATTTGGAGTAGCAGATTTTCTACAGTTTCTCATCCCATATGATTATATGGCATGACTTTATGAACAAAGGAGCCCAAATTTATAATTTGACTGGCACTTAAGGTGGAAGATCTGGTGACAGAAGGAGCCAGGTATCTGAGTCCACATCATTCTGGCCATTTAGATTGAACACTTTATATGCCCTATTGCCATTTAACATAAAAAAAAAAAAACAAACCAAAACAAAACAAAACAGTGTGATTCAAAGATAAGGTCAGAGTGGAATCAGTAATCTTCCAGATCTGAGACATTCCAAGACCTTTGCAATAAGTAATGTTAGCATTAATACATCTCCATTTTACATGTACTTCTATCAGTTTGTAGAACACATTGCAAAATGTCTGATATGAGAGACTTGCAGTCTATTTTTGGCAACTATAATACTTGGTTTTGTCACCTGGTCAAGTTAGTCCAGATTTTTGCTTCACCCATATATAGTTTGGGGTATTTGGCAATCTAATCAGAGGAGCAGCTGAGATACCCAAGTCATACAAAGATAGTCTGTGAACCATCCAAAACATTTTGTCATTTGGCAAACATCTGTGCTATAAAAGGTAGTGCTACAGTCAATTCTAATCTCCATGACAGGTTTGGAGATATCTATGAAATCAAACCACAGGCTTTGATTGCAATATTGCCCTAGCATGTTACCCAGGAAAGGTCCAGTGTCATGTGTGTTTTCAATACAAAGGGAAATAATTCCACTTATTGTCTTTCTTTGGGTAAAGGGAAGTCCTTGAACTTCTATAAAGGTTTTCTGAGCCCAAATAAGTTACCAGAAGAAGAAACAGAGTGATGTTTTTCTAGTTGTGGATACCTTACCCTATCATTCATCCATCTTCTATACTTAGCCCACCAGGTATTCACGTTGGCAGGGAATTTTTGTTCAGTTTTTTTGCACTATCTAGATGTTGACATAACCAATAGTTGGATAGATTGAAATGGCCAGGATTTGGTAAAATGGCATAAGGGCGTGTTTCATCTGTACCTGACTTGTTAAAGTAAGGCTTAATAAGAGCAAGACACAGATTGAAAGAGTTACTATGTAAACTCAGAAGGGGAGTATGATAAATTGAAACAATCTCCAGTCAGTCTTCTAACAAATAATTAATAAATGTCGTAGAAAAAAAGTATCCATATCCATTAATAAGCTCTCTCTGCATGTGTATGTGTGTATGTGTGTGTGGTAGAATGTCTTACAAAGGAAGAGAAACAGATAAAAGCAAAGTTTCTTGATCCCAGATCTTGGGAAAAGTTGTCCACTTTGTGATGCTTTCTGCTTCATAAACCTGGGAGTTGACTCTGGAAATCCCTCTTAGGGATTATCTTCCAGTTATTATGGGAGTGATAACCTTGATCTATTTTGGCATGGCTTGCATGAATTCAGGAGGATTTTTTTTTTAATTTCAGTGGCATTGTATGTGGTTATCATACCTCATAAAGTTTTTTCCAGAGAGGTGACAGAGTATGTTTTGTTCTAAAGACCTTGATGTGCACCTGGTCTCCTGGTTCAAAGGGATGGCAAGGCTTGTCAGTCAGTGGAGGCCATGGCTTTTTCACTTGTAGGTGATATGCCTAGTATACCAGTTACTTTTTATATGTAGCTAGTTATAGCCTCAAGTTGTTTACTTAAGTTCCCACAAAGTTCACTTAATCCAGGAATGAAAAATTTAGAGATGCCATGAGGCATTGAATGTCCAAACACTATTTCAAAAGTGGTCAATTAATGGCTCCTATTTGAAATGTTCTGGATCTTTATAAGGGCCAAGAGCAATGCTTCTGGCCAGTTAACCCCAATTTCTTGACAGATCTTTACCAAAGTCCTTTTTATTCCTAAATTTTTATGTTTCACTTGCCCTGATGATAGAGAATTATATAGGATATGAAATTTTAAGGAGTACTCCAAGGTCTTTGCAAGCAAATGGTTTGTCTCTACTATAAAACGAGTTCCATGGTCTGACTTAATCCATAAAGGAATGACAAAACCTAAATAATCTGTTATTAATTTATCTGCAACTGTCATGGTATTAATTTCTTTACTACAATTACAGCATCAGAGACTTATAATATTCCTGAGATATGTGAGTCCATGTTAACTATCTCTAAATGTAAATGAAACTACATTCAGTCCATCCACTAAACATGAAGACAATAACCAAACAGTGAGAATAGCAAAAAGCTGGAGACAAATTAATAAAATCCATTTGAAGTACAGCAAAAGGCAGTATGGGCCTAGACAGACTTGCTGGGGTATACTGATTTCTTTCAGAAACTTGGTGTATTTACAATTGGTGTACTGGGAAATAATTTGTTCAGAAATTGTGTGGATGTCAGGGTAGAACCAGTTGTCTTTTAGTTCCTTAGCTATCCTCATGTACATATATGTCCCATTTAATGAGAGATAAGTACAAGCAAAAAAGTCAAAAGAGAGGGGGCTACAGGAAGTCTATTTGGCCCAAAGTATAATCCATCTGATTATTATTTTGCACCAGTAGTATTCATTTATCTTTTTTAGACTGTGGGGCATTTGCCTGGTAGTTAAAACTATCAGCCAAGGATAAAAGCAGGCTTAAAAATTGGGTGGAAAAAGGGTGGGGGAGAGGAGGTCCATTTGGAGCTACATATTTAGCAGCTATTGTTTCCTAAAGACAGAATATCAGCCTCCTTAATATGGACTGAACAATGAACAATGGCAACTTTAGAAGGGAGATGAATAGCTTGTAACAGAGCAGCAATTATAGACCCATTAGCAAGAAGAGCACCACAGAGGTTAAGAATTCATGGAATTTCCAAATTGTGCCAACAGCATGGCAGACTCCAAAACAATATCTGGAGTCACTGGCAGTTTTCCATTTTGTGAGCATACGATCTCTGGTAAGGGCAATGTGTTCAGCAGCTTGGGCTGATTTTACAGTGGACAAAGAGTATGTCTTGTGTTTTGTGTGGTGAAAGTATGGCATAACTGGTTATTATGTTTTCCCAGAAACTTCGTTTACAGGAGCCATCACAAAATAGTATTAAGTCTGGATTATTTAGAAGGATGGCTAAGAAGTCCTCTTGTGTGTGAAACCATTACTGTAGTTGCAAGGCAATAATGTGGAATGGGATGGGGCTCTTCATCATCAAGGAGGGGTAGTAAAGTGGCTGGGTTTAAAGTGTTACCGCAATGCAAGATGCTGGAATGGTTAATCAAAAGGACCTGTTTATAGGTTGTCTATTACCATATAGAGAAGTGCTGTGTCTTATGAACCTGTAAGAGAGCAGACAAAGCATGAGGAACACACAGGTGAATGTGGGAGACTGATGTGAGAGTACTGGCTTTGTCATTCAAGGTGACAGCTCTGGCTACCACATGCAAGGCATGGGGGCATACCCACAGAGTCTAATGACATGAGATATATGCCATAGGATTTATCTGAGTGTCAAAATGCAGTCCTAGAATACTTCAACAATCCCATTATTTTCTTGGAATTATGTTAAAAGGTGCTGAATTGGATAAACTGAGAGCTAAGGTGTATGTGATGTTAATTGTAAGGCTTCAAAGAGGGTTAATGCCTCTGATGGCCAGGAAATGGGCTCTGGGATATCTGGAAGGAGGACATAGAGGTTTAGCAGGAATAGCAAAAATAGGAATCCATAGGCAGCAGTAGCTAGCTACCCCTAGAACTGTATGTAATTGTTTACTCATTTTGAGGAGAGGGATTGACAAAGGTGACTCAAGACATTTTGGGGTGAACTTTTGAATGCCCTGAGATATTTCATGTTCTAAGTAGGTAACAGTTGTTTGTACCCATTGAAGTTTAAGGCAGGAGGCTTTATGGTTTCCTTCAGCTAGTACCTTTAGGAGAATAAGGGAGTCTATAAGAGTGCCCTGCTTAGTTTGGTTACAGGGTGAAAGGTTATCAACATAACAAACAAGAGTAGAGACATTGGTAAAGGCTGCAGAATCCAAGTGAGCTTTAGGAGCCTGAGAAGCTATTAAAGAACTCACAATATGCCTGAGATATGAAAGTTCATGTTAACTGTCTCACTTTAAATGTAAATGCAAAGAAAAATTGTAAGTCAGGATGCAATAGGATTCAAAAGAAAGCTGAGCCGAGGTAAATTACTGTAAATCAGGCTACATAAGCAAAAACTGAAGTAAGAATAGCAGCTGGATTAGGGAGTATTGGGAGGTGAGCAATTACAAAAGAGTTTATGGCTCTTAGGTCTTGCACAAACCAATAGATTTAGTTTCTGAGTCAAATTTGTCTTCATTCTTTACTTGTCAGATTGGAGAAGTACTAGAGGGTGAGGAAGTAAAGCCAAGAACACCCTGGGGCAAAAGAAAGTTTATTATACATTCAGTTCCTCACTATGCATCTCTCAAGAGAGGTTATTGGGTTACTTGATGGAAATGTTTATATATTTTTCCCCAAGTAATGAATGCAGGCTCTGCAGTCAGTAACAATCCAACTTCACTTGTATGTGTGGCCCAAAGACTAATTGGGTCATTTAAAATTTTTTTTGGAAAAATTGTTTCTACAAATTTTAATTGCAGTATAGTTAACATAGTGTTATATTATTTTCAGGTGTACAATGTTAAATAATTATTTATTACTCAGTGCTCATTATGATAAGTGAACTCTTAATCCCTTTCACTTATTTCATCAATCTCCCTAGCCACCTTCTCTCTGGTAACCATCAGTTTGTTTTCTATTTTTAAGAGTTTGGGTTTTTGTGGAGTTGTTTTTTTTTTTTTTTGTCTCTTTGTTTATTTCTTCTATTTGTTTCTTAAATTCCACATAGGAGTGAAATCCTATGGTATTTGTCTTTCTCTGACTATTTCACTTGGCATTATACCCTCCAGATCCATCCATGTTGTGGCCAATGGCAAGATTTCATTCTTTTTTATGCCTGAATAATATTCCAGTGTGTGTGTGTGTGTGTGTGTGTGTGTGTGTGTGTATGTGTGTGTGTGTGTGTGTGTATAAAACACATCTTCTTTATCCATTCATCTATTAATGGATATTTGTGTTAAATCCATAAGCTGACTATTGTAAATCCTGTCCTCATAAATATAGGGGTGTGTATATCTTTTTGAATTAGTGTTTTTGTGCTCTTTGGGTAAATACCCAGTAGTGAAATTACTGGATTATGTGGTAACTTTATTTTTAACTTTTTAAGGAACCTCTATACTGTCTTCCAGAGGGCTGTGCCACTTTGCATTCCCACCAACAGTGCATGTTGTTCCTTTTTCTCCACATCCTTGATAATACTTGTATCTTGTGTTTTTTACTTTAGCCTTTCTGACACGTGTGAGGTGATATTTCATCGTGGTTTTGATTTGCATTTGTCTTAGGATTAGTGATGTTGAGCGTATTTTCATGTGTATTGGCCATCTGGATATCTTCTTTGGAGAAATGTCTGTTCATGTCTTCTATCCATTTTTTAATTGGATTATTTGAGTTTTTTGGTGTTGAGTTATATATGTTCTCTATATACTTTTGATACTAACCCCTTATCAGATATATCATTTACAAATATCTTCTCCTATTCCAGAGGTTGCTTTTAGTTTTGTTGATTGTTCCACTTGGTGTGCAGAAGCTTTTTATTTTGATACAATCCTAACAGTTTATTTTTGTTTTTGCTTCTCTTACCTCAGGAGACACATCTAGAAAAATGTTGCTAAACCTGATGTTTTATAATGAATAGATGTTATACTTTGTTAAATTGTTTTTCTGCATCCATTGAAATGATCATATGATCTTTATCCTTTATTTTATTGATGTGATGTATCACATTGATTGCTTTTTGAATATTGAAAAACCCTTGCATCTTCCAGGAATAAATCCACTTGATTGTGGTGAATGATTTTTTCCATGTATTGTTGGATTCAGTTTGCCAATATTTTGTTGAGGATTTTCGCATCTATGTCCTTTAGAGATATTGGCCTGTAGCTTTTTTTTGTAGTGAGTTTATCTGGTTTTGATATCATGGTAATGCTTGCCTCATAGAACGAATTTGAAAGCTTTTCTTCCTCTTCTGTTTTTTTTTTTTTGGTTTTGTTTTGTTTGTTTTTTTTTTTTTTTGGAGTAGTTTGAGAAGAATAGTTATTAACTCTTTTTTAAATGTTTGGTAGAATTTGCCTGTGAAGCCATCTGGTCCTAAACTTTTGTTTGTTAGGATTTTTTTTCTTTGTAATTATGGATTTACTTTCTTTGCTGGTAATCAGTCTGTGCAAATTTTCTATTCCTCTCTGCTTCACTTTTGGTAGGTTATATGTTTCTTGGAATTTGTCCATTTCTTGTGGGTTGTCCAACTTGTTGGTATATAGTTTTTCATAATATTCTCACATGATCCTTTGTATTTCTGTGGAATTGGTTGTATTTTTCCTCTTTCAGTTCTGATTTTGTTTGAGTTGTTGCTCTCTCTCTCTTTTTTTTTATGAGTCTTACTAACAGTTTATCAATTTGTTGACCTTGTCAGAGAACTAGCTTTTGGTTTCATTGATCTGTTCTTTTTTTTTTTTTTTTTTTTTTTTAGTTTCTAGTTTGTTTATCTGCTCTAATCTTTATCATTTTCTTCCTTCTACTAGTTTTGTGTTTTGGTTTTTCTTCTTCTTCTTTTTTAGCTCTTTTAGGTGTAAGGTCAAGGTGTTTATTTGAGATTTTGAGATATTTTTTGCATCTTGAAGTATGTCTGAATTTCTATAAACTTCCCTCTTAGAACAGCTTTTGCTGCATCCCCAAATTTGGACTGTTGTGTTTTGTCTCCATGCATTGTTTTTTTAATTTCCTTTTTGATTTCCTGGTCAACCCATTTATTGTTTAGTAGCATGTTATTTATCCTCCATGTATTTGTGGTCTTTCCAAATTTTTTCTTGTGGTCAGTTTTTAGTTTCATAGTGTTGTGATTGGAAAAGATGTAAGGCATAACTTCAATTTTTTGAATTTGTTGATACTTGTTTTGTGGCCTAATATGTTCTATGTTCTGGAGAATGTCCCATGTACTCTTGGAAAAAATGCTTATTTCACTATTTTAGGATGGAATGTTCTGAATATATGTTACATCCACCTGGTCCAGTATGTCATTAAAAGCCACTGTTTCCTTATTGATCTCCTGTTTGAATGACCTATCCATTGATGTAAGTGGAGTGTTAAAGTCTAACTGGGACATCATTGTATTTATTTATTTATTTATTTATTAGCCTGAAGGTTTCTTTCTTTTTTTCTTTTTAATGTTTTATTTCATTTTGAGAGAGCATAAGTGGGGTGAGGCAGACAGAAAGGGACAGAGAATCTGAAGTAGGCTCTGCACTGACAGCAGTAAACCTGATGTGGGGCTTGAACTCACAAACCAGGAGATTATGACCTGAGCTGAAGTTGGACACTCAACCTACTGAGCCACCCAGGTGCCCCTAACTGGGGCATCTTTTAAAGACTATTCTTTTCAGAGGATTTTAAATCAAGACAATTTTTTCTTTTTTTAATAACATATTTAAAAATTTTTTTCTTTTCAAATTTTTATTTGAATTCTAGTTAGTTAACATACAGTGTCATATTGGTTTCAGGCATAGAATTCAGTGATTAATCACTTATATATAGCACCCAGTGCTAATCATAACAAGTGCCCTCTTTGTTATGATCACCCATCTTCCCTATCCCCCACCCGCCTCCCTCCATCAAGATGAATTTCTAGTAAGGATATCACTGACAAATTTATCACAGCTGCTAACCCAGGAAATGGACAGGTAAGCCCTGGTGCACTGCTGAGGCCAACTGCTCTTTCCCTGATAATTCCAAATGGGCTGGACAAATTGAGAGTATAGCTCCTGGCTGTGCTCACAACACTGTTGCCAAACAAACTTGGATAAACTCATTGTAAAAGAAGCCAATTACTCAAGAATGAGCATTCAGAAAGAGTAAGGAAGAAATTTATTTTGGGTGCTGGCAGCCAGGGGAGGTGGCAGGCTCAACCTTAACAACCCACCTCTCAGCCCACATGATGAACACCTGGAGTTTTATGAGGAGAGGTTAAGGGAGTATATACAAGAGAGCAGGCAGAGATCATACCAACCCCCATCCATGATCACACACCCTCTGCCTGCTCTCTGATCAGGGCAGGGAAGGGGATGTGTGGGGTGTGGTCTTCTAAGCATTCCACGGCTATCAGGGATTTTCTTGTCTGGCAGGTGGGATGTCCCAGTCATTGCAAAGGACCTTCATCAATGCTTCAAAAAAGTGTTATAAGAAATAAACACAATAGTGTTCAGTTAGAACATGAGTCAAGTAAGATATCTTACCTATTTCTGGTTTTAACTGTTGGGGTCTATAGTTGATCAAGAGGGCTAGCTATCAAGGAAAGTAGGAAATTTGGGGGTTTATCTGAAGGTGGAGAAATAAAAACGCATTTTGCATTACCTTTTATTGTGGCATTTAATTTGCATAACAAATCTCTACCAGGGGCGCCTGGGTGGTTCAGTCCGTTAAGGTCTGTCTTCCGCTCAGGTCATGATCTCATGGTTCATGAGTTTGAGCCCCATGATGGGCTCTGTGCTGACAGCTCAGAGCCTGGGGTTTGCTTTGGATTCTCTGCCTCTCTCTCTCTGCTTTTCCCCCACTTGCACTGTCTCTCAAAGCTGAATAAATGTTAAAAAAAAAAATTAAATAAAAAAAATAAAAAATAAAGAAACAAACAAGTCTTTACCAAAAAGTTTTGCTAGTGAGGAGTTGAAAACTAGAAAGGCATTGTGTTGTGAAATAGGTTGCCCTGAGACTCTGACAGCCTCAATAAAATCAGAGGTGACAGAGGTAAATCCTCTCAACATGTGGTAAAGTCCCACCAATGTTAATTTTAAAATCCAGTTTTTTATCCTTTGAAAAAAATTTAATGGTGAACTCTGAGATGTGACTGAGGATCAGCTGACCTCAGTCAATGGTGAATTGCCTCAGAGGAGGGGGAAAAAATTTACCCTCTGGGGGGTGTTGGGGCCTAGGTGGATTAGTTTTTAAATGTTCCTTTCTCTTAATTGCAGAACAATTATTCTTCCAATGCCCTCCCCTCCCCCCTTTTTTTCTTTCTTTTCAACGTTTTTTTATTTATTTTTGGGACAGAGAGAGACAGAGCATGAACGGGGGAGGGGCATTGAGAGAGGGAGACACAGAATCGGAAACAGGCTCCAGGCTCCGAGCCATCAGCCCAGAGCCTGACGCGGGGCTCGAACTCACGGACCGCGAGATCGTGACCTGGCTGAAGTCGGACGCCCAACCTATTGCGCCACCCAGGCGCCCCCCCGCCTTTTTTTCTTTCATAATGTCTGCAATTGTCTAGAGGAAAATAGGAAGGGCTCTGAGTGGACTTTTAGTTGCTTTTATTTTATTTTTGAGTAGCTTTTAGAGTTATACTTTTATCTATCTAAAGATTTAAGTTTCAGAACAACAATTGTTGCTTTTTACTCTTTCCCCCCTGTATTCCTGCAAGCTATTCTCAAATAATTGAGTAGTTGTTTCTATCTCATAGGCTAGCTTGCTGGCCCAGCCAACTACATTATTTTGTATTTTCCTCTTTATATCAGGGAGAAAACCTCCTACTGAGGTGGAAATTAAAAGATTACTTTCTCAAAACAACAACAACAATTCCTGTGCTCTGGAACTTCTGGGTTTAGTGTAGTATGCCTTTGAAAATTATGCATAAAGCATTCAACAAAGACCTTCAGATGCCCTCCTTTCTGAGACCAATTCATTTTAGGGTGGAAAGCCTCTAACATTGCTCCTATCAAGCTTTCAATATCATCCTCCAGCTGAGCTATTTCCTGGTCAGTTTTAGGAGGACCTGGGAGGGATGTCCAATATTATACCAATATCCTATTTCTCACCAAACTTTCTCCATTTATCAGGAACAGAATGTGATATCCCAAAATATTCTCTTTGGCCTAAAGATTATCTTGAGGTGGTTAATTTTAAGAAACAGCAGGCATAGGCAGAGCTCTGAAAACTGAGTGGAAGTTACCCTTTTGTAAGGAACATTTACATTTGTAAAGGAAACCTCTGTCTTTTTTTAAGTGTTTTGTTGTTGTTTATTTTAAGACAGAGAAAGAGAGAAGGGCAGAAAGAGAGAGGGAGACAGACAATACTAAGCAGGCTCGACACAGCATGGAGCCAAACACAGGCCTCGAATTCACAAACTGCAAGATCATGACTTGAGTGTAAATCAAGGGTCAGATGCTTAACTGTCTGAGCTACCCAGATGCCCCTTAAAGTTTTTATTTAAAATCCACTTAGTTAACATACAGTATAATATTAGTTTCAGGTGTACAATTTAGTGATTCAACACTTTCATACAACACCTGGTACTCATCACAATTTCCCTCCTTAATACCGATCACCCATTTAACCCATCCCACTTCCCAGCCCCCACCACCCTTGTGGTTTGCCTCTCTTCTTGGTTTGCCTCTCCCCCCTCACCCATGATCAAAATCTCCATTTGTAAGGGTGTATCCCTCTTTGTACCAGGAAGAGAAAGAAGGCTCTAAATCACAAGATAATCTTATTAATGAAGAAGGCACTTACTTAAATCTATATAACAGCTTTACCCCTGTTTACTTTCCTTGATAACCTCCCATAATGGCATTCCTCCCTCCTATCCCCACCATCTTTTCATCTTTAGCTGAAGATGGTATTTAAGGTATTGTCTTGGGCCATTTGCAGGTGTTACTCAGTTTTCTTCATATCTTCCATTTGCACAGGGGTTTACATATTATTAAACATGTTTGTTTTTCTATTGTTAATCTGTCTCTTATTGTAGAAGAGTCTCAGCTAAAAACCTAAAAAGTTAGAGAGGAAATTAATTTTCCTCCTCTGCACATCAACTTCAGCATCCATAGATTACTCCTGCCTATATCAACTACTACTATGAAGGTTGACAAAGAACTATTCTCTATTTCCATTGATGAGATTCAGAGCAGGCAACCCAAAATATGCTACTTGGCATATTGATCATTTTGAATCAAACTCACTTAAGAAGGAACTGGTACAATGAATGACACGTTGATCCTCCCCTGTCCCCTTAAAAGCAAGAGGTAAATCTCCTATATGAAAAGTACTCTCCCTATACCAGAATATAGAGATACATTTATCATAAGAGATAGAGAACTTAGGGCTGAAAGGCTATATAAACTAACCTTGTTATTGCTTCACCAATTTACTACACAGGCCCAAATTTCTTTTTCTTGTCAATTCCTTATGAATTTATTCTTTTGTCTAAAAGCTGCCTGTTTGGTCACCACTTTGAGTCTCATATTTCTATAAGCTTCTAGATTTGTGACATCAAAGTTTGTTTTTCTCCTCTTAATCTGTCTTGCATCAATTAAGTTATTAGACTAGTCAAAGAACCTAGAAGGAAAGAAAGGAAATGTCTTCCTTCTCTACAGTTTTGGCGCCAAATATGCGGTCCTCCACTGGCTGGACGCTGCCCATCTCAGGGCTGCTGCAGCTGAGAATTTAGGGCCTCTGACAAGAGGTGGCATAAGGTAGAAATTCTTTCCACAAAAGCCTCTTGGATCTCTGCCTGCAAAGTCTGGTGGAAGCAAGAATGATGAAAGTCCTTTTCTTTTTCTAAATTTAGATTAGCAGGAGAAAATACTCATGTGAATTAGTTCCTTACATATAGTGACTCTGATAAAGATTTGTTTTAAATATGTTTGTTACTGATCTCATTCCACCCAGAGACGGTCATTGTTTTCTTTTGCCTCTGTCTTCTATATAGTTTTTCATAAAGAGGAAGCTGTAGAGTTAGAGGGAAAAACAACAACAACAACAACAACAACAACAAACCTCTCTAGAGGCCTGATATATAAGAGAAGCCATTTTAGATTTCTTTCTAAGTCAGTATGATTGTACATAAACTTTGTTTAAACCAAAAGCCTGATTTATGGCCCACCAAATATATATTGTACATCAGTTTTGTAGATAAGTAGCCTAAAGGAAAACGATTCTGTCCTAAAATTATCAGTCAATGCTTCTACCCCCTGCATTCCTCAATGTTAAAACTCGTGATTCCTGCCTATATGCTAATCTATAGTCCTTTAAGCTTTTACAAGATGTGAGAAAAAAAAAAGTGTATAGCCCTGTAAAAACTATTCATTCTCTGGAGTACTTTTTTCCCCATGAAGAGTATGTTTTCTGGGCAGTTTACCTAACTTGGGCTTGAATAAAACTTTTTTTTACTTTTAGAGATTCTAAAAGGTTTATTCATTTTGTGTCAACAGAGTAGAACCCAAGCTTACTTCCTATCTGCCTGCTGGTGAGCCAGCCTCACACCTTGGTGAGTTCACCATTCTCACCAGACCAGTGTCTTTTTAGTCAAGCTTTGCTGTGGATCCCCTATGTAAAAAACCAGGAATGGTTTTTCTTTCACCTTATTCTGTGTCTTGAGTGCTTAGCTTTGTGACCAGGGAGAATATTCTCTCTGGTCACTGTCATCCAGAAGGTGCACATACTGATGTGGATCTGGTGGCCATTTGAAGAGACTGAGGTTCTGAGATACAAAGTCACAAACAGAATTCTCTTTGTCCAGCTATGCTAATTCTCAAAGGAGTTTGTCATAAGGAGTCCCCATCCTTAGGGGTCTTTGTCATCTCAACCGTTGTTATCTTGCTACTGCTGGAAAAGTCCCAGTCCAGTAGCACACCATCCCCCCCGCCAATGTCAGACAGGAGGAGCCTCATGTTCCTGTGAAAGACCAGAGACACTGTTTTACTATATTATACTTCTGCCTATGACAATAAAGGTCTTTGTTTTCTTAGGATAGATCTGGTAGTAAATTTCTGGGTCATAGATGTTTCACTCCACCCACTTTAGGAATGCCTCTCACATTGTGGTAAAGATTTATTCTAACCTTTAAAAGTCACGTCCAACTCTTCCCATAAAAAAGATACAAAGGAATATAATGGCTAGCCTTAGGGACTCCTTTAATGAGATGAAAAAAAAAAAAAGAAATTGAACTTAGAAAAAAAATTAAAATCTACATCCAATGTAAATTCCCCCTTTCACCCTCTCATACAACTCTTTATTCCCATCTCCCTGTCTCTGACCCTCCAGAAGATTTTTTGAATCTCTGGGTCCCTGGTCTGAATCCCACTTCTCAAAACCCAGCCCCATCTCCTCCTCAACAAATTTCTTTAGCTCCCCAAATTTCTCCAACTTCCCCAGAAAATCCCTTACACACCTACTTGTTTTATCATCTCTTTCCCTATGAGATTTACAGAAAACACTATGGTCTGACTTCCAGGTCTAGGGTATACAGACTTTTTATATAAATGTTATATGTCAGGAAAGAATGTAGCAGAAACACCTGGGACAGGTGGTGATGAGGTTTTACTGTGCCTTGCAGCTCCTTCTCCTTTCCACATCTCTGTAATCAGTTTCTGCCTTCCTATGGGCCTTCCTATGCAATGTCCATTGTGAGTGTATCCTGGATCCCCACAGCAAAGAATTCATGTCCCTTGTACAACAACAGATCTTTTAAATTATAAAGCCTGCTTCTACTTGCAGAAGATCCTACCAAATTTGGAGAGAAATTAGAAAGATTAGTGGTCATTCACAACACCATTCAGAGAGACTGTTAATTTCCTCTCTAACTTTTTAGGTTTTTAGCTGAGACTCTTCTACAATAAGAGACAGATTAACAATAGAAAAACAAACATGTTTAATAATATGTAAACCCCTGTGCAAATGGAAGATATGAAGAAAACTGAGTAACACCTGCAAATGGCCCAAGACAATACCTTAAATACCATCTTCAGCTAAAGATGAAAAGATGGTGGGGATAGGAGGGAGGAATGCCATTATGGGAGGTTATCAAGGAAAGTAAACAGGGGTAAAGCTGTTATATAGATTTAAGTAAGTGCCTTCTTCATTAATAAGATTATCTTGTGATTTAGAGCCTTCTTTCTCTTCCTGGTACAAAGAGGGATACACCCTTACAAATGGAGATTTTGATCATGGGTGAGGGGGGAGAGGCAAACCAAGAAGAGAGGCAAACCACAAGGGTGGTGGGGGCTGGGAAGTGGGATGGGTTAAATGGGTGATCGGTATTAAGGAGGGAAATTGTGATGAGTACCAGGTGTTGTATGAAAGTGTTGAATCACTAAATTGTACACCTGAAACTAATATTATACTGTATGTTAACTAAGTGGATTTTATTTTTTTATTTTTATTTATTTTATTTTATTTTATTTTTTATTTTTGGGACAGAGAGAGACAGAGCATGAACGGGGGAGGGGCAGAGAGAGAGGGAGACACAGAATCGGAAGCAGGCTCCAGGCTCTGAGCCATCAGCCCAGAGCCTGACGCGGGGCTCGAACTCACGGACCGCGAGATCGTGACCTGGCTGAAGTCGGACGCTTAACCGACTGCGCCACCCAGGCGCCCCAACTAAGTGGATTTTAAATAAAAACTTTAAGGGGCATCTGGGTAGCTCAGACAGTTAAGCATCTGACCCTTGATTTACACTCAAGTCATGATCTTGCAGTTTGTGAATTCGAGGCCTGTGTTTGGCTCCATGCTGTGTCGAGCCTGCTTAGTATTGTCTGTCTCCCTCTCTCTTTCTGCCCTTCTCTCTTTCTCTGTCTTAAAATAAACAACAACAAAACACTTAAAAAAAGACAGAGGTTTCCTTTACAAATGTAAATGTTCCTTACAAAAGGGTAACTTCCACTCAGTTTTCAGAGCTCTGCCTATGCCTGCTGTTTCTTAAAATTAACCACCTCAAGATAATCTTTAGGCCAAAGAGAATATTTTGGGATATCACATTCTGTTCCTGATAAATGGAGAAAGTTTGGTGAGAAATAGGATATTGGTATAATATTGGACATCTCCTTACAAAATGCTAATCAAACACTAAAATAATAGCGGTTTTTATTGTAAAGAAATCTGGAAGACACCAGCTTGACCAGATAATCAAGGGTAACATAACCAGCAATGGTCTGGACCAACATTTTGTCCTTCATGATTAATGAGCTAAGAAAGGAGCAGGAGAAATTTTGTGGGATCCCCTAGCAAGCATGCATAGTCTCTGTCTGGCTAGGGATAATGTTGAATGGACCCAGATTAAGGGACATATCACAGAAGCAAATGCCTGAGAAGGATCAAGACAGTAGGACTGAGGAACAGTTTCAGACTGAAGGAAATTGATGCAATGTGACACTATGGTCTGAATGTTTGTGCCCCCCCCCAAATTTATATGTTGAAACTTTAGCCCCCAGTATGATGTTACTAGGAAGTGGGGTCTTCAGAAAATCACTAGGTCATGAGATTAATGTTCTTATAAAAAAGGCCAGAGAAAGTTCCTTTGCCTTTCCACCATGTGGATGAAGGGTAGCAGAATATGCTACTCCAACATAGGCTTTTTTTGGCATAAGAATGATCTTGAGTTTATTATTTTGAGCAACTGAAGACACAAAAGAAGAAAGAAGAAATGAAAATCTTCATTTATAAAGGAAATTTAGATCACAAAGTGGGCCTATACCAGGTAGAGAACTATTACCAGAGAAAACTTTTTCATCTGAGAGACTTATCTACAGGGCAGGACAATATTTGTTTGTGGAACATTTTGTCCTCTCACCTTCCCATGAATTGCCTTCCCCTATTCCTTTCCTACCCCTATCCCTGCCTTTTGAGTCTCATGTTTTTGTGTACAAATGTACATATGTAATTAAAATTGATTTTATTCCTCTGTCTTTTATTATAGGGAGGTCTCAGCCATGAACTCAGAAAGAGAAAAAATATTTTTCTCCCCTACCTTAACATATAACAAGAAAACTGTCATCATAGGAAGGCTCTCACCCAACCATGCGGGCATCCTGATTTTAGACTTCCAGTTTCCAGAACTCTGAGAAAAAATGTCTGTTTGTTTATAAGCTATCCAGTCTATGGTGTTTTGTTATGGCAGCCCAGATGGACTAAGACACATGACAACCAGATAAGGTAGTAGTTTCTGCATAGTATCCTAAGCCAGAAAGGGGAAAAAAAAAACCAAAAACAAAAAACTATTGAAACAACTAGGAAAGTTTGAATGGAGTCTATAGGTTGGATGCTTATGTTGTTACATTATTGATTTTCTAATTGGAAGGCTTATAGATGGTGATGTAAGAGAGTGTTCTTGTTTTTAGAAGTTACACCCTCTAGTATTTAGGGGTGATGGGGCATCATTTCTGTGTATGTGTGTGAGTGTATACATATATACATATAGATAGAGAAGGGAGAGAAGGATGAAGGTGGAGATAATGTAGTAAATAGAAATTTTAAGTGGAAAAGCTAGAATTCTTTATACTTCTCTAGCAACTTTTCTATAGATTTAAAACTATTTAAAAAAAACTTGCTTAAGGGCTCCTGGGTGGCTCAATCGATTGAGAATCTGACTTGATTTCAGCTCGGGTCATGATCCCAGGGACATGGGATTGAGCCCGGCATTGGGCTCCATGCTGGGTGTGGAGCCTGCCTAAAATTCTCTCTCTTTTCCTCTGCCTCTTCCCCACTCATGCTCTCTCTAACATTAAACAAAACAAAACAAAAAAACAAAAAAAACTCCACCTTGCTTAAAAAAACACAAAAATTCATGACCAATAAGTCTAATAAGAAAGAACAAAAATAGAAACATAGAGCCCAAGTTAAACTAAATAAAAAATTAAAAAATGATACTGAGGGGTGCCTGGGTGGCTCAGTTGGTTAAGAGACCGGCTTTGACTCAAGTCATGATCTCAGTTTATGGGTTCTAGTCCCACATTGGGCTCTTTGCTGACAGCTAGGAGCCTGGAGCCTGCTTCAGATTCTATGTCTCCCCCTGTCTCTGCCTCTCCCCTGCTCATGCTCTCTCTCTCTCTCTCAAAAATAAATAAACATTGGAGCCCCTGGGTAGCTCAGTTGATTAAGCGTCAGTCCAACTTCAGCTCTGGTCATGATCTCACAGTTCACGAGTTTGAGCCCTGTGTCTGGTTCTGTGCTGACAGCTCAGAGCCTGGAGCCTGCTTCAGATTCTGTCTCCCTCTTTCTCTCTGCCCCTTCCCTGCTCATGCTCTGTCTTTATTTCTCTCTCAAAACTAAATAAACATTAAAAAATTTAAAAATTAAAAAAAACTAAACATCAAAAAATTAAAAAATGATACTGAGATCAGTTTAGAAATTAAAATGTTTATTTCATTCATCTAAACAGCTTTTTTTTTTTTTTAGTTCTATAATACAGCAGGCACTGTATCAGGTTCTGGACTAACATCAAGATGAATAAGGCATGAGCCCTAGTAAAGCATACAGATATATATGTAGGGGTGCCGGGGTTGTTCAGTCAGTTAAGTGTCTGACTTAGGCTCAAGTCATGATCTCAGGGTTCATGGGTTCAAGCCCTGTGTGGGGTTCTGTGTTGACAGCTCAGAAACAGTAGCCTGGCTTGGATTCTGTGTCTCCCTCTCTCTCTGCCCCTCCCTTGTTTGTGTTCTGTCTCTGTCTCTCAAAAATAAACATTAAAAAATATTTTTAAAATATATATTTTAAAAATATAAAATATGTTTAATATTTTATAAACATGATTAAAAAAAAACTTCAAGCAAGGTGACGCAAGGAATTCATGCTTTAATCGCCCCTCTAATCAAAAGATATGGTAATTATTGGTGTTGAATTAAACAAAGCCTTTAGGCTGAGGCAGCCCTAACACTTTAGCAGCCCCCTAAGTAAGCGATCCAAGCCTAAGCCTGTAAATTCCTCAAGCTTAAGAAATCAAAACCTAAGGACAATCAGTCGCAAATAACCAGTCTTTTCCAAATAATGCAACTGCTTAAGCCAATCAAATAATTTTCTTGTTTTGCTTTCACAACTTCTTTTTTTTTTTTTAACGTTTATTTATTTTTGAGACAGAGAGAGACAAAGCATGAACGGGGGAGGGCCAGAGAGAGGGAGACACAGAATCCAAAACAGGCTCCAGGCTCTGAGCTGTCAGCACAGAGCCTGATGCGGGGCTCAAACTCACGGACCGCGAGATCATGACCTGAGCCAAAGTCGGCCGCCCAACCGACTGAGCCACCCAGGAGCCCCTCACAACTTCTTTATAAAAGTCTTTCCTCTAGCTTCCGGGAGTGGAATGCTTCAACCATTTGTGGTTTGTTGCTGCTTGATTTGAGTTGATTTTTGCTTAAATACAGCCTTAAAATTTTTAATATGTCTCAGTTTATCTTTTAATACTGGTAAAATATATTTAAAAAGAGAAACAAAAAGACATAGCTGAGCTTAAAAATCAGACAAACATTTCTATGAGTTGGAAGTGGAGCAGTTAACAGGCTAAAGAGACAGACTCTGGACCTGGAAACAGGTACTGTGTCCAGAATTGAGATTTTGCCAGGAAAAGATAATTGGAAATAAGCCCTATTTGACCAGAAAGTGTTGAGGTGAGAGGGGAAAGGTCACTACCCTGAGCCAACCTTGCAGCTAGAAGCCAAAGATTAGGGTAAGGATTTTCTCTGCCATAGAAAGGAACTTAGAAAGAAAACAGAATTTTGAATTGGGCAGTTAGACAAGTGTAGGAATGGGAAGAAGGATAATCATGAACACACACTGTTCTAGGTACTTTACATATCTCATAACCCTGTGAGGGAAAACTACAGAGGTACAGAGAGCTTAATTAGTTTGACCAAGGTGATATTTCTAAGAAGTGGTAGATATTTGTCTTGTTTTGTTTTGTTTTGCTTTGCTTTGTTTTGCTTGCTGGCTCTTAAGCATTACAGATTCTCCTTTAAGAAGAGTGGTGGAAATTCTAGCATGCCTCCCCTTTCATTCTTAATTAAAATATCTCAGATCCTATTAAATATATTATTATGGATATAAATACAAATTGATAATTGCCACTTTAAAAAACAATTTTATGATATGCATTTTTCACACTGCAATATCTCTAAAATCTGAAAGCATCCCAGAACTTCTCTTAGCAGGCATTTGTGAGGCAAGATATCCCTGACAGATCATAAGTAGCAAAATTATAGAGTAATTATATAGAGTAATATATTATTTATTTATCTATTTATTTATTTATTTATTTATTTATTTATTTATTTTTGAGATAGAGACCAAGTGGGGAAGGAGCAGAGGGGAAGGGAGACAGAAACCCAAGCAGGCTCTGAGTTGTCAGCGCATAGCCTGATGTGGGGCTTGAACTCACGAACTGTGAGATCATGACCTGAGCCAAAGTCAAGGGTTAGACACTCAATCCACTGGGCCACCCAGGCACCCCTAAAGTAATTATAATAAAAATTGACACCTAAGTCAAAAGAAAAAAATTTAAATTTGTTTAATGATTATTTGTTTTTGAGAGAGAGAGACAAAGTGTGAGTGGGGGTGGGGGTGAGATGCAGAGAGAGAGGGAGACACAGAATCCAAAGCAGGCTCCAGGCTCTTGAACTGTCAGCACAGAACCTGATGTGCGGCTCAAACTCAGCAACCATGAGATCATGACCTGAGCCAAAGTCGGACACCTAACCGACTGAGACAACCAGGTACCCCAGAAATATTTTCTGATAAGTGTAAAATAAAAATTATATGTGATAACAAAGCATTGTAGCAAGACTTAATTGGCAGTTTTCTTTTCTTTGAGTGTTACGTAAAATGCCATAAGATAGTATTCTCCAGTTAGTCACATCCTGAATTTCACAGAACATAATACATTGCTTTTATTTAATTCATAGTTCCCAACTAGGAATTGTCTCTGTGACACTATCTTTGATATCCCCAACATCAATCCAGGATAGGAATGAGCTCCAAATTATTACAAAAAGATCTTCTTCATGGGGCACCTGGATGGCTCAGTCAGTTGAGCATCTGGCTCTTGGTGTTAGCTCAGGTCATGATCTCACAGTTTGTGGATAGATTCCCACGTGGAGCTCTATCCTGACAACACAGAGACTGCTTGGGATGCTCTCTCTTCTCTCTCCCCACTCCCTCAAAATAAGTAAATATTTTTAAAAAACTTTTTTTTAAAGATCTTCCTACTTGGGAGTCTGGAAGGCCAGATGGAAGCAACCACAAATCTGTTAGACAGAAAGAGGTGATCCCAAGTTTACCTGGAGCAATAGAGAGAAGAAAAAAAAATCTCCTACTCACAATGAACCTGTTACTCAACATCCCCAAACCCATGACATTTAATAAAATAGCCAACTGACTAAAAAATCAGAAAAAGAATTATCTTCAGATGAAATTCTGCTTGTAGAGCAATATGAAAAATACTTAAAGATGTTATGATGTTCAAAGAGATAAATGAAGATGCAATTGCATTAAAAATAAACAATTATATTTAAAGGCAGAAACTCAAGAAAGAATGATATGAAAACTGATGTGGAATTTAAGAAACAAAACAACCAAAGGGAAAAAAGAGAGAGAGAGAGAGAAGGAAACCGTGAAACAGACTCTTAACTCTTGAGAATAAATTGATAGCACAGGGGAGGTGGGAGAGGGAATTGGTAAACTAGGAAGTAGGGATTAGAGAGTGCACTTGTGATGAGCATTAGGTGTTGTATGGAAGTGCTGAATCACTAAACTGTACACCTGAAACTAATATTACACTGTGTGTTAACTATATGGAATTTAAATAAAAACTCTAAAATTTTTTAAAATACTTTTAAAATACATTTTCCCATTACCTTATTTTATCTTTTTAAAGGTTTGATTTTAATTCAAGTTAGTTAACACTCAGTATTGTATTAGTTTCAGGTATTCAACAGTTCCCTACATCACCCACTGCTCATCACCATAAGTATACTCCTTAGTCACCATCACCTATTTGACCCATCCTCCAACCCCTCCCCTCTAGTAATCATGTTTTTTTTCCTCTATAATTAAGAGTCCGTTTCTTGATTTGTCTCTTCCTCCCTCTCTTTTTTCCCCTTTGCTCATTTATTTTATTTCTTAAATTACACACACGAGTGAAATGATCTAGTATTTGCCTTTCTCTGATTGACTTATTTCACTTAGCACAAAATTCTCTAGATCCATCCATGTCATTGCTAATGACAAGATTTCATTTTTCTATGGCTGAATAATATTCCATTTCATGTGTATGCCACATCTTCTTTATCCATTCATCAATTGATGGACACTTGGGCTGCTGCCATATGTTGGCTATTGTGAGTAATGCTGCTATAAACATAAAGGTGAATATATCCCTTTGAATTAGTGTTTTTGTATTCTTTGAGCTATTACCCAGTAGACCAATTCCTGGATTGTAAGGTAGTTCTATTTTTAACATTTTAAGAAAGCTCCATATTGTTTTCCAGAATGGCTGCATCAATTTGCATTCCCACTAACAGCATAAGAGGGTTTCCTTTCTCCATATCTTTGCCAATGGCTGCTGTTTCTTGTTGTTGATTTTAGCCATTCTGACAGTGTAAGGTGATATTTCATTGCAGTTTTGATTTGTATTTCCATGATGGTAAGTGATTATGAAAATCTTTTCATGTGTCTGTTGGCTGTCTAGATGTCTTCTTTGGAGAAATATCTGTTCATGTCTTCTGTTCATTTTTTAATTGGATTATTTGTTTTGGGGTGTTGAGTTTTATAATTTCATTATATGTTTTGAATACTAACACTTTATTGAATATATCATTTGTAAATCCCATTTGTAATCTCAGTTGTAATCCCATTATTGACTGGGATTTTCTCCCATTTGGTAGGTTGGCTTTTAGTTTGGTTTGATTGTATCCTCTCTTGCTTTTTATTTTAATGTAATCCCATTAGTTTATTTTTGCTTTTGTTTCCCTTGCCTCGGGAGACATATCTAGAAAAGTTGCTATGACTAATGTCAAAGAGGTTACTGTCCGTGTTCTCTTCTAGGATTTTAATGGTTTCCTGTCTCACATTTAGTTCATTTATTTTTGAGAGAGAGAGGGACCACAAGTGGGAGAGGTGGCAGAGAGAGAAGAGGACAGAGGATCCAGAATGGGCTTTGTGCTGACAGCAGAGAGCCTAATGTGGGGCTTGAATTCACAAACCATGAGATAATGACCTGAGCCAAGTAAGAAGCTTAGCTGACTGAGCCACCCAGGTACCCCTCTTTCATCTATTTTGAATATATTTCTGTGTATTATGTAAGAAATTGGTCCAATTTCATTTTTCTTTGCATGCTGCTGTCCAGTTTTCCCATTGCCATTTATTGAAGAGACTGTCCTGTCCCAATTTGATATTGCAAATATGAATTCGTTTATTGGTTTTAGCAGTTTTTTGGTGGAGTCTTTCCAGTTTTCTAGATATAGTACCATGTCATCTGCAAATAGTGAAAGTTCTACTTCTTCCTTACCAATTTAGATGCCTTTTATCTCTTTTTGTTGTCCAATAAATGTGCTTAAAGTGATGAGAGTGGGCATCCTTGTTTTTGTTCCTAGCCTTTGGGGAAAATCTCTCAGTTTTTCCCATTAAGGAAGATGTTTGCTGTGAGTTTTTCATTTATGGTCTTTATTATGTTGAGGTATGTTCCCTCTAAACCTACTTTGTTGAGGTTTTTTTATCATGAATGGATGTTGTATCTTGTCAAATGCTTTCTCTTCATCTTTTGAAATGATCATATGGTTCCTATCCTTTCTTTTATTAATGTAATGTATCACAGGGGTTGCTGGGGGGGGGTGCAAGGCTACATGCAGCAATGGCTGGGTCTGACTTTGTGAGGAGCAGTGGCTAGACAGTACACAGATGCTGGGAACAGTGTGGTAGCTGGGTGCAGCACACCATGCCAGCAATGTACTTGGTAGCTGGACGCAGCATGTGGAAGCAGCTGTGTACCTGGTGGCTGGGCACTGTTCATGCACAGCTTTAACAACATTTGCCCTGGGCTGAGACTAACAGGCTTGGAGGAGACAAGTCCTCAGGAGAACTTATGGGTGTGCCACAATGCTAGCAGGTTAGGAAGCAGGTGTCTGTGCAGCCCTGCTTCCTACAGATGGCCCCCATGCTTATGCTCAGGGGCAGAGGAGAAAAATGGCACCTCCCAGCTCCCTTGTTTTTGGAGAAGTCCTCAACATGCTCTGAAATCAGTATGAACAGATATGTTTCACATTTATCCCTGGCATTGTATAAACTGCCGTTTTTATGTTGCTTCTCTGTGTGGGCTGCTATCTCTTTAAGGATGGTAACCCAGTTACTATTCACCCATCCTTCAAGCCAGGGTTGAGTCAGCTGACTTTTAAAGCTTCAGGCTCCAAGTCTCACTGGTTATACAAACTCTTGGAAATCAGCCCCTCTTGTTTTCAGAGCCAAACACTATAAGAATTAGTTTTCCCCATGTGAGCTCCCTGGGGCAAAGGCCTGTTTGTGTACACAGTTACTTCTCTCCTGCAGGCAGCCTCCCTCCACCTTTCTTATGTCCCTAAACTTTCAGATGCAGCTTCTTCTCTTTATTTAATTGTAGAGTGTTTTCTGCCAGCCTTCTGATTCTTCTCTGATTTATTGACTGGGATATGAGTGATATCTAGTTGTAAAGGTGGGATGGGGTGAACTTAGGGTTCTTCTACTCTGCCATCTTCCCATACTCCCTCAATTTTTTGAAATAAATTTAAATATTAATAGAATAATATCAATAAAAGTTAGTATTTATTAAGCCTTACCATGTGTGTTAAGACTTAATCTTAAGTGTTTTACATATATTGGCTCTCACAATATTGATAATAACTACAAAGTAAGTACTATTATATCCCCATTTTACAGATGAGGAAAATGAAGCTAGCTTCCAGAGAAGCTAGTTTGTTTAAGCCAGTTATCTAATGAATTGTAGAAGTGGAATTGAATCTAGACAGATTGGAAGCAGAGTCCTCACACTTAAACATCCTCTAATTCTGCCTATGACTAAATCTTCATTAGACTGTTGGAAAGAGAATTGGTAAATTGGAATGTTAGAGATCTGAAATAAATCTAAACAGAATTTAGCACAAAATTCTGTTCTGTACAAAATTCACAAAGACATAAACAAGCAAATAGCAGGTGTAAGACATACAGAATAAAGAGAAGGCTCAACATTTGTCTATTAAAAGTTCTGGAAGAACAGAATAAAAAAATGGTTAAACTAAAAGACCATATTTGAAGAAATAATTGAGACAATTTTGACAAAATTAAATGAAGATGTAAATTTTGAATGAGCTGTCAAAGAGAGACTATGCGAATTGGAAAATTAGAGAAATGATATAAATTGAAACAAAATTTAACAATGTGCCAGAAAAAAAGGTCATGTTACCCATGAAGAATTGGACATAGAATATATTTCTCACCACCTACAATAGATGACAAAAGCATAATGTTTTAAAGTGTTGAAGGAATATAACAGTCAACATGATTTTGTGCTCAGTAAGTGAATCATTAAAGAGTGAAGGCAAAATAAAGGTATTTTAAGATATTAAGATCAACAAGAGAATTAATTGCTCATAGATCTTTACTAAAAGATCTGCAAAATATCAGCAAGAAAAAAGTGAATCCAGGTCCAAGAAACAATAGTAACATAAATTTATAGCAAATGGCAATTTAATTAACTATTGAATAAAAAATGTATTATTATTTTAGGCTAAAATTGACAACACAGGAAACAACAGGTGTTGGTGAGGTTGTGGAAAAAAGGGAACACTCTTACACTGTTGGTGGGAATGAAAGCTGGTGCAGCCACCCTGGAATACAGTATGGAGTTTTCACAAAAAGTTAAAAATAGAACTACCCTACGATCCAGCAATTGCACTACTAGGTATTTACCCAAAGAATACAAAAAGACTAATTTAAAGGGATACATGTACCTTGATGTTTGTAGCAGCATTACTGACAATAGCCAAATTAAGTGCCCAATGTCCAATGACTGATGCATGGATAAAGAAGAAGTTGTATATATATATACAGTGGAATATTAGTCATAAAAAAGGAGTGAAATATTGCCATTTGCAAAGATGTGGATGGAGTTAAGAGTACTATGCTAAGTGAAATAAGTCAGAGAAAGACAAATACCATATAATTTCACTCATTTGTGGAATTTAAGAAACAAAGCAAATGACCATAGAGGGGGAAAAAAGAGAGAGGCAAACCAAGAAACAGACTCTTAACTCCAGAGAACAAATTTATGATTACTGGAGGGGAGGGAGGTGGATTAAATAGATGATGGGGATTAAGGAGTGCACTTGTGATGAGTACTAGGTGTGGTACATAAGTGTTGAATCGCTAAATTGTGCACATAAAGCCAATATTACACTACAGTGTTAACTGAAATTTAAAAAAAAAAACTTAAAAAATGTTTCATTTTTTAAAAAATGAGTAGAAATAAAACATGTAATAAAAAATCAAATGAAGGTGTTCTAAGGATAAAGTGCTCCTTACAGCAAGTGCTCCTTGCTGTAGTCAGCTTTATATTTTGTTAGAACAATAATAGCTGAATATTTGTATATTACAAATTTAAGCATAGCCCCTGTAGTGGGCTGAAAATGTTTTCTATGATGCCCATGTCCTAATTCTTGAAACTTATAAAAGTTGTCTTATATGACAAGGACTTTGCAAATGTGATTAAGTTAAAGAATTTGAGATGGAGAGATTATCCTGGATTATCTGGGTGGGCGAAAAAGACAATCCAAAAGTGTCTTTATAAGAGAGAGACAGAAGGAGATTCAACGACAGACTGAAGAGAAGAAGGCAATGAAGGGAATGGAGGCAGAGATTAGAGTGATATGGCCACGAATGATGGAATCCTGCAGCCACCAGAAGTTGAAAGAGGTAAGAAAGTGTTTCCCCTTAGAACCTCTGTAGAGAGCTCAGCCCTGTTTACAACTTGCTTTCAGACTTCTGGTTTCTAGAACTGTGAAAGAGTACATTTGTTGTTGTAAACCACTAAGCTTGCAGTAATTTGCTACAATGGCCACAGGAAGCTAATATAAATACTAAATTAAAAATAATAAACTTAACAGGAACCCATGAGGGAGGGGAAGGAAAAAAAAAAGAAGTTAGAGTGGGAGACAGCCAAAGCATAAGAGACTCTTAAAAACTGAGAACAAACTGAGGGCTGATGGGGGGTGGGAGTGAGGGGAGGGTGGGTGATGGGTATTGAGGAGGGCACCTGTTGGGATGAGCACTGGGTGTTGTATGGAAACCAATTTGACAATAAATTTCATATATTTAAAAATAAAAATAAAAATAATAAAACCCAAAATATACCTCCCTAGCTTTAAAACAAAGAGTTAAAAAGAAGTCTCTGCCCAATAGCAGCAATTACAATGTACTAATGAGTAATGCTAACAGATACACAGGTATGCAAGGCCTCAATGGAGAAAATTTCAAAATATTATTAATTACCTCTAGGATGAGAGGAAGAGGAAGAGGAGAAAAAGAAAGAAATAAAATCAAGCCTTGAGAGTATCTACAAGGTTTAAAACTGAAAAAAAAAATATCTGAAGCAAATATGGCAGAATGTTAAGAGTCCTTTAAACTCAGTAGTGGGTATATTAGTGCCATATTATTGTCTGTTACTGTTTTTATATTTGATATATTTTACAATAAGAATTAAAAAAATAAAATACCATGGATCTCTTTCATATCAAAGTGGAAACAGTTCAAAAGATAAGGTTATGTCTTCCTGCTTGATTTTTGTTTTTATATGAAGTCTTGGGAGCTGTTGACAGAAAGGGCATTGGGATCTGGACAGTGACTCATGATGGAGTTTGGCAAAGATGGAACCAATAATCCCCAAGTATGAGGGAAGGTGGATATACTCAGCTGAGGTACCATGTGTTACCCTCTATTTAAAAGAGATTCCAAAACATGACTCAAACAATCTCAATAATTGTTTTGCTTATTTGTTTATTTGCTTGCTTTTAAAAAAAAATGCACTTATTTTTTAGATAACTTAGAGGAGATAGAGATAGTACCTGGACTATGGTAACAGCCAGATATGTAGGGACAGAAAAACTATATCAATTAGAGGTTGCATGACATGGAGGAGAATATGAACCAGAGTCAGGGAATCTGGTTCCAATTTTTAATCTACAGTTAATTAACTGGGTGGATCTATAATTTATATCACCTATAAGTTGAGAAAATAACGTTAAAGCAACCTGTAAGTTCATTTTTGACATTATCATATTATAGCTGTCTTTCAATGTTTTTGTGCCTTTTATACATTAAATAAGCCAATGAAATAAATATGTTGTCTTTTCTCCTTGAGATTCACTAGTAATGAAAGAAAAGTGAAAAACATGGATACTGAGATGAAAGCAATTTTTTCTGCTTTTTAAATTAATTTTGTCATCACCATCAAAATTGTCTTTGAGAAAACAGAACTATGAAAAGGCCTTCTGAGATGACAATCCTCCATCCCTGGAAATTAGATCTGATAATTTTTTACTGAGTATTTTTGATATTTTAAAAATATATTAAGAAAATTCTGAATATCTCTACTAAAGAAGAAAACATCTGAATAAGTCTTATGAAAGAGAACCCAAGGAAATGGTCAGGTTAATGCACTGAATCCACCTGTTCATGTTTTGAGTCTTCAAGGAAATAATATAGTGGATGGTTATGACAGAGGCCACTAGTGACCCCTGAATGTACACTCTGTCCTTCTTCCTTTTATTAATATAGAGTTGACCCTTGAACAATATGAGTTTGAACTGTGTGGATCCACTTATATTCAGATTTTTTCCGATAAATATAGTGCAGTACTGTAAATGTCTGTTCTCGGTTTACTTCATTGCTACATTACTACATATATAACGCATATAAGATTTTTAAAATGTGGTAATCAACTGTTGATGTTATTAGTGAGGCTTCCAGTGAACACTAGGCTATTAGTAGTTAAGTTTGGTGGGGGAGTCAAAAGTTACATGCAGATTTTTGACTGTGTGTGTGGTGGGGAGGGTGTCAGTGCCCCTAATCACCATGTTGTTCAAGCACCAACTGTAACCATTAGAGTTTCAGCTAAGCAGTTGGCGTCCTAGCTACCAATTGCCTTTCTTAGCCTCCTTTGTGCCAGAAGTAAGATCTGGCCAATGAGTACAAGTGGAAGTTACAAGAGCAACTCCCAGGTCTGATCCTTTAAAAAGAGAAATTGCATGTACTTTACTTTCTATTTCTCCTACCTGCAGCCTGGAATTCAGATGTCATGCTAAGTGAGGCAGCTTTGACTTTGTGATGAACAAATACTTGAGGATGACAATCCTGGAACACCAGGATAAAAGGAACCTGGGTCCCTGGGTAACTTTATGGAGCAGAGTTACTCTACCAGGATGGCAGACTTTTCACCTTTGGAGTTTTATGTGAGAGAGAAGTTAAAATATATTTTGTTTCAACCCAAAGTTATGGGTTTCTTTGTTACAGTAGCTTAACCTTTGCTTAAATTAGTGCAATGATTGAACAGGATCTTCAGATTTTAATAGAAGTTCCACAGGAGATGGGAATTTTTATCAAAGGTCTGTGACCTAACTAGTAAGACCAGGAACAAATAATAGCTTGAATATAAACATGAGAAAATGATGAGAAAAAATCCATATAGGGAGACCTGCAAAACAAATGGCTGGATTCTTAAAAATTTTCAGTATTAAAAAATTAAAGGATGCTATGGTACTAGATTAAAAAAGCCTAAAGGACCATGACAAGTAAACGTGATGTGTGATCTTTGATTAGACTCTATATCAAAATAGAACAAAATAAAATTAGGTATGTATGCAATTATGTATATAATGTATGTTATACATATATAAATTCTGAAGACCTCTACCTGGAGAAGAAAACATCTGAATAAGTTTTATAAAAGAGAACCCAAGGAAATGGTTAGGTTAACGAGCTGAATTCACTTGTTCATGTACTGAGTCTTCACTAAAGGAAATAACCTAGTGCATGGCTATGGTAGAAAGAGCTAATTGCCCCTAGGTGCCATATTTATATGATGTTCTTGATACAGCTGGGGAAATTAGAATATAAAATACATATTGGATAATACAATAGTGTTACATTTCTTGAGTATTGTAGTCTTATTGTGGTTATGCAGGAGAATGTAGGAAACATATGCTGACCTATTCAAGGGTAAAGTGTTTAATGTCTGCAACTTATTTCTAAATGTTTCAGTAAAATAATAAAAATAGCAGTAGCAATAGTAGTAATTCTTATGTATGCTAAGATATTAACAATTAATAAATCTAGCTGAATCTATGGACATTCTTTGTACTATTCTTACAATATTTCTGTAGATTTGAAGCTGTTAAAAATAAAATGTTGGGGGAAAACTGTAGTAGAAAATATACATGGGTAGCTTTTAAATTTTAAAGTAGAAAAACATTTTTAAATGATACATATAAAAATTGATCATATAAGAAAATATACATTTAGCTGTATTAAAGATTTCTGTTTATTGAAATAAATCATAATTATATTTATTATATTTTTGTAATTTTTGTTAACTGCCTAACTCTCCTCATTAGATATGCAGATTTTGTGAAAGCAAAAATTTTGTGTGTTTGTTCACTGGTTTATTTCTAGTTTCTACAACAGTGTTAGCACATAGTGGAAACTCCATAAGTATATGGTGATTAATTACTGAAGGAATAAATGAATGAGTTATATAATTAAATTCTAATATTAATTAGTAATCCTTTTAACCAAATTATAAAGCACTGTGGCTCAGTGGTTATGGTAACATCTAGTTTTGTTCAACAATTCTAGAACTCTGACTTATGTCATTTAATCCTATCACTTAATCCTGAAATTATTCTGATGACAGACTGCCTGGGTTCAAATTTTGATGCTCTCGTTAATTAACTACAGAACAATGATCACAGGCAAGTCATATAAATTCACTAAAGGCCACTTTCCTCATCTTTAAAATTGGGGGAAATAATTATAACTACTTCGTAGGGCTATTGTGAGTAGTAAATAAAATTAAACACATAAAGCAAAGTGTTCAATTCATACCAATACTTGGCTGATGTGAGCTACTAGGCTTATGTTGCTTACAGGGCTTCTCTCGCCCTTCCCTATCATCATTCATACTGATTCCACTTTATGTTTTATGTTCTAGTCACTGTGAATCTCTTTTCCCTGAATATTCTTGCTCTTATATATACCCATAGGCATTTGCATATACTACTCTCATTGCAAAGAAAAACCTTCCCCTAGGTTTTGTTTTGTTTAAAAAAAAATTTTTTTTTAATGTTCATTTATTTCTGAGACAGAGAGAGACGTAGCATGAGCAGGGGAGGGGCAGAGAGGGAGGGAGACACGGAATCCGAAGCAGGCTCCAGGCTCAGAGCCATCAGCACAGAGCCCGATGTGGGGCTCCAACTCACAAACTGTGAGATCATGACCCGAGTCAAATTCGGACACCCAATCGACTGAGCCACCCAAGCACCCCTGTTTTGTTTTGTTTTTAATTACTGCCGTGTGAATATCATTATCTCAGAAATCTTTCCCTTGGGGAAAGATCTCTACACACCATCCCCATTTTAGTTTAGGCACTCTCCCATGTGATCCTAGAGGCCTGTCATGACCAAACACTATTGAATTAGGGCTCAATATCTGTTAAATGAATGAATTGAAACACCATTCCCAACATGACTAGACAGCTTTCTAAATGCACTGATCTGGCACAAAAGTGCTCAATGGAGGAGTTTTAAAACTAGCAGACACTAAGAGTTGCTAAGGAGTGCTTTCCTTCCTTCTCATCCCTATAATATTCTCTGTGCTACTATTGATCCATTTTTATCAATGCTCTATCTAACCCAAAGTGGAGGGAATCATTCAATCACTCTCTGATCAATCCCCAGGCCTTATTTCCTGGCTTGGAGAATATACAGTTGTTTTTTTCATGACTCAAGGCAGGCCTCTTTGAAAAAGTTTAGTAAAATTTTTCTGCCTACACTCAGAGCAGGAACTTGTTCCCAGCTCTGAGATTTGTACTATTGGGAAGTTAACTACCCAACATGTGCCACTGATTTGTTCTCTTGTGAATCACAGAGCCTGACACCTGGGCTGATAATATTCTATTAATATAAGGTATGATTATACACAGCATAAAGAGGTAAGGCAGTATCTGCCTCCTATCACTGTAACCTTGATATGAAGTAGCTTTGAAGATGACTGCTTGCCTAGAGGTAGAAAAATGTTGGCAAGACAGAGTGTTTCCTTCTGGCCATTCCATCTGCTACCCTCTGACTTGATTCCTATTCTATGTATCATTAACACATTGTCCTCTTGTGTTTGAGGTCAGCTGGTGTCATCTCTGTCCAGTTTGCTTTCCAGGGCAGACACCCAAGCCTCCAGGACTCACCGTCTATACTCAGACCATCATATGAACATCTGAGGCAGGGCACACATACTCCATTGGAACTGAGCTCTGTTAGTTAAGAGTCTGCACATTTGAGGGATATGAACTTGTCTTCTCACAGTGAGTTTGTGAGGGTAAACCATAATAATTGTTAGCCACATAAACTGAACACAGTGTCAAAGATGAATGTGTTGTAGAAGAGCAAAACTGCTCTAATGCAAACATTGACCAAAATGCCACATGGTATTATCTATTCTATTATTCTAATTATTTCATTAGGATTTGTGGAGTCAGAAATTCTTACATTTGGTTCATTTCAAGAAATAACTCATGAGCAACGACTGTATGCCAGTAATATGCAATGTGCTGTAGGAGATTAACAACAAAACAAAACCTGGTCCTGTGTTTGAGAAACACAGTGACCAGTTACTCTAGTAATAATCCTGCCTTTATTATTCCATTGGCAAAAACTCTCATATTTTTTCTCCTTTCACCAGAGGGTATCTATTTCATTAATAAATTTAGTTCCCCATGTCTGGAATCTTTCTTTTTCTTTTTTAATGTTTATTTTTGAAGGAGAGAGAGAGTGTGTGAATGGGGGAGGGACAGAGAGATAGGGAGACACAGAATCTGAAGCGGGGTCCAGTCTCTGAGCTGTCAGCACAAAGTCTGACATGGGGCTCAAACCCATGAGCCATGAAATCATGATGTGAGCTGAAGTTGGATGCTGAACTGACTTGAGTCACCAGGCACCCCTAGAATATTTCTATACAGTTATTTTAAGACTTTCTTGAGGTGTTTTCTAGAACTATATACACAGTCTTCCTGCTTTAGACAAAACATAAATTTCTACAAGATAGAGGCACATTTTCTGCTTATTTTTCACTGCTTATAGGTGTTATCTAAGGACAGGTTGATGCTTCTTGACTTTAGGCATACTTTGGAATCATTTCTTCGGGGCGCCTGGGTGGCTCAGTCAGTTAAGTGTCCTACTTCAGCTCAGGTCATGATCTCGCTGTTCGTGGGTTCGAGCCTCGCGTCGGGCTCTGGGCTGATGGCTCAGAGCCTGGAGCCTGCTTCGGATTCTGTGTCTCCCTCTCTCTCTGCTCCTCCCCCGCTCATGCTCTGTCTCTCTCTGTCTCAAAAATAAATAAACGTTAAAAAAAATGGAATGATTTCTTCAAGGATGTGTGTATCCATTTCTTGGATGATGAGCTATTGGATATAGTCTAACAGCTTCCAAATTTGGTTTGCCTTACTTATGCTTAAATATGATAGAGTATATTTACACATAACCATACTGAAGTTCCTATGCCATTTTTCTAACAGCTTAAATAACCCTTCACCTTGGTAGTTTATCAGATTGTCTACTTAAATTCTCAATAGTTCAATAATAATTCTGTTCTTTGGTGAATGCCCTTTTGAAAGATGTTTTGAAAAGAAGGTTCCATGATGAGAAACTACAATTAAGAAACATGGTACAGGGAGGAATAGGGGCTTAGGAACCAGACCAAATTAAAATTGTGCCCTACCTCTGCCACTTTGTACATGAACTTGGTCAAATCACTGAACCCCTCTGAGATTTGGTTTCCTTAGTAGCAAAAATAAGGTAATAATATTTATAATATATATAACATTTTATATATTATTATCATATGTTATTTATTTATATGATTTATATAAATTATTTTATATAATATATTTATTTATATATTATTTATATGTATTTTATATAATATATAATATATAATATTAATACAGATGTGTGAGGATCAGGAATAATACCCATAATGCATTTAGAGAGTGCCTGCACCATAGTCTAATAGAACGTCCTGCAATAATGGAAATTCCCTATTCTTCCCTGTCTTATATAGTCGCTACTAGTCCTATGTGGCTACTGAGTATTTGCAATATGGCTAGTGTGACTGAGGAATTGAAATTTTCATTTTTCATTTTATTTAATTTAAATTTAAATAGTCCCATACTGTTACTGTTTTAGAAATCAGAGGTCTAGACTATGATAGGTCCTCGGTAGATTATTAATGGGAAGTTTGGATTTTCTGAAAAATGGTCTAACACAGAAAAGAAGAGGAACAACAAAAATAGCTCCACCAAACCAGGAATTCTCATTAAATTTTTCTGATATTTTCTATGAGAATTTCTGGCACACCAACCTAAGAACATCTAAATATGACCTTTTAGTTTCTTATTACCTCATAGCTCTATGTTCCTTCCCTAGCCCTGAGACCAGCAACTACATCAAGACTTCCTTCCCACCTCACTACTGATATGGTCACCTGAACTACCATTATGTCCAGTAAGGAAGAGTCCTCCTGAGATCCTAGATTGAGAAACCTGTACTGTTGATGCTTCAACCCTCAAGTTACCAAAGATATTATAAAATCCTCTAAGAAAGAGTGTTCACTCTTTTGGTATTTGAGATCAGCTTCATTTAGAAGCTTGTGAGAAAAAGATCTCTGAATGCATTAAATCCCATACTCTTATACACTTTGTTCACCTTGTCATCACAAGACAAAACAAGCTTCAAGATTATTCAGTTCAGCCAAGAATACTGCTGGAAGTAATTTATAACACTCACATTTCTCAATAGAAACTCTACACCAGTTTCTAAAAATACCAACTATTCTGGGCCAGGTGACCTTGGAGACCTCAGGGTCTGAGTAACTTGGGCTTCAATAGTTCCAACCCCCAAATTTTAGTGAGTCCAGCCATGAAGGCACTGTACCAATTATGAAAATTCCTTTGTTTATGGTTTAGAGACTTTATCTTAAGTTTTGGATAAGTCATGTTGATTATGAAATATTGCAGTTGAAGTAGAGTAAACTAGAGATTAGTTGTATCCTTTATAAACCAGACCTAAAGAGACTGATATTGGAACTTATGAGAAATTCCAGGATTCAGAAAATAATAAGAAATTAGCTACAGCCTTGAGCAAGCCAGATGGACATAGTACTTTGAGTCAAAGATATTCTTTGATGCTTAGAAATTGATACCAAATAGGCATAAGATCACAGTAAAATCACAAATAATAGAACATTTAAATTAAAAGGTTCTTAGAGATAAGCTAGATGATCTGTTTGTTCTATGGATAAAACTGAGACCCACAGGTGTGGTTCTCCCACAGTCATGCAGTTAGCTAATGGCAAAGCTCAGAACTTCTGGCACCATGATCTTGGACTTCCAGGCTCCAGAACTGCGAGAAATAAATTTCTATTGTTGATAAGCCACCCACTTTATGGTGTCTTATTTTAGCAGCCTGAACTGACCAACATAGGCATATAAAAGTACCTAAAGTTGTATATGCTTCCCTTCAGAGATTTTCAATCCTTTGTAGGGCCAAGGGAGGGGGGGAATAGATAAATATAAATACAATCCAATGCTAAGTTACACTGAGAAATGAGTTACAAATAAGAAAATACAATAATCCAACCAAGTATTTCGTAACGAGAGAGAGCAGTGTAGCTGAAAAGACATCATGAGAAAGATGGGATCTTAGCTGGGCCTTGAATGATTAGTCAATGAATTGGAGAGGTGGTAAGGTGATTTAAGTGACAGGATAAAGTATGAGGGAAGGCACAGAAACAGGAATGAAGAGGAAATGAGTCTAATTAAAGTGAAGGGTAAGTGTTATGCACTGATAAAAATTTTTTAACACTTTTACTAATTTCTTAGGTGCAACAGAAGTCAGGTTGGACAAAATGATATCAGTCTTCTGAGATATGTTTAAAGTGTCTTACAGCAGACCATCAGAGCTTTCAGTCTATAGATGAACAAAAGGAAGCCAATGGACAGCTAGACCATATTCCCTGAGGACAAGAAAAGTGGCCTGATCTTCCTTCCTTTTCTCCCCCTCTCTCTCTTTCTCCTCTCTCTCTCCATCTCCCTCTCTTCCTGATATATCTTTGGAACTCCATCACAGTTATCCTGTCCAGTGTCTATGGGTCTACAATGGATGTTCTCTGGACTTCAATGCGGAAAACCTGGGCTCTAGCCCATTTGGTTCACTAGTTGAGTTGGACAAATCACTTTACCTGGAAGTTTAATGGCTAAGAACATGGACTCAGAGATAGCTGTCTGGATTTGAATAGACTGCTCTACCACTTACTATCAGTTAGACTTTATATGGCTTTTTAAAACTTTCTGTGTCTCAGTTTATCCACATGTAAAAAAGGAGATGCAGAATAATATCTACTTCATTAGGTTGATAGTAGAATCAAATGAGTTATTAATGTGAAGCACTTATAACAGTGCCTAGTACATAGGCTTATGAAAGTTCCCTATTATAATCTGTAAAATAAAGGAATGATGCTATCTCCAAATTCCTACCAGAACAAATACATTGTGAGTCTTCTAGGATTCTTCCTGCAGTGAGTGAGTTTCCCACTGTCCTTTCTATGCCCCTTTTCTATTCTATTCCACTTCATTCATCTTTCAAATTACAACTTTCATCCTTGTCAAGAATTAGGAAGCTATCCAAATGTGCCACACCTGGCCCAATTAGTTAAGTGATATAGGTGCCCTTTGCTAGGCATATGGTTCTTTGAATCAGGTGGTTATCATGTCACATGATAATTTATGTTCTTGTGCGGTAAAGAGACTTTAGGAGCCTTGATATGGAATGAGATCAGCACAAGTATCTGTATCATCACTCCAGAGAATCAGTGTGGACTTCATTCTACAGGACAATGGAAACATGTGGAGTATAGCCATTAAAGCAAGAGTCAAGGCCAAGTGCCCCAAGACAGCATGGCGTGGTAAAATAAAGTCGACCTGAAGTGAAGAGACCCAGGTTTATGTTCCAGCTCTGTTAGTGCATGTGAGATTTGGAGATTTGTAAACCTTGTAGGTTTAATTTTCTCCACTACTACCAAATGAGGACAACAAAACCAACTTTGTAAGTTGTTTTAAGAATTAAGGAAGAAATAATACAGTCCAAGGATATCAAAGACTAGAGGAAAATACATTATAAATATATAGATTCTACAAATGTTAGTCACATAATTATTATTAGAATTTCAGCATATGGAAGGCCTTCAATTTGTATTTTCCTTAAAGGACAGGACCTTTATTTTTTCTTTGATGTTTTAATTATTACTATTTTTGGCTAAGAAATATATTTAATTCAAAAAGCAAAAAAACACAAGACAGTATAACAGTGAAAGATCTTCCTTCCCCATCTCCAATTCCCACCTTCATCCTGCTACTATACATGTGTGTGGTGGTGTGTGTGTGTGTGTGTGTGTGTGTGTGTCTGTGTGTAAGCTCCCACAGCTTTTGGATGCATATGCTGACAAAAACATTTATACATTTCAAAATGTATTCTCCTCTGCCCACCTATTTTTTAACCACAAATGGTGACACACTATCCCCATTGTTCTGTACTTTGCTTTTTTTCTTATTAAATCTTAGAGAAACTTCCAGATCAGTACATAAAAAGCTTTCTCATTTCTTTTTTCTCTTTAACCACTGAATGAGTTCTATTGTATGAAGGTTGTCTATTTATGAAGGTTGTATGAAGGTTGTCTATTTATGAAGGTTGTATGAAGGTTGTCAATTTAAGTTGTCTATTGATGCAAATTCAAGTTGTTTTTAATCTTTGCTATTACAAATTATTTCATATGTTTGTGAATATATTTTTAGGGCAATCTTCTAAAAGTGTAACTTCTGGGTGGAGAAGTATAACATTTATAATTTTCACATTAATTGACAACTGCCCTTTGTAAGGATTGTATTAGCTTATTCTCCCAGCAGAAATGTTTGAGAGGACCCATTTTCCCACCACATCCCTGCCAAAAAATCTTGCAGGTTTTGCCAATTTGAGAGATGAAAATGCTATCTCAGTATAGTTTTAAGTTTTGTATATGTATTTAACAAGTTTGTTCCTGAATTGACTATATATAGGAATCATTTATTTTTTATTTTTCCTCAATTGTTTCTTATTTTTCTGTTAGCTTTCCTTTTCTTTTGTATTAATTATTTTAGGCTTTTTTTTATTAGGGAGATTAGCCTTATGTGTCTGATATGATTTGAAAAATATTCTCAATTTGACATTTGTGTTTTGGATTTGTCTATGTATTTGTCTATGAATTTGGATTTGTGTGTGTATTTTTTGTCATACACAACTCTCTAAACTTTTATGTTGTCAATTTATCAACCTTTTATCTCTACTGATTTTGAGTCATAGTTATATGGGCTTTTCCACTTGAAAGACCTGAAAATAAATCTTTTTCCTCTAGTCCTTTAATAAATTTGTTTCTTACATTTAAATATTGGATTTATATGGAATTTATGTGAGCATATGGTTGAAGCATAGCTCTCTTTAGTCCCCCACTTGTTATTTATCAAGTAGTACTTTTACTCTCTGATTTTGAGATGCCATATTTATCATTTCAAAATTCCCATTTGCATTGAGTGTATGTCAGGTCATTGAAGACTGTAACTTCTAACAAGTGAATCCACCAGAAAGTATAAAATCTTTGGAAGGGAAACAAAGAGAGGATGATACCTTGATAGGATCACTGTCACCAGTATGACCCTGTTCTTGTGTTCCTGCTATTTACTTTAATATCTATTGTAATACTCTGAAGGAATTGTGCTACAGGAGGTGGGAGTTTCTGGACAGGAACTGGTCCTCCTTCTATAGAGAGTAATTCATTATGGAATCATATGAAAATAAATATAAAATTTTCCAGTGACTGGATTGAGATTCTTTGTGTCTGTTGAGGGTCATAAAAGTTATAAAAAGAGGGCTGACTCACAGAGCCAGGTTCAGCCTCAGTTCCAAAGCTTCTAGTGACCCTAGGAGAGAAAGCAATAATCTGTTTAATACCATTCTTCTTTACTTTTCTCTCTAGTCACCCCTCCAAAGTTGAAATCACTGTAATCATAATAACTAAGTGTATTAAGAGTTTCTTATAAGTCTAGACTCTGCTTAATGCCTCATTTATATTATCTCATTTGATCCTCACTGCAGCTCTGTGAAGGAGTTATTCATATCAGGTTTTTAAAATGTAGGCATCAGAAGCCAACTCTATCCAAATCAAGAATGAATAAGGAGAATTTATAATAAAGATATGGGGGAGTTCACAGAATCTAATGAATAGCTGAAGAAACAGGTTTAAAGGTCAGGAAAGAGTATGTAGGATTTGGAAGCAGAAACTAATTAACATACTGTCTTGTTGGAATTTCCCCTATGAAATGAATTAACTCTAGCCTTTTCTCATCAGTATTTTACAGCACTCTGCCCCATATCCCGAGTCCCAGGAGAGAGGAGATTGCCGTGGTAGATTACACATGACCACAATTCTTTGTAGCAATTCCTATCAAAAGTTGGAGTCTATTTCATCACCTTTTAAATTTGGGCTGTGACTTGCTTTAAGTAATAGGAGGTGGTGGGAGTGATATTGTGCAAGTAAGTGCCAGAGCAAGGCTGCAAGTGGTCTTGCAGCTTCTGCCTTTACTCCTTTGGAACCTGATACCACCATGCTCTGAAGAGGCCCAGAAGAGACTTGTTCAGTTTAAGAAATCCCATGACACCCTCCCGCTGCCACAGGGCCCCTCCTGAAGTGGATCACCTAAGGACAAGCGAGCTAAGCCTTCCCCTCCTGCCCCCAGGCACCTTGCCTACCCACCCCAGCTAACACCCCAGATCCCCAGCACCACAAGCCTGGCAGTGTGCAAGTAGCCCAGACAGGCCACGCCACCCCACAGTGAATCCTGCCCCTAGGAGAGGGGAAGAGAAGGCACACACGAGTCTGACTGTGGCCCCAGCGGTGGGCTGGGGGCAGACATCAGGTCGGACTGCAGCCCCACCCACCAACTCCAGTTATACACCACAGCACAGGGGAAGTGCCCTGCAGGTCCTCACCACTCCAGGGACTATCCAAAATGACCAAACGGAAGAATTCCCCTCAGAAGAATCTCCAGGAAATAACAACAGCTAATGAACTGATCAAAAAGGATTTAAATAATATAACAGAAAGTGAATTTAGAATAATAGTCATAAAATTAATCTCTGGGCTTGAAAACAGTATAGAGGACAGCAGAGAATCTCTTGCTACAGAGATCAAGGGACTAAGGAACAGTCACGAGGAGCTGAAAAAAGCTTTAAACGAAATGCAAAACAAAATGGAAATGACGACAGCTGGGATTGAAGAGGCAGAGGAGAGAATAGGTGAACTAGAAGATAAAGTTATGGAAAAAGAGGAAGCTGAGAGAAAGAGAGATAAAAAATCCAGGAGTATGAGGGGAAAATTAGAGAACTAAGTGATACACTAAAAAGAAATAATATATGCATAATTGGTATCCCAGAGGAGGAAGAGAGAGGGAAAGGTGCTGAAGGGGTACTTGAAGAAATTATAGCTGAGAACTTCCCTGAACTGGGGAAGGAAAAAGGCATTGAAATCCAAGAGGCACAGAGAACTCCCTTCAGACGGAACTTGAATGGATCTGCACGACATATCATAGTGAAACTGGCAAAATACAAGGATAAAGAGAAAATTCTGAAAGCAGCAAGGGATAAACGTGCCCTCACATATAAAGGGAGACCTATAAGACTCGTGACTGATCTCTCTTTTGAAACTTGGCAGGCCAGAAAGGATTGGCACGGTATCTTCAGTGTGCTAAACAGAAAAAATATGCAGCCGAGAATCCTTTATCCAGCAAGTCTGTCATTTAGAATAGAAGGAGAGATAAAGGTCTTCCCAAATAAACAAAAACTGAAGGAATTTGTCACCAATAAACCAGCCCTACAAGAGATCCTAAGGGGGATTCTGTGAGACAAAGTACCAGAGACATCACTACAAGCCTAAAACATACAGACATCACAATGACTCTAAACCCGTATCTTTCTATAATAACACTGAATGTAAATGGATTAAATGTACCAACCAAAAGACATAGGGTATCAGAATGGATAAAAAAACAAGACCCATCTATTTGCTGTCTACAAGAGACTCATTTTAGATCTGAGGATACCTTTAGATTGAGAGTGAGGGGATGGAGAACTATTTATCATGCTACTGGAAGCCAAAAGAAAGCTGGAGTAGCCATACTTCTATCAGACAAACTAGACTTTAAATTAAAGGCCGTAACAAGAGATGAAGAAGGGCATTATATAATAATTACAGGGTCTATCCATCAGGAAGAACTAACAGTTATAAATGTCTATATGCCGAATACGGGAGCCCCCAAATATATAAAACAATTATTCATAAACATAAGCAACCTTATTGACAAGAATGTGGTAATTGCAGGGGACTTTAACACCCCACTTACAGAAATGGATAGATCAGCTAGACACACGGTCAATAAAGAAACAAGGGCCCTGAATGATACATTGGATCAGATGGACTTGACAGATATATTTAGAACTCTGCATCCCAAAGCAACAGAATATACTTTCTTCTCGAGTGCACATGGGACATTCTCCAAGATAGATCATATACTGGGTCACAAAACAGCCCTTCATAAGTTTACAAGAATTGAAATTATACCATGCATACTTTCAGACCACAATGCTATGAAGCTTGAAATCAACCACAGGAAAAAGTCTGGAAAACCTCCAAAAGCATGGAGGTTAAAGAACACCCTACTAACGAATGAGTGGGTCAACCAGGCAATTAGAGAAGAAATTTAAAAATATATGGAAACAAACGAAAATGAAAATACAACATTCCAAACGCTTTGGGACGCAGCAAAGGCAGTCCTGAGAGGAAAATACATTGCAATCCAGGCCTATCTCAAGAAACAAGAAAAATCCCAAATACAAAATCTAACAGCACACCTAAAGGAAATAGAAGCAGAACAGCAAAGGCAGCCTAAACCCAGCAGAAGAAGAGAAATAATAAAGATCAGAGCAGAAATAAACAATATAGAGTCTAAAAAAACGGTAGAGCAGATCAACGAAACCAAGAGTTGTTTTTTTGAAAAAATAAACAAAATTGAAAAACCTCTAGCCAGGCTTCTCAAAAAGAAAAGGGAGATGACCCAAAGATAAAATCATGAATGAAAATGGAATGATTACAACCAATCCCTCAGAGATACAAACAATTATCAGGGAATACTATGAAAAATTATATGCCAACAAATTGGACAACCTGGAAGAAATGGACAAATTCCTAAACACCCATACACTTCCAAAACTCAATCAGGAGGAAATAGAAAGCTTGAACAGACCCATAACCAGCGAAGAAATTGAATCGGTTATCAAAAATCTCCCAACAAATAAGAGTCCAGGACCAGATGGCTTCCCAGGGGAGTTCTACCAGATGTTTAAAGCAGAGATAATACCTATCATTCTCAAGCTATTCCAAGAAATAGAAAGGGAAGGAAAACTTCCAGACTCATTCTATGAAGCCAGTATTACTTTGATTCCTAAACCAGACAGAGACCCAGTAAAAAAAGAGAACTACAGGCCAATATCCCTGATGAATATGGATGCAAAAATCCTCAATAAGATACTAGTAAATCGAATTCAACAGCATATAAAAAGAATTATTCACCATGATCAAGTGGGATTCATTCCTGGGATGCAGGGCTGGTTCAATATTCACAAATCAATCAACGTGATACATCACATTAACAAAAAAAAAAAAGAGAGAAGAATCATATGATCCTGTCAATCAATGCAGAAAAGGCCTTTGACAAAATCCAGCACCCTTTCTTAATAAAAACCTTTGAGAAACTCGGGATAGAAGGAACATACTTAAACATCATAAAAGCCATTTATGAAAAGCCCACAGCTAACATCATCCTCAACAGGGAAAAACTGAGAGCTTTTTCCCTGAGATCAGGAACACGACAGAGAGAGGGATGCCCACTCTCACCGCTGTTGTTTAACATAGTGCTGGAAGTTCTAGCTTCAGCAATCAGACAACAAAAGGAAATCAAAGGCATCAAAATTGGAAAAGATGAAGTCAAGCTTTCGCTTTTTGCAGATGACATGATATTATACATGGAAAATCCGATAGACTCCACCAAAAGTCTGCTAGAACTGATACATGAATTCAGCCAAGTTGCAGGATACAAAATCAATTTACAGAAATCAGTTGCATTCTTATATACTAACAAGGAAGCAACAGAAAGACAAATAAAGAAACTGATCCCATTCACTATTGCACCAAGAAGCATAAAATACCTAGGAATAAATCTAACCAAAGATGTAAAAGATCTGTATGCTGAAAACTATAGAAAGCTTATGAAGGAAATTGAAGAAGATATAAAGAAATGGAAGGACATTCCCTGCTCATGGATTGGAAGAATAAATATTGTCAAAATGTCAATACTACCCAAAGCTATCTACACATTCAATGCAATCCCAATCAAAATTGCACCAGCATTCTTCTCGAAACTAGAACAAGCCATCCTAAAATTCATATTGGAACCACAAAAGGCCCCGAATAGCCAAAGTAATTTTGAAGAAGACCAAAGCAGGAGGCATCACAATCCCAGACTTTAGCCTCTACTACATGCTTGTCATCATCAAGACAGCATGGTATTGGCACAAAAACAGACACATAGACCAATGGAATAGAATAGAAACCCCAGAACTAGACCCACAAATGTATGGCCAACTCATCTTTGACAAAGCAGGAAAGAACATCCAATGGAAAAAAGACAGTCTCTTTAACAAATGGTGCTGGGTGAACTGGACAGCAACATGCAGAAGGTTGAAACTAGACCACTTTCTCACACCATTCACAAAAATAAACTCAAAATGGATAAAGGACCTG
This sequence comes from Neofelis nebulosa, assembly GCF_028018385.1. Classification (NCBI taxonomy): domain Eukaryota; kingdom Metazoa; phylum Chordata; class Mammalia; order Carnivora; family Felidae; genus Neofelis; species Neofelis nebulosa. Next base: position 38,680,191 of record NC_080784.1, on the reverse strand, counting down.
AATGTGAGACAGGAAACCATCAAAACCCTAGAGGAGAAAGCAGGAAAAGACCTCTCTGACCTCAGCCGTAGCAATCTCTTACTCGACACAAACCCAAAGGCAAGGGAATTGAAAGCAAAAATGAATTACTGGGATCTTATGAAGATAAAAAGCTTCTGCACAGCAAAGGAAACCACCAACAAAACTAAAAGGCAACCAACGGAATGGGAAAAGATATTTGCAAATGACATATCGGACAAAGGGCTAGTATCCAAAATCTATAAAGAGCTCACCAAACTCCACACACGAAAAACAAATAACCCAGTGAAGAAATGGGCAGAAAACATGAATAGACACTTCTCTAAAGAAGACATCCGGATGGCCAACAGGCCCATGAAAAGATGTTCAACGTCGCTCCTTATCAGGGAAATACAAATCAAAACCACACTCAGATATCACCTCACGCCAGTCAGAGTGGCCAAAATGAACAAATCAGGAGACTATAGATGCTGGAGAGGATGTGGAGAAACGGGAACCCTCTTGCACTGTTGGTGGGAATGCAAATTGGTGCAGCCGCTCTGGAAGGCAGTGTGGAGTTTCCTCAGAAAATTAAAAATAGACCTACCCTATGACCCAGCAATAGCACTGCTAGGAATTTATCCAAGGGATACAGGAGTACTGATGCATAGGGGCACTTGTACCCCAATGTTTATAGCAGCACTCTCAACAATAGCCAAATTATGGAAAGAGCCTAAATGTCCATCAACTGATGAATGGATAAAGAAATTGTGGTTTATATACACAATGGAATACTACGTGGCAATGAGAAAAAATGAAATATGGCCTTTTGTAGCAACATGGATGGAACTGGAGAGTGTGATGCTAAGTGAAATAAGCCATACAGAGAAAGACAGATACCATATGGTTTCACTCTTATGTGGATCCTGAGAAACTTAACAGAAACCCATGGGGGAGGGGAAGGAAAAAAAAAAGACGTTAGAGTGGGAGAGAGCCAAAGCATAAGAGACTGTTAAAAACTGAGAACAAACTGAGGGTTGATGGGGGGTGGGAGGGAGGGTAGGGTGGGTGATGGGTATTGAGGAGGGCACCTTTTGGCACGAGCACTTGGTGTTGTATGGAAACCAATTTGACAGTAAATTTCATATATTAAAAAAATAAATAAATAAATAAACAAACAAATAAATAAATAAATAAATAAAAAGAAATCCCATGAAAGGAAAAGGAGCTCAGAAGAGGGAGGCTCAACCATATCAGCTGAGGCCCATACACTTGAGCCAAGATGTCCAACATAAGCCCAATTCTTTTCTAACTCACTAGCTAAATTCAGCCACATAAGTAAACTCAGGTGAAACCAGCAGAAAAATTGCCCATCTAGAATTGTGAGAAATAACAAATATTGTTGTTTAATTGTTAAATTTAAGAGTGGTCTGTTCAACACCAATGGATATCTGATACTTTTAAATTGGTTTAATCTGATTAATATCTCCGTCCAAACTCATACTCTTGTCTAAGAGACACCAGAGACCATTAACTGAAAGTTCAGTCAGGACAAAATACAAATGAGTGATTTCTTTAAGATATGGGGAATGTATACTCAGCAATTTAAAAAGCAACAGATATATACTAGACTAAGGTCTGGCATATATATACTACAACCATGGTATATATAGTTATGTTACTACAACTATTATGGTTTATAGTATTGTAACCACTTTATAGAAAATGAAGGAAACTAAGATTCAGTAAGCAAAGTCCTTTTAGGATCTAGAGCAGTGAAATATCAGATTGGATTCTTTTATACATATATTTTATTTTGAAATAGTTTCTCACCAAAATTTTCAAGAATAGTATATAGCATCCATGTGTATTATTCCATCAGCTTACCCCAATATAACATAATATATTCCCATAGTACATGATCAAATCAGATGGAATTGGAATCAGTTTTGTCTGGTTCCAAAGTCCTCTTTAGTAATCAAATGCTAAGTCCCAGAGTTGTGCTCATTGCACACACTCGAAAGAAAAACCATCCATTTATCTCAAGCCTATTTCTTTCTTGCTCATTTATTATCTAACCATTTCTAGCAAGAAGAATGGTATCACAGTGGGGCGTGAGCTCTGAATTCATGACTAAAATCATCTTAGAGGGGCCCACATGTAACCCATGACATCATCTCTGCAACTAGAGGATACATTCTACATAGCACCTATGTGAGACCTTCTAGAGAAGAATTATCGTATGATAAGTTCTTGAAATAGCTTGTGCACAATTTGTGTAAAAATTATTTGAGTTTCATTAGATTATGAAGCTTTCAAGACTGGAAGACATTTTATTCATTCTTATAGATCCAGAAGTTAACAAATTCTTAATAAATATTTGCTGACTCAATAGAAAAGGAAAGGATATTTTACATGATTTACTATGCAAAGGACTTTTTAATTTATTGAATATAGGGATAGTTGTTCATCCTGATTTTACATTTGCTTATTCCACATCAGTAGTACTCATTGAAATACAAATCCAGTCCTTTTAATTTCTCTCAATTATTGTACAGCAAATTTCACACTAGAAACTACCATTGACTTAGCTAAGTTAGAACCAACAACTCAAAGGACTAAACGTTCCATCATTTCCCCCACCCTCCCACCTCCATTCTATTTTTTCCAAAATCTGGCCAAAAAAAATCCCAAAAAATGGCAAAAACTGCACAAGATGAAAATGGATTCTTTATTTTAGTTTTCTTAGAACAGTGCTTCTCAAGCTAGAGATACATCTATTTTACTCTGGGATCTTATTAAAATGCAGATTCTGACTTGGTGGGTGTGGGGCTAGGCAGTCTGATATTCTGCATTTCCAACAACCTCCTGGAGGAAGTCAAGGCTACTGGCCCATAGATCACACTTTGAACAACTTGACTTTATGTAGACCAACTGGTAAGGGTGTAAGAAAACATAAAAGCAAAAAAGACCAGGAAACTTGGGATACACTTATCTCAAAGTTAATGGATTTGCTTTTGGGTGAGCTATTGCTGGTTTCTCTGCCTTTTTGCCTAACAGAGATCTTGCATCAGTTGTGAGTTGAGAAATGGGAGAAAATTGTCTCCTATGCCATCTCTCCCACAGGCCATTCAGAGCAGAGGCATTTGGAATGCAGCCCTAACATACTGATAACTTTCATAAAGCTACAAATGTATGAAGAGAATAATGGATGGCTGATTTTGTGTGTGTGTGTGTGTGTGTGTGTGTGTGTGTGTGTGTTTACATCAGCGTCATGTGCTAAAGCCCACATTTTTGGCAATAGAACTTAATTTCTTAACTAAATTAGGAATCCCTTGACTTGTTGACTTTATTCTATATGATTTTAACCCAAAGATTCATGAGATATTGTCACTGATTCTCTTTATGTGAGTTGATAAAAGACAAGACTACATACTTGTCTAAGCATTTAAAGAGCACCTAATATTTGTTCATGCTGTGAAAGAGAAATAGAAATCTCTACCAAAACCAAAATGATGAGAAGTTACCTCTACTGTAGAGGGATCCATGGTGACCAGTGTAAGGTAGAAATAATTCAGTGCTGAATTGTGTAGTACAACCCACACTAAAATTCTAATAGCCTAGCATTAATTTAGAGACTTAGAGTTTCATAATAACATAATTAAAGGCAACCTGTGGCACTTCTAAAATGATAAAGAAATAATAATAAATGAATCATTTTCAAAGAGCATAGCTCAATGTCCAGGGCAAGAATAGTCTGACCAATAACTAGTCCTCACCTGCACTCTGCTTTTTTAGATTCACATTCTTCATGATGTAGATAGCCTACATCATTAGCTCTTGATAGTGGTAGTGGTGGTGAACATGTCATGTCATAGTCATCCACTTTACCACTCACACTTAATTTACCTTGACCAAAACAAAAGTTTCTTATCACCCTGTAGGCAAGAGTGAGTAAATAAAATACACACATACACAATGCCACCTTCTAATAGTGATGAAGAAAATAACTTTAAGGGTCTGAGAGATGACTTCCCCATGTAAGGGTGGTCTCTTCATGTTACTATCAGCTATCTCAAGGGAATAAATGAGAACTATTAATAGTATAAGAAAAGTAAGGCTCTGCCTTTTAGAATTAAAAGAATACAAACAATTATGCTATAGATGTTAAGCTATAGTGATGTGTGTGAATTATTTCTCAATAAAACTGGGAAAAAACCTCCATATTACATGTTACAGAAGATAGATTACAGTCAACATAATTTTTTAATCAACTTATCAAAAAATAAAAATAATAAAATTAAAAGGATGATCAGATGGTTACTGGGTCTTTTTAAATTGTCAGGAATGTGACATATGGTGCAAGTGTATTTGTTTAAAGATTAAATCCTGGGGCACCTGGGTGGCTCAGTCGGTTAAGCGTCCGACTTCAACTCAGGTCACGATCTCGCGGTCCGTGAGTTCGAGCCCCGCGTCTGGCTCTGGGCTGATGGCTCGGAGCCTGGAGCCTGCTTCCTGCTTCCAATTCTGTGTCTCCCTCTCTCTCTACCCCTCCCCCATTCATGCTCTGTGTCTCTCTGTCTCAAAAATAAATAAACGTTAAAAAAAATTAAAAAAAAAAAAGATTAAATCCTAACTCTGAGAGTCTTTTTCCTCCAACTTGGTAGGTCCTTTCACAGAGAAGCTAGACACATGAGCTCTGAGTAAGCAAGAGGCAGTTAAATCCACCCTCACAACCATCCTCAGAAAAGTAGAAGGAAGAGGCTCTTCCCGGCTCAGGATATAGTATTCCAGGTAGGGTGCAGCATTGCTGGGGTAGGAGAAGAGGGCTTTGTGGGGTAAGGGAAGAAGCAGCAAGGCCACCAGTGGGCCCCAGTGTAGAGTGGACAGAAGGTTCATCTTACCACCTTGGAGAGATAGCCGTGGGGCTCTCCCATTGATAAACCTGAAAGGTAGGGTGACCAGGATTATGGCTTAGGTAATTTTAAACATAGGTTTTATTATTATTTAGGTACAACAAGGTCAACAGATCAGTGTCATTGAAAACATAATTTATTATTCTCACAGATCCTAAGAAAAGGGGGCCCATCATCATGCTACATGATGTCACACAGGGAAGTACCAGGTTGGTCAAGAGGCACATGGAGTAGGAAAAAATGAGGTCAAGAGACTTTGCTGTGGTTTCTATGGGAAGGAACAAACAAAGTAGTGTGAACAGGCTCTAGATTGGTGGTTTGAATAATTTAAGCAGGTGGTGGTGCATAGGGGCTGCCCCTAGTTGTCTGGTACCTGGCCTTGGCGTGATTAGGACAGGTGGATTGTGGCTCAGAGTGGGAGTGTCTGACAAAAAAAAAAAAAGGTGGTTACAGGTGTGGGCTCTGGATTGGCTAGTTTGCTTTTGAAAAGCCCTTTCAGAGTGAATTGTTTACTATCTTTGATAGACCTTGGGGGGGCAGTATGTTGTTAATATGGTGTCAGATTACTTGGCAACTAAAATATCTGTGGCTGAGGTTGGAACTCCAGCATTAGTCTGTAGGCAGGCTTTCCAATTTAGCCAATAGTTGTAGGACCTTTGCCTCAGTGATTGTTTTCATCAGTGACAGTCTTTGGGTTATAGGGCTAGTCTTATGCAAACTAGAAAGCACATAGGGCTTAGTATTTGCCATGTCTGATTAAAATAATGTCTTACTTGGAAGATTTGGGCCTCCAGATTGCAAACCAATGAAAGCAAGCAGGTCAATGATAAGGAGACCAACAGTCAACAGAAGACATTCAGCTGCCCTTGACAGTTTTGTTTTGCCTTGATTTTGTAAGGTGGAAATTTATGCTCAAATGGGTCCCATATTAGATAAACAGTTACCTGGGTTGTGGGGCAATCTATGGTCAGTGGGTCTCAGGATAATAATATGCATTCTTCATCTGGTCTTCAGCCCTAATTGAATGGGAGCAATAACAAACATGTATAAAGAGAGAAGACAAAGAATCTCATATATACTGAGTCTTCATAGATACAGAGGTGAGACATTTCCTCCTTTACATATAGAGAAAGATGAGATGAAAAATTTTAAAGTTGGTATTCAATGCAAGTCATCCCATGGGTCATAAATTAAGAGAGATTCAGGCCTGGGGCAAGGTGGAGATCTTTCTGGAGTATCCAATGCTAAAATGACTGAATGCCTAAAGTTTGGCCAGTTGCATTGATCCTTGGATCCTCTTCTTTATCAGGGATATTCTGGCTAAGGAATGAAAAGCACCAATATTCCACTGAGCTCCATTATTTTTGATGATTGGCAGTACAATCTATAGTCTATGAACTCCAAATGCTGTTCAATTAGTTAATCTCAAGGGAATATCCAAGTAGCCAAGAGGTCTAGGGCAAGAATGACCTCCTCCAGCACTATGGCAATCTGGCAAAGGACTGAAGACAAAGGAAGCCACCCCCCGCCTGTAGATGGAATATATGAGAAGCCTCAGGTTTGGCTCCATTATGTATTAAAGAGAGCTTGATAGTCATGGTGAGCTTGTGAGTACTGTTTTCATGACCCAAAGCAAAATAGGCAACCAGATATGGAAAGGACAGAAGTTCAGGGTCTATGAGAGCCTCTACTTCCAGCAAAAGCCAGTAAGTAACTATTTTGTTTTTTGTTTACTTATTTGTTATTTGTTTGTTTGTTTACCTATTTATTTGGAAAGAGAGTGAGAGTGAGCATGAGCAGGGGAAGGGCAAGGAGAGAGGGAGACAAAAAGTCCCAAGCAGGAATCAAACTCACAAATTGTGAGATCATGACCTGAGCCAAAATCCAGAGTCAGATACTTAACAACTGAGCCACTAAGGAGCCCTCGTTTGTTTTTGATGGTGTATATCATGAGGCTGCGGATGGCAGTTTCTTGCATCAGAAGACCTTGGGCAACCTATGGCCCATCCTAAGCGATTCAAAGACTTAAGTGAGAAAATGTGGTCAAAGCCTTCATAGTGAAGGAGTCTCTGAGGCACATGGGAATTCCTGATGATTTCAGTTGGGACAGATCTTAAGTCTTTTGTTGTAGGGAGGCCTCCTTAAGGTGGGCTGATTTGTGGCAGCATTAGTAAGATTAAGTAAAATTTGTAAATGAGGAATATGTTTCCACAGAACCCAGAAAGGACTGAAATATTTGGACTTCTATGTCCTTAGTAATCTGTCAAATGAGAACAAGGACATCAATATGATGACATTCTTGTGCTTTTGGGTGAGGTGAGTACAGTTAAGATCTTGTTTGCAAAGATTGCATGCCATGACAAAGTTGTTGAGGTACCTCAGGAGTAGCCTTGAAATATACTGTGTAGCTTTGAAGTTGAAGGCAAACTGTGGCTGACAGCCTGTTGAAATGGACACTGAACAGAACAATTTTAGCCAAATCTATATTAGCAAGACGTGTACCAGTTGTGGATTAGATGGTCAGTAACTTTGATAATACTGAATATTGGGTATGGGGACCACAGCATTAGGGTTTTGGTAATCCACCATGAGGCAACACTTATTTTTTCCAGGTTAGAACCAGAAAAAATTGGGCTTTTATTAATCAGATTTTATATAATAATTTTAACTCAATGCCCCTATTTTAACTTAATTTGGCCCATTTTGAGTAGGGGTCGCTAGAGTCCCATTTTATCAAGACAATTGTAAGTGCAGAAGACTTGATTTAATTTACCTTATTACTCACGGTGTTTAGAATGTTCATGTGTACTGTTGAACATTTTAGAGCAATAGTTACTATGGTTATGGGAAATCTAGGCAAGGCTATCATTAAAGTGAGTCATATCTATTTTTTTAATGTTTATTTATTTTTTGAGAGAGAGAGAGAGAGAGCACAAGGTGGGGTAGACATATAGACAGAAGGAGACACAGAATCCAAAGCAGGCTCCAGGCTTTGAGCTGTCAGCACAGAGCCCAATGTAGGGCTCAAACTCATGAGCCATGAGATCATGACCTGAGCCAAAGTCAGACATTTAACTGACTAAGCCACCCAGGCACCCTGAGTCATACCTATTTTTTCTCTATTTTACACTTATTTACTTCCTTAAGATTATAGGGGGTACAATGTTCAAATTTAATTGTATCCCTAGGTATAACTATAATTTGGGCCTCAGCATTAAGTCTATGAAGCTGTGTCAGTTGGATGCATTTCAGCAAATGCAGAGTTATTTAGAGCCTATGCCATAGAAACACAAAAGTCAATCAGCACCCTTTTGTATTTTTCTGTTATTCAAATTCTTTTAGTATATAAACTGTTATATGTAATTATTATATATAATTTGTTACATATAAATTTTATTTATACAATAGTATATAAATATTAATATAAAATTTTATACAACTGTCAATGTATTAACATTAATATAAATATTAGTGCAGAATTTTGAGTTTCCAATGGGTTATATTTTAGACTTTTGTTCTTACATTGATTGATTGATTAATTGATTATAGAATTTATTTATTTACCTTTATTTTCTCCCTGTATTCAGGTATCTGCTTTGTCTTATTTTGTTTTTCTTTTCTCTTTGTTTCTTGCTTTTAGTTTTTGTTTTAGGCTTTTAGTCATCTGAAACACGGTTTTTAGTTTCTGTCTCCTGCTAGTAAATCAGCATGGACCTTGTAGATGGTTACAGAGGAAGGGAATGGCAAGAGGGCCTGGAAGCTTTCCTTTGAGGCAGTAATCTCTCACCTCAAGGCTTTCCAGCCCAGAGACATGGATTTGTCCTTAGAGAAAAATAGCAGCCTTTTTGTGGATAGCACAGGTATCCCCCATAATCCAAACCACCAGTTTTTCACTTTTTTTTGTCTATCTGTCCCCAACTGTTGTTTATCCTTTTTTTTTTTTTTTTTTAGGAATTTATTGTCAAGTTAACTCACATACAATGTAGTGTTGGCTTCAGGAATAGATTCCTGTTATTCAACACCCAGTGCTAATCCTAGCAAGTGCCTTCCTCAATACCCGTCACCCATTTTCCCTTCCCTTCCCCATAAACCCTGTTTGTTCTCTGTATTTAAGAGTCTCTTATGGTTTGCCTCCCTCTCTGTTTGTAATTTATTTTTCCTTCCCTTCTCCTATGGTCTTCTGTTAAATTTCTCAAAGCCCACATATGAGTGAATTGTGATATGATATGATATGAGTCTTTCTCTGACTTACTTCACTTAGCATAATAACCTCCAGTTCTATCCATGTTGTTGAAAATGGTAAGATTTCATTATTTTTCATTGCTGAGTAGTATTCCATTGTATATTTATACCACATCTTCTTTATTCATTCATCAGTTGATGGACATTTAGGCTCTCTCCATAATATAGCTATTGTTGATAACACCACTATAAACATTGGGGTACATGTTCCCCTATGAATCATCACTCCTGTATCGTTTGGATAAATTCCTGGTGGTGCTATTGTTGGGTCATAGGGTAATTCTATTTTTAATTTTTTGAAGAAATTCCTCACTGTTTTCCAGAGTGGCTGCATCAGTTTGCATTCCCACCAACAGTGCAAGAGGGTTCCCCTTTCTCCACATTCTTGCCAACATCTGTTTTTTCCTGATTTGTTAATTTTAGCCACTCTGACTGGTATGAGGGGGTATTTCAGCGTTGTTTTGATTTGTATGTCCCTGATGATGAGTGATGTTGAGCATCTTTTCATGGGTCTGCTAGCCATCTGAGTGTCTTCTTTGGAAAAGTGTCTATTCATGTCTTCTGCCCATTTCTTCACTAGATTATTTGTTTTTTCGGGTGTTGAGTTTGGTAAATTATTTATAGATTTTGTATACTAACCCTTTACCCAATATGACACTTGCAAATATCTTCTCCCATTCTGTCAGTTGCTTTTTAGTTTTGTTGATTGTTTCCTTTGTCGTGCAGGAGTTTTTATCTTGATGAGCTCCCAATAGTTCATTTTTGCTTTTATTTCCCTTGCCTTCAAAGACATGTCAAGTAAGAAGTTGCGACCAAGGTCAAAGAGATTGTTGCCTATTTTTTTCCTACAGGATTTTGATGGTTTTCACATTTTGGTCTTTCATCCATTTTAAGTTTTCTTTTGGGTATAGTGTAAGAAAGTGGTACAGTTTCATCCCTCTGTATGTTCCTGTCCAGTTCTCCCAGCACCATTTTTAGAGACTGTCTTTTTTTCCATTGGATACTCTTTCTTGCTTTGTCAAAGATTAGTTGGCCATACATTTGCGGGTCCATTTCTGGTTTCTCTATTCTATTCCATTGGTCTATATGTCTGTTTTTGTGCCAGTACCATACTGTCTTGATGATTACAGCTTTGTAGTACAGGCTAAAGTCTGGGATTGTGATGCCTCCAGCTTTGGTCTTCTTTTTCAACATTACTTTCACTATTTGGGGTCTTTAGTGGTTCCATATATCTCTTAGGATTGTTTGTTCTAGCTCTGTGAAGAACACTGGTGCTATTTTGATAGGGATTGCATGAATATATAGATTGCTTTGGGTGGTATATACATTTTAACAATATTTGTTCTTCCCAATCCATGAACATGGAATTTTTTTCCATTTCTTTGTGTCTTCTTCAATTTCTTTCATAAGCTTTCTATAGTTTTCAGTGTGCAGATCTTCTACCTCTTTGGTTAGATTTATTGCTAGGTATTTTATGGTTCTTGGTGCAATTGTAAATGGGATTGATTACTTGATATCTTTTTCCATTGCTTCATTATTAGTGTATAGAAATGCAACTGATTTTTGTACATTAATTTTATATACTGTGACTTTGCTGAATTCATGTATCCGTTCTAGTAATTTCTTCATGGAGTCTTTCAGGGTTTCCATGCAGAGTATCACATCATGGTGATACATGGTTTGACTTCTTCTTTGCCAATTTGGATATCTTTTATTTCATTTTGTTGTCTGATTGCTGAGGCTAGGACTTCCAACACTATGTTAAACAGCAGTGGTGAGTGTGGACATCCCTGTCATGTTCCTGCTCAGGGGAAAAGCTCTCAGTTTTTCCCAGTTGAGGATGATATTAGCTGTGGGCCTTTCATATATAGCTTTTATGGTGTTAAGCTATGTCCTTCTGTCCCAACTTTCTTGAGGCTTTTTATCAAGAAATAATGTTGTATTTTGTCAAATGCTTTTTCTGCATCTATTGACAGGATCATATGGTTCTTATTCTTTCTTCTATTAATGTGATGTATCCATTGATTGATTTGTGAATATTGAGCCAGCCCTGCAGCCTGGGAATGAATTCCACTTGATCTCAGAGAATAATTCGTCTAATACACTGTTGAATTTTATTTGCTAGTATCTTGTTGAGAATTTTTGCATCCGTGTTTATCAGGATTATTGGCCTGTAATTGTCCTTTTTAGAGGGCTCTTTGTCTAGTTTGGGAATCAAGGTAATGCTGGTTTCAGAGAATGAGTCTGGAAGCTTTCCTTCTGTTTCTGTTTTTTGGAACAGTTTGAGAATAATAGGTATTAATTCACTTTAAATGTCTAGTATAACTCCACTGTGAAGCCCTCCTTGTTTATGTTTGTGATTAATCGATGTATATATTTGGGTTCCTCCATGTTGGGAGTATAAATGTTTATAATTGTTAGCTCTTCTTGATGTATAGACCCCTTAGTTATGATATAATGTCCTTCATCTCTTGTTACAATCTTTGTTTTAAAATCTAGTTTGTCTGATAGAAGTATGGCTACTCCAATTTTCTTTTGACATCCTGTAGCATGATACATGGTTCTCCATCCCCTCACTTCCAATCTAAAATGAGTCTTAGAGCGCCTGGGTGGCTCAGTCAGTTAAGCATCTGACTTTGGCTCAGGTCATGATCTCACTGCCTGTGAGTTTGAGCCCTGAGTCTGGCTCTGTACTGACAGCTTGGAACCTGGAATTGCTTCCAATTCGGTGTCTCCCTCTCTCTCTGCCCCTCCCCTGCTCATTCTCTCTCTCTCTTTCTCTTTCTCTGTCTATCTCAAATATAAAATAAAAACCAAACAAACAAAAAATTTAAATTGATTCTCTTGTAGGCAACATATAGATGGATCTTTTTTTTTGTTTGTTTTTTTTGTTTTTTTTTGTTTTGTTTTTTACCCATTCTGAGACCCTATCTCTTTTGATTGGGGCATTTAGCTCATTTACATTCAGAGTGGTTTTCAAGAGATATGGATTTAGTGTCATTGTGTTATCTGTAGGTTTCATGTTTGTGGTGATGTCTCTGGTCCTTTGTAGTCTTTGTTGCTTTTTCACTCACAGAGTCCTCCTTAGAATCTCCTGCAGGGATGTTTTAATGGTCATGAACTCCTTTAGTTTTTGTTTGTGTGGGAAAGTCTTTATCTCTCCTTCCATTCAGAATGATAGCCTTGCTGGATAAAGGATTCTTGGCTGCATATTTTTCCTATTCGGCACATTGAATATTTCCTGCTACTCCCTTCTGGCCTGCCATGTTTCATTGGACTGGTTTTTTGCTACCCTTATGTGTCTACTCTTGTAGGTTAAGGCTTGTTTGTCCCTACCCGCTTTCAGAATTCTCTCTTCATTTATTTTTGTATCTTTTTTTTGCCAGTTTCACTATGATATGTGATGGTGTTGACCTCTTTTTGTTGATTTTGAAGGGAGTTCTCTGTGCCTCCTGGATTTGGATTTTTGCATCCTTCCCCATATTAGAGAAGTTCTCAGCTATAATTTGTTCAAATAAACCTTCTGACCCTTTCACTCTCTCTTCATCTGGAACTCCTATGATATGGATATTATTTCATTTCATTGAATCATTTAGGTCTCTAATTCTCCCCTCATGATCTAGTAATTTCCTTTCTCTCCTTTTCTCAGCTTCATCATTTTCCATAATGTTATCTTCTATTTCACCTATTCTCTCCTCTGCTTCTCTTATACTTGCTGTTATTCCATCTAGTTTATTTTGCATCTCATTTACAACATTTCTAAATTCACCATGACGATTTCTTAGGTTCTTGGTCTCTGCAGCAATAGATTCTCTGCTGTCTTTTATGCTTTTTTCAAGCCCAGCTATCAGTCTTTTGACTACTAATCTACATTCTTTTTCAGATATATTGTTTATATCTGTTTTGAGCAATTCTCTGGCTGTCATTTCTTCCTGGAATTTCTTTTGAGAAGAATCTTTCCATTTCATCATTTTGGCTGGTTTTCTGTCTTTTATGTGTTTTAATAGCTTGTTATTAGTACTCCTGCACCTGTGAGCACTAATATTTTTAAAAGAGAGGCCATATACTGTCCAGGGACTGGCACTTCAGGAAGTGTTTTTGTAGTGTGTTGTGTGCACTCTGTTGTTGCATCTTTGGTTGCTTTATCTCACTGCGCATAGTGGTGGATTAGACCTTCCACTGAGTGTGCTTTGATTTGTTCATTGAAGTAATACTGGAAAAAAAGAAAAAGGAGGGGAGGAAGAAACCTTATCCCATACAAAGAGAAAAGAGACAGGGGTGGGAAAAAAGAACAAGCAGAGAATCAAAGAAACTATGAGGCTCAATCCAGGGAGAGGGAGAGAGGAAAATAAAGGAGACACAGAAAAGGTGTAAAAAGAATAGAGAAAAAATGCCAGATTAAACAAACAACCAGAACAGAGAAAGAAAGAAAAAATTAGTTGACCAAAAATCAAATCAGGAACTATGTGCATGATGTCAAAGGAGGAAGATAGAAGGAAAAAGAAGGGAAAAGAGAAGAGAAGTAAAGGAAAGAAAAGAGCAAAAAGTAATAATAATAATAAAACAAAAAATAATAATTAGAAAAAAAAAAACAGAATAACATACAAAGCCACAGGACAGTTGTCTGTTGGTACCTGGGACCAGTGGCTGTGCTGAACGAGAGGCTGTCTGGGTTGGTCAGTGTCAATCTCACTCCAGTAGATTGCAGTTACCAGGCATGGAGTGGTGGGGTAAGTGTAAGTAGGTCCTGCCTCCACTGGGGACCACTGTCTTGTTCCCTGAAGCCCCACCATGTTGGCAATGGGGAGAAAAATGGTGATACACCAATCTCTCCTCCCCGGACCTGGTGTCTCAAAGCACACTGTTCAGACAACCCTCACAGAGTAGCATGGGCAGGTGTCTTGTCCAGCTCCACAGTCTTCTGCAACTCTAGGCACATGGCTGGGATTCAAAACCTGATGTCTTAAAGGATCCTGCTCCACATGGACCTGGTTCTGGAATAGTGTCACTCCGCCAAGCTGACAAAAGGCCTCTGGCTGGCGCCTAAAAAGTCTTTTATCCTTGGGGGTGCAATAAACCCTCTTCCCACAGTACTTGAGGGCGGGGGGGAATATCCTTTCCCACTACACCCCTGAGATCACTACCATGCCCTGGGGCTGGTTCCCCCCCCCTCCAGGTGCATGCAGGCTGGCTCCTGTCTGGAGAAAGTCACCCAACCCTGAAAACTCCAAACTCCACTCCTAAGGCTGTTTGCAAAGTAGAAACTGGCTCTCTCCCTATTTTTCATTCCCCAATCTGTGGTCCATAGAGGTTTTTCTCTTGTCCAAATACAATCCCACCCTTACACAGCCTCTCTTCTCTTCCTTTTGTCTCTCCACAAAAGGGGTCCCCTCCCCTTCCTGCCTATGCTGCCCGTTTTATCTCTCTCAATTCACAAACACACACCTCTCTCCCACCAAGCTGTCTCTTTTCACCTGTGGAGATCCTTCTGCCACTCTGCAGGTTGATTTCCTGGGTGTTCTAAGTGTTCTGACCTCAATACTGCTGTGTTTGAGGGACAAGGGAAATTCTGATCCCCCTACTTCTCCACCATATTGACTCCTCTCTTATGTTGTTTATTCTTTAAATGCTTACTGGATGAGCTCTTAGTAGTCCTTAACGGTCTTGTTCATGGGTGGAGGCCTCCCTCTCTCAGGTGAACCCATACTGTATAATAGATCTAAGATCCACTTCCAAGGAGAGTGACAGTGGCCTTATTGGTATTTTGGGGGCTCTGTGTGTTGAGGATAAGGCCCTCGGTGTGCTGGTAAACAGTAGCCCATGCACATTATCCCAGCATTTCCCATCCCAGAATCAATCCTCAAGGGTCTTAGGTAGAGCAAGGATAAAATGTTCCTTTTTTCATTATTTTATTAAATATTGTGCCATCTGTCTCCAAGAATGTGATCCTTTATCTCCACTCATCAGGGGACAAATTGCAACAAGTGCGAGGCAAGCAACCACACAAAATTTAAATCAAAAATAATACCTTTGCAAGGTGCCATGGTTTCTGAAGTAGATGCCCTCATACTGACCCTATGTATAGCTCACAACTCACAAGTGCCTCTGAAGAGCACTCTCTTTTTTAGTTGACCAGGCAGGCTGAACTACATAGGAGAATAGCAACTCAGTTTCCCTACCACGTATCACTACTGACTACTTGACTGATCAGGTCCTTCTCATGGCACTTGGAAGGAAGTCACTCCTTGCTCCCTTTGGAGGAGGCTTTGGTAAGCGCAGCTAGTCAATATAAAAAGTGATGCTGTTGGGGCATCATCCCATAATCTAAGTAAGTAGCTCAGCTCAGCTCAGAATTCAAGGAAGACTCAACTTTTGAGTTCTGAATGTAGGCAACACCTAGCAAACACAACAAATAGAGTTTTCAGCCACAACACAAATGCACATCAGCAGGCAGGATTACTTCCTCAGGCAGCTGTTGGCATCTAGTGAAACCAGTTAGCAAGCCAAGAAGAGTCTAGTGCTATGTCATTGAAGTCTGAGGCCAAACCTCCCTTCTCACTGCACCTATTGTTTTTAAATATAGGTTTTATTATAATTTAGGTATGACAAGGCCAACAGATCAAGAAATGACTGCAGTTGAGGAGATAGTTTGTTGTACCCACAGCTCCCAACAGAAGGGTCACACTATACATTGGAGGGCCACATGAGTAAGCACAAGGGTCAGTCAGAAGGTAGTGGGGATAGGGGAAATACTGGAAAGAACCTTTATTATGTGCCAAGTTTCTATACATCTCTTAAGGACATCTGTCATCGGATTTAGGACCCACTTAGATAATCCAGGATGACCTCCTCATTTCAAAATCTTTAAATTAATTACATATGCAAAGGCTCTTTTCTTAATAAGGTAACACAGGTCCCAGAGATTTGACATGGACTTCCCCACCCAGGGGAGGTGGCACCATTCAACTCACTACAACTAGCTTTTAATTATATCACAAATCTGACCAAATCTCACCATTTCTACTGCTACCTCCTTGGTGTCATATACCATCATATCTCCCTTGGACAAGAACAAAGCCTCTTTACTGCTCTCTCTGCTTCCACTCTTGCCTCTGAAGGAGTTCACAACAGCCCCTTCCCTCCCCAAAATGTGCCACTTTGGCAGGAAGCTTGTTTAGAGCTAAAGGATATCAAAACCCATCAGACTCAGGAAAAACTCTTTACTTCATTTTGAACTGTCTAAAAGAGATACAGATTTCCCCATATATGGGAAAACCTGCAATTATAAAGGAAATTTACATTGGAAAGTAAGAAATGTACATGTTCCAGGAAGAGAGCAATTACCAGAGATTTTTTTTTTAACCTAAGAAACTAATCTGCAGGGCAGGGCAACCTTTGTTTGTAGGACATTTCATCCTCTCACCTTCCTATGAATTGCCTTCCTCCTCTGTAGCCCCAGACCCCTGCTCCTTTCCTTAACTCAGAAGTATAGAAGTATAGAAGCCTCAATTGTTGGATGCCTTTTAAGACTTATATCTTTATGGGGCTCCCCTATAAATTTTGTTTTTCTCCTGTTATTCTGTCTTAGGGAATTTTAATTGTTAGACCAGCCACAGAATTTGGAGGGATATAGATAGAAAAATTTTCCTTCCTCTGCATCCCCTAGCCATGTATTATCCAAAATGCAGCAAGATTATTATTTTATTTTGTTTTAAGTTTATTTATTTATTTTGAGAAAGAGGAAGGACAGAGAGAGGGAGAGAGAAATAATCCCAAGCAGGCTCCACACTGTCAGCATGGAGCCCGATGTGGGGCTTGAACTCACAAACCGTGAGATCATGACCTGAGCCAAAAGCAAGAGTTGGACACTTAACTGACTGAGCCACCCAGGTGCCCCAAGATTATTCTTTTAAAATCTAAGTCAAATCATATCACTACTCAGCTCAGAAACTGCATAGACTTCCTTCTCATGTAAAATAAAATACAAAGCCCTTGTTCTGACCTATGTAATTTGGCTTCTGGATTCCTTTCCAACTTTTACCTTCTACAACTCTCTCCTATGACCCCACTCTCCAGTTTGCTTGCTATTCTCTCAAGCAAGCCAATAAACTCCAATGCTTTCACATTTGCCCCCTGCTCCAGCTAGATCCCTCTTCTCCAATGTATATCATTTGGCTTCTTCTCTCACCTCATCCAAGTTCCTACTCACTTGGCTCCCATATCTTCATAGAGACCTCCACTGAATGTCTTATCTAAAATACCACTCACTCTAATTCTCTATCCTGTAACTTTTTTTTAGCACTATGGTATATGATGTTCACATCTGTATTCATTGTCTGTGTTCCCTGAAGGCAAGAGCTTCTCAGTCCATAACAGTACCTAGAACAGTTCCATGCACATAGTAGACATTTAAGGAATTCTTTTTGTTGGAATGAATGAATGAATGAATGAATCTGTTGAGGGTTTTCTTAATCAGGGTCACCTTACCATTTGCCAAACTATACCGAATAGTTGCCCCATTTCTGAACTAAAGCCCACAGAAAAGAGTTATCTGTGCTCAAGGGAACAATGAGCACATCAAAAATATTTTTTATTGAAGTATAACTTTATTGTTTTTATTTATGCTTTAAACAGTAGAAACTGGGCTTATGTTGAAGGAACTGTGGCATGAGAATTACGTAGTTTATTGCTTAGGAAAGTTTTGAGCTGATACTGTCATTATTCCCATATAGACAAGGAAGGAACAATTATAAGGATAATTCCTTTAACATCCTACTTTCCAGGGTTATGGTAAATGGCCATTTCTGACAATTGGTTTGAAGTCTCTCTAAAGGCCAGTCCTCTTTATATTAATTATTAAAAATTGAGCATGTACTGAGTTTGTAGGTACAGGGTTGAGAAAGAAAAAAAGGTATGTATCTTATAGAAACAGTTATGTAAACAATATACAAGCTAAATAAAATTTTAAAAACATAAGAGAATGTTAAGTGATGCAGTAAGCACAGTTGAGGGAGGCAGCTGGAGATGAGCTGTGCAAAGTCAGGTTAAAAGTGTTCAATATCATGTAATGAAGGGCTCAGAGGCCCACCTTAGACACACACCCGTCCCTACCTCTCTCCTCTATCAGGGCACTGCATCCTAGTCCACATTTCTCCAGCCATTGGCCAAGAATAAACAAAATTCTTAGAATAACAAGTACTTTCATATGATAACTCTTATCATCTACTGCCAGCTTCCCCACTGACTGACCTGACCTACCAGTGTGCTTTTCTGAGCAATTCCTGAGGTTGACATGCTCCTGGACAAGGCCTGGGCTCTCTGACCACATGTGCTAAGACTGGCCTCTGCAGTTACATGGGTTTCCTTGGCTGTTCTCTGTTCCTACCCTCACACAGAGGGGCTCTGCCCCTACCCAGCTCTGTGCTCTTCCTCCAGGGCCCATCCACTCTTCTCACTTATCACATTATTGGCCTTGAGCAGAGCCAAACTTTCTCTTGGTCCTATGCCCAGTAGTCTCATGTGTTCCCCAAGAAGTAGCCAAGGGCTGGAAGTTCCTTCTTTCTGTGTACCTCAGCCAGACCTACCGGCAGACCGTAGGCAGGCAAGTGCTCCAGGGCATCTTTCTGCCCTGGAAGCTTCTATTCACAACATGGATTTGTGAAGGGGGTGGACAGATGGGTGAACTGGGGCAGGAATACACATAGGATTTCCACTTTTTCACTTCCTTTTTACTTCTCAAACCTCTCCTCTGAAATGCCCTTGCTGAGGCCTCTAATGACCTCCATGTGCCCAAATCTTATCCAGCTAACTTTCAGTCCTGATTTTTTTTCCTTTCTCTGCTTAGTTTCCTATGGCTGCCATAAACTGAATTTCTTTTTTTTTTTTTTTTTCAACGTTTTTTTTTATTTTTGGACAGAGAGAGACAGAGCATGAACGGGGGAGGGGCAGAGAGAGAGGGAGACACAGAATCGGAAACAGGCTCCAGGCTCCGAGCCATCAGCCCAGAGCCTGACGCGGGGCTCGAACTCACGGACCGCGAGATCATGACCTGGCTGAAGTCGGACGCTTAACCGACTGCGCCACCCAGGCGCCCCCATAAACTGAATTTCTTAAAACAATATAATTTTTTCTATCACTCTTAGAAGGTCTTTTATTCATATGATTGTGACCCATGAACCACAGTGTGATTAACATATTATTTGTATAAAATTACACTGAGCTTTCTTTAAAAATGCAAGAAGCATTCTTAGAAACATTATTTTATATATGTGTCATTACAGAGTATTTTTAATGCAGCACATTCTGGTAAACACATCCATTCACTGAAATAGCTCTATTCTTTTTTTTCCCCAAATTTTTATTTAAATTTAAGTTACTTAACATACAGTATAATATTAGTTTCAGGTATAGAATTTAGTGATTCATCACTTACATACAACACCCAGTGCTCATCTCTACAAGTGCCCTCCTTAATACCCATCACCCATTTAGCCCATACCCTGCCCACCTCCCTTTAAGCAACCCTCAGTTTGTTCTCTATAGTTAAGAGTTTGTTTCCTGGTTTGCCTGTATTTTTTACTCATTTGTTCATCTATTTTGTTTCTTAAATTCCATATATGAGTGAAATTACATGGTATTTGTCTTTTACTGACTGACTTATTTTGCTTAACATAATACTTTCCAGTTCCATCCACATTATTGTAAATGGCAAGATTTCATTCTTTTTGATGGCTGCGTAACAGTCCATTGTGCACGCGCACACACACACACACACACCACAACTTGTTTATCCATTCACCAGTTTATGGACATTTGGGCTCTTTCCATAGTTTGGCTATGTATTGTAGATAATGCTGCAATAAACATCAGCATGCATACATCCCTTTGAATTTTGTATTCTTTGGGTGAACAGCTAGTAGTGCAATTCCTGGACTGTAGGGTAGTTCTATTTTTAACATTTTGAGAAACCTACACTCTGTAAAACAACAGAAATTTATTTGCTCACAGTTTATGAGTACCAAAGTCTATAATCAAGGTGTCATTGAGGTTGGTTCTTACTGGGGACTCTGAGGGAGAATCTATCCCATGCCTCTCTCCTAGCTTCTGGTGGTTGCCAGCAATTCTTGGCTTTCCTTGGTTTGTGGTGGCATCTCTGTATTCTATGCCTCTGTCTTCACATGGACTTTTTCTCTGAGTGTCTTTGTGTCTTCTCCTATCCTCATGGGGACACTAGCCATTGGATTTAGGGTTTACTTCAATTCAATATGACTTTATCTCAATCCTTAACTAATTATATCTGCACAGACCCTATTTCCAAATAAGGTCACATTGTGAGATTCTGGGTGGATGCAAATTTGGGGGGCAGACAATTCAACTACTACACCTTCATAGTGGCATTTAACAAACTTTCCCTACTCTTTCCCCTTATCTTTCTGGCCAATCCTCTCAGTATACATATTAATAAGAAACATTCTTAAAAATCACACATACAGTTTCTCTTGAAAAATCTGAATCTATAATTCCCACAGCTGCTCCCTTGAGATGATGGCTACACATTAGTACTTGCCTAATCCTATGATCATTTGAGTTTGTGATTTCATCACATGTAGGAGACTGTAGTTAGTATAAGATTAACTGAAATGCTAGTGACAACATAATAAGATTTCTATCATACTGGAAAAATCTATTGATTTCATCAATCTAGCAGATAATGCCTAAAAATATTAGTGTCCACTATAGTTTAGGAACAATGCTTGATACTGGATATACAATTTTAAGCAAATATATATATATATATATATATATATATATATATATACCTTCTTTTATGAAAATTGTCTAATGAGGAAAAAAAATATGAATCACACAAACAAATAAATAATATATTTATGATAAATCTTATAAATAAAAGCCCATGGTGCTGGGAAGATAGGATGGGGGAGTTTTTAATTAATCTGAAAAGTCAGGGAAGGCCAAGATATGAAAAATGAGAGATTTAACGATAAGGGAAAGAGGGAATTCATGCAAATGAAGCTATGTGCAAAGGTCCTGCAACTGGAAAGAAGATTATATGTAACAAGACTAAAAGAAGAACAATGTAGTTGAAGTGGGAAGGAAATATGGAAGAAATTGAGGGAGAGAGGCAGCAGCCAGATTGTGCAGAACCCTGTCAATTATACCAAGGTGTTTGTCTTTATCTTAAGAGCAATGAGAAGCTGTTAATGTGTTTTAAGAAATAGAATATGTTTAGATTTGTCTTATTAAAGAGATTACCCTGTGTCAATTTGTAAAGTAGATTTAAGGACTATGAGGGAAGATTTGTGTAAACAAATTGGGTAGCTTCTGTTAAAATCTAAGTGAGAAATGATGGTATTTTTGAACAGGGTAGTCTGATATGGACAAATATAATAGATTTGAGAGAAGGTTAGGAGGTAAAATCCACAGAAATTGGTGATGGATTGGAAATGGGGAGCTAAGCAGAGGGAGTCAAGGATAACTCCTGGGTCTAGGAAGTATATAATTGGTGCTATTCTCTGAGGTGAGGAACACTGATCTGAAATGGTGAGGGCAGGGGAAGGGGTATGAGCATGTGCTTGCTTTAGGACTTTTTGAACTTGAGATACCATTGAAACTCTCAAGGAGAGCTATTGAAGTGAAAGATGGTGATTTGAGTCTAAAGCTCAAAGAAGTTTGAGATAAATTAGATAACATATAAAATGCTTAGCTCAGCATTTGTTCATAAGTGCTGGCCAGCATTATTTTCCAATAATATCTTTAATGTGGTCAAAACTGAGGATAAAATTTAAATAATTAAATGTGTTGACACATTTTGAGTACTTAAAACAGTGCCAAGAACATATTAAGAGCTTAATACAAATTAGAGAGGAAATAAAATTGAGATTATATCTCTGAAAACCCTTTTAACTTGTGTCAGTACAAGAAATTACTATGTATTCAAAGTTTGACCCAGCTTTGGAGACTTCACAGAAAAGGGATAAGTATCTGAATCCATTATTTAAAACATCTTACTTTGCTTTCTAGATAGAAATTTAACATTTCTAAAAGTAGTCCTTTGTACTCTTATCAGTAAAAGCACTGAATAAAGAGATATGAGACCTAGTTCTAATTCTTAGCCCAACCTTCCCTACTTATGTGACTAACTTCCTTAGATCTCCTGAATGAATTGTATAAGATGACCTCTTTCAGTTTCAAAATCCCATATCTGAAGTCTAAACACCTCAGTAAAAGGCAGCCTTTCACCACTCATATGGGGGAGCCCACAGGAAAGATACAGAAAAGCTGGATCTCAACAAAGAAACTGGACTGCATGCTGTATTACCACATTTCCAGCTGTGATGATGATACAGAGATGGCATGATCATCTGATTAACAGGCAGTTTAGACCTTTTATGTCAAAGGTCAGTGATTTCTCCACTTCCTGCCCCTGAGTCAGACACAAGAAGATGAGAAACACAAACACAGCAGGCTTTAGAACTCTGGTGCCTAGATACACATCATTTTGGGGAGCAAGGATGTGTGTGTACCAATGCACCACTTTGGGTTCCCAAACCCTTGGGACATTTGAGCCCTGGTAAATGGGTGAGGTAGCACAGCAAAGAGCTGATAGCATATCTAACTGAAGATTATCTCTATCAGATGCCCCTCTCCAAGAGGAAGCAAACACTTAAGAGGATACTTGGTGACATTTATTGCTCATGGTAACTTACTGACTACTGTATTTCAGAGTAAGACTGTAGATCACAGAACTTAGGGGAAAGGAAAGGTCTGTTGGTGGAGCTGAATTGAAATACCAGCTCTGCCACCAACTCTGTGGCCTTAGTCAAGTCACTTTCTGAGCCTTAGCTCCCTCATCTATAAAATATTTATTTATTCACCTGATTTACCTGACAAGATTGTCATGAAAATACTAATATTACAGGTGAGAGAGCAAAGCACAGAACCTAGCACATGGTAAGGAGTAATTTCTCAGTGAACATCTTAGATTATCTGCAAAGCAGACCTAAAATTTATTTCTCTTATGGTATTCAACAAGAAACTTTACCATTTGAAATGTTCATCAGGATACATTCTTTTCTTGGTTCTTATTCTCATGGAGTGATCCTTTCACAGAATTCTACTGGGATAAAGGAAATGAAGGAAGTGAAATAAAGGAAAAAGTGAGAGACAGAGAGAGACAGGCTCTGAACCAGTAAACCCCAAACTCTGGAGAGCCTGAATGGGTTCAGTGGAACTTTTTTGGAGTATTCTTCCTGTGTTTTCAACCATGTGGAGTCTCAGAAATATTTTCTGAGTCATAGGTCTTTTGTAATGTATTTGTAGAAAACTTATTGCTATAAACAGATCTATTCTGAGAGAATGACAAATCATGTAGTCTTCCCAGGGCCCCAAGAGATTCAGGAAAATAGATCTAATGGGTAACAAAGTGGTTTTGCCAATTGCATATAATCTTTGAGGAAATAACAATTTATTACACTGATACACAGGGAAGAAAGTGTTTTCAGAGTCATAACCATTTTATTTTGCCTTTAACCTTTGTTAAGTTCTTATTATGTGCTAGGCAGTGTTTTTAAGTACTCTAAATGTGTTACTGTATTTGTCATGTAAGTTTAATCATATTAGTTTCCATTACCACATTCCCTCTCCCATTATTATTAGTGGTAAAGGGCAAGATATTCCTACTTTACTCATGTCCTCTGTTGATTTGACAGAGAGCACTCATCAAATTCCTTGTGTTTTCTTGGCAACCACACAGCCATTAGAGTAGCTTAAGGGAAGATCCATAAAGCTCTGTGTGCTTCTGTCAAAACCCCTGCTACCTCCCCAACACCCACAGCCTCACTGCTGTAATCTGCCAAAAAAAACCATCACAGCTAATCTTGTGATGACTAGTTCCAGTTAGTCTGCAATACAAATGCCACCAGATCACTTCTCACTGCCCCTTGCCCGGACAACCCTAGCACTCCCTAGTCTGGACCAATTCCCTCTGCAGCTTGTTGCCACTCATCAGGAAAATATATTATTATTATTATTTTAATTTAAAAATCCATCTCCTCTCCTCCAGTAATTAAGTCAGAATTTGGGTGGATGGGGTGGGGTTCAGGCACTTCCTAAAAGCTCAATTTTATGGCATTCTTCATACCACTTAAAGAAAAGAAAACTGCTAATTAAGTCTTGCTACCATGCTTTGTTGTCACATATAATTTTTATTTTATACTTACCAGAAAAGATTTCTGGAGCACCTGGGTGGCTCAGTCGGTTAAGCGTCCGATTTTGGCTCATGTAGCTATCGTTCCTGATTCTCATTGTTCCTGAATTTGAGTCCCGCATAAGACTGGGCTGACAGCTTGGAGGCTGGAGCCTGCTTCAGATTCTCTGTGTCCCTCTCTCTCTGCCGCTCCCCTGTTCTCTCTCTCTATCTCTCTCAAAATAATAAAGATTAAAAAAATTTTTGTAAAGGGTTCAAACAGGTAGGGGCTTACTAAAGGATGTTAGGTAGTGTACAGGATCTCTAAGAGAGTCAGAGTAGTAGGTGGGTCAGTTGGGCAGCTAAGAACAAAGCCCAACCCTCCTTCCTGGGAGCTGCCCTGGAGATGGGGATGTCTTCATTGCCACCTGTATCAGAAAATTGAGTGTGCTCACTGCTGGCTCCTCACAAGCCATACTATCAGTAAAAGGGTCTTTTTGAAATTAGTATACAGTAAAATTGACATATTAAATTGGTATACAACTGTGAGTTTTAACACACATACACAGAACTGTTCCATCATCCCCAAATAACTCTGGGACCTCTCTATAGTCACACCTTCCTTCCACTGTCACCTGCTTTGTCCCCATAAGTATAATTTTGCCTTTTGGGCAATGTGATATAAATGGAATCATATAGACTGCCTTTTTTTCACTCAACATAATGCCCTTGAGATCAATCCAAGTGGGTGTGTATCAACAGCCTGCTCATTTTTTTTTTTATTACTGAATAGTGTTCTGTTGTATGGATATACCAGTTTATTTATCCATTTGTCTGTTGAAGGACACTTGGAATATTTCTGGTTTTTATCAGCAATGGAACTGCTGTAAACACTCATGTCTAGGTTTTATTGTGAAAGGTTTTTTTTTTTGTTTTTTTTTGGGGGGGGGGTCGATACCTGGGGATAGGATTGCTGGGTTATATGGTAAGAAATCACCAAACTGTTTTCCAAAGTGGCTGTACAATCTCATCCAGTGTGTGTGGTAGTTTTAGTTGCTCTACATCCTTGCCAGAAGTTGGTATTGTCAGTATGTTTGTTTGTTTTTCTTGTGATGAAAACTTTTTATTTTTATTGAGGTATAATTGACATATATTAACTTCAGGTGTACAATGTAAAAATTCTGTGTTTGCATATATTGCAAAATGATCACTACAATAAGTCTAGTAACATCCATTACCATACATAGTTACAACTTTTTTTTCTTGTGATGACAACTTTTAAGATCTATTAGCAACTTTCAAATATACAATACGGTATTATTAACTGTGATCACCATATGGTACATTACATCCCCATGACTTATTTATTTCATATCTGGAAATTTGTATCTTTTGACCCACTTCACCCATCCCCACCCCTCACCTCTGACAACCATCAGTCTGTTCTGTTTTGTTCTTGTTTCGTTGTTTTTGCGTTTGTTCTTTTGGTCAGTATACTCCATCATGGCCATTCTCATAGGTGTGTTTTATGGTTTTATGGTTTTAATTTGCATTTCTTATCAGTATTAAATTTTTTTCTTATAACTATTTTTAATGTTCCCATTCAACTCTAATATGTACCTAGAGTTGCAAACCATTGAAAAAAACTAAAACGTGGCTAATCAATAAGGCCAAGGCTCTACTACAAAATCTATTAATGTACCTGTACATATATGCTGTGTTTCCACATGTTACAATGAATGAACTGTCAATGTTCCCACCAACTGCTCCATCTATACTCCATCCACACTAGGTTTTTTCCCCCTTCTTCCCTGCCCAATACTTGTGTAGTTGTTCCTTCTATTTCTTAACATTATCATTTTTTCCTACTACTGGATCACATTATCAACTACAATTACTTTACCTCACATTCCTCTCTAGCTACCACTCTTTTCTCTGCTCCCCCTTCAACAGAAATCTGTTGAAATAGCTGTCCATATCCACTATCTCTACAACTTTCCCCATTCCATCTTTTTCTACAATCTTCTTTTATATCTACTGCTATTAGACTTTCACCTCCCTCCTCCAGTCCATGAAAACTACCTTTGCCAAATTTCACCAACTGCCTTCATGTGCCAAATTCAAAGTTCAAGCACTCTCAGTCCTTAATGAATTCAACTTTAATCTGCAGAATTGACCACTACTTCTCTTCATCATTTTCTTTTGACCTAGCAGATAGGCTACTCTCCCATTTCTGTAGCTAGTCTGTCTCTGCTTCCTTTTCTGGTTACTTCTCATCTTCCATACTTCCATGATTTGGAGTAGCTCTCAGAAGGCTTCTCTTAACATTCACTTCCTAGATGATCTTATTCTTTCTCATAGCCTCAAATACCATCTACAGATTGGTGTCACCCAACTATATATCTCTTGGTATGTGCATTTGGATATCTAATAGGCATTTAAAACAATATATGCATGATTGAATTCTTAAATAATCTCCCAATTTTTCTCTTTCGCAACTGGTCTTCCCTATTTCAAAAAAAACAGCAATTCCATTCTTCCAGCTAGTCAGACTAAAAACCTTGGATTCATGCTTGATTTCTTTTTTTCATATGTTACATCCATTCAACCAACAAATCTTGTTGCTCTATCTTTGAGTAGATCCAGAAGGCACATAATTCTATTCCCACTGCTATATACTAGTATAAGCCACCATCAACTCCCATGGAATTATTGGAATACCCTTAAATATATATATAAAATATATAAATACCCTTATACTTTCCTCCTTCAATTTATTCTTCACGCAGCTCAAGAGCAAACATTAAAAATATTCAAACTTTAAACACATGAGTCAGACGATATCACTCCTCTACTTAAGAAGGTCCAGTGGCTCCCCACCCCGTTGTGAATAAAATGCAAAGCCCTTTATACCCACCTTCACATGACCTTGCCTTAACTGCCTTGTTAACCTAATTTCTACCCCTCCTCCACCTTCTGCTCTTCCAACTCACTCATAAGCAATCACTGTGGCTGGTAACTTACAACAGATACAATTGCAGTTGTGTTCCTAGTGAGTTTGATTTGAGGGGATAGGGATGAAATTGTATTAGTGTAATCATTGGCCATTCTGAGCAAACCTCTACGTTGGAGAGCCTGCATTTGCTTTTCCCTCTGCTCATATCCCTTACCACTGATATCTGCTTGACTCTTCCCTCCCTTTATTCAGGTCTCTTTTCAAGTTCCTTCTATCAAAAAGGCTTCCCTGAGCATCCTTTCTGAAATAGCATCTCTCCTTTGTCACTCTCACCCAGTTTAGGTTTTCAAGGCACTTAATACCACCTCACATAAAATTAACTTCACTTCGCCTGGGTGACTCAGTCAGTTAAGCATCCGACTTCCGCTCAGGTCATGATCTCACAGTTCATGAGTTCGAGCCCCACATCAGACTCTGTGCTGACAGCTCAGAGCCTGGAGCTGCTTCAAATTCTGTGTGTCCTTCTCTCTCTGCCCCTTCCCTGCTCATCCTCTGCCTCTCTCTCAAAAAAAAAAAATTAACTCCCCTTGAAGTTCCCTCCACTTTCCAGTTGAATACAAGCCCCAGTGAGACAGGGATATTTCTAGGTAGTCTAAGTTTTATTCCTTGATGTATCCTGTGTGCACAGTATAGTGTGTAGTACATTGATTGAGTTCAATATGAGTTGAATGAGTAACTGAATGAGTCTTCCCTCACATAACCATTTAGTGATAATTTTCCTTTTTAAAGCTTCCTTAAATTTCATTTGAGCTGGGTTTCAACCAAATAATAACTCCATGAGAACCCCATATAATGTAATTTTCTTAACCACATTTCCTAATGATAACTCTGACACCCTAAGGCACTCTAAGGATGCCCTAATTCTAAATTAGTTATGTCATCACTTCAAAGGAGACTCTTATTTGGAAAATTCATGGAGTGGAAATTAACCATAAATGGAGTACCCTGGGACCAAGGTAAACGCAGAAAAATGTATGCGTAAATATTCACAGACACTTACATACACGCACGTATAATCTCATACACACATACAGTTTGGCCTTTTTGATAAATAGTGTATTTTCTTAACAAGGGAAATGCATTGGATTTAACCTCTGGAGCATGTCTTTCAGCTTTTAAATGTTTAAAAAACAAAAAAAAAATTAACTCCATAGGGATTCTTACAGAAACAAGCTGGCAGTTTTAATAGTTAAAAGTAGGTCATCCACAATGTAGAAATGACTACATATAAAACAAAATAGAAAAGAGCCAAAAGTGCATGCATTCATATAATAAATTTATACTTTTAGGAAATAATTTGATAAAATTTTAATCATGTTGATTTTTTTCCAAAGTACTAAAATGACACAAACATGCTGTGTATAGATAACAATTCCATAACTCAAACAATGTTATCATTTTGATGCATTTCTTTTTTTATTTTTCAAAAAATTTTAACATTTATTTATTACTGAGAGACACAGAGAGACAGAGCACAGCAGGGGAGGAGCAGAGAGGGAGACACAGAATCTGAAGCAACTCTGAGCTGTCAGCATAGAGATCATGACCTGAGCAGAAGTTGGATGCGTAACCAACTGAGCCACCCAGGTGGCCCTTGATGTATTTCTAAATGGAGTTATACTTTACAAACTTAGCCTATCTTGGAACTCTAAATTTACTCCATCGCTCAAGGAGATTATTCATGGACATAATCAAAGCTATGTTTATAGTATTTACGTTTTAGAGAAATGAAGGTAAAAGTAAATTAGTCTCAAAATTTGTACCTTTCTGGCTTCTGAGTATTCTTTTCTTGCTAAGTTGTTAAAGTGTTATTAAGAATTTGGTACCATTCTAATATCCTTATTTTTTCTTTCATCCATTCAACAAATATTCTTTGATGAACCGCTGTGTACCTGTTCTGAAAGTTTGGGGTATATCAGTGAAAATAAATAGGCAAGATTTCTGTCCTCATGGAACTTACTATAATAAGATGTATTATTTTCCCACTGTTGCAAAACAAATTATCACAAACTTGGCAGTTTAAAAAAACATAAGTATTATCTCACAATTTCTGTAGGTCAGTAGTCAGTGCACAGTCTACCTTTTAGGAACATTTTTCCCTTTTTTTAAATTTTATTTTAATTCTACATAGAGTGTTATATTAATTTCAGGAGTACAATGTACTGATTCAACAATTCCATACATTATTCAGTGCTTATCATGATAAGTGTACTCTTTTATATTTTTAATGTTTATTTATTTTTTAATTTTTTTACTGTGCAGTTTAAAAGCTTAGCTTTTTTTATTAACTTGTTTTATTTTTTATTTTTTTAAATTTACATCCAAATTAGTTAGCATACAGTGCAACAATGATTTCAGCAGTAGATTCTTTAGTGCCCCTTCCTCATTTAGCCCATCCCCCCTCCCACAACCCCTCCTGCAACCCTCACTTTGTTCTCCATATTTATGAGTCTCTTCTGTTTTGTCCCCCTCCTTGTTTTTATATTATTTTTGTTTCCCTTCCCTTATGTTCATCTCTTTTGTCTCTTAAAGTCCTCATATGAGTGAACTCATATGATTTTTGTCTTTCTCCTCCCCTTTCTTAGGAACTTTTGATCCCACTACAGGAAAGAGTCATGTGAAAGTATTACTAACAGTTCATTAGATACTAAAATCTTTTAAAACAAAGCAAATTAAAAACTAGGTACATCAACATAAGAATTTAATTTTAGTTTAGGGATGAAAAGACCATCATTATCATTTCCAATGTACTTTTTAGGATCTGATTGTAATCATCATCTTCACAGCAATTTACTAGGGCTGGTATTTGTGGTGATGACCCTTAATGATACAAAAAAGTTAGAATCTGCTCAATGTCATCTGTACAAAAGCCTGCAAACATATATTTTACATTGATTTCTATTCAAAGCATCTAGAATATATTCATATTTTATTGCTTAAAGGCATAGACTTTCACCCATTAAAATTAAAATTGAGTCTCAGAAATGGCTAATTCCCTCATGTTGACTATTCAAAATTTGACTACACTTTGAAGGTGAAGAGAAAAGGCCTTGAAAGGTTTCTTGGAGGATGATCAGAGGGGAGTTTCCTCCAGTCTAGATAATCCTGAACAAATTTAGCTTGTAACCTCTGTCCCAGTTTCTGGTGGACATGTGTAGGTTCAAGGCACAATTTCCCCTTTTCTCCTTAAATTATTTCTCTTTTTTTTTTTTTTTAAGTCAAGTAGCAACATGATTCATACAATTACATCCTCCTCCCACAAAGTCTTAAAAAAGGCCTTCTAAATGAGAACAAATTTAGTGGCAGGTCAAGATTAGCTCATTGAATTGCAAAATTTCCCTTTCTGATTTTTGTTCTGTGTTTTTATTCAGAAATGGAAATAGTTGGATGGTATTTATGTATGCATTTAGGTTTGTGCTCCCCCAACTCATTCTTTGTGACCTAAAGAACAGAGTTTCATCCAGTTATGAGTGGCAATTTTTTTAATGTTTATTTTTATTTTTGAGAGAGGGAGAGAGAGAGAGAGAGAGAGAGAGAGAGACAGAGTACAAGAGGGGAAAGGGCAGAGAGCAAGGAAGACACATAATCTGAAGCAGCCTCCAGGCTCCGACCTGTCAGCAAGGAGCCTGATATGGAACTCGAACTCACAAATAGTGAGATCATGACTTGAGCCTAACCGACTGAGCCACCCAGGTTCCCCATGAGTGGCAACTTTAATTAGGATGTAGATATTCTATCAACACAAAATATTTTCCTTTCTGATTGCTGAAGGTAAATAATTTAGACTATAAAAGAGAAGTGAGCCTCAGTGAGCCTCACTTTCCTCATTTATTAAATGAAGATTAAGAGTATATATTTTGTCTACTTTACAGGCTTATTTTGAGGATGAAATGAGCAGTATTTTGTAAACTTGCTCAGTCATAAGAACTACTTACTACTTGAGTTGCTTGTTTTTAAAAAATACCAATTTACCTAGATTCTTATGTTTTCCAGAGAACTGAGTAATTCTTATTATTAGATAGGTTTGGAAAACAATGAGATAACAGGAAATGTAATTTGCCAGCTGGAGAAGATTCAGAAATATAAGATGCTTGATTTTCTGATAGTGTCTTAGAACTGTACAAAAAATTCTTTAAAAATTATTGTCATTTGTTGTCTTTCTTTTCAGAGTAGAGATTGTTTTACTATCATTATTGTTGTTAGTATTGTTGCTTAAGACCTGGGTTCTAGTCTCAACTCTGCTACTATTTGGGTAATTTGGGTGACTTGTTTTGTTTCACTGGGCCTCACTTTCTTATCTGCAAAGTGACTAGGTGGTATCCATGCCTGATGTTTTATTTTCCCTTGATAATCTTCTTTCCAATTCCTAGTCTCTAAGTACCTAGTATTGTGAAATATTTGATTATTCAGAGTTTAACATACCATCATTTTTAAGAAATGATCATAATACTTCAAACATATCATTTGAGGATTTACTGTTTTTAAGATTCTATACTAGTATCACGGGGAATCCAAAGGAGTTCAAAACATTAAACAGTGTAATTGGGGAGAATAGAGATAAATGAACAATTACATGTGAACTCACAAGAGGACACTGATAATTGAAAATGAGAGATATAAGTGAATGTGCCATGAACACAGATGAAGGTGATAATACTGTGGGCAAGGGCAATCACAAAATGTTTTAGGAAGGTTTTATTCTTATTCTTCTTTTTACTATTTTTAATGACAAAATTTTATTATTTCTTAATAAAACAAAGCAAATCATGTATATTTTAAAAAAAATCAATAGAACCCAAGAATAAGCAATTACGTACTCTTGTAAGGATTACAATCCTCCTCCCTGATTAATTCCCAAACATTTCTTCCTCAGAAGTAAACAATGAATTCTGCATGTCATTTTCCAGAAGTTTTCTATATACACACATACACACTCATATATATATATATACACACATACACACTCATATTGATGAGTGTTTTCAGGTCTTTTGGCTATTAACTAATCACTAAACAGTTCTTCATTGAATATCCTTGCACAATATGCCTATGCATGTATCATATGGTTTATCTGTAGGATAATTCTTCTAAATGGAATGGCTGGATATGTGCATTTAGGATTTTGAAAGATATTGCCAAATTGTTCTCACTTTAAGTTGTAGCAATGTAAGAGTGTACTATTTCCCTACACTCATATAAAAATTTTGCTTGTGATAAACTCTGACATTTTAATAGATAAAAATGGAAAGTCATTATTTTATGTTTCGTATAATAAGGCTGATTTTGAGAATAATCTAAGATTTTTATCTCCTTTTTTTCTGCAGCTCTTGTCCATGCCTATTTCTCATTTTTATATTTGATTTGATTCTTATTTATCTATAAACTCTTTATATTTTAAATTTTTTTTTCAACGTTTTTTATTTATTTTTGGGACAGAGAGAGACATAGCATGAACGGGGGAGGGGCAGAGAGAGAGGGAGACACAGAGTCGGAAGCAGGCTCCAGGCTCCGAGCCATCAGCCCAGAGCCTGACGCGGGGCTCGAACTGACGGACCGCGAGATCGTGACCTGGCTGAAGTCGGACGCTTAACCGACTGCGCCACCCAGGCGCCCCAAAACTCTTTATATTTTAAAAAATGAACCCTTTGTTTAACCTCATGTCTAACAAATATCATTCATTGCTAATTATTTTTGTCTTTTTGTTATGGTGTTTTTGTAAAGCACAAATTTTTATTAAATAAATTATCAATATTTTCCTCTCATAGTCCTGAGTTTTGCTTCTTACTTAGACATTCCTAACAAAATTATCCCATTATTTTTCCTTAGGTACCTGTGGTTTATTTTATAATGTTTATATTTATGGACCACCAGGGAAATAATTTAATGTATGAAGTAAGGTAGGGATTTATTTTTTCCAAATGGCTAGCTTGCTGTTTTCAAACTATTTATTGAATGAACCATGACTCCTCCAATGATTTGGAATGCCTTCTTTATTATATATTAAATTCACACATACATTAGGTCATATTTCTTTTTTTTTTTTTTTCAACTTTTTTTTTTTTTTAATTTATTTTGGGACAGAGGGAGACAGAGCATGAACGGGGGAGGGGCAGAGAGAGAGGGAGACACAGAATCGGAAACAGGCTCCAGGCTCCAGGCTCCGAGCCATCAGCCCAGAGCCTGACGCGGGGCTCGAACTCACGGACCGCGAGATCGTGACCTGGCTGAAGTCGGACGCCCAACCGACTGCGCCACCCAGGCGCCCCCATTAGGTCATATTTCTAAAACATCTATTTAATTGTATTGATTGATCTGTAAATATATGTCATACTATAATTGTTTCAATTACTATAACTTCATAATATATTTTAATAACTTGTAGGATTTGTATCTTGATACTCTTCAAATTTTTTCTAGTTATTCTCATATGTTTATTTTCTATATTAAAATTTAAGAGAAGCTAGTCTAGCTTCTAAAAACATTTTCTTGGGTTGCCTGGGTGGCCCAGTTTTGGTTAAGCGTTCAACTTTGGCTCAGGTCATGATCTCACTGTTCATGGGTTTGAGTCCTGTGACAGGCTTTCTGCTGACAGCTCAGAGCCTAGATCCTGCTTCGGATTCTGTGTCTCCCTCTCTCTCTGCCCCTCCCCTGCTCGTGCTCTGTCCCTCTCTCTCAGTCAAAAATAAATAAAACATTTAAAAAGTTTAAAAAATAATAAAAACATTTTCTTGGTGTTTTTACTGGGATCATATTAATTATAAATGATTTTGAGGAGACCTGACCTCTTTACAATATTGAGGTTTTTTTTAAAATCCAAAACAAGTTATCTTGTTCCACTTATTCATATCTTCCTTGGGTAGTCAGAGCAGAGAGAAATGGAAATGTAAAGAAAGAACAGTAAGATCCAAGAGCTGTAAAAGAAACATTCTGGGAACCCTGGGCAAATTTACTGTTTGGAGTCAAAGGGAAAGTAGATAAGACTGGGTAATATAGGAGTCAGGTTGCTGAAGAGCCTTGAGTGCTAAGTTAAAGAATGTGGACTTAATTCAGGCTGTTATAAGTCTTGCTTCAGGAAGATTCTTAACAGCTATCAGTGGTTTTCAACCAGGAGTGATTTTGTATGCAACGTACATTTGACAACTTCTGGAGACTTTTATGTTTCAGAGTGGCATGGGCAGTGCTACTGGCATCTAGAAGTATTGGCCAGGGATACTGCTAAGCACCCTGTAATGCACTGACCAGCCTACTACAACAAGAAAAAATCCAACACAAAATTTCAAAAGTGCCAAAATTGGAAATCCCTTCACTAGAAGGATTAAAGGGCAAAAAGAGACTACAATCAGGGAATTTATTTATAAGACTAATGCAGACACAGTGGGCTTTGCCCATGCTTTAATGTAGTTCCAATTGACATCTCCTTCCAGCATCTGCCATTCAAAAGCAGAATGGTATGAGTGAAGCCTTGAAAGTCCTGGTGGACCCCATGCCTGCAAAGGAATTGTTTAGTGGTTTGCACACTTCATATTTACCTACATTAATTAAAACATAGAAAAACCTCAATCCAGAAAATATTTTGAAAAATTCTTGTAAAACTTTCTTTCAAAATAAAAGCTTGTTTAGAGTTTAAATGCTTGGAATTACAGAAACCACACTGGGCTAATTTTAGAAATTCAAGTAATTATGGATGGTTTTTCTGGTCTTGAGAAAAATGAACAGCATTTCCTGCTAAGGAAGCACATCTCTGAAAATGTTATACCTCTCTCTCATCAAAATGGTCTCTGTTCCTGGGCTTCTAAAGCAACACTTAGCATAATACATACTAATAGTAGGCACTGATGAATAAAAATGAGTGAATACATAGTAAGGGAAAAGTAAACATATAACTATATTATTTCAAATAATTGCATAATATAAGCAAATAACAACAATTAAGTTTATTTTGCGTTAATATTGTTCAAACATTCTTGAGTGGGTTATCTCTTTGACTTCTCACAACAATGTAATAATGAGGTGGGGGTCATAATTATGCATAAGGAAATAAGGCCCAGAAGGGAAGTGGATTGCCCATGGTCACCTAGCTAGTGAGTAGAGAATGGCGATATAAGCAATCTGTCACTAGAATCCATCATTTAAAGCACTGGGTTATAGTGACTCTGCTACTTTTCTTACTAGTGATATACAATTCCCCTATCTGATTTGACTCTCACCATGGCCTGAGGGATAAAAATATAGGATTCCATTTTGTAGTCATGGAATTTGAGGCTCAGAGTTGAACCTGCCTGAGGCCCTACATCCAGTAAGACATAGTACTGGATCTAGAGGAGCCTAATGTTTCTTGTAATATATCACAGTCTATATCAGCTATCAATGTATTGTCTCTCAGCTCAAAATTCACCCTTTATCACTATGGCAGATGGAGGTGGATCCTGCAAATATTTCTCTTTTTCCAGTTGGCACAATGTTAATTTTTGTTAGTGGAATGCTGGAGAGACACTGCCAGAGGAGGGTTTTTTTCTCTTACTGGTTCCAGAGTGCTCCTTTCTCAAAGCTCTAGCAGTGCATGATCTGTCCAACATTAACTTCTTCAGGTGAATTGCTTCTTCAGCACCCAGCTCCTTCAGGGCCCAATGCCCAGTAGCATTCCTTGGCAACTTTCTGGGAAGCTTTGCAATGAGCTCCGAGGCATGGCACCTCCTTGTAAGCAGCTCTCCCTGGCATGTTAGAGGACAGATTTCCAGCAAGTTCAACCAGCATGTTACCTGAACAACTTCATAGCCCTCCAGGGAGTCATGACTGTGCCCTCCAGGAGGTCTGGATCTCAGCCATAGGGAAAGTGACTTCTCTTGATATCTGCAATCCTATATTCTTCAGGGTTCTCTTTCCTCCTTACTAACCAATACCCCATAACTTCAATGTCCTGTCATAGTTAATAACTCTTTATTTTAGGGACACCTGAGTGGGTCAGTTGGTTAGACATCTGAGACTTGATTTTGGCTCAGGTCATGATCTCACAGTTGGTGAGATCAAGCCCCATATTGGGATTCTCTCTCTCCATCTCTGCCCCTTTCCAACTCATGTGCGTGTGTGCATGTACACATGCTTTCTATCTCTCTCTCAAAATAAATAAATAAACTTAAAAAAATAAATACTCTTTATTTTAAACTTTCTCTGTCCAAATGACTGTGTGGTCTGTCTCCTGGTTGGTTCCTGACTAATGTAAGTTGCTTCCCTTTAGAACATCTTATTAAGATTAAGAACTGAAAATTACCTGGCACTCCATAAACATGAGCAAGAGAATCATGAAGCCAGGATCCAAGGGAAATTTGCTTTTATCTTCTTTTCTTGGTCTGTTATCTAAGCTTCATGGAATGCAGGAAAAGGGATAAACCATATTGTACTTTTTATAACTGGTATCTATGGAATATACAAATGTTGATTGTTTAATGCTCTAAAAACAACTCAAATCCTGTTTACTTCTAAACATTTTTCAAATGTATCTCTAAGTATAACATTCAGCATCCAATTCTCCAACCATGGGCTTGACTGCTTTCCATCATTTGTAATCTCAATATGTCCTTTCTTCCAGGAATGAGTACATTTTATCACCAGCTTTCACAAGAACAATACCGCCTCAAATGCACCCAGCAGCTTCAACCATTAAACCGTCAAAGAAGCTCCCGGGATATCCACAGCAAGTTTCACAGTCCCCTCTTTAGACAAGCAAAACCTGTCATTGGGAGCGTTAAAGGACTCTCAAAAGGGCAAGTGATAAACATCAAAGCTGCAAGCTAGGACTGAAATCCATGTCTTCCAAGTTTATTGTTCTTTTTTCTATACTCCTTCTTCTCCCCATCTCCCTATTTTCTGGACAGAAGCTTTATCCTCTGTTAAGGAATTTCAAAGAAAAGCAAACAGGAGAGTGTGGAGGACTATTTGGGGGGCTGCAGGATTCTTTTAGCACCTGTCATATCACTGTTGAGCAGAAAGTATCTCAGGTACTGGACCAGCTACACTCCCATCCCATAACAGAGGTGGGAGTTGGGTATAGGTGCGGCCATGAAAATGGTATTGCATAATCTGAATGGGACTTTAAGGTCTTTCCCCAGCAGAGTGATAAGACTGCATAGAAAGGGAAGTGAGTATGTGTGTGTGTTTTGGGGGATGGGGGTGTCAACAGTCATTTTGTCTGTCCTGCTTGAATACTAGCAATGCTTTGTGAAAGCTGTCTGCCATCTGAAGAGGCATGCAGGCTGCTCTCACGTGGTGACTTAGTACTTGCACACGAGCAGAGGACTAGCATCACTTTACAGATAAGATGCTGGTATATCATGTTTGTACGAGACTGTCTTGGTTTACACTACTCTAGAGAAATTAATTCCTGTTAATTATTTTTAGCACCCATTTCACTCTCAAAATTAAATTACAGTCACCCTGTTAAGTCTACCACAGACAGCAGACACTGGGATGCTGGATGAAAGGTTGTATAATGATGTCACCACTTTGAATGTGAATGTTCATTCCTTCTAGGGAAACACTTTGGGTAGAATTGATGTTTTTTAAGTTTCCCTCATTTTGTGGAAAAATTCTCTCCTCCTCTTTTTGCTACTGATTCAGCTGTTTCTCTGCTTACCAGCACCTCCATTGAAGGTTTAGTAGAGTAAATCAAATTCATTCTCTAATTCTGTCATTCTTACAAAATATCTAAAGACACATTTATAAATCAATCAATCTATTTTATTTTTAATTTCCTAACAAATTATAGTACAGTTGAGTAAGAGTCAAATTGAGAGAAATCTAACTGGGGGAAAAAAAAAACTATAGTAGATGTGAAAATTTCCAATTGAAATGTGTGTGTAAACAGAACACCTCTAGGCATTACCAACTTGTAACAATGATGGAAGCAATTAAGATGACATTAGCAGTGACTAGCACTTATTAAGCACTTACCCTGGGCCATTGACTGTTCTAAGCATTTTATATGCAGTCTTCTACTTACCCCCAAAATTGCCATATAAGCTTTGAAGTGCTACATTTAATATAATATCCAAAAGGTAGTAGATACTTCCACTGTAGTACTCTCCTACACCTTATCAAAGATCTCCTAACCATACCCTCACCCAACTCCAGTTATTTCTGAAACCCTGAAGAACCTCACAAGTACTTGTGTTTTCCTTTTCTTTTTTAATTTTTCAAACTTCTCATTTTGAAATAATTTCAGACTTACATAGAAGTTACAAGAATAATTCAAAGAATTCTAGTATACTTTCATCCATATTCCCCAAATGTTAACATTTTATATAACCATAGTCCAATGATCACAGTGAATAAATTAACATTGCATAAATGACACTATTATCTAGTCTATTAATAATGGACTAATGTAACTTTTTATGCTCCAATATCCAGTCCAGAATCATATATTGCATTTTTGTTTGTCACTTCTCCTTAGTAACCTTGAATCTGACATAGTTTCCCAGTCTTTCTTTGACTTTCCTGACCCTGATACTTTTGCAGAGCACCGACAGTGTAGTGTTCTTCAATGCAATGTTGTTTAATGTTTCTTCATGATTTAAGTTCAAGTTATGCATTTTGGGCAAGATTATCATAGAAGTGATGTTGACCTTCTCAGTACATATAAGGACACACATGATGTCATTTGCCCCTTTACAGGTGACTTTAATTTTGACTGCTTGCTACAGTGCTATCTGGTAAGTTTCTCCATAGTAAAGTTACTATTTTTTTTCCTTTTGGAAAAGTATGTTGTGGAGAGATATTTTGAGAACACATAAACACCATGTTTTCATCACACCTTTGCCAATTAAGTTTAGCCTATATTGATGTTTCTTGCCTGTAACAGTAATCACTGTTGTGTTTGCCAAATGGTATTGTCTTATTTCCATCAGTCCTTTTACATTTGTTAGTTGGAATTCTATGCTAAGAATGAGCTTTCTTTTATCCTCCACTTATTTAATGATTCGTTATTTATATTAGTATGGACATAAGAATCCTTATTTTATTCCATGGTTTTATAATCATCTCAGATTTGGTCCCTGGATACTCTTGCAAGTTGGTGCCAATAGGACTCATGTTCTCTCTATCCTTTTTTAAAGTTTGTTTATTTTGAGAAAGAGAGAGTGCAAATTGGGAAGGGGCAGAGAGAGGGGGACAGAGAGAATCCCAAACAGGCTCCATGTTGTCAACACAGAGCCCAACACTGAGCTTGATCTCATGAACCAGGAGATCATGACCTGAGCCAAAATCAAGAGTCAGACACTCAACCAACTGACCCAGGTTCCCTGGACTCATCGTCTTCTCTTGAGGCTCTTTCGTTATGGAGGTCTGTGTCTGAGAAGCCACTTTTTGTAGGAGGTTCTATATCATCATCATTGCCTGAAAATACTGCTTCTCTAACCCTGTATCCTACTAGGCACTCCTGCTGCTGCTACTCTTTCTGTTTTTCTCTTCTGAGGGCCCTGGATGCTCTGGGTTTCAGGGCAGAAAGGAGACATTTCTCAGCTCTATGTGCACCTATGTCACTGGGCCTCAAGTGGCACTGCCCATATCCCAGAGTCACACATCAAGTGTGTGTGTTTTCAGGAAGTGACTTTCTTCAGCTTCTAACTTTTCTATCTTGTGCAGAGAATTTTAGGAATCCAAACAGGAAAAAAGGTGGTGAGTCCAGAGGCTTTGGAACAACTGACTTCCACAGAAAAGAATTGAAAGAGTCATGGAAAGTTGAGCAATAAACTGTGAGGTGGAGGTATAGTCTCTGAAACCAAATGTATTAGAAACCCTCCCATTGGAGAAATAATCACTTTATCAACCTGTTTCTGAGTAATGGTGAGCATCCCTCATACCATATGCAAATGTTTTTTTCCCCTCTCAAATGGCTTTTATAATCATAACCTGTCTTGATCTTGATGCATTTTTATGGAAAGAAGCAAAACAAGGTTGTTATTGTTTAAATCCATTTAAGGGTGAGAAAACTGAGGTAGTTATAGGATCATACAGGCTAAAGGGAGGATCTATACCTGATTTGACTGTCTGATTCTCCAGTTCAGATCTCTCTTAGGTCACAATGCTGATCAAGTCACTATCCTTCTCTTGGAATCTTGGCTGGGTCCCTCTATTATACAAAGGTATTGTTGGGTTCAGATTATTTTTATTCTGAGAGACATATCAAAAATTGGTGAGGAGATGATATGAGATTAAAAACAAAGCAGATTGTTGGTGGGAAAACAATATGGAGATGCCTGAAAAAGTTAAAAGTAGAACTGCCCTGCAGTCCAGCAATTGCACTACTAGCTTTTTACCCAAAGAATACAAATATGCTAATGCAAAGGGATACATGCACCCTGATGTTTATAGCAGCATTATCTACAATAGCAAAATTGTGGAAACAGCCCAAGTGTCTATTGACTGAAGTTTATTGAATAAAGAAGTTGTGGCATACATACACAATGGAATATTACTCGGCCATCAAAAAGGATAAAATTTTGCCATTTGCAGTGACGTGGATGGAGCTAGAGAGTATTATACTAAGCAAATTAAGCCAGTAAAAGAAAGACAAATACCATATGATCCCACTCATATGTGGAATTTAAGAAACAAAACAAACAAGCTAAGTGCAAAAAAGACAAAGAGACAAAGAAACAAACTCTTGACTCTAGAGAACAAACTGATGGTTACCAGAGGGAAAATGGGGAGGGGGGTGAGTGGAATAAATGATGGGGATTAAGGAATACACTTGCTGTGAGGAACTCTGGGTATTGTATGAATGTGTTGAATCACTATAGTATACACATGAAACTACTATTAAACTGTATGTTACCTAACTGGAATTTAAGGAAAACTTAAAAAGAAATAAAAAGAAATACAAAGCAGAGTTTTGATGTATTGCTTTTATTGATTTATTATTCTTTTCTTAATTTGCTTTTTATGGCACTTAAATTTTGACTAACCTAGAAACAGGCTATGAGATCTTTATGTTTGTCAAAAGGGATCCATACAGAAAACATTGCACAACACTGAACTGAATGGTAGGCAAGCTCTTATCCAGCACTTTCAATCACTGATTCTAATACCATTTTCCTTAGCACCACCTAGAATTTCATTTGCATATTTTGATACATATTTCCAAAACTCTCAGATATATTTGTTAGGTTTGTTTTTTAAAAATGTTATTCATATATGTATGTACATATGTATGTATTTATGCTAATTTAACTCAAAAAGGAGGGTTACATGATTTAAGATAGAATCTAGCCCAGGAGTAATGGAATAATTTGAAGATTTTACAAGGATCTTCCAGTTGAAGTTTCTAAAAAGGAAGTAGATACCACCCAAATTAAATATTATTGTGACAACCCAGAATATCCATGATTTGTCTTAGTAGAAGTTCATTCTAAACAAAGTGTTGTTAGAACTCTGTTTCCAGGCTGTAAATTGAGCAGAGCCTCTTTGCAGAGAACTGGTTAAAGCAAATCCTGTGAATTCAGTATAAGGAATTAAATGTATGACTACACATTCTGCATGCCAGCTCCTTCTTTCTCCAAACTCTTCGATCTTGTGGGATCATCTTTAATTTAAATAAATGATCTAGAAATGGTTCCAGGTATGTTTCTGAATGTTTGTGGTATAGAGGTATGAATTGAACAATAATTTTTTCTAGAAAGTAGAACAGTAAATTTAGCTCAGAACTTCTTTCCTTTCCTTCTCCTGCTGGATTGAAAGAAACAGAAAATCAAGTGGTTTTTTTTTTTTTTTTTTTTTTTTTGGCAATCATAAATGATGATTGTCATCTGGATAAAAATCAGGTAAAACATGTATTGTAAATGGCTTTTGTAACCACCATTTTTACTGATCATTTACTCAGAGAAGGAAATAAGTTCATTTTACAGAGTCTTCCTTTTAGTGTTCAGTGTTTAGTGGGCTGAAGTAAGGAGACCTAGATTTGAGTTCTAACTCAGCCATCCACTAGTTAAATGACCTGAGCATGACACTGGACCTCATGGAATGTCTGTCTCCATTTACACGTTTGTGGAGCAAATAACACCTGCCCTGTTCATACTAAATCAAATGAGGGGATTCTTATATGTTGTAAAGTGCCACAAAATTTTTGTGCTGTTATTATTATTGTCATTATTATTATTATTACTATTACTATTTGCCACCTGGGGCTTTTATCTGCATATCCTATACTAAATTTCCATATCTTCCAAGACCAAAGTAGATCCTGTCTATGGTTTTAAGGCTTGTCTCAGACCCACAAGGAAATAGGGGGTTGCCAGAGTGTGCTATTGTTCCCTTCCCCAAAACTGAATGTGCTGTGTGGCTCAAGACCCTTCAGCAGAGACTGCCAGAAACAGAATCCTCTGTCTTGATCTGAATACAACCTGACATATGATAAGACATGATACAATGTTATTGTTCCAACAGTCCCAGTTTCAGGCTAGGCAGCTTTTCAGCCAACTTCCTGTCCCAGGACCCTGCAGAGCAAGGCTGATTCCACCTGGACCACACACTAGAAACCATTGACTTTAGTGTCAGGAATGACTATGTCTTCACCACATCTAGCGCACTAAGTAGCAGACTTGTGGGAAGAATCAAGGCAGATACTGCTTGTTGGTTTGGATTTTTTCTTGATTTGGGCTTACAGAATTGTGTGGACAATTTGATCAGGTCCTCTTTCACCTACAAGGATGTGTCTCTAGCTTTCCTTGCCAAATATAATGAAATGCCTTTACCACAGCTCTCAGAGGAGACATAGTCATATATTTTAGGAGCATTTGGCTCAGCACTATGAGTTATGAAATGATTTTGAAAGAGCTATCCAGTGATATCCTGTTTAGATAGAAAGGGAATGTGGTATATTTTGTTGTTTTGCTTTTTAGTGGAAAAGTAAATCTTACAAAACCAGACCAATTCCCTCTGGTTTCTCTAGTTCCTTTCCCCTGTGTGTAGGGGAGAAAACATAGAAGTACTGTCAGTGTCTTCATGCTTCCTACTATACAGAGAAAGATTTCCACCAGTGAGCACTTTAATCCCACAGTGATCTCTCTAGTGCAGTATATTTCCTCAAGATTGTATGTATCTAGCACCTTGGGATATCTGATTATGGTCTATCTGGGCTGTTGTATGATTCTTGGCTCTCCTCATGCTGTTCTTTCATTTTCTTGGTCCAAACAAGATAAAAATTTTGAAAGAGTTCCTTGGATTTCTGGACCCTACACCAAATTGTGCAATCTCCTCAATTCTGAGAGAAAATGAAGTCAGGGATTAACGGCTACAATATGGCAACTACAATGCAAGATCTGAGACCCTGTTTCAGGCTCTCCTCCTATGGTAGGGGGCACTCCTGCAGCCTCCTCCCCAGTCTGCCTTCTGTCGCGCATAGCCCTGACAACATCATCTTCCTAGACAATAATTGTCAAGGAGCTCCCTTTCCTACCACCAGCAAGATAAATGCCAGCTTTCTCCAACCTGGCTTTTGAGGTTTCTTACAACCCAGGACCAGTATGCAGCTCCTTTGGCTCTCATTTTGATTAATATGGGACTTATTTCCTGTCCCATTGCCTGCCTCTGCCACTGTCACTGGTGTTTTGTTCAAAATATGTTTCATTTTCTTAAGATATATTTCTGGGATTTTTAGCCCAACTGAAATCAACTTCTTCTTTTTTTTTTTTAATTTTTTTTAACGTTTATTTATTTTTGAGACAGGGAGAGACAGAGCATGAACGGGGGAGGGTCAGAGAGAGAGGGAGACACAGAATCTGAAACAGGCTCCAGGCTCTGAGCTGTCAGCACAGAGCCCGACGCGGGGCTCGAACTCACAGAGTGCGAGATCATGACCTGAGCCGAAGTCGGCCGCTTAACCGACTGAGCCACCCAGGCACCCCTGAAATCAACTTTTTCTTGAGAGTGATGCTCAAACCCTATAGCTTCCATAGTACCTTTCTTCACATGAAGTGATGTCTCTATCCTTCGAATTGACTCAGAAATTTTCTGTATTTTTCACTTCAATCAGTCAATCTTCTGCAATTGTAATCTTCAATAATGTTATGGACTGAATGTTTGCATTCCCCTAAAATTAATATGTTGGAATCCTACACCTCAATGTGATGGTATTTGGAGAGAGACCTTGGGGAAATAATTAGTGTTAGAAGAAGTGATGAGGGCAGGTGCCCTGGCCTCATGAGATTAGTGCTTTTATAAGATAAGACATGAGTTCTCTCTCTCTATTCTCTCCCTCTCCCCATCTCCCCACCCACTTCCTACCCTCCCTATTGGCAGGCACTAAGGAAAGGGCATGTGAGAACAAGGCAAGATGATGGCCATCAGTAAGCCAGAGAGAGGCTCATTACCAGAACCCAACCATGCTGGCCCCTGATCTTCAGGAGGACTTTCAGCCTCCAAAACTGGGAGAAAATAAAACTTCAGTTGTGTAAGCTAGCTAGTTTACAGTATTTTGTCATGGCAGCCTGCACTAACTCAGACAAATATTTTAAGTCTTTTTCTGGGTAACTTCTTCTCTTGTTTTACTTCCTACTTTCCCAACAGGATACCT
Source organism: Neofelis nebulosa (assembly GCF_028018385.1). Lineage (NCBI taxonomy): Eukaryota > Metazoa > Chordata > Mammalia > Carnivora > Felidae > Neofelis > Neofelis nebulosa. The sequence continues at coordinate 38,635,249 of NC_080784.1, read as the reverse complement.
TACACTCCTGGAGATCAAGGCCTTAAACACCTTAGCATCCCCCACAGGGCTTGATATTCAAAATATTAATTGGTCTCCTTTGAACTTAATCTTTCAGACCAATTGAAGAAAGATCTGTCTATATTTATGGAAGTATTTTTTTTTGAAAATAATTCAAGAGGTCCAGTTTTTATCCTCAAAACCATATTCTAAGTAGAATAATGTTTCCTAAAAATTTTTTTCAAGAAAATTCTTTTTGAGACTTTAATGTATAAATAGAAATTATTTGCCCATTCCCCTAGTAATTGGATATTCATGTGTATTCCTTACTCTTGATAAAATTTAAGTTAGTTTTTCATCCTTCCGACATAGTTTGAAACTCCAACCTGCTATCTTGTTTACACGATTTCTTCACAGGAGCCCTTTCTTCATAATTGCAAAGGTTAATGTCAGTTTATCCTTCATCCTGAACCACTGTGATTTTTTTAGGAAGCTTAGTCAGAATTGGTGAGTTTTAACAATATAAGCATTTTACAAAATAAGTTTTCTTTTCCTAATCAGTCCACATTTTGCAAAAGCTTTATTTTTCCCTTAGCACTTCCACTACTATATGGGAAAGAAAATAAAAAGCCTCCCAAAATGGCTGAGAGCTTGTTTCCCACTTCTTCCCTGCATGTGTGGTAGGGTTCTGACTCTCTGAAATGCGTCCTGAAACAATTCCAAGAATAGCAAGACGGAAGGGACTGACTTCTGGGAACTCATTGCACTTCCACGTAGAAATTGAGGAAGGCCAGGTGGCCAGGAGATGTCAGCAGCTGATGAAAATAAGTGTGTATTAGACAAGTGACCTAATTTAGTGTGGCTGCTGTTCCTCAATGGGGAAAAAGACCACAATGCATTTTCTGTCCTCAAGCGGATGTTAGTTTGGCAGATGTTATCCATAGAAAGCATATTATTAAGAGCTCAGTTTTAACCTGAGGACTTAAGCCTGATTTGGAGTGCCTTCCCATTTCTCCTTCTCCACTGGCTGCTCTCTGAGCATTCTGTTTCCTGCCAATCTGATCACTGCTCTCTACTGCCCCTGCACTTATTGGTCCCAAGTGACTGTTCTTAGCATCCTTATTCAGAAACATTGGATGGTCCTTTAAAAGAGTCTACAACATTAATTACAAACGTCTTTAGAAAAATTTTGAAAACCCTCTACAATTTCTCTTCTTTAACCTATTCAGCCTTCTCTCTTACTATAACATCTCATACATGTTATCCATAACCCCATGGAGTTTGAACACAGTCTAGTGCTTCCTAACTTTGCTCAAGCTATCCTTCTTCCACATGTCCCTTCCCTCTTTACCAACCTGGCCAGTGCTGTGTCAAGCTATCCAAATTGGAGTCAAGGCAAAAGGAAAAATACACACCCTCATATATACTTACCAAAATATGTTCTCATATTTGGAATTAAATGCAAAAGTTAATAAAATCTCTATAATCAAAAAAACATGACTATCTATAAATCTCTGTGTTTCCCAATCTGTTTTCAGGTCATTGTCAATCTTCATAAATTTATATGGTAGGGGATTGGGTACCAGGAGCTGATTGAAAATTACTATTCCCATTATATAAGAATGCAGCATTACAAAACAAACATTCTTTCTTTACTGAAATGTTGATATTCTATTCATCATGGGCTCTTTTGTGTTTAATTTTTAAATATATATATATATATATTTCATTAAAATACTATTTATCTTGATAACAGGGTTTTTTCCCTTTTTTATTTCTTTTTCTTGGAGTACAGTTGACACATAATGTTATATTAGTTTTAGGTGTGTAACTTAGTGATTTGACAAATTTATGCACTATGCTATGTTCACAAGTGTAGCTACCATCTGTCACCATATACTGCTATTAGATTATCATTGACTGTATTCCTTTTGCTGTGCCTTTTATTCCCATGACTTATTCCATAACTGGAGCCCTGTATCCCCCTCTTGCTTTCACCCATTTTGCCCATCCCCCATCTCCCTCCCCTCTGGCAACCATGAGTGTTTCTCTGTATTGATAGGTCCGATTCTACTTTTTGTTTGTTTATTCATTTGTTTTTGGTTTTTTTGTTTGTTTTGTTTTATTTTTTTAGATGCCACTTATGAGTGGAATCATAAAGTATTTGTCTTTTTGAGTCTGACTTATTTCACTTAGCATAATACCCCTTTGGTCCATCCATGTTATCTCATCCTTTTTTATGGCTGCAGAATATTCCATTGTACACATTATATATGTGTATATATTTCCTTATTCACTTGTCTGATAACTGAGTTTTTTTAGTGGCACTCTTTTGCGTTTTGTACCCTACTCAAAATGGCTTATTCCCCTTACCTTAATCCCTGTCCTGAATCTGGCAAAACAGGGCATTCACAGCCTTGTTTAGGCTTTAATAAGCCTTAGCAGATCACACTCATTGAAATTGATCTCTCCATCATCATACTTCCACATCATGCTGCTTAGGCCTGGGTCTTGTTCTTAACTACTCTGTTCTTTTTCTGGTTATTGGCATGTGGATCTTGCTCATTTACCAGCTAAGGACTTATGGAGAAGTAGGTTCATACCTTTTTCAACTCTATATTCCTTGCTATGTTTAAAACAGCACTCTGCATATGTAACTATTTGATGAGTTTGGCCTTGATTAGATAACAAATACTAATCCCCTCACCTGAAATCCCATTCAGATGTTATTTGTTATAAGATATAACTTAGTAGAAATTCTTTTATTGCAACTAAGGGGAATTTGGTTCCTGAAGTTCTGAGGATATTAAAAAGTAGTTCCATTATAGAGGGCTGGAGTGTAAAGGCACAACAAAGAAATGCCCTCCTGCTCTTCTCTGTTAGAAATGCCCTCCTTGCTCTTCTCATTGGGAGGAGTCTCTTCCCATCTCTCCTCATTAGATCAGTGAGGGATTCCTTACAACCATGCTGCATACATTCTTTACTGTCTTTGCTATAGAACTAGGCTTGGGGCTCAATGCTTCCAGTGTTTCTCATATTTGTGGTTATTCTTGATCCTTTCCATTAATCTCTCTCAATCCAGTAGTATCTCTCACATGGGATAGGCCACTGTTGCCCTAGATTACTAGGGAAGAAGGGAGCATTTGATCTTTCCTGATGAAGTCTGAAGACTCACTGTGCTAGGGAAATGGCTCTGGAAAGGAGAACCAGGGTCCCCGAGGTGCAACTGTCCCTGATTTGAAAGGCTTTGGACCTACTGGTAATTCCCTAGGGAATTTGAAGATATTTCTCCACACATTTAATGGCATACATTTTCATGCTTAAGTCAAGATGCTTTGTGTAAGAATTAAGGCAACTCATAATACTGGAAACTTTTTAAACCAAGAGAATAAATGAACAGCTGAATAAATGTCTAAGTAAAGTGGTCTCGGTGACCTCCCTATCACCCTAAAGTTAAAATATCCCTAGATGCTCAGGAAGAAAGGAGACAAAAGTGGGCCCTTTTATTTGTGGCAGGATACAAGGTTTTATAGGCTACTTATGACAAAGCTCAGTTGGTCAGGGCCACAAAGGGATAATACTGGGGATAAATTACCCGAAATCAAGGACTTTGACTGACCTGATGCTTCTGGACTGAATCAGCCTGTGGCTTGTTTGAGGCAGCTTTTAGACTTTGTTAAAGTTTACTGCTCCCTGCTGTAGACACCTAGTGCAGACTCTCTTGGCTGTGTGACCTAGCTTCCTAATGGTGGCCACTGCTGACATAGCCACTAAGAATGCAGTCCAACTCACTGAGCTAAGCCTGGAAGCTCCTAAAGAGAAACAAATCACAACACCATGAATAAATTACAATAGCCTTTAATTTAGGTTAATACTATACTTGCTCTATTAAACCTTTGCATCAGCCAATTCCACAGATTCCCAGGATTCTCTTGTTCTCAATCCCAAGTTTGACAAGTGGTGCTTACATGTCCCAACTGAGCAAGTCTGGTGGGTGGTTTTGCTAGAATAATTCCCTACTTGGCCTCTCCAAGCCAAAGACAGGAACTGAGAAGTCTTTTTAGGAATGATTTTCTCAATATTTTAAATTCCATTTTTCCTACATCATATCAGTGGGTGTGAAATGCGAGTGACACAGACATTTGGAGTTCTATGAGGTTGAGTACACCAAATTCCAAGGCTTATGGGCTTTAGACACATACTGAAACATACATTCTGACCCACATATTTACCTTACTCTGTCCCCAGCACTGTGAGCTACCAGTATATCTCTTTCCAAGCCCATTTCCATTGTTACTCCATGTTGGTCTTTGCCTCTTGAGTAAATGAGCTAGATTCATTCATTCATACCCTCACTTATTCACTTCCTCATCAAAAATGTTTTGAGTAACTTCTATGTCCAACGCATAGGTTAGGTGCTGTGAGGGTCTCAGAGATGACTCCAGAGTACCTGAGAGCCCTGCTAGCTGCCACTTTCTTCTCCCTGGCAGTCCCATTCACTATCAGCTCCCTTTAGGTTCAAATCTCCTATTACCCTTACCTCATCCACAATTCCCTGGATGAATTAAGTTTAAGTGTTCAATCGGAAAAGTTTTGGAGCCTTATCCTTACAGAAAGGGGAAAAACAAGATTCCTAAAACCAGCAGACTGGTTTTTCAATTTGTAAAATATAAATTTTGGTTAGCTAAATACTACTGGACACCAGGAACTGTGTATGGGCAGAGAAATTGTTTGCAAGGCCTATACCAGGAGAGTCTGCTGCTCCGCTCCTGTGGGAGATCAATACAGGCTAATGTACTGACTCACCAGGGAGGGCTTTCTAAGAAATATGGCAGGACCAGTATTTTTCTAATGGTAAACATGGTTTTTCACGTGGCTGGTTCACCCAACTCTATCCTGAAGCCTACTGAATGAGAGAGTTCTAGCTGAGTTTTTGAACACTCAATCTATCTAATTCTGTACTAAATATCAAGCAAACTGCAGTAACTAGAGGCTCCATTTCCTGGCTCAAAGAGCCCAGACGTGGATGTGTATAGAGAAGATCTACAGGTACGTATAAACATGGAAATGAGCAAACACCATCAGGACTGCTGTCAACACTTGAGAAGAAAGAAATATATTTTTAAGTTTATTTATTTATTGAGAGAGAGAGAGAGAGAGAGAGAGATCACAAGCAGGGGAAGGGCAGAGAGGGAGGGAGACAATCCCAAGCAGGCTCTGTGCAACTAGCACAGAGCCTGATGCAGGACTTGAACCCACAAGCCATGAGATCATGACCTGAACTGAAATCCAGAGTCAGGCACTTTACCTACTGAGCCACTCAGGTACCCCGAGAAGGAAGAAATCTTATTGTAAGGGACTCCTTATTAGGAATAAGTATGAAAATAAGAAACCTACAATTTGCTTGCCACATCAGAAGGCAATGTTTCAGGTGCATGCTGTTAAGCGTCACCACAGCCCCTGAAAAGCAGATGTTAATCTCATTTTCCCACAGGATAAAACTGAGGCATAAAGGTGACCTGGTTTACCTAGTGTGACTATTGGCAGGACAGGGACGGTGACCCAAGTATGTAAGTCTCCACACCTCTCTCAGGTCTTTCCCAGAAATCAGAGCCCTCATACGATCCCTTCCTCTGGGTCATGCAAGAGCCAAGGCTGCCCATTCAGGCAAGGAGGAGACCATGGCCCACTTGGTAGGATTTCAGGGGTGTTGCTTACTGAAAAGTTTCCCTCAATAGCTTGCCAGCACTGCCTGCTGGTAATCATATCATAATCGTTTCTTTGGTTGTTTACATTGTATTTATCTGCATTCACTCTCTTCCTATTTGTAGACTTCTCCTAAGCCCCAATAAAGCATTGAACTCTCTCCATTTAAAAACAAAAACAAAAACTTTCTATACTTCTGCCTGTCCCCCTTCCCCTACTTATAGCCTCCTCTTCAGTGTTCCAACTCTGGAAAAGAAGTATCACAGTGCTGCTATATGTCTTTATCCTCCTATGGCCTGTCCTCATGTCCACTAAACCAAGCCCTCCTAATAGTATTTTTTTTCAGCCTTTTTCCTACCCGGCCTTTCCATGGAATTCAATGCTACTGATCACCACTTCACTGAACTGCCTTCTTTCTCAGTTTTAGGCAATTTTATTTTATTTTTTCCAGATTTGTTGATGCTGGTCTGTTTTTCCCTCTTCTTTGCCTGAATGTCTGAATAGCTCTAATTAAAAGTTGATCCCTTGCTGTTTCTCCTTCTTTATTCTCACTCTTGACCAAAGGCATCACCATAGAAAACCATGTCATAAACTGGAGGCAGGAAGCCATATTTTTTGACACATCCTTCTATTCCTCAGTCTCCACATTCATCCACACAAAGTCCTATAAATTCTACTTTTTTTTTTCTCATCCTGTCTCCTCTGTTATCTCTGCTACTGCCCCTTTTGAATTCTTCTCTTTTCTCACTTGTAATAAAGAGATTCCCAACTGATGTGCTGCTGATAATATCTTTCCATCTCAGTGGAATCTCTACATGGCTGTCAAAGAGATTCTTTGAAAGTACAAATATGGCCATATCAGGACATGATAAAAATTTTAAATAATTCTGTTCCACTATAAGTTAGTATCTGAATTCCATGGAATGGCCTTTAAGCCTCTTTACAAGGAACCTTGCTGTACAGTTCTTTGTTGTATGGCCTGCAACCAATCCCACCATTCACTCGGCCTTCCAGACTCTCAGAAGAACCTGTCACTCCTGAAAAGCTATGCCTCCCCATCTGTGCTGTTCACTTCCCTTTGTCAGAAGCACACTCTTACCCGTCCCTCAAGGTCCAACCTAAATATTACCTCCTCTGGCCAAGTACCTCTCTTCTCCCTTGACTCTTTCCCACAAGAATGGTGGAACTGAGGTGTCCTTTGTGCATCTGCAACACTGTAATCCTTCTGCTAATAGAGCCCCACCCCCAAAGCCCCCTTTAATCAGTTACTGGACAGGTAAGAACTAGGTTTTATCTAACTTTGTTTTTCCAGTACAGTCACTGATACATCGTAGGAGCCAAATAAATGATAATGATGATCATGAAAGTACATGAACTAATGAATGAATGGATAGGTGGATGAATGAATGGATGAATGAATGAACTAATGCATTTAAATTCTTCCTTTAAGGGCTTTCAGGAAGGAGGAAAAGAGAGAGATGGAAGTAAATAAAAGGGGAAGCAGAAGCAATGAACAGGGTAGCATAACTTAGCTTATTCACCAGTTGTTTTTAAATGAAAGGGCTAGTTAAGTTTTATTTTGCAGAAAGCCAGCTGGCAGTTTAGCACTAGGGAGCTGCCTCAGGAACCCCAGGCCAGGTAAGAATCAGCAGAGAGCTGACCCCAATCCCAAAAGTGGGACTAGCTATACACAGCCTCTGGATGCTTGTGCATTCTGAATTGAAAAAAGAAAAATTATAAAAACAAACACTTCATAATTTTCCCTTGAGACTTTTTGGGGAGTGACAGTTTTCTATGCCTAAAGAAAACTCCCTAAAATTGAAAAAGCTGCAAGCTTCCTAGGAGCTAGGTTTCCATAGTGTGGTTAGCGCTCCTCCTGGTGGATATCTACAAAATGAATCTTTCCTAATTCCATCCTTTTACCCATTTACTCAACATTCTCTCCATCAACTATTGCATGTGCCTTAGTTTTATATTGCTACTGTGACAAATTATCACAAATATAGTGGCTTAAAACAATATGAATATATTATCTTATAGTTGTTTAAGTGCCAAGAGCAGGCTACCCAAAAATGGAGCACTTTACAGGAAGATAATTTGAGCTGAAGGCAATTGAGACCCTACAATTTGTTGGGGAGCAGGAATACCTGTCCCCTCAAAGATACTTCTAACTTCAGTAATAAACAAGTTTACACATGAGACAGATTAACAGGAAAAAAATTTAATAGGCATACATTTGGAGAACCCACATAGACATAGAAATACCAAAGACAGGCAAAATAAGGTATATATGTCATTCTGAACTAAGGAAAAGGGGGTGGGATCTGGGATTTCAGAGGAAGGGAATGCACTTGATAGGGTGCTAAGAAGAGCAGATGTTTGGTAATTAGACGTTTGCATGGACATACAGATGGGCCACTCAGATAAAATTTATATCTGTAAATAACTATTATTCTGGGAAAGACCCTTAATTTATATTCTTCTATGTGGTTAATGGAGGGACAGAAGTTTCTTTTGAAACTCAAAAGGATCTCAAGTGACTTCAGCTCAAAAAAATCCATATGCCAAAGTGGCACATTCTGGGTTGGGGATGGAGGATCTGTCCTGAACCCCTTCAGTTCCCCCATCTAAAACTTTCATGGAAATATTACATATTAAAAGTTGAGCTGGACAAGGAGTTAAGATGGCAGAGGAGTAGGGAGGCCCTAGGCTTGCCTTGTCCTTCAAACAAATATATAAATATCAACTCATTTTGAACACCCAAGACACTGATTTGAAGACTGAGAGAGCAAAAAACGCACATCTAGAGGTGAAAAAAAACCCCACCACATTATGGAAGGTAGGAACTGCAGACAGTTGATTTGACGGAGAGAATGGCTGTGGGCGCTGCAATGGAGAAGGAGCCCTGATAGAGAAGAAAGGAGAGAGAGAGATGGGGAATTGCACAAGAAAAATTCTTCCCACAAACCATTGACTGGGAATAGGAGACAGGAGGACTACAAGTTTTTATAAGCAGCAGAGGGCAGAGCCTAAAGTTGCAGAAGTCGGAGACATCACCAGGTTGGCAACTGATGGGCTTAGCAGTGTTCTGGTGGAGAATGAGGGTAGAGAACAGTCAGTATGGTCTGAGGATCCCCGGATCCCCTGAGTTGGACGGGGAAAAGCAATTCCCCTGCTTGGAGTGCCTTTGGGAAAGGGGACATGATCTCTCTAGGGGCCAGGCACCCATCGGTTGCCATTGAGCTGCCCCGTTCACTAGCATAAGAATGAGGGCACTGGCTGAGAGCAGTGAGTCTTGGTGCCAGCTTTCTGCTGCACTTTGCCATATACTCCAAGCTGCTGTATGGTCGCGTGCCTGATTTCTGAGACAAACCGGCAGGTGGCAACACCACAGAGAGACCTTCCTCCAGGCGATCGGTGCAGGACCACACCCTCCAGTTCTCTAAAATTTGGAGTTTTGGAACCCAGCTGCGCACCTGAGATAAAGCACAAGAATCCTGCAGGGCCTGGCAGGCGGATAGCTGAGATGAAGGCAGGGTGAAGGCAAGGATCTGACACAGGAGAGGTAATTGCTCTTCTGTAAGGACTTTCTGAAGGGTGCTGGGTGAGAACTCTCTGCTCTGGAGACCATACAATTTACACCCAACCCATCAGCGCTGACAGCTTCAGGGAACAAAACAGCGCCACCTAGGGGAGGCAAGAGCCATTTACCCCAAGCCTGGCCACCTTGTGCCTGGCAGGTGCAGCTACACTAAGGTAAATCTCCTCGAGAATTGGTGTGACAGGCCCCTCCCTCAGAAGACCAGCACAAAACCCTCACACACACACACCAAATCCACAGACCAGAGTGCTATGAAACTTCAGCTCTAAGGGAAATAGAATTAAGACCCTTTTTATTTTATTTTTAACTTTTATTTATTTATCTATTATAATTTCTATTTTCATTTTCATTAAATTTTTTTAAGGCTTATTTATTTGTTTTGAGAGAAAGAGAGAGGGAGCAGAGCAGGGAGGGAAAGAGAGAGAATCCCAAGCAGGTTCTGCACTGTCAGTGCAGAGCCTGACACAGGGCTCTCTGTCTCATGAACCATGAGATCATGACCTGAGCCAAAATCAAGAGTCTGATGCTTCACCGACTGAGCCATGGAGGTGACCCTTTTTATTTTTTATTTTGTTTATTTTAATTATTTACATTTTTTTTATTTTTGTATTTATGTATTTATTTACGTATGTATGTACGTATGTATGTATTTATTTATATATTTATTTTTTGCATCTAGCTTCTTTCAACAAGCACACCAAACCACCTAGGATCTAGCATACATATATATAATTATTTATTATTTATTTTTATTTTTTAATTTATATCCAAGTCATATAGTGCAATAATGATTTCGGGAGTAGAATCCAGTGATTCATTCCTACTATATAAATTTTTAAAATATTTTATTTTGTGTACCTGGGAGGCTCAGCCAGTTAAGCATCTGACTCGGTTTGGCTCAGGTCATGATCTCATAGTTCGTGGGTTTGAGCCTCACCTCAGGCTCTGTGCTGACAGTGTGGAGCCTGCTTGAGATTCTGTCTTTCCTTCTCTAGCCCTCCCCTGCTCATTCTCTCACTCAAAATAAATAAGTGAACTTTAAAAAATTATTTTATTTTAGGGGCACCTGGGTGGCTCATTCAGTTAAGTGTCCGATTTCGGCTCAGCTCATGATCTCATGGTTTGTGAGTTAGCACCCTGTGTCAGGCCCTGTGCTGACAGTTCAGAGCCTGGATCCTGCTTCAGATTCTGTGTCTCCCTCTCTCTGCCCCTCCCCCACTCACACTCTGTCTCTGTCTCTCTCTCAAAACTGAATAAACGTTGAACATTTTTTAAAAAATTATTTTATTATTATTATTATTATTATTATTATTATCTTTTGCATCTAACTTCTTGTAACAAGCAGATTAAAACACACCTAAGATCTAGTTTCCTTTTTTTGTTGCTGTTTTTTGTTTGTTTGTTTGTTTCTTGTGGACAAAATGACCAGGTGGAGGAATTCACATTAAGAGAAAGAACAGGAAGTAAAAGTAACAGCCTGGGATTTAATCAATAAAGATATAGATAAGATGTCTAAACTAGAATTTGAAAAAACAATTATAAGGATACTAGCTGGGCTTGGAAAAAAAGACACAGAAGACCCTAGAGAATACCTTATTACAGAGATAAAAGAACTAAAATCTAATATGACTGAAATTTAAAATGCTATAACCCAGATGCAAATCTGAATAAATGTCATGAGAGCAAGGATTAATGAAACACAGGAATGAATCAGTGATATAGAAGATAAACTTATTGAAAATAATGAGGCTTAAAAGAAGAGGAAAAGAAAGGTACTGGATCATGAATGTAGACTTAGATAACTCAGCAACCACTTCAAACATAATAACATTTGTATCATAGGAGTGACAGAAGATGAAGAGAGAGAAAAGGGGCAGAAGGTTTAGTTGAGCAAATTATAGCTGAAAATTTCCCTAATCTGGGAAAGAACACAGACATTGAAATCCAAGAAGCACTGAAAACTCCCATTAAATTAAACAAACACCAGTCATCACCAAGACATATCATAGTCAAATTCCAAAATACACAGACAAAGACAGAATCCTGAAAGCAGCAAGGGAAAAACTGTCCTTAACCTACAATGGAAGACAGATCAAGATCACAGCATATCTGTCCACAGAAACTGGCAGGCCAGAAGGAAATGGCAGGATATATTCAATATGCTGAATGGAAAAATATGCAGCCAAGAATAGCCTTTATCCAGCAAGGCTGTCATTCAGAATAGAAGTAGAAATAAAGAGTTTCCAGACAAAAAGTAATAAAGGAGTTCATGACCACAAAACCAACACTGCAAGAAATATTAAAGGGGACACAGAAAGTTGGGGAAAAACACCAAAGTGACCAAAGAATAGAAAGGAACAGAGGACATCACCAGAAACACCAATTTTACAGGTAACACAATGGCAATACATCCATATCTTTCATTAATCATTCTGAATGTAAATGGACTAAGTGCTCCAATCAAAGGAGACAGGGTACGAGAATGGGTTTAAAAAAAAACACAACAAAACAACAAAAACAAAACAAAACAAAACAAAACAAAACAAAAATGACCCATCTATATGCTGCCTACAAGAGACTGATTTTATCCCTAAAGACACCTGCTGATCTGAAAATGAGGGAATGCAGAGCCATCTATCATGCTATTGTATGTCACAAGAAAGCTGGAGTAGCCACACTTATATCAGACTATTAGAATTTATTTTATTTTTTTAATTTAATATATGAAATTTATTGTCAAATTGGTTTCCATATAACACCCAGTGCTCATCCCAAAAGGTGCCCTCCTCAATACCCATCACCCACCCTACCCTCCCTCCCACACCCCATCAACCCTCAGTTTGTTCTCTGTTTTTAATAGTCTCTTATGCTTTGGCTCTCTCCCACTCTAACCTCTTTTTTTTTCCTTCCCCTCCCCCATGGGTTTCTGTTAAGTTTCTCAGGATCCACATAAGAATGAAACCATATGGTATCTGTCTTTCTCTGTATGGCTTATTTCACTTAGCATCACACTCTCCAGTTCAATCCACGTTGCTACAAAAGGCCATATTTCATTCTTTCTCATTGCCACGTAGTACTCCATTGTGTACATAAACCACAATTTCTTTATCCATTCATCAGTTGATGGACATTTCGGCCCTTTCCATAATATGGCTATTGTTGAGAGTGCTACTATAAACATTGGGGTACAAGTGCCCCTGTGCATCAGTACTCCTGTATCTCTTGGGTAAATTCCTAGCAGTGCTATTGCTGGGTCATAGGGTAGGTCTATTTTTAATTTTTTGAGGGAACTCCACACTGTTTTCCAGAGTGGCTACATCAGTTTGCATTCCCCCCAACAGTGCAAGAGGGTTCCCGTTTCTCCACATCCTCTCCAGCATCTATAGTCTCCTGATTTGTTCATTTTGGCCACTCTGACTGGCGTGAGGTGATATCTGAGTGTGGTTTTGATTTGTATTTCCCTGATGAGGAGTGACGTTGAGCAACCTTTCATGTGCCTGTTGGCCATCCGGATGTCTTCTTTAGAGAAGTGTCTATTCATGTTTTCTGCCCATTTCTTCACTGGGTTATTTGTTTTTCAGGTGTGGAGTTTGGTGAGCTCTTTATAGATTTTGAATACTAGCCCTTTGTCCGATATGTCATTTGCAAATATCTTTTCCCATTCCGTTGGTTGCCTTTTAGTTTTGTTAGTTGTTTCCTTTGCTGTGCAGAAGCTTTTTATCTTCATAAGGTCCCAGTAATTCATTTTTGCTTTTAATTCCCTTGCCTTTGGGGATGTGTCGAGTAAGAGATTGCTACGGCTGAGGTCAGAGAGGTCTTTTCCTGCTTTCTCCTCTAAGGTTTTGATGGTTTCCTGTCTCACATTCAGGTCCTTTATCCATTTTGAGTTTATTTTTGTGAATGGTGTGAGGAAGTGGTCTAGTTTCAACCTTCTGCATGTTGCTGTCCAGTTCTCCCAGCACCATTTGTTAAAGAGACTGTCTTGAGTTCCGGAAGATGGCGGCGTAGGAGGACGCTGGGCTCACCACGCGTCCTGCTGATCACTTAGATTCCACCTACACCTGCCTAAAGAACCCAGAAAACCACCAGAGGATTAGCAGAACGGAGTCTCCGGAGCCAAGCGCAGACGAGAGGCCCACGGAAGAGGGTAGGAAGGGCGGCGAGGCGGTGCGCGCTCCACGGACTGGCGGGAGGGAGCCGGGGCGGAGGGGCGGCTCGCCGGCCAAGCGGAGCCCCCGAGTCGGGCTGGCAAAAGCAGAGGGGCCGGACGGACTGTGTTCCGACAGCAAGCGCGACTTAGCGTCTGGGAGGTCAGAAGTTAACAGCTCTGCTCAGAAAGCGGGAAGGCTGGAGGACAAAGGGAGGGAGAGCTGCTGAGCCCCCGGACGGCAGAGCTGAGCTTGGCGGGGAACAAAGGCGCTCGCCAGCGCCATCTCCCCCGCCCATCCCCCAGCCAAAATCCCAAAGAGAACCAGTTCCTGCCAGGGAACTTGCTCGCTCCGCGAAAACACCCAACTCTGTGCTTCTGCGGGGCCAAACCTCCGGCAGTGGATCTGACTCCCTCCCGCTGCCACAGGGCCCCTCCTGAAGTGGATCACCTAAGGAGAAGCGAGCTAAGCCTGCCCCTCCCGCCCCCGTGCACCTTGCCTACCCACCCCAGCTAATACGCCAGCTCCCCAGCACCACAAGCCTGGCAGTGTGCAAGTAGCCCAGACGGGCCACGCCACCCCACAGTGAATCCCGCCCCTAGGAGAGGGGAAGAGAAGGCACACACCAGTCTGACTGTGGCCCCAGCGGTGGGCTGGGGGCAGACGTCAGGTCGGACTGCGGCCCCGCCCACCAACTCCAGTTATACACCACAGCACAGGGGAAGTGCCCTGCAGGTCCTCACCACTCCAGGGACTATCCAACATGACCAAACGGAAGAATTCCCCTCAGAAGAATCTCCAGGAAATAACAACAGCTAATGAACTGATCAAAAAGGATTTAAATAATATAACAGAAAGTGAATTTAGAATAATAGTCATAAAATTAATCGCTGGGCTTGAAAACAGTATACAGGACAGCAGAGAATCTCTTGCTACAGAGATCAAGGGACTAAGGAACAGTCACGAGGAACTGAAAAACGCTTTAAACGAAATGCAAAACAAAATGGAAACCACCACGGCTCGGATTGAAGAGGCAGAGGAGAGAATAGGTGAACTAGAAGATAAAGTTATGGAGAAAGAGGAAGCTGAAAGAAAGAGAGATAAAAAAATCCAGGAGTATGAGGGGAAAATTAGAGAACTAAGTGATACACTAAAAAGAAATAATATACGCATAATTGGTATCCCAGAGGAGGAAGAGAGAGGGAAAGGTGCTGAAGGTGTACTTGAAGAAATTATAGCTGAGAACTTCCCTGAACTGGGGAAGGAAAAAGGCATTGAAATCCAAGAGGCACAGAGAACTCCCTTCAGACATAACTTGAATCGATCTTCTGCACGACATATCATAGTGAAACTGGCAAAATACAAGGATAAAGAGAAAATTCTGAAAGCAGCAAGGGATAAACGTGCCCTCACATATAAAGGGAGACCTATAAGACTCGTGACTGATCTCTCCTTTGAAACTTGGCAGGCCAGAAAGGCTTGGCACGATATCTTCAGTGTGCTAAACAGAAAAAATATGCAGCCGAGAATCCTTTATCCAGCAAGTCTGTCATTTAGAATAGAAGGAGAGATAAAGGTCTTCCCAAACAAACAAAAACTGAAGGAATTTGTCACCACGAAACCAGCCCTACAAGAGATCCTAAGGGGGATCCTGTGAGACAAAGTACCAGAGACATCACTACAAGCATAAAACATACAGACATCACAATGACCCTAAACCCGTATCTTTCTATAATAACACTGAATGTAAATGGATTAAATGCGCCAACCAAAAGACATAGGGTATCAGAATGGATAAAAAAACAAGACCCATCTATTTGCTGTCTACAAGAGACTCATTTGAGATCTGAGGACACCTTTAGATTGAGAGTGAGGGGATGGAGAACTATTTATCATGCTACTGGAAGCCAAAAGAAAGCTGGAGTAGCCATACTTATATCAGACAAACTAGACTTTAAATTAAAGGCTGTAACAAGAGATGAAGAAGGGCATTATATAATAATTACAGGGTCTATCCATCAGGAAGAGCTAACAATTATAAATGTCTATGCGCCAAATACCGGAGCCCCCAGATATATAAAACAGTTACTCATAAACATAAGCAACCTTATTGATAAGAATGTGGTCATTGCGGGGACTTTAACACCCCACTTACAGAAATGGATAGATCATCTAGATACACAGTCAATAAAGAAACAAGGGCCCTGAATGATACATTGGATCAGATGGACTTGACAGATATATTTAGAACTCTGCATCGCAAAGCAACAGAATATACTTTCTTCTCGAGTGCACATGGAACATTCTCCAAGATAGATCATATACTGGGTCACAAAACAGCCCTTCATAAGTTTACAAGAATTGAAATTATACCATGCATACTTTCAGACCACAATGCTATGAAGCTTGAAATCAACCACAGGAAAAAGTCTGGAAAACCTCCAAAAGCATGGAGGTTAAAGAACACCCTACTAACGAATGAGTGGGTCAACCAGGAAATTAGAGAAGAAATTAAAAAATATATGGAAACAAACGAAAATGAAAATACAACAATCCAAACGCTTTGGGACGCAGCGAAGGCAGTCCTGAGAGGAAAATACATTGCAATCCAGGCCTATCTCAAGAAACAAGAAAAATCCCAAATTCAAAATCTAACAGCACACCTAAAGGAAATAGAAGCAGAACAGCAAAGGCAGCCTAAACCCAGCAGAAGAAGAGAAATAATAAAGATCAGAGCAGAAATAAACAATATAGAATCTAAAAAAACTGTAGAGCAGATCAACGAAACCAAGAGTTGGTTTTTTGAAAAAATAAACAAAATTGACAAACCTCTAGCCAGGCTTCTCAAAAAGAAAAGGGAGATGACCCAAATAGATAAAATCATGAATGAAAATGGAATTATTACAACCAATCCCTCAGAGATACAAACAATTATCAGGGAATACTATGAAAAATTATATGCCAACAAATTGGACAACCTTGAAGAAATGGACAAATTCCTAAACACCCACACTCTTCCAAAACTCAATCAGGAGGAAATAGAAAGCTTGAACAGACCCATAACCAGCGAAGAAATTGAATCGGTTATCAAAAATCTCCCAACAAATAAGAGTCCAGGACCAGATGGCTTCCTAGGGGAGTTCTACCAGACGTTTAAAGCAGAGATAATACCTATCCTTCTCAAGCTATTCCAAGAAATAGAAAGGGAAGGAAAACTTCCAGACTCATTCTATGAAGCCAGTATTACTTTGATTCCTAAACCAGACAGAGACCCAGTAAAAAAAGAGAACTACAGGCCAATATCTCTGATGAATATGGATGCAAAAATTCTCAATAAGATACTAGCAAATCGAATTCAACAGCATATAAAAAGAATTATTCACCATGATCAAGTGGGATTCATTCCTGGGATGCAGGGCTGGTTCAACATCCGCAAATCGATCAACGTGATACATCACATTAACAAAAAAAAAGAGAAGAACCATATGATCCTGTCAATCGATGCAGAAAAGGCCTTTGACAAAATCCAGCACCCTTTCTTAATAAAAACCCTTGAGAAAGTCGGGATAGAAGGAACATACTTAAAGATCATAAAAGCCATTTATGAAAAGCCCACAGCTAACATCATCCTCAATGGGGAAAAACTGAGAGCTTTTTCCCTGAGATCAGGAACACGACAGGGATGCCCACTCTCACCGCTGCTGTTTAATATAGTGCTGGAAGTTCTAGCATCAGCAATCAGACAACAAAAGGAAATCAAAGGCATCCAAATTGGCAAAGATGAAGTCAAGCTTTCGCTTTTTGCAGATGACATGATATTATACATGGAAAATCCGATAGACTCCACCAAAAGTCTGCTAGAACTGATACATGAATTCAGCAAAGTTGCAGGATACAAAATCAATGTACAGAAATCAGTTGCATTCTTATACACTAACAATGAAGCAACAGAAAGACAAATAAAAAAACTGATCCCATTCACAATTGCACCAAGAAGCATAAAATACCTAGGAATAAATCTAACCAAAGATGTACAAGATCTGTATGCTGAAAACTATAGAAAGCTTATGCAGGTAATTGAAGAAGATATAAAGAAATGGAAAGACATTCCGTGCTCATGGATTGGAAGAATAAATATTGTCAAAATGTCAATACTACCCAAAGCTATCTACACATTCAATGCAATCCCAATCAAAATTGCACCAGCATTCTTCTCAAAACTAGAACAAGCCATCCTAAAATTCATATGGAACCACAAAAGGCCCCGAATAGCCAAAGTAATTTTGAAGAAGAAGACCAAAGCAGGAGGCATCACAATCCCAGACTTTAGCCTCTACTACAAAGCTGTCATCATCAAGACAGCATGGTATTGGCATAAAAACAGACACATAGACCAATGGAATCGAATAGAAACCCCAGAACTAGACCTACAAATGTATGGCCAACTCATTTTTGACAAAGCAGGAAAGAACATCCAATGGAAAAAAGACAGTCTCTTTAACAAATGGTGCTGGGAGAACTGGACAGCAACATGCAGAAGGTTGAAACTAGACCACTTCCTCACACCATTCACAAAAATAAACTCAAAATGGATAAAGGACCTGAATGTGAGACAGGAAACCATCAAAACCCTAGAGGAGAAAGCAGGAAAAGACCTCTCTGACCTCAGCCGTAGCAATCTCTTACTCGGCACATCCCCAAAGGCAAGGGAATTAAAAGCAAAAGTGAATTACTGGGACCTTATGAAGATAAAAAGCTTCTGCACAGCAAAGGAAACAACCAACAAAACTAAAAGGCAACCAACGGAATGGGAAAAGATATTTGCAAATGACAGATCAGACAAAGGGCTAGTATCCAAAATCTATAAAGAGCTCATCAAACTCCACACCCGAAAAACAAATAACCCAGTGAAGAAATGGGCAGAAAACATGAATAGACACTTCTCTAAAGAAGACATCCGGATGGCCAACAGGCACATGAAAAGATGTTCAACGTCGCTCCTCATCAGGGAAATACAAATCAAAACCACACTCAGATACCACCTCACGCCAGTCAGAGTGGCCAAAATGAAGAAATCAGGAGACTATAGATGCTGGAGAGGATGTGGAGAGACGGGAACCCTCTTGCACTGTTGGTGGGAATGCAAACTGGTGCAGCCGCTCTGGAAAGCAGTGTGGAGGTTCCTCAGAAAATTAAAAATAGACCTACCCTATGACCCAGCAATAGCACTGCTAGGAATTTATCCAAGGGATACAGGAGTACTGATGCATAGGGGCACTTGTACCCCAATGTTTATAGCAGCACTCTCAACAATAGCCAAATTATGGAAAGAGCCTAAATGTCCATCAACTGATGAATGGATAAAGAAATTGTGGTTTATATACACAATGGAATACTACGTGGCAATGAGAAAAAATGAAATATGGCGTTTTGTAGCAGCGTGGATGGAACTGGAGAGTGTGATGCTAAGTGAAATAAGCCATACAGAGAAAGACAGATACCATATGGTTTCACTCTCATGTGGATCCTGAGAAACGTAACAGAAACCCATGGGGGAGGGGAAGGGAAAAAAAAAAAAAAGAGGTTAGAGTGGGAGAGAGCCAAAGCATAAGAGACTGTTAAAAACTGAGAACAAACTGAGGGTTGATGGGGGGTGGGAGGGAGGGCAGGGTGGGTGATGGGTATTGAGGAAGGCACCTTTTGGGATGAGCACTGGGTGTTGTATGGAAACCAATTTGACAGTAAATTTCATATATTAAAAAATAAAAAATAAATAAATTAAAAAAAAAATAAAAAAAAAATAAAGAGACTGTCTTTTTTCCATTGGATGTTCTTTCCTGCTTTGTCAAAGATGAGTTGGCCATACGTTTGTGGGTCTAGTTCTGGGGTTTCTATTCGATTCCATTGGTCTATGTGTCTGTTTTTGTGCCAATACCATGCTGTCTTGATGATGACAGCTTTGTAGTAGAGGCTAAAGTCTGGGATTGTGATGCCTCCTGCTTTGGTCTTCTTCAAAATTACTTTGGCTATTCGGGGCCTTTTGTGGTTCCATATGAATTTTAGGATGGCTTGTTCTAGTTTCGAGAAGAATGCTGGTGCAATTTTGATTGGGATTGCATTGAATGTGTAGATAGCTTTGGGTAGTATTGACATTTTGACAATATTTATTCTTCCAATCCATGAGCAGGGAATGTCTTTCCATTTCTTTATATCTTCTTCAATTTCCTTCATAAGCTTTCTATAGTTTTCAGCATACAGATCTTTTACATCTTTGGTTAGATTTATTCCTAGGTATTTTAGCTTCTTGGTGCAATTGTGAATGGGATCAGTTTCTTTATTTGTCTTTCTGTTGCTTCCTTGTTAGTGTATAAGAATGCAACTGATTTATGTACATTGATTTTGTATCCTGCAACGTTGCTGAATTCATGTATCAGTTCTAGCAGACTTTTGGTGGAATCTATTGGATTTTCCATGTATAATATCATGTCATCTGCAAAAAGCGAAAGCTTGACTTCATCTTTGCCAATTTGGATGCCTTTGATTTCCTTTTGTTGTCTGACTGCTGATGCTAGAACTTCCAACATTATGTTAAACAACACTGGTGAGAGTGGGCATCCCTGTCGTGTTCCTGGTCTCAGGGAAAAAAGCTCTCAGTTTTTCCCTGTTGAGGATGATGTTAGCTGTGGGCTTTTCATAAATGGCTTTTATGATGTTTAAGTATGTTCCTTCTATCCCGAGTTTCTCAAGGGTTTTTATTAAGAAAGGGTGCTGGATTTTGTCAAAGGCCTTTTCTGCATCGATTGACAGGATCATATGATTCTTCCCTTTTTTTTTTTTTTGTTAATGTGATGTATCACGTTGATTGATTTGCGAATATTGAAACAGCCCTGCATCCCAGAAATGAATCCCACTTGATCATGGTGAATAATTCTTTTTATATGCTGTTGAATTCGATTTGCTAGTATCTTATTGAGAATTTTTGCATCCATATTCATCAGGGATATTGGCCTGTAGTTCTCTTTTTTTACTGGATCTCTCTCTGGTTTGGGAATCAAAGTAATACTGGCTTCATAGAATGAGTCTGGAAGTTTTCCTTCCCTTTCTATTTCTTGGAATAGCTTGAGAAGGATAGGTATTATCTCTGCTTTAAATGTCTGGTAGAACTCCCCTGGGAAGCCATCTGGTCCTGGACTCTTATTTGTTGGGAGATTTTTGATAACCGATTCAATTTCTTCGCTGGTTATGGGTCTGTTCAAGCTTTCTATTTCCTCCTGATTGAGTTTTGGAAGTGTATGGGTGTTTAGGAATTTATCCATTTCTTCCAGGTTGTCCAATTTGTTGGCATATAATTTTTCATAGTATTCCCTGATAATTGTTTGTATCTCTGAGGGATTGGTTGTAACAATTCCATTTTCATTCATGATTTTATCTATTTGGGTCATCTCCCTTTTCTTTTTGAGAAGCCTGGCTAGAGGTTTGTCAATTTTGTTTATTTTTTCAAAAAACCAACTCTTGGTGTCCTTGATCTGCTCTACAGTTTTTTGAGATTCTATATTGTTTATTTCTGCTCTGATCTTTATTATTTCTCTTCTTCTGCTGGGTTTAGACTGCCTTTGTTGTTCTGCTTCTATTTCCTTTAGGTGTGCTGTTAGATTTTGTATTTGGGATTTTTCTTGTTTCTTGAGATAGGCCTGGATTGCAATGTATTTTCCTCTCAGGACTGCCTTCGCTGCGTCCCAAAGCGTTTGGAATGTTGTATTTTCATTTTCGTTTGTTTCCATATATTTTTAAATTTCTTCTCTAATTGCCTGGTTGACCCACTCATTCGTTAGTAGGGTGTTCTTTAACCTCCATGCTTTTGGAGGTTTTCCAGACTTTTTCCTGTGGTTGATTTCAAGCTTCATAGCATTGTGGTCTGAAAGTATGCATGGTATAATTTCAATTCTTGTAAACTTATGAAGGGCTGTTTTGTGACCCAGTATATGATCTATATATACTGGAGATCAGTATATATAGATCATATATATATACTGGAGATATATATATGGAGAATGTTCCATGTGCACTCGAGAAGAAAGTATATTCTGTTGCTTTGGGATGAAGAGTTCTAAATATATCTGTCAAGTCCATCTGATCCAATGTATCATTCAGGGCCCTTGTTTCTTTACTGACCATGTGTCTAGCTGATCTATCCATTTCTGTAAGTGGGGTGTTAAAGTCCCCTGCAATTACCACATTCTTATCAATAAGGTTGCTTATGTTTATGAGTAATTGTTTTATATATTTGAGGGCTCCGGTATTCGGCGCATAGACTTTTATAATTGTTAGCTCTTCCTGATGGATAGACCCTGTAATTATTATATAATGCCCTTCTTCATCTCTTGTTACAGCCTTTAATTTAAAGTCTAGTTTGTCTGATAGAAGTATGGCTACTCCAGCTTTCTTTTGGCTTCCAGTGGCATGATAAATAGTTCTCCATCCCCTCACTCTCAATCTAAAGGCGTCCTCAGATCTAAAATGAGTCTCTTGTAGACAGCAAATAGATGGGTCTTGTTTTTTTTTTATCCATTCTGATAGCCTATGTCTTTTGGTTGGCACATTTAATCCATTTACATTCAGTGTTATTATAGAAAGATACGGGTTTAGAGTCATTGTGATGTCTATATGTTTTATGCTTGTAGTGATGTCTCTGGTACTTTGTCTCACAGGATCCCACTTAGGATCTCTTGTAGGGCTGGTTTAGTGGTGACAAATTCCTTCAGTTTTTGTTTGTTTGGGAAGACCTTTATCTCTCCTTCTATTGTAAATGACAGACTTGCTGGATAAAGGATTCTTGGCTGCATATTTTTTCTGTTTAGCACACTGAAGATCTCGTGCAAATCCTTTCTGGCCTGCCAAGTTTCAAAAGAGAGATCAGTTATGAGTCTTATAGGTCTCCCTTTATATGTGAGGGCACGTTTATCCCTTGCTGCTTTCAGAATTTTCTCTTTATCCTTGTATTTTGCCAGTTTCACTATGATATGTCATGCAGAAGATCCATTCAAGTTCCGTCTGAAGGGAGTTCTCTGTGCCTCTTGGATTTCAATGCCTTTTTCCTTCCCCAGTTCAGGGAAGTTCTCAGCTATAATTTCTTCAAGTACACCTTCAGCACCTTTCCCTCTCTCTTCCTCCTCTGGGATACCAATTATGCGTATATTATTTCTTTTTAGTGTATCACTTAGTTCCCTAATTTTCCCCTCATACTCCTGGATTTTTTATCTCTCTTTCTCTCAGCTTCCTCTTTTTCCATAACTTTATCTTCTAGTTCACCTATTCTCTCCTCTGCCTCTTCAATCCAAGCTGTCGTCGTTTCCATTTTGTTTTGCATTTCGTTTAAAGCGCTTTTCAGCTCCTCGTGACTGTTCCTTAGTCCCTTGATCTCTGTAGCAAGAGATTCTCTGCTGTCCTGTATACTGTTTTCAAGCCCAGCGATTAATTTTATGACTATTATTCTAAATTCACTTTCTGTTATATTATTTAAATCCTTTTTGATCAGTTCATTAGCTGTTGTTATTTCCTGGAGATTCTTCTGAGGGGAATTCTTCCGTTTGGTCATTTTGGATAGTCCCTGGAGTGGTGAGGACCTGCAGGGCACTTCCCCTGTGCTGTGGTGTATAACTGGAGTTGGTGGGCGGGGCCGCAGTCCGACCTGATGTCTGCCCCCAGCCCACCACTGGGGCCACAGTCAGACTGGTTTGTGCCTTCTCTTCTCCTCTCCTAGGGGCAGGATTCACTGTGGGGTGGCGTGGCCAGTCTGGGCTACTTGCACACTGCCAGGCTTGTGGTGCTAGGGACCCGGCATATTAGCTGGGGTGGGTAGGCAAGGTGCATGGGGGCAGGAGGGGCAGGCTTAGCTCGCTTGTCCTTAGGTGATCCACTTCAGGAGGGGCCCTGTGGCAGCGGGAGGGAGTCAGATCCGCTGCCGGAGGTTTGGCTCCGCAGAAGCACAGAGTTGGGTGTTTGCGCGGAGCTAGAAAGTTCCCTGGCAGGAACTGGTTCCCTTTGGGATTTTGGCCAGGGGATGGGCGGGGGAGATGGCGCTCGAGAGCACCTTTGTTCCCCACCAAACTGAGCTCTGTCATCCAGGGGCTCAGCAGCTCTCCCTCCCTTTGTCCTCCAGCCTTTCCGCTTTCTGAGCAGAGCTGTTAACTTATGATCTCCCAGACGCTAAGTCACACTTGCTGTGAGAACACAGTCCGTCAGGCCCCTCCGCTTTTGCCAGCCAGACTCGGGGGCTCTGCTTGGCCAGCGAGCTGCCCCTCCACCCCAACTCCCTCCCGCCAGTCTGTGAAGCACGCACCGCCTCACAGCCCTTCCTACCCTCTTCCGTGGGCCTCTCATCTTCACTTGGCTCCGGAGACTCCGTTCTGCTAATCCTCTGGCAGTTTTCTGGGTTATTTAGGCAGGTGTAGGTGGAATCTACGTGATCAGCAGGATGCGCGGTGAGCCCAGTGTCCTCCTATGCCGTCATCTTCCCTCTCTCCTATTTTATTTTTAAAACTGTTTTTAATTTTTATTTTATTATATTTACATCCAAATTAGTTAGCATATAGTGCAACAATGATTTCAGCAGTAGATTCCTTAGTGTCCCTTACCCATATAGCCAATCCCCTCCCACACACCCCCATAACCCTCTTTTTGTTTTCCATATTTATGAGTCTCTTCTGTTTTGTCCCCCGCCCTGTTTTTATATTATTTTTGTTTTCCTTCACTTATGTTCATCTGTTTTTTCTCTTAAAGTCCACATATGAGTGAAGTCACATGATTTTTGTCTTTCTCTGACTGACTAATTTCACTTAGCATAATATCCTCTGGTTCCATCCATGTAGTTGCAAATGGCGAGATTTCATTCTTTGTGATTGCCGAGTAATACTCCATTGTATATATATATACCACCTTTTCTTTATCCATTCATCCATCAATGGACATTGGGGCTCTTTCCATACTTTGGATATTGTTGATAGTGCTGCTATAAACATGGGGTGCATGTATTCCTTTGAAACAGCACACCTATATTCTGTGGATAAGTGCCTAGTAGTGCAATTGCTGGGTCGTAGGGTAGTTATATTTTTAGCTTTTGAGGAACCTCCATACTGTTTTTCAGCATGGCTGCACCAGTTTGCATTCCCACCAACAATGCAACAGAGATCCTCTTTCTCTGCAGCCTCGCCACCATCTGTTGTTGCCTGAGTTGTTAACGTTAGCCATTCTGACAGGTGTAAGGTGGTATCTCATGGTGGTTTTGGTTTGTATTTCCCTGATGATGAGTGATGTTGAGCATTTTCTCATGTGTTGGTTTGCCATCTGGATGTCTTCTTGAGAGAAGTGTCTCTTCATGTCTTTTGCTCATTTCTTCACTGGATTCTTTGTTTTTTTTTTGGGTGTTGAGTTTGATAAATTCTGTATAGATTTTGGATACTAACCCTTAATCTGATATGTGATTTGCAAATATATTCTCCCATTCTGTCGGTTGCCTTCTAGTTTTGCTGATTGTTTCCTTCACTGTGCAGAAGCTTTTTTATTTTGATGAGGTCCCAGTAGTTCATTTTTGCTTTTTTTTCCCTTGCCTCCAGAGACGTGTTGAATAAGAAATTGCTGCGGGCAAGATCAAAGAGGTTTTTGCCTGCTTTCTCCTTGAGGATTTTGATGGCTTCCTGTCTTACATTGAGGTCTTTCATCCACTTTGAGTTTATTTTTGTGTACGGTGTAGGAAAGTGGTCCAGGTTCCTTCTTCTGTATGTCGCTGTTCAGTTTTCCTAGCACCACTTGCTGAAGAGACTGTCTTTATTCCATTGGATATTCTTTCCTGCTTTGTCAAAGATCAGTTGGCTGTATGTTTGTGGGTCCATTTCTGGGTTCTCTGTTCTGTTCCATTGATCTGGGTGTCTGTTCTTGTGCCAGTACCATACTGTCTTGATAGTTACAGCTTTGTACTAATAGTTTGAAGTCTGGGATTGTGATGCCTCCTGCTTTGGTTTTCTTTTTCAGGATTGCTTTCGCTCTTCAGGGTCTTTTCTGATTCCATACAAATTTTAGGATTATCTGTTTGTCGCGGCCGGCGCAACAAACACCGAGGTCAGGGTCCTGAGGGTAGGGGAATGCAAGAAAAAAAAGAGAGAAGAGAAAGTTTGGGAACAGGAGGGTCCCCTGGGCTGATGGCCCAAGTGACAGCTTTATTGTTGCTGTACACAATCTTTTATAACCAGATTCTTATGGGTTAGGTCATTCTAAGAATAAACAGGTTTCACATAATTGCTGCCCACCAAAACATTTAGTTCTGTGTTTCTTGTGCATTTTCTAGACAGGTCACCGACCTTGTTGATAGGATTGCTAGCAAAACACAATTCCCATGTTTGTTTCTATCTGACTCGGGGTAGAAAAAGGGAGGTAGCATTACTGCCAACACCTGCAGACCACAGGCTTCAGGAATTAACTTTCTCAGCCTTGACAAGGCTTTCGTATGCCCTTGAGAGTGGGGGAATGGGAGGGGGAACCACCGGGTTGGCTTGAGTCAACAGGGAACGTTGCTCGACCGGTCTCATCCTGGCGCCGGGGCCCAGCCTCCCACATGAATGGGAGGGGGGACCACAGGGTTGGCTTGAGTCAACGGGGAACATTGCTCGACCCAGTCTCAGCCTGGCACCGGGGCCCGGCCCCCCACATCTGTTCTAGCTCTGTGAAGAATGCTGGTGTTATTTTGATAAGGATCGCATTGAATATGTAGATTGCTTTGGGTAGTATCGACACTTTAACAATATTTGTTCTTCCTAACCAGGAGCATGGAATCTTTTTCCATTTTTTTGTGACTTCTTCAATTTCTTTCATCAGCTTTCTATAGTTTTCAGTGTATAGATTTGTCACCTCTTTGGTTAGATTTATTCCTAGGTATTTTATGGTTTCTTGTGTAATTATAAATGGGATCGATTCCTTGATTTTTCTTTCTGTCACTTCATTGTTGGTGTATAGGAATACAGCCGATTTCTGTGCATTGATTTCATATCCTGCAACATTGCTGAATTCATGAATCAATTCTAGCAGTTTTTTGGTGGAATCTTTTGGGTTTTCCATGTAGAGTATCATGTCATCTGTGAAGAGTGAACGTTTGACCTCCTCCTGGCCAATTTGGATGCATTTTATTTCTTTGTGTTGTCTGATTGCAGAGGCTGACTTCCAACACTATATTGAATAACAGTGGCGAAGAGTGGACATCCCTGTCTTGTTCTTGACCTTAGGGGGAAAGCTCTCAGTTTTTCCCCATTGAGGATGATATTAGCATTGTGTCACTCATATATGGCTTTTATGATCTCGAGGTATGCTCCATCTATCCCTACCTTCTTGAGGGTTTTTATCAAGAAAGGATGCTGTATGTTGTCAAATGCTTTTCTGCATCTATTGAGAGGATCGTGTGGTTATTGTCCTTTCTTTTATTGATATGATGAATCACATTAATTGTTTCGTGGATGTTGAACCAGCCTTGCATCCCAGGTATAAATCCCACTTGGTCGTGGTGAATAATTTTTTTAGTGTATTGGTGGATCCGGTTGGCTAATATCTTGTTGAGGATTTTTGCATCCATGTTCATCAGGGAAATTGGTCTATAGTTCTCCTTTTTAGTGGGGTCTCTGTCTGGTTTTGGAATCAAGGTAATGCTGGCTTCATAGAAAGAGTTTGGATCTTTTCTTCCATTTCTACTTTCTGGAACACCTTCAAGAAAATAGGTGTCAACTCTTCCTTAAATGTTTGGTAGAATTCCCCTGGAAAGCCATCTGGCCCCGGACTCTTGTTATTTGGCAGATTTTTGATTACTAATTTGATTTCCTTACTGGTTATGAGTCTGTTCAAATTTTCTATTTCTTCCTGTTTCAGTTTTGGTAGTGTATATGTTTCTAGGAATTTGTCCATTTCTTCCAGATTGCCCATTTTATTGGCATATAATTGCTCATAATATTCTCTTATTATTGTTTTTATTTCTGCTGTGTTGGTTGTGAGCTCGCCTCTTTCATTCTTGATTTTACTTATTTGGGTCCTTTCCTTTTTTTTTTTTTCTTTTTGATCAAACTGGCTAGTTGTTTATCAATTTTGTTAATTCTTTCAAAGAACCAGTTTCTGGTTTCAGTAATCTGTTCTACTGTTTTTTTTTTGTTTTGTTTTGTTTTTGTTTTTTTTTGGTTTCGATAGCATTAATTTCTTCTCTAATCTTTATTATTACCTGTCTTCTGCTGTTTTGGGGTTTTATTTGCTGTTCTTTTTCCAGCTCCTTAAGGCGTAAGGTTAGGTTGTGTATCTGAGCTCTTTCTTCCTTCTTTAGGAAGGCCTGGATTGCTATATACTTTCCTGTTATGACAGCCTTTGCTGCATCCCAGAGGTTTTGGGTTGTGCTGTTATCATGTTCATTGGCTTCCATATACTTTTTAATTTCCTCTTTAACTTCTTGGTTAGCCCATTCATTCTTTAGTAGGATGTTCTTCAGTCTCCAAGTATTTGCTACATTTCCAAATTTTATCTTGTGGTTGAGTTCGAGTTTCATAGTGTTGTGGTCACAAATATGCATGGTATGATCTCGATCTTTTTGTACTTACTTAGGGCTGACTTGTGTCCCAGTATATGGTCTATTCTGGAGAACGTTCCATGTGCACTGGAGAAGAATGGATATTCTGATGCTTTAGGATGAAATGTTCTGAATATATCTGTTAAGTCCATTTGGTCAGTGTGTCATTCAAAGCCATTGTTTCCTTGTTGATTTTTTGATTAGATGATCTGTCTATTTCTGTGAGTGGGGTGTTGAAGTCTCCTACTATTATGGTATTACTATCAAAGAGTTTCTTTATGTTTGTGATTAATCGATTTATATATTTGGGTGCTTTCACATTTGGTGCATTAGTGTTTACAATTGTTAGGTCTTCTTGGTGGATAGACCCCTTGATTATGATATAATGCCCTTCTACATCTCTTGATACAGTCTTTATTTTAAAGTCTAGATTGTCTGATATAAGTATGGCTACTCCAGCGTTCTTTTGTTGACCATTAGCATGATAGATGGTTCTCCATTCCCTTATTTTCAATCTGAAGGTGTCTTTAGGTCTAAAGTGGGTCTCTTGTGAACAGCATATAGATGGATCTTGTTTTCTTATCTATTCTGTTACCCTATGTCTTTTGATTGGAGCATTGAGTCCTTTGACAGTTAGAGTAAGTACTGAAAGCTATGAATTTTTTGCCATTTTGATGCTTGTAGAGTTCGAGTTTCTGGTGGTGTTCTCTGGTCCTTTCTAATCTTTGTTGCTTTTGATATATATATATATATATATATATATATATATGACATTTATCATATATATATATTATATATATTTCATATTTTTACTCTTTTCTCCCCTCAGAGAGTCCCCGTTAAAATTTCTTGCAGGGCTGGTTTAGTGGTCACAAACTCCTTTAATTTTTGTTTGTGTGGGAAACTTTGTATCTCTCCTTCTATTTTGAATGACAGCCTTGCTGGTTAAAGAATTCTTGGCTGCATATTTTTCTGATTCAGCGCATTGAATATATCCTGCCACTCCTTTCTGGCCTGCCAAGTTTCTGTGGATAGGTCTGCTGCAAACCTGATCTGTCTTCCCTTGTAGGTTAGGGACTTTTTTCCCTTGCTGCTTTCATGATTCTCTCCTTGCCTGAGTATTTTGTGAATTTGACTATGATATGCCTTGTTGATGGTTGGTTTTTGTTGAATATAATGGGGGTCCTCTGTGCTTCCTGGATTTTGATGTCTGTGTCTTTCCCCAGGTTAGGAAAGTTTTCCACTATGATTTGCTCACATAACCCTTCTACCCCTATTTCTCTCTCTTCCTCTTCTAGGACCCTTATGATTGTGACGTTGTTCCTTTTTAATGAGTCACTGATGTCTCTAATTCTTAAATTGTGCTCTTTTGCCTTAATCTCCCTCTTTTTTTCTGCTTCACTATGCTCTATAAGTTTGTCCTTTATATCACTGATTCTCTGTTCTGCCTCATCCATCCTTGCCGCCTCTGCATCCATCCATGATTGCAGCTCAGTTATAGCATTTTTAATTTCATTCTGACTATTTTTTACTTCCTTTTTCTCTGCAGAAAGGGATTCTAATCCATTTTCGACTCCAGCTAGCATTCTTATTATCGTGATTCTAAATTCTGGTTCAGACATCTTTCTTGTATCTGTGTTGGTTAAATCCCTGTCCGTTGTTTCTTTGTGCTCTTTCTTTTGGGGTGAATTCCTTCATTTTGTCATTTTGAAGGAAGAAAAGGAATTAATGAGGTAGAAAAATTAAAATTAAAAAAAATTAAAATTAAAAAATATTAAAATTAAAAAATTAAACACACACACATACGAAATCTAATAAATGATGCTAGATCCTAGGTGTGTTTTGGTCTGGGTGTTGAAAGTGGTTTGACAGATTAGAGAAAAAAAAGGTGGGGGGAGGAAATCATTTGAGAGTTTGAAAAAATGATTACACTGAAGTAGACTAAAATGAAATGATAGGAGTAAAATAGAATTTGAAAAATTTACACAAAAGTAAAAAATATAGTAGGAAAAAAATTAAAGAAAAGTATTTTAATAGAAATTGAAGGTAAAAATGATGTTTTTCACTTTCTGCATTCAAGAAAAAGAAAAGAAATGAAGTAGAGGAAAAAGAAAACAAGGAAATCGTTTGAAAACTTGAAAAGGTGAATACACTGAAGTAGACTAAAATAGAATGATGGAAGTAAGGTAGAACTTGAAAAAAATTACACAAAAGTAAAAAATATAGTAATAAAAATTAAAGAAAAATATTTTTAATAAAAATTGAAAATAAAAATGAATTTCTTTCTGTATTCAAGAAAAAGAATAGTGTAAAAGAGAAAAAAAAAGAAAATGGAATAGGTGGACCTGCTAACAGATTGAAATAGGACTGAAATTATTTTGTTTTCCCCTAGAAGTCAGACTATGTAGTGCAATATAGTTCATAAACTAAGTAGGCGGTGAGACTTGTGTTCTTGAGGAGCGAGGTTGGCCCAGTTGGTCAGGGCTCAGCATAACAGCTTCATTCTCCATTTGATGGTGCCACTAGCCCACTGGGGTGGACTGCTGCGGCACTCATAGGTGCCTATGTGCATGTAAGTGGTGAAAGTGGTGTCACCCAACTACTCAGTCTCTAGTATGGGAACTCAGTTCTCTCCCATCCACAATCACTCACCCATCCTCTGTTTTCAGCGTTCGTCCACTCCCCACTTCTTCACTGTCCGTGACCAAGGCTAAGGCAGTACCTCCCTCCTGAGTCTTGTCTGAGATGCAGCTGTTCTCCCTGCCCTGTGTTTCTGAAGGACTGTGGGATTTACCTATTCCACCCCTCTGTGGGAGGGTCTCATCGAGCAATGGACAAACAATGGCCAAATGTCAGATGCACCCAGGAACGCTTGCTGGATCCTGCTGCTGCCAGAGCCCCAAGACTGTGGCCAGGTGCCAGCCCACCCCAGAAAAAGTTTGCAAGATAGTGTAGCAGCAGCTTTTCAGGGATTATGGAAAATCACAACACACATCTGGCACCAGGCTTCACCCTTAATGACCTTGTTCCAGCACCAGCCAATGTGGTCATTTTCTGAGGTCTGTTGGGACCAGGTGGTTTCAACAGTCTCTACCAATTGTGCTCCCAGCAGTGGAACCGCTTTTCCCCTTTGGCCCGAGAACCCCCCGGACCCTGCTCTGTTCCTGGGGATTTGCCCTTCCCACCAGAGCACGGCCAAGTATCAAACTGCATGGTTGCAGACTTTGTGCTCCCCTTGTTTACAGTCTTAATGGAATTTAAACCCTCTCCTTTCTTCTTTCTCCTTTCTCCATTTTTAGTTTAGTCCCTGTGGCTGTGTCCAATTTTCCACTTTCTCTCCAGCTGCTTTTGGGGAGGGGTGCTTTTCCCATATTCTCCCCTCCCCCCAGTCTCTGTCCTCTCTCTGCCTGCAAAAGCAGCTCCCTGACTACCACAGGTTTCTCTCTCCCCAAGTTCACCTCTCTGCACCACTTACCTGCTGAATTCTGTGGTTCAGGTTGTGCATATTGTTGTGTTAATCCTGCAATCAGTTTTCTAGGTGTGTAGGATGGTTTAGTGTTGATCTGGCTGTATTTCATGGATGCAAGACACACAGAAAACTTCCATGCTGTTCCACCATCTTAGCTCCCCCCACCCTAGACTATTAGATTTTAAACCAAAGACTATAGCAAGAGATGAATAAGGGCATTACATCATACTTAAGAAGTCTATCCATCAGGAAGATATAACAATTATAAATATTTATGCCCTCAATTTGGAACACCCAAAAAATACAAATCAATCAATAACAAACATAAAGAAACTCATTGATAACAATACAATAATAGTTGGGGACTTTAACAACACACTTACATACTTATGGACATATTATCTAAGTAGAAAATCAACAAGGAAACAGTAGCTTTGAATGACACATTAGACCAGATGGACTTAACAGATATATTCAGAACATTTCTTCCTAAAGCAGCAGAATACACATTATTTTCAAGTTCACATGGAATAATCTCCAAAATAGATCACATACTGGATCATAAATCAGCCCTCAACAAGCACAAAAAGACTGATATCATATCATGCATATTTTTATACCACAACACTATGAATCTTGAAGTAAAATACAAGAAAAAATTTGGAAACACTAAGAATACATGAAGGTTAAAGAATACATTACTAAAGAAAGAATGGGCTAACCAGGAAATTAAAGAAGAAATTTTTAGAAAGTACATTGGAGCAAATAAAAATGAATACATGACAGTCAAAACCCTTTTGGATGAAGCAAGGCAGTCCTCAGAAGGAAGTATATTGCAATACAGGCCTATATCAAGAAACAAGAAAAGTCTCAAATACACAACCCAACCTTACATCTAAAGCAGCTAGAAAAGGAACAACAAGAAAGCCTAAAACATGAAGAATAAGGAAAATAAAGATTAGAGCAGAAATAAATAATATAGAAACAAAAAAGTACATAGGTAAATAAAACTAAGAACTGGTTCTTAGAAAGAATTAATAAAATTGATACCCTCCTAGCCAGACTATTCAAAAAGAAAAGAGAAAAGACACAAATTAATAAAATCATAAATGAAAGAGGATATATCATGCTCAACACCACAGAAATACAAATAAT
Source organism: Neofelis nebulosa (assembly GCF_028018385.1). Classification (NCBI taxonomy): domain Eukaryota; kingdom Metazoa; phylum Chordata; class Mammalia; order Carnivora; family Felidae; genus Neofelis; species Neofelis nebulosa. The sequence continues at coordinate 38,602,604 of NC_080784.1, read as the reverse complement.
TATAAGAGAAGATTATGAAACTTATATGCCAAAATGTGGGGCAGTATGGAAGAAATGGGCAAATTCCTAGAAGCATACAAACTACCAAAACTGGAACAGGAATAAATAGAAAATTTGAACAGACCCATAATCAACAAGAAATCAGTAATGAATCAGTAATCAAAAAATCTCCCAAAATCAAAAGTCCAGGGCCAGATGCATTCCCAAGGGAAATCTATCACACATTTTAAGAAGAGTTAATACCTATTCTTCTCAAATTGATCCAAAGAATAGAAGTGGAGGGAAAACTTCCAAACTCCTTCTATGAATCCAGCATTACCTTGATTCAAAACCAGACTAAAACCACAGTAAAAAGAATTACAGACCAATATGCCTGATGAACATGGATACAAAAATTCTCAACAAAATACTAGAAAATCAAATCCAACAGTACATTAAAATAATCATTCAGCACGATCAAGTGGGATTTATTCCTGAGCTGCAGGGCTGATTCAATGTTTGCAAGTCAGTGAATGCAATACTCCACATTAATAAAAGAAAGCATAAGAACTATAGGATCTTTTCAGTAGATACATAAATAGCATTAGACAAAATAAAAAATCCATTTTTGGTAAAAACCCTCAACAAAGTAGGAACAGAGAGAACATACCTCAATATCATAAAGGCCATATATGAAAGACCCACAGCTAATATAATCCTCAATGGGGTAAGAGACTCTTAAGAACTGAGAACAAACTAAGGGTAGATGGGGGTTGGGGGAGGGGAAAGTAGGTGACGGGCAGGGAAAAGGGCACTTGTTGGGATGAGCACTGGGTGTTGTATGGAAACCAGTTTGAAAATAAATTATATTTTTTAAAAATACTCAATGGGGGAAAAACTGATAACTTTCCTCCTAAGGTCAGGAACAAGACGGGGTTGTCCAATCTCATCATTACTATTTAACATTGTACTGAAAGTCCTATCCTCAGCAATCACACAGTGAAAATACTTAAAAGGCATCCAAATAGGCAAGGAATAAGTCAAATTTTTACTATTTGCAGATGTCATGATGCTCTGTGTAGAAAACCAGAAAAAAAAAACATAAAAAGAAACAAACTCAACTAAAAAATTACTGGAACTGATAGAAGAAGTTAGTAAATTTGCACAATACAAAATCAATGTTCAGAAATCTGTTGCATTTCTATACATCTATAATGAAACAGCAGAAAGAGAAATCAAGGAATCAATCCCATTTACAACTGCATCAAAAACCATAAGTTACCTAGGAACAAACTTAAACAGTGGTAAAAGACCTGTAAGTTGAAAACTATAGAAATCTTATGAAAGAAATTGAAGGTTACACAAAGAATTGAAAAACATTCTATGTTCATGGATCTGAAGAACAAATATTGTTAAAATATATACACTGCCCAAAGCAGTCTACACATTCAATGCAATTCCTGTCAAAATATCACCAGAATTTTTCACAAAGCTAGCACAAATAATCCCAAAATTTGTATGGAACCAGAAAAGATCTCAAATAGCCAATGTGATGTTGAAAAAGGAAAGCAAAGTGGAAGGCATCACAATTCCTGACTTCAAGCTGTATTTTTTATTTTTTTGCTTATTGGGTAGGATATTTATTTATTTATTTATTTATTAATATGAAATTTATTGTCAAATTGCTTTTGATACAACACCCAGTGCTCATCCCAAAAGGTGCCCTCCTCATACCCATCACTCACCCTCTCCTCCCTTCCACCCCCCATCAACCCTCAGTTTGTTCTCAGTTTTTAAGAGTCTCTTATGTTTTGGTTCCCTCCCTCTCTAACCTCTTTTTTTTTCCTTCCCCTCCCCTATGGTCTTCTGTTAAGTTTCTCAGGATCCACATAAGAGTGAAAACACAATATCTGTCTTTCTCGGTATGACTTATTTCACTTAGTGTAACACTCTCCAGTTCCATCCACTTTGCTACAAAAGGCCATATTTCATTCTTTCTCATTGCCATGTAGTATTCTATTGCGTATATAATTTCTTTATCCATTCATCACAATTTCTTTATCACAATTTCTTTATCCATTCATCAGTTGATGGACATTTTGGCCCTTTCCATAATTTGGCTATTGTTGAGAGTGCTGCTATAAATATTGGGGTTCAAGTGCCCCTATGCATCAGTACTCCTGTATCCCTTGAGTAAATTCCTAGCAGTCTATGGCTGGGTCACAGGGTGGGTGTATTTTTAATTTTTTGAGGAACCTCCACACTGTTTTCCAGAGCGGCTGCACCAGTTTGCATTCCCACCAACAGTGCAAGAGGATTCCCGTTTCTCCACATCCTCCCCAGCATCTATAGTCTCCTGATTTGTTCATTTTGGCCACTCTGACTGGTGTGAGGTGATATCTGAGTGTGGTTTTGATTTGTATTTCCCTGATGAGGAGTGACGTTGAGCATCTTTTCATGTGCCTGTTGGCCATCCGGATGTCTTCTTTAGAGAAGTGTCTATTCATGTTTTCTGCCCATTTCTTCACTGGATTATTTGTTTTTCAGATGTGGAGTCTGGTGAGCTATTTATACATTTTGAATACTAGCCCTTTGACCAATATGTGCAGAAGTTTTTATCTTCATGAGGTTCCAATAGTTCATTTTTGCTTTTAATTCCCTTGCTTTTGGGGATGTGTCAAGTAAGAAGTTGCTACAGCTGAGGTCAGAGAGTTTTTTTTCCTGCTTTCTCCTCTAGGGTTTTGATGGTTTCCTGTCTCACATTCAGGTCCTTTATCCATTTTGAGTTTGTTTTTGTGAATGGTGTAAGGAAGTGGTCTAGTTTCATCTTTCTGCATGTTGCTGTCCAGTTCTCCCAACACCATTTGTTAAAGAGACTGTCTTTTTTCCATTGGATGTTCTTTCCTGCTTTGTCAAAGATGAGTTGGCCATACGTTTGTGGGTCTAGTTCTGGGGTTTCTATTCGATTCCATTGGTCTATGTGTCTGTTTTTGTGCCAATACCATGCTGTCTTGATGATGACAGCTTTGTAGTAGAGGCTAAAGTCTGGGATTGTGATGCCTCCTGCTTTGGTCTTCTTCAAAATTACTTTGGCTATTCGGGGCCTTTTGTGGTTCCATATGAATTTTAGGATGGCTTGTTCTAGTTTCGAGAAGAATGCTGGTGCAATTTTGATTGGGATTGCATTGAATGTGTAGATAGCTTTGGGTAGTATTGACATTTTGACAATATTTATTCTTCCAACCCATGAGCATGGAATGTTTTTCCATTTCCTTATATCTTCTTCAATTTCCTTCATAAGCTTTCTATAGTTTTCAGCATACATATCTTTTACATCTTTGGTTAGATTTATTCCTAGGTATTTTATGCTTCTTGGTACAATTGTGAATGGGATCAGTTTCTTTATTTGTCTTTCTGTTGCTTCACTGTTAGTGTATAAGAATGCAACTGATTTATGTACATTGATTTTGTATCCTGCAACTTTGCTGAATTCATGTATCAGTTCTAGCAGACTTTTGGTGGAATCTATCGGGTTTTCCATGTATACTATCATGTCTTCTGCAAAAAGTGAAAGCTTAACTTCATCTTTGCCAATTTTGATGTCTTTGATTTCCTTTTGTTGTCTGATTGCTGATGCTAGAACTTCCAACACTATGTTAAACAACAGCAGTGAGAGTGGACATCCCTGTCGTGTTCCTGATTTCAAGGAGAACGCTCTCAGTTTTTCCCCATTGAGGATGATACTAGCTGTGGGCTTTTCATAAATGGCTTTTATGATGTTTAAATATGTTCCTTCTATCCCGACTTTCTCGAAGGTTTTTATTAAGAAAGGATGCTAAATTTTGTCAAATGCTTTTTCTGCATCAATTGACAGGATCATATGGTTCTTATCTTTTCTTTTATTAATGTGATGTATCACATGATTGATTTGTGAATGTTGAACCAGCCCTGCAGCCCAGGAATGAATCCCACTTGATCATGGTGAATAATTTTTTTTACATGCTGTTGAGTTCGATTTGCTAGTATCTAATTGAGAATTTTTGCATCCGTATTCATCAGGCATATTGGCCTGTAGTTCTCTTTTATTACTGGGTCTCTGTCTGGTTTAGGAATCAAAGTAATTCTGGCTTCATAGAATGAGTCTGGAAGTTTTCCTTCCCTTTCTATTTTTTGGAATAGCTTGAGAAGTTTAGGTATTATCTCTCCTTTAAATGTCTGGTAGAACTCCCCAGGGAAGCCATCTGGTCCTGGACTCTTATTTGTTGGGAGATTTTTGATAACTGATTCAATTTATTCACTGGTTATGGGTCTGTTCAAGCTTTCTATTTCCTTCTGATTGAGTTTTGGAAGTGTGTGGGTGTTTGGAATTTGTCCATTTCTTCCAGGTTGTCCAATTTGTTGGCATATAGTTTTTCATAGTATCCCCTGGTAATTGCTTGTATATCTGAGGGATTGATTGTAATCATTCCATTTTCATTCATGATTTTATCTATTTGGGTCATCTCCCTTTTCTTCTTGAGAAGCCTGGCTAGAGGTTTGTCAATTTTGTTTATTTTTTCAAAAAACCAACTCTTGGTTCCCTTGATCTGCTCTACAGTTTTTTTTTTTTTTTTAGATTCTATATTGTTTATTTCTGCTCTGATCTTTATTATTTCTCTTCTTCTGCTGGGTTTAGGCTGTCTTTGCTGTTCTGCTTCTATTTCCTTTAGGTGTGCTGTTAGATTTTGTATTTGGGATTTTTCTTGTTTCTTGAGATAGGCCTGGATTGCGATGCATTTTCCTCTCAGGACTCCCTTCGCTGCATCCCAAAGCGTTTGGGTTGTTGTATTTTCATTTTCATTTGTTTCCAAATATTTTTTTAATTTCTTCTCTAATTGCCTGGTTGACCCATTCATTCTTTACTAGGGTGTTCTTTAACCTCCATGCTTTTGGAGGTTTTCCAGACTTTTTCCTGTGGTTGATCTCAAGCTTCATAGCATTGTGGTCTGAAAATATGCATGGTATGATTTCAATTCTTGTATACTTATGAAGGGCTGTTTTGTGACCCAGTATGTGATCTATCTGGAGAATGTTCCACGTGCACTCGAGAAGAAAGTATATTCTGTTGCTTTGGGATGTAGAGTTCTAAGTATATCTGTCAAGTCCAACTGATCCAATGTATCATTCAGAGCCCTTGTTTCTTTATCAATCCTGTTTCTAGCTGATCCATCCATTGTTGTAGGTGGAGTATTAAAGTCCCCTGCAATTACCACATTCTTGTCAATAAGGTTGCTTAAATTTGTGAGTAGTTGTTTTATATATTTGGAGGCTCCTGTATTTGGTGCATAGACATTTATAATTGTTAACTCTTCCTGATGGATAGACCCTGTAATTATTATATAATGCCCTTCTTCATCTCTTGTTACAGCCTTTAATTTAAAGTCTAGTTTGTCTGATATAAGTATGGCTACTACAGCCTTCTTTTGACTTCCAGTGGCATGATAAAGAGTTCTCCATCCCCTCACTTTCAATCTGAAGGTGTCCTCAGGTCTAAAATGAGTCTCTTGTAGACAGAAAATAGATGGGTCTTGTTTTTTTTTTATCCATTCTGATACCCTATGTATTTTGGTTGGAGCATGTAGTCCATTTACATTCAGTGTTATTATAGAAAGATATGAGTTTAGAGTCATTGTGATGTCCATAGGTTTCATGCTTGTAGTGATGTCTCTGGTACTTTGTCTCACAGGACCCCCTTAGGACCTCCTGTAGGGCTGGTTTAGTGGTGATGAATTCCTTCAGTTTTTGTTTGGGAAGACCTTTATCTCTTATTCTATTCTAAATGACAGACTTGCTGGATAAAGGATTCTCAGCTGCATTTTTTTTTTTTATGTTCATCACATTGAAGATCTCCCTGCCAGTCCTTTCTGGCCTTCCAAGTTTCAGTAGATAGATCAGTCACTAGTCTTATCAGTCTCCCTTTATATGTTAGAACATGTTATCCCTAGCTGCTTTTGGAATGTTCTCTTTATCCTTGTATTTTGCCAGTTTCACTATGATATGTTGTGCAGAAGATCGATTCAAGTTACGTCTGAAGAGAGTTCTCTGTACCTCTTGGATTTCAATGGCTTTTTCCTTCCCCAGATCTGGGAAGTTCTCAGCTATGTTTTCTTCAAGTATACCTTCAGCACCTTTCTCCCTCTCTTCCTCCTCTGGAATCCCAATTATGCGTATGTTATTACGTTTTATCACATCACTTAGTTCTCTAATTTTCCTCTCATACTCCTGGATTTTTTTTATCTCTCTTTTTCTCAGCTTCCTCTTTTTCCATAATTTTATCTTCTAATTCACCTATTCTCTCCTCTACCTCTTCAATCTGAGCTGTGGTCACCTCCATTTTATTTTGCAGCTCATTTATAGCATTTTTTAGCTCCTCCTGACTGTTTCTTAGTCCCTTGATCTCTGTAGTAATAGATTCTCTATCCTGTATACTTTTTTCAAGCCCAGCGATTAATTTTATAACTATTATTCTGAATTCATTTTCTGTTATATTGTTTGAATTGTTTTTGATCAGTTCGTCAGCTGTCACTACTTCCTGGAGTTTCTTTTGAGGAGAAACTCAAAAGTTTCATCATTTTGGATAGTCCCTGGAGTGGTGCAGAACTGCAGGGCTCTTCCTCTGTGCTGTCTGGAGTAACTTGCATTGGTGGGTGGGGCCGCAGTCAGACCTGATGTCTGCCCCCAGCTCACCGCTGGGGCCACAGATTGGTGTGTACCTTATCTTCCCCTCTCCCAGAGGCAGGACTCACTGTGGATTGGTGTGACTGCTGTCTGGGCTACTTGCACACTCCCAGGCTTGCAGTGCTGCTTCTATGGGGTCTAGCATATTAGCTGGGGTGGATCCGCAAGGTGCACAGCAGTGGGAGAGGCAAACTCAGCTTTGCCTTTGGTGGTCCACTTCTGGAGGGGTCTTGTGGTACCAGGAGGGAGGCAGACCTTCGGAGTGATGGATCCACAGAAGCACAGTGTTGGGTGTTTGCGCGGTGCAAGCAAGTTCCGTGATGGGAATCCCTTTGGGATTTTGGCTGGGGGATGGGCAAGGGAGATGGCGGTTCTCAGCACCTTTGTTCCCTGGCAAGCTGAGCTCTGTCCTCCAGGGCTCAACAACTCTCCCTCCCATTGTCCTCTAGCCCTCCCACTCTCCAAGCTGAGCTGTTGACTTATAACATTCCAGATGTTAAGTCCCGCTGGCTGTCAGAACAGACTCCATCCAGCCCCTCCGCTTTTGGAAGCCAGATGTGGGGGTTCTGCCTTGCAGGGAGGGCTGCCCTTCCACTGCCCCGGCTCCCTTCTGCCAGTCCCTGTAGCAGGCACCGCCTCTCTGCCCTTCCTACCCTATTCTGTGGGACTCTTGTCTATGCTTGGCTCCAAAGAATCCATTCTGCTAGTCTTCTGGTGGTTTTCTGGGTTATTTAGGCAGATGTGGGTGGAATCTAAGCGATCATCAGGACGTAGTGAGCCCAGCGTCCTCCTATGCCACCATCTTCTGGGGGAAAAACAAACAAACAAACAAACAAAAAAGAAAAATATTTCAAGCTGTATTACAAAGCTTGGAATCATCAAGACAGTATGGTACTGGTAGGAAAAACAGATGCATAGATCAATGGTACAGAAGAGGAAACCCAGGAATGAATCCATAACTATATGTTCAACTAGTCTTCAACAAAACAGGAAAGAATATCCAATGAAAAAAAAACACAGTCTCTTCAAAAAAAAAAACGGTGTTGAGAAAACTGGACAGCAGCATGCAGAAGAATGAAACTGGACCACACACAAAAGAACACCACATACAAAAAGAAATTTAAAACGGATGAAAGACTTAAATTTGAGACAGGAAACCGTCAAAATCCTGGAAAACAGAGGGAGCAACCTTTTTGACCTTGGCCATAGCACCTTCTTACTAGACACATCTCTGGAGGCAAGGGAAACAAAAGCAAAAATGAACTATTGGGGCTTCATCAAGATAAAAATCTTCTATATAACAAAGGAAATAATCAACAAAACTAAAAAAAAAGCCTTGAAATGTTAGAAGATATTTGCAAATGATATATCAAATAAAGGGCTAGTATCCAAAATATACTAAGAACTTACAAAATTCAACACCCCAAAAATTAATATTTCTCTAAAAAAAGGCATGCAGATTGCTAACAGACACGTGAAAAAATCCTCAACATCACTTATCATCAGGGAAATACAAATCAAAACTACAATGAGATATGACCTCACACTTGTCTGAATAACTAAAATTAATGACACAGGAAACAACAGATGTTGGTGAGGCTATGGAGAAAAGGGAATCCTCTTACACTGTTGGTGGGAATGCAAACTGGTGCAGCCTCTCTGGAGAACAGTATGGAAGTTCCTCAAAAAGTTAAAAATATAACTACCTTATAAACCAGCAATGTGCTACTAGGTATTTATCCAAAGGACACAAAAATAGAGACTGAAAGGGGCACATGCAACCAATGTTTATAGCAGCACTATTGACAATTGCCAAATTATGGAAACACCTCAAATGTCCATTGATTCATGAATGAAGTAGATGTGATACACACACACACACACACACACACACACCGGAATATTACTCAGTACTGAAAGGAATGAAATCTTGTCATTTGCAATGACATGGGTAGAGCTAGAGTGTATTATGCTAAGGGAAGTAAGTGAGTCAGAGAAAGACAAATACCATATGATTTCACTCATATGTGGAATTTAAAAAACAAAATAAATTAACATATGAGAAAGAAAAAAAATAAATATGAAGGCAAACCATAAGAGAGATTCATAAATATAAAGATCAAACTGAGGGTTGCTAGAGAAGAGTTGGGTGAGAGGATGGACTAAATGAGTGATGGGTATTAAGGTGGCACTTTTGTAATGAACACTGGGTGTACATGTAAGTGATGAATCACTAAATTCTATTCCTGAAACTAATATTACAATATTACTTATGTTAAGTAGCTAGAATTTTGATAATAACTTGAAACATTAAAAAGAAACAGAGAAAAAAAATAAACCACCTCAACAAATTTTTCTCTTCCTTATTCTTGAAGCCTCCCCATCCATTTTACTTGTTTTCTATAGGACCCTTTGTTCCAGAAACTCAGTAGTAATATTTACATCTTGCTGACTTTAATGTATACTTGAGGCCACCTTGAAGACATGACAAATGTCACTGGTTGCACATACCAGATTCCTAAAAACGTCCAGATTCTTTATTTTCCTATAAAGCCCCTCAGTCTTTTACCCTGAGTAGGTCTTCGATTTTGAAGGCATGAGCCTGATGCAGCCTCCTCTTCTGGGAAACATAATAAAACTACCAATCCTTTTTATACCCAAACTCTGTCTTTGCATTACATATTTCAGCTTCAGAATGCAGCTTTTCAACAAACTTGACCTTCAGTAAACATAACTAGAATAAGTTTTATATTTAATATTGATAACTCTAAAGACATATATATATTGATTAAACCAACAACCTTAAATTAACTCTAATATCAAATATTTTCCCAGATCATATGAACTTGAAGAATATTTGTTATTTCCTATCTTTCTGAATTCTAGGATGTCTAATCCTTACAATCACTTGCCATTAAACCAACTAAACAGAACTCTTTTACATATTAATTTTAGCAATACCATCTGGAGGTAAAGAAATCTCACATTTACAACATATGTGGATACACACTATGAAACACAGACAAGGTGTAAACAAAATCTTAATTTTGTTTCTACTAATATTTGTAGAGAGGATATTATAGGCCCAAATTTTAAACATTTCCATTTATTTATTTTTATGAAAATATTTTCTCTAGGGTTTGTATTTCAAAGATTGGCTCTTAAGTCCAAAAGAAGATGGGGATATAAATTTATATCAATGGAAAAGCAGAGGAACTAAGTTTTCTCCAAGGTGGATATTTGGAGTATATTGGCCTGTTATCAGAGGTGCTGGAGTCTTTGCATAAAAGCTATTTCAGAAGTTTGATTTGTTGTTTTTAATTTTTTTAAATGTTTGATTTACTTTTAAGAGTGAGAGTGTGAGTGGGGGAGAGACAGAGAGAGAGGAAAACAAAAGATCTGAAGCAAGCTCTGCACTGATAGCAGCAGGCCCAACATGGGCTCAAACTCACAAACTGTGAGTTCATGACCTGAGCCAAAGTCAGACACTCAACCAACTAGCCACCCAGGCACCCCTCGGAAGATTTTTTTTTTTTTAAAGGACTTCCTTTTTTTTCCCCTTCAGTCTCAGGAGATTGTTGGCTGTGTTCATATTTCAAAGACACGATAAGGCGATACCTGGCTGGTTCAGTCAGTGGAGCATGAGAGTCTTGATCTCAGGGTCATGAGTTCAAACCCCATGTTGGGCGTGGAGCCTACTTAAAATAAATAAACACACACACACACACACACACACACACACACATAAAGATACGATATGATTTATAATTTAAAGGGCCAGAGAAAAATGTAAAGAAATTTTTTTTCTAGAATTTCAGGGTAATTGGTATTTAAAATTTATCCTTTTATTGAAGTATAAAACAATTTTGTTCTATTTTTCTTATCTTTTATAATATCCACAAATATTTTGACAGGAATATGCAAGGTTTGGAGATTGGTAGAGTTAGGTGGGTTTTAACTTGTTTCTAGAGTTGTAGTTCTGGTTTTGTGGAGATTTGTAAGATAAAGACAGTTGTTTCTAATTCCCCAAAGAACTGGATTAAAGTCTGGATATCAAAGGATTGGCCCATCTTTTTAACTAAATTTGTTTCTGTTTGTCAGGGAGAATTTTTTGTCTGCTTATTTGTTTTGTTTGTTACATTCCTTATATAAGTGAAATCATATATTTTTCTTTGTCTTATGTAGCAAGATACCCACTAGTTCTAACCATGTGGTCACAAATGGCAAGATCTTTTTTATTCAATTGTGTGTGTGTGTGTGTGTGTGTGTATATATATATATATATATATATATATATATCTTTACCCATTCATCTATCAATGGACATGTGGACTGCTTCCATATTTCCATATTTTGGCTATCATAAATAATGCTGTTATAAACATAGGAATGTATATATCTTTTTGATTTAGTATTTCATTTTGGGGGTTAAATAACCAGTAGTGGACCAGGGCATCATATGGTATCACTATTTTTAATTTATTGATGAACCTCCACACTGTTTTACACAGTGGTTGCACCAAGTTACATACCCATCAACAGTGCACAAGGGCTCCCCTTTCTCCAAATCCACACCAATACTTGTTATTTCTGGTCTTTTTGATACAAGTCATTCTGACTGGTGTGAAGTGATGCCTTCTTTGGAAAAAATGTGTATTAGGGGGGCGCCTGGGTGGCTCAGTCGGTTGAGCGTCCGACTTCAGGTCAGGTCACGATCTCGCAGTCCATTAGTTCGAGCCCCGCGTCAGGCTCTGGGCTGATGGCTCAGAACCTGGAGCTTGTTTCAGATTATGTGTCTCCCTCTCTTCCTGCCCCTCCCCAATTCATGCTCTGTCTCTCTCTGTCTCAAAAATAAATAAATGTTACAAAAAATTTAATTTAAAAAAATGTGTATTGGGGTCCTTTGCCCTGATTTTTAAATCAGATTTTGTGGGGCCCCTGGGTGGCTCAGTTGGTTGAGCATTTATTCAACTTCGGTTCAAGTCATGATCTTGTGGTCTGTAGGTTCAAGCCCCATGTCTGGCTTTGTGCTGACAGCTCAGATCCTGGAAACGGGATCTTCCGTGTGAAGAGGGGTGGCAGTGTTAGAAAGTTAAGTAGACAGCCCCTCAGGTGTCTGTGTGTTTATGCTGGGGGCAGTGGAGGGAAATAGTGCCTGCCAGTTCCTTTTTCCTGGAGGAGTTCTTGAGCAATTTCTGGGACAGGTTCTGAGATGAGTAAATAACTCTTCTTCCTGTATGCCCCAGGCACTTTCAAACTACGGCTTTTATGCTGTATCTTTGTGAACTGTTTGTTGTGCTAAGGGAGGAACTCAGTTTCCTCTCACTGTCCCAGCTTTCCTAGGGCTGAGTTCATAGATTTTTTAAATTCCAGGTTTTAAGAACCACTGGTTGTAAGAAATCTTGAAACTTGGCCCCTCTGGTTTTCAAAGGCAAACGTTTTGGGGATTAATCTTCCCCTTTTAGGGGCCCCAGTGTGGGGTCTGTTTCTCTCCCTTTTCCATGCCCAGTGTTCCCCACCCCCCTGATTGGAGCATCCTGTGGGTCCATTTAGCTCCTGACCACATCTCTACCTTTCCTACCTTTTTTGATATGGTCTCTTCTTTTTAATGTGTGCCCATCTTTGGGTCATTTTATGAGTTATTTACCCTGATGTGAGTGTTCTCTAATTGTATCTATGAGACAAGGTGAGCCTAGGGTCTTTTTACTCCATCTTCCCCAGAAGTCAAGTAGCATATTTCTTGAAATATGCAGAAAAGTTTCTACATTTAAGCTTTACTGATAATTCACAGCTGAAAAAAAAAGAGCTCTGTATTAAGTTTTGTGCATGAGCATAAAGTGTTAAGTTATTTTATAACAGAAAGAGCTCAGACTTTGGATGTAGACCAACCTGAGTTTAAATATAGACTTTACTGCTTGTTATGTGAGAAAGTGATTGTGTGCACTTAAGCTGATTACTTAAACTCTCAGACCATTTTCTTGTTTATAAAATGGGGACAGAAATGCTTAACCCAGGAGGATGAAGTGAGACAACATATTTAGGAGGGCCAATATGTCATAGATTTCTCTTTATGAAGTTTAGTGGAAGAAAATTATAAAATCATAATGAGAAAAATAAAGAGACCTGAGTAAATGGAGAAATAAATGTAAAATTCATTAACTGACAAAAAAATGAATGGAGATAAAAGTAAGATTACTGATTACCTTTAGGAAGAGAGTGAATTTTGAGACAGAGAGACAGCCTTCTGAGGTGATGGAAGTGTTCTACATCTTTATCTGAGTAGTAGTTACATGCAGATACATAAATGTGTTGCATATACACTTAAGATTAATGCATTTTACTGTAGATATAAGATACACAATTTTTAAAGAAAAGAATAGGGGGAGAGGAAGCAAAAGTAGAAGAGGAGGAAAGTAAAAGAAGGAGAAGAAGAAAAGAGAAAGACAGAAAAGAATGGGAAGAAAAAAAATGACTACGAAAACTGGTTGGTGGGGGAGTCCTAGAACTTAAGTCAAGACAGTGGTCTGAAGATGTTTAAATATGCCCCACCTTCCACTCTCTTTCCTTAGGGCTTACTAAATTATCTGTATCAGTTCTGGAAGCTATGGGAAGAGATATCCATACATAGAGACTGTGAAGAATTACTGTGCATACTGATGTGACTGAATGAAGAAAGGGTAGACCATATTGTGATTCAACCATGAGAAAACAGAATCTATGTGGGAGTAAGTGGAAGTGATTTGCATTTAAAAATCCTTGTCTTAGACCAGCAAGAGATGGAGGCCAACACAACCAGGGGACAGCCAGAGTGTAGTTGCACATGTAAGATTTGCTGCTACCACAATTTATGGAAAGAACTCTGAATGCAGGGATAACCACAGAGTGTTGATTCCCCCACATTATTCACCCACAGCCTGCATGCCAGGCATTGTGCATGCCAAAAGCAAATTCACCCATGTCTTTGTCTCAGCTAATTGCTAACAAGAATAGTCATGCCAGTTCAAGAAATAAATCACTTTCATTCAGACTACTTCAGAAAATGTAAAAAATAAATGAAGGCAAACAGACCAAACTCTCTAACATACTTGTCTCAACTCTGCTCTTTTCAAAGTTTTTATAAGAAAGTTCCAACTGTAATTTTTTCGCCATCTTCATTTAAAGGACCTGGAAAATTTTGAGTAAAGGCTCATATAAGCTCAATAGCTGCACTATTAAGGATTCAAAAGAAAGATTTAGGGATAACACATAAGAGATAGGAACAAATTTTTGGAAATTTTGGGCGTTAAAATGTTTGATAAAAACTGATGGGAAAATTAGCAAAAGAGGGATGTCCAATAGCAAATTCAAACAAAACGACATGACAATCAGAGAAAAACTCTCTAAAGTCCTTATTTCTAAGTCAACATGACTGTATATAACTTTGTTCAAACCAAAAGCCTGATTCTATGGCCCACCATGATGCATTATACATCTGCTTTGTAAATCGTAGCTGAAAAGAAAACCATCTTGTCCTTAAGATGCCCATCAATGCTCCTACTTACTCCCTGCATTTCTTTATGATAAAACTAGTTATTCCTGCCTATATGTTAATTTATAATCTTTTGAGCTTTTACAAAATGTAAAAAAGTATATAACCTTGTGAAAACTGTTCATTCTATGTGAAGATTATATTTCCTAGGATAAAACTCCCTTTGAGAGAAGTTTATTCATTCTGCATCAACACAATAAAAAGAAAGTAAATTTATATCACAGAACTTCATAGGTAATTAGGAATTGAAGATGGTGCAAGAAAAAGGGCTGAAAAACAAGAAAATTGGTATGGAAAAAAAAGCCTGTGTAAGGACACCTAGGTTCCATCCAGCATATCCTAAAGCTTACCTGCCCCCTGGGGAGAAAAGAAAAATTTAACCAAAAAGGCAAAAACTAAGGGCATTACTCACAATGGAAGGCAGAGAAGAGGTGCCATGCCTAAAACAGTGAGAGTAACTCAACAAAGGTCCGCTTTCCCACCCTGAGTCCACTTAAGCCATTATGATCTAACAATGTTAACTTCAACAATCCCCTACCACCAGGGGGGAAAGTTTTTACTGGAAAAATTAAAGACAAGACCAACAGACACTGATATGGGACAGTTTTCCCCAAAATGAATCAACTAACACCCAATCACCCCAGGAGTTTATAAGCTCTAGTCATCATGTAGTCTTCTAGGGACTACTTAATAGATTATAAGACATTTGAAGAAACTCTCCCTGATTAAAGACAGCTCAAAACAAGCAAGGGAACTGGAGAAACATGCAAATGCAGGGAATGAAAAACATAGCTTGACCCACTCTCAGAGAAAGAAAATATATTATAACCATGAAATGAAATTAGAAGAGTATTTAAAAATTTGGAGACCTCTTATAAATTAAATTATTATAGCTAAAATGGAAAAATAACTCAAAGAACAGATGGATACAAAATTGAGGAAATATCTCATGGTGGAGAGATTAAACAACAACAACCAATAAGTTTAAAAGTTTGAATAGGAGGGAAGAGAAAGATAATCAATCAATCCAGGAAGCCCACAGTCAACTAACAAGATTTCCAGAAATAAAACAAAAAGTGAACATAAAATAAAACTATAAGAAAGATAGCACAATAAATTCCCAGAAAAAAAGAACATAATTTTCTAGATTGAAAAGTTCCATTGGGTATGCGGCACAAATAATAAAAGAGATCTCCACAAAGTCTCACTATTGTGAAATTGCAGAAGACCGGGAATAACATCCTAAAATCCAAAAGCAACAGTAGATCTATTCAAAGGACTGAGAATTAAATGGTCCTGGACTTCTCAACAAAAATGCTGAGATCAGAAGACAAAGGGCTGCATTCAAAATCTGAGGAAAAATTAGATCTCCAAAGGAAAAGCGAGCTGAGCCTGCCCCTCCGACCCCCGTGCACCTTGCCAATCCACCCCAGCTAATATGCCAGATCCCCCGCACCACAAGCCTGGCAGCGTGCAAGTAGCCCAGATGGGCCACGCCACCCCACAGTGAATCCCTCCCCTAGGAGAGGGGAAGAGAAGGCACACACCAGTCTGACTGTGGCCCCAGCAGTGGGCTGGGGGAAAACATCAGTTCTGACTGTGGCCCCGCCCACCAATGCAAGTTATTCAAGACAGCACAGGGGAAGTGCCCCGCAGTCCTGGAACCACTCCAAGGACTATCCAAAATGACGAAAGGGAAGAATTCCCCACAGAAAAATGTCCAGGAAATAACAACAGCTAACGAACTGATCAAAAACGATTTAAACAATATAACAGAAAGTGAGTTTAGAATACTAGCAATAAAATTAATCGCTGGACTTGAAAAAAGTATAAAGGACAGCAGAGAATCTCTTGCTACAGAGATAGGGACTAAAGAACAGTTAGGAGGAGCTAAAAAATGCTATAAATGAGTTGCAAAATAAAATGGAGGTGACCACAGCTCGGATTGAAGAGGCAGAGGAGAGAATAGGTGAATTAGAAGATAAAATTATGGAAAAAGAAGAAGCTGAGAAAAAGAGAGATAAAAAATCCAGGAGTATGAGGGGAAAATTAGAGAACTAAGTGATGCACTAAAGAGACATAATATACGCATAATTGATATTCCAGAGGAGGAAGAGAGAGGGAAAGGTGCTGAAGGTGTACTTGAAGAAATAATAGCTGAGAACTTCCCAGATCTGGGGAAGGAAAAAGGCATTGAAATCCAAGAGGCACAGAGAAGTCCCTTCAGACATAACTTGAATCGATCTTCTGCACGACATATCATAGTGAAACTGGCAAAATACAAGGATAAAGGGAAAATTCTGAAAGCAGCTAGAGATAAACGTGCCCTAACGTATAAAGGGAGACCTATAAGACTCGTGACCGATCTCTCTACTGAAACTTGGCAGGCCAGAAAGGAATGGCAGAGAGATCTTCAATGTGATGGACAGAAAAAAATATGCAGCTGAGAATCCTTTATCCAGCAAGTCTGTCATTTAGAATAGAAGGAGAGATAAAGATCTTCCCAAACAAAAACTGAAGGAATTTGTCACCACTAAACCAACCCTACAAGAGATCCTAAGGGGGATCCTGTGAGAAAAAGTACCAGAGACATCGCTACAAGCATGAAACCTACGGACATCACAATGACTCTAAACTCATATCTTTCTATAATAACACTGAATGTAAATGGACTAAATGCGCCAACCAAAAGACACAGGGTATCAGAATGGATAAAAAAACAAGACCCATCTATTTTCTGTCTACAAGAGACTCATTTTAGACCTGAGGACACCTTCAGATTGAAAGTGAGGGGATGGAGAACTCTTTATCATGCCACTGGAAGTCAAAAGAAAGCTGGAGTAGCCATACTTATATCAGACAAACTAGACTTTAAATTAAAGGCTGTAACAAGAGATGAAGAAGGGCATTGTATAACAATTACAGGGTCTATCCATCAGGAAGAGCTAACAATTATAAATGTCTATGTGCCAAATAAGGGAGCCTCCAAATATATAAAACAATTACTCACAAACATAAGCAACCTTATTGATAAGAATGTGGTATTTGCAGGGGACTTTAATACTCCACTTACAGAAATGGATAGATCATCTAGACACACGGTCAATAAAGAAACAAGGGCTCTGAATGATACATTGGATCAGTTGGACTTGACAGATATATTTAGAACTCTACATCCCAAAGCAACAGAATATACTTTCTTCTCAAGTGCACGTGGAACATTCTCCAGATAGATCACATACTGGGTCACAAAACAGCCCTTCCCTTCATAAGTATACAAGAATTGAAATCATACCATGCATACTTTCAGACCACAATGCTATGAAGCTTGAGATCAACCACAGGAAAAAGTCTGGAAAACCTCCAAAAGCATGGAGGTTAAAGAACACCCTAGTAAAGAATGAATGGGTCAACCAGGCAATTAGAGAAGAAATTAAAAAAATATTTGGAAACAAATGAAAATGAAAATACAACAACCCAAACGCTTTGGGATGCAGCGAAGGGAGTCCTGAGAGGAAAATGCATCGCAATCCAGGCCTATCTCAAGAAACAAGAAAAATCCCAAATACAAAATCTAACAGCACACCTAAAGGAAATAGAAGCAGAACAGCAAAGACATCCTAAACCCAGCAGAAGAAGAGAAATAACAAAGATCAGAGCAGAAATAAACAATATAGAATCTAAAAAAAACTGTAGAACAGATCAAAGGAACCAAGAGTTGGTTTTTTGAAAAAATAAACAAAATTCATAAACCTCTAGCCAGGCTTCTCAAAAAAAAAAAAGGGAGATGACCCAAATTGATAAAATCATGAACGAAAATTGAATTATTACAACCAATCCCTCAGAGATACAATTATCAGGGAATACTATGAAAAACTATATGCCACAAACTGGACAACCTGGAAGAAATGGACAAATTCCTAAACACCCACACGCTTCCAAAATCTGAGGAAAAATTATGTTTAGCCCAGAACTCTGCATCCAGACAGCTATCAATTAAGTACAATATTTTTAGACATCCAATGTCTCAAATTATTTACCTCCTTTGCGCCTATTTAAGGAAGTTATTGGAGGATGTACTCCACTAAAAAAAGGGGGGAGGCAAACCAAGAAAGAGGAAGAAACTGAATCCAGGAACTAGGGGATCCAATTTGAGAAAGCAGCCTAGGAGAGGCCCCAAAGAGCAGTCTTGCAGACAGCTT
The DNA here is from genome assembly GCF_028018385.1 of Neofelis nebulosa. NCBI lineage: Eukaryota > Metazoa > Chordata > Mammalia > Carnivora > Felidae > Neofelis > Neofelis nebulosa. The sequence goes on along the minus strand of NC_080784.1, from coordinate 38,584,178 downwards.
AGAAAAAACAGTCCAGAGGACATAGGGCTGAAGTTATGTCTCCAAAAACGAATCATATTGAAAGATTATCTAGTATGATCAGATTATTAGTTATAGGGGTTTTATAAATCTTTTGGAGGACCTGAGAAAACTGAGTGACAGTCATCTGGAAAAGTAGGCAAATGAAGCAGGCATTACCAATTCCAGAAAAAAACTAAATGCTGTAGAAAAGGGAATGAAATCAGAATACCATTCTTAGTTCTGCAGTGAGTAATGCTGATGTGGTCATAATAATGCAAATACTTATTATTAATTTGATAAATTGTGGTATAATTATATTGGAAATTAGAAGGCAGCATAACTGGCAGTAAAAATATCTAATCTCTATCTGCCATTAAAGGAAGATAGTGGATGTCAAAAGATATTAAATCATAGATATTCATGGAGGGAATCTGAAAGGATAGCAGAATAGAGGCCTCCAAGCTCACCTTGTTCCATGAATACAACTAGATAACACTCACATCAGGATAAATAACCCAGAAAATGATCCAAAGACTGGCAGAACAAACCCCACAGCTAAAGATAAAGAGGAGATCACATCAAAGGTAGAAAGGGTGAAGACACAGTTTGGGAGCAAAACAGATCACGGCTGTCCACAGTGGAAAGGGGGCAAGTGTTGCAGAGATGGGCAAAAAGCACGTTCACATCAGGGATCCCATGAACAGGGATGATGAATCATCATAACATTTGCCTTGGAAAGTGAGAGGGATCAAACTTTGTGAGTTCTTACAACTAGTGAGACTTGAAACCTGGAATTTTATAAATTAGCAGACTTGGCTCCGCGAAAGCCCAGAGGGCATTAGGAAGCAGAGTCCTTGCCCTTAAAAAGACATCAGGACAAACAGCCTATGCAGATAGAGCATAGAACCACCAGTTTGAAAAATGCTGGGGGAAGATGGGAGGGAGAATGATTTACTTATCTCAGAGCTTGGCCTGAAGAGAAGGGATTACAGGGGACACCTCGAGGAACAAAGGAGCTGACAGTTGCCATTTCCCTTCCCCACCCCCCAGCATAAACAATGGTCATCTTCTGGAACCAGTGCTGTGCCCACACAAACTTGCTTACACCAAGTCCCCCACTCCTGCAATTCTGTGAATCCACCTTTCCTAGTCATGCTCCCTTAGTCCCAGTGCTATGGGCTCTCTCCTTCAGAAGAATAGCACAAACCCTGCCAACACCACATCTCCCCACCTGCACATATTGTGGGATCTCAGTTGTGATGGCAATGGGTGCAGGTCTCATTTCAGAAGTAGACCACCACATACCTTGTTAAAAGAGGTTGGGTAACCTCTGCTATGGACCAAACACTGCCATAATAGGCAAACGAGCTTCTGCAGACAACTGGACTGAAGGGAAAAGAGGCCAAGATTCAACAGTAGAGCATAAGTAACACACATAGGAGACATTCCCTGAAGCATCAGACCCTGGAGAACAGTGGACACTGCATTGAAGAATACTACAGAATGTTCATAAGGCTATAATCATTGATAGAAGAAGTAGATGACTTTACTAACACAGGGAAACAGATACAGAGAGTTAGACAAAATGAAGAGACAGAGAAATAGGTCCCAAGTGAAAGAACAGAACCAGCAAGAGACCTAAGCAGAACGGATATAATACGTCTGACAGAGAATTTAAAATAATAATAAAGAAACTCACTGGACTTGAGAAAGAGTAGAGGACATCAGTGAGATCCCTAACAAGAAGATAAAAAAAGAACAAATCAGGGATGAAGAACACAATAAATGAAATTAAAATACACTTTATTGCAAAATAAAACAAAATACACTTGATGGAATAAATACCAGGCTAGATGAAACAGGGGACCGAATTAATGAACTGAAAGACAGAGTAGTGGAAAGTAACCATCTGAGCAAAGGGGAGGAAATAAAATTATGCAAATTGAGAATCATCTTAGGGATCTCACTGATTCCATTAAGTAGAAAGAACATTACAGGGATCTCAGAAGAAGAAGAAGAGAAAGAAAAGGAAGTAAAAAAATTTACTTGAAGAAATAATAGCTGAAAACTTCCCTAATATGGGGAAGGAAACAGATCTCCAGATCCAAGAGGCAGAGAGAACCCCCAACAAAATCAACCTAAGGTCCACACCAAGATACATAGTAATCAAAACAGCAAAAAGTAGTGCTAAAGAAAAAAATTTTGAAGCAGCAAGAGAAAAAAAAAATAGTTACATACAAGAGAAACTCCATAAAGCAATGAACAGATTTTTCAGTAGAAATTTTGCAGGCCAAAAGGGAGTAGCATTATATATTCAAAGTGCTGAAAGGGAAAAATCTGCAATAAAGAATATTCTATTCATGAAATATGGCCCTTTGTAGTAACGTGGATGGAACTGGAGAGTGTTATGCTAAGTGAAATAAGCCATACAGAGAAAGACAGATACCATATGTTTTCACTCTTATGTGGATTCTGAGAAACTTAACAGAAACCCATGGGGGAGGTGAAGGAAAAAAAAAAAAAGAGGTTAGAGTGAGAAAGAGTCAAAGCATAAGAGACTCTTAAAAAATGAGAACAAACTGAGGGCTGATATGGGGTGGGAGGGAGGGGAGGGTGGGTGATGAGTATTGAGGAGGGCACCTTTTGGGATGAGCACTGTGTGTTGTATGGAAGCCAATTTGACAATAAATTTCATATATTGAAAAAAATAATAAAATAAAATAATAAAATAAAATAAAATAAAATAAAATAAAAAGAATATTCTATTCAGCAAAGTTATCATCCAGAATAGAAGTGAGGAGTTTCTCAGACAAACAAAAACTAAAGGAGTTCATGACCACTAAACCTGCCCTACAAGAAATATTAAAAGGAACTCTTTCAGTGGAAAGGAAAGACTGTGAGGGTATGAAAAGTTTTTTAAAAAGCAATAAAAATAAGCGCTTCTGTAAATATCAGCCAAGGAATTCATAAAATAAAAGGATGCAAAATATAACTTCTAAAGCATGAGGAGGAAAGGAATAAAGGATGAGTTCAAACTTAAGTGACCATCAACTTAATATAGGTTGTGATATGCAGAAGATGTTATATGCAAACCTAATGGTAACCACAATTCAAAAGCCAGTAATAGATATGCAAAGAATAAAGATAAAGGGGTCCAAGTATATAACAAAAGAAAGCCAACAACCATGAAAGACAGGGAGCAAAGAAAGGACCAGATAAAAACTACATAAACAACCACAAAACAAGAAACAAAATGACAACAAATACATATCTATCAATATTTACTTTGAATGGAAATGGGAAAAAAATGCTCCAGTCAAAAAAATGCCCAGGTATGGGCACCTGGGTGGCTCAGTCGGTTGAGCGTCCGACTTTGGCTCAGGTCATGATCTCACAGTTCATGGGTTCAAGCCCCACATCAGGCTCTGTGCTGACCGCTGGCCTAGAGCTTGCTTCGGATTCTGTGTATCCTTCTCTCTCTGCCCCTCCCTTGCTCACACTTTGTCTCATTCTGTTTCTCAAAAATAAATAAATGTAAAAAAAAAAAATTTAAAAAGACATAGGGCGACAGAGTGGTTAAAAAATAAGCCCCTTGGGGCGCCTGGGTGGCGCAGTCGGTTAAGCGTCCGACTTCAGCCAGGTCACGATCTCGCGGTCTGTGAGTTCGAGCCCCGCGTCAAGCTCTGGGCTGATGGCTCGGAGCCTGGAGCCTGTTTCTGATTCTGTGTCTCCCTCTCTCTCTGCCCCTCCCCGTTCATGCTCTGTCTCTCTCTGTCCCAAAAATAAATAAAAAACGTTGAAAAAAAAATTAAAAAAAAAAAAAAGCCCCAATCTTGAGGCACCTGGGTGGCTAAGTTGGTTAAGTGATTTCAGCTCAGGTCATGATCTCATGGTTCATGAGTTCGAGCCCTGTGTTGGGCTCTGTGCTGACAGCTTGGATTTGGATTGACAGCTGCTTTGGATTCTGTGTCTCCTTCTCTCTCTCTCTGCCCCTCCCCTGCTCACAATCTGTCTCTTTCTCTCTCTTTCTCAAAAATAAATAAACATTAAAAAAATTATATGAAAAATATAAGACCCAACCATATGTTGCCTACAAGAGACTCACTTCAGACCTAAAGACACTTGCATATTGAAAGTGAGGGGCTAGAGAAACATTTATCATGAAATGGATGTCAAAAGAAAACTGAGGTAGCAACATTTTTATCATACAAAATAGACTTTTTAAGATTTTATTTTTAAGTAATCCCTACACCCCAAACATGGGGCTCAGACTAACAGCTCTGAGATCAAGAGTTACATGCTCTACTGACTGGGCCAGCCAGGTACCCCAGACAAAATAGACTTTAAAACAAAGACTGTAACAAGAGAAAAAGAAGGTCCTAAGTAAAAATAAAGAGGACCATCCTAAAAGAAGATAAAACCATTGTAAATATTTATGTACCCAACATAAAGACCCAAATACATAAAACAGTTAATAATAAACATAAAGGAACCAATTTATAGTAATACAATAATAATAGGGGATCCTAACACCCCACTTATATCAATGGACAGATCATCCAAACAGAAAATCAATTAAGAAACAGTGGCTTTGAATGATACACTGGGCTATATAGATTTAACAGATATATCCACAACATTCCATCCTAAACCAACAGAATACATGTTCTTTTCATTTGCATGTGGAGCATTCCCCAAAATAGATCACATATTATCCTACAAAAAAGTCTCTACCAATTAAAAGAGATCAAAGTTATACCTTACATCCTTTCTGACCACAACACTATGAAACTAGAAATCAACCATAAGAAAAAATCTGGAAAGACCACAAGTATATTGAGGTTAAATAACATGCTACTAAACAATGAGTGAGTGAACCAGGAAATAAAAGAAGAAACAAAAATTACATAGAAACAAATTAAAGTGAAAACAAAATAATCCAAAATCTTTGGGATGGCCAGCAAAAGTGGTTCTTAGAGGAAAGTTTTTAGCAATGCAAGCCTACATAAAGAAGCAAGAAATATCTCAAATAAACAACCTAACCTTACATCTAAAACAACTAGAAATAGAAGAAAAAAACAAAACTGAAACCCAGCAGAAGAAAAGGAGTAATGAATATTAGAGTACAAATAAATGATGTAGAAACTAATAAAATAATAGAACAGATCAATGACCAAGACCTTATTCTTTGAAGAGATCAACAAAATTGATAAACTTCTAGACAGACTCATTAAAAAAACAAACAAGCAAGCAAACAAACAAAATAAAAACAGGACCCAAAGAAACAAAATAAAATGAAAAAGGAGAAATAACAGCCATCACCACAGAAATAAAAACAATTGTAAGAGAACATTATGAATATTATATGCCAACAAATTGGACCAACTAGAAAAATGGATAAATTCATAGAATATTTCTATACCTATTTCTATATATTCTATGAATTTATCCATTTCTTCTAGGTTGCCAAATATATATAAGGTTATATATAAGGTTATATCCTTCTAGGAATTTATCCATTTCTGAATGATAAATTGAAACAGGAAGAAATAGAAAATTTGAACAGACTGATTACTAGCAATGAAATTGAATCAGTAATCAAAAAACACCCAACAAACAAAGTCCAGGACCAGATAGCTTCACAGGCGAATTCTACCAAACATTTAAAGAAGAGTTAATACCTATCTTTCTCAAATTATTCCAAAAAATTGAGGAGGAAGGAAAACTTCCAAATTCATTGTATGAGGCCAGTATCACCCTGATACTAAAGCCAGATAAATACATCACCAAAAGAGAACTATAACCCAATATGTCTGATAAACATAGATGCAAACTCCTTAACAAAATACTAGCAAACTGAAATCAACAATATATTTTAAAAAATCATTTACCATGATCAAGTAGGATTTATTCCCAGGATGCAGAGCAGTTCAGTATTCACAAAACAATCAAAATGATACATCACATCAATAAAAGAAAGGATAAAAACCATATTATCATTTTAATAGATGCAGCAAAAGCATATGACAAAGTGCAATATCCATTCATGATAAAAACCCTCAACAAAGTAGGTTGGGAGGGAACTACCTCAACATAATAAAGGCCATAGCTGAAAAACCCATAGCCAACATCATATTCAATGTGGAACAACTGGGAGCTTTCCCCCTAAGGTCAGGAACAACTCAAGGATGTTCATTCTCACCACTTTTATTCATATAGTACTGGAAATCTTAGCCACCGCAATCAGACAGCAAAGAGAAATTAAAGATATCCAAACTTGTAAGAAAGAAGTAAAACTTTCACTATTTGCAGATGACATGGCACTCTATATAGGAAACCCTAAAGACTCCACCAGAAAATTAGAACTGATAAATTAATTCAGTAAAGTCACAGGATAAGAAAATCAGTGTGCAGAAATTTGTTGCATTTCTACATACTAACAATGAAGCAGCAGAAAGAGAAATTAAGAAAACACTTCTGTCTAGAGTTGCACCAAAAATAATAAAATACTTGGGAAGAAACTTACCCAAAGAGGTAAAAGATCTGTACTCTGAAAACTATAAAACATTAATAAATAAATTGAAGATGACACACAAAAAAGGAAAGACTTGCTCATGGATTAGAAAAATAAATTATTAAAATATCTATACTAACCAAAGCAATCTACAAATTTAATGCAATCCCTATCAAAATACTAACAACATTTTTCACAGAACTAGAACAATCTTAAAACTTTCATGGAACCAAAAAAACCCTGAATAGCCAAAACAATTGAAAAAGAACAAAACTGGGGGTATCACAATTTCAGATTTCATATTATACTACAGAGCTATAGTAATGAAAACACTATGGTATGAGCACAAAAATAGACACACAATTCAATGGAACAGAAATGAAAACCCAGAAATAAACACAGGTTATAGGGTCAGTTAATCTTGGACAAAGGAGGCAAGAATAAGCAATGGGAAAAAAAGTGTCTTCAACAAATGTTGTTGGGAAAACTGGAGAGCTACATGCAAAAGAATGAAACTGGACACCTTCTTAAACCATATGCAAAAATAAATTCAAAATGAATTAAAGACTTCAAACCATAAAAATCCTAGATGAGAGCACCGACAATAATGTCTCTGACATTAGCCATAGCAACATTTTTCTAAGTATGTCTCCTGAGGAAACAAAAGCAAACATACACTATTGGTACTACATCAAAATAAAAAGCTGAACAATGAAGAAAACAATTGACGAAACTAAAAGGAAACCTTGGTAATAGAAGAAACTATTTGCAATTGATGTATCTGATAAAGGGTTAGTATCAAAACTATGTAAAGAAGTATACAACTCAACACCCCCAAACCAACAAGTGTTGGAGAGGTTGTGTAGAAAAAGGAGCACTTGTGCTCTGTTGGTGAGAATATATTTTTATATATATATATAATTTTAAAGGGTATTAAATCCAGAAAGAGCTGAGTAAGTTTCTTAGATGTAAAAATAAAAACAAAAATAAATAAATAAAACACCTAAAAATTTGAAACTGTAGGATAGGATTCAAGGGTGAGGATGCATGAAGCAAAGCACAGCTTTTTTCCTTTATATACGCTTGAATTATTTGTTTTCCTTTTTTCATTTTAACTATTGTATATTTCAAGACAAGATACGTTAATCAAGACTGGGGACACTGGCATAAAGATTACATTACATTATTCAAGTTATATTAGGGCATAAGCAGTAAAATAGATTAATGGTAGATCTCAGAAATAAATCCTCAATATGTAGTCAAACTTTCTTTTTTTTTTCTTTTTTTTAATATATGAAATTTATTGTCAAATTGGTTTCCATACAACACCCAGTGCTCATTCCAACAGGTGCCCTACCCAACACCTATCACCCACCCTCCCTCCCTCCCACACCCCATCAGCCCTCAGTTTGTTCTAAGTTTTTAAGAGTCTCTTATGCTTTGGCTCTCTCTCACTCTAACCTCTTTTTTTTCCTTCCCCTCCCCCATGGGTTCCTGTTAAGTTTCTCAGGATCCACATAAGAATGAAAACATATGGTATCTGTCTTTCTCTGTATGGCTTATCTCACTTAGCATAACACTCTCCAGTTCCATACACGTTGCTACAAAGGGCCCTATTTCATTCTTTTTCATTGCCACGTAGTACTCCATTGTGTACATAAACCACAATTTCTTTATCCATTCATCAGTTGATGGACATTTCAGCCCTTTCCATAATATGGCTATTGTTGAGAGTGCTACTATAAACATTGGGGTACAAGTGCCCCTGTGCATCAGTACTCCTGTATCTCTTGGGGAAATTCCTAGCAGTGCTATTGCTGGGTCATAGGGTAGGTCTATTTTTAATTTTTTGAGGAAACTCCACACTGTTTTCCAGAGTGGCTACACCAGTTTGCATTCCCCCCAACAGTACAAGAGGGTTCCCGTTTCTCCACATCCTCTCCAGCATCTATAGTCTCCTGATTTGTTCATTTTGGCCACTCTGACTGGCGTGAGGTGATATCTGAGTGTGGTTTTGATTTGTATTTCCCTGGTAAGGAGCGACGTTGAGCATCCTTTCATGTGCCTGTTGGCCATCCGGATGTCTTCTTTAGAGAAGTGTCTATTCATGTTTTCTGCCCATTTCTTCACTGGGTTATTTGTTTTTCAGGTGTGGAGTTTGGTGAGCTCTTTATAGATTTTGAATACTAGCCCTTTGTCCGATATGTCATTTGCAAATATCTTTTCCCATTCCGTTGGTTGCCTTTTAGTTTTGTTAGTTGTTTCCTTTGCTGTGCAGAAGCTTTTTATCTTCATAAGGTCCCAGTAATTCATTTTTGCTTTTAATTCCCTTGCCTTTGGGGATGTGTCGAGTAAGAGATTGCTACGGCTGAGGTCAGAGAGGTCTTTTCCTGCTTTCTCCTCTAAGGTTTTGATGGTTTCCTGTCTCACATTCAGGTCCTTTATCCATTTTGAGTTTATTTTTGTGAATGGTGTGAGGAAGTGGTCTAGTTTCAACCTTCTGCATGTTGCTGTCCAGTTCTCCCAGCACCATTTGTTAAAGAGACTGTCTTTTTTCCATTGGATGTTCTTTCCTGCTTTGTCAAAGATGAGTTGGCCATACGTTTGTGGGTCTAGTTCTGGGGTTTCTATTCTATTCCATTGGTCTATGTGTCTGTTTTTGTGCCAATACCATGCTGTCTTGATGATGACAGCTTTGTAGTAGAGGCTAAAGTCTGGGATTGTGATGCCTCCTGCTTTGGTCTTCTTCTTCAAAATTACTTTGGCTATTCGGGGCCTTTTGTGGTTCCATATGAATTTTAGGATGGCTTGTTCTAGTTTCGAGAAGAATGCTGGTGCAATTTTGATTGGGATTGCATTGAATGTGTAGATAGCTTTGGGTAGTATTGACATTTTGACAATATTTATTCTTCCAACCCATGAGCACGGAATGTTTTTCCATTTCTTTATATCTTCTTCAATTTCCTTCATAAGCTTTCTATAGTTTTCAGCATACAGATCTTTTACATCTTTGGTTAGATTTATTCCTAGGTATTTTATGCTTCTTGGTGCAATTGTGAATGGGATCAATTTCTTTATTTGTCTTTCTGTTGCTGCATTATTGGTGTATAAGAATGCAACTGATTTCTGTACATTGATTTTGTATCCTGCAACTTGGCTGAATTCATGTATCAGTTCTAGGAGACTTTTGGTGGAATCTATCGGGTTTTCCATGTATACTATCATGTCTTCTGCAAAAAGTGAAAGCTTAACTTCATCTTTGCCAATTTTGATGTCTTTGATTTCCTTTTGTTGTCTGATTGCTGATGCTAGAACTCCCAACACTATGTTAAACAACAGCGGTGAGAGTGGACATCCCTGTCGTGTTCCTGATCTCAGGGAAAAAGCTCTCAGTTTTTCCCCATTGAGGATGATGTTAGATGTGTGATTTTCATAAATGGCTTTTATGATATTTAAGTATGTTCCTTCTATCCTGACTTTCTCGAGGGTTTTTATTAAGAAAGGATGGTGAATTTTGTCAAATGCTTTTTCTGCATCTATTGACAGGATCATATGATTCTTATCTTTTCTTTATTAATGTGATGTATCACGTTGATTGATTTGCAAATGTTGAACCAGCCCTGCATCCCAGGAATGAACCCTACTTGATCATGGTGAATAATTCTTTTTCTATGCTGTTGAATTCGATTTGCTAGTATCTTATTGAGAATTTTTGCATCCATATTCATCAGGGATATTGGCCTGTAGTTCTCTTTTTTTACTGGGTCTCTGTCTGGTTTAGGAATCAAAGTAATACTGGCTTCATAGAATGAGTCTGGAAGCTTTCCTTCCCTTTCTGTTTTTTGGAATAGTATGAGAAGGATAGGTATTATCTCTGCTTTAAACGTCTGGTAGAACTCCCCTGGGAAGCCATCTGGTCCTGGACTCTTATTTGTTGGGAGATTTTTGATAACTGATTCAATTTATTCACTGGTTATGGGTCTGTTCAAGCTTTCTATTTCCTTCTGATTGAGTTTTGGAAGTGTGTGGGTGTTTGGAATTTGTCCATTTCTTCCAGGTTGTCCAATTTGTTGGCATATAGTTTTTCATAGTATCCCCTGGTAATTGCTTGTATCTCTGAGGGATTGGTTGTAACAATTCCATTTTCATTCATGATTTTATCTATTTGGGTCATCTCCCTTTTCTTTTTGAGAAGCCTGGCTAGAGGTTTGTCAATTTTGTTTATTTTTTCAAAAAACCAACTCTTGGTTTCCTTGATCTGCTCTACAGTTTTTTTAGATTCTATATTGTTTATTTCTGCTCTCATCTTTATTATTTCTCTTCTCCTGCTGGGTTTAGGCTGCCTTTGCTGTTCTGCTTCTATTTCCTTTAGGTGTGCTGTTAGATTTTGTATTTGGGATTTTTCTTGTTTCTTGAGATAGGCCTGGATTGCGATGTATTTTCCTCTCAGGACTGCCTTCACTGCATCCCAAAGCGTTTGGATTGTTGTATTTTCATTTTCATTTGTTTCCATATATTTTTTAATTTCTTCTCTAATTGCCTGGTTGACCCACTCATTCTTTAGTAGGGTGTTCTTTAACCTCCACGCTTTTGGAGGTTTTCCAGACTTTTTCCTGTGGTTGATCTCAAGCTTCATAGCACTGTGGTCTGAAAGTATGCATGGTATGATCTCAATTCTTGTATACTTATGAAGGGCTGTTTGTGAACCAGAATGTGATCTATCTTGGAGAATGTTCCATGTGCACTCGAGAAGAAAGTATATTCTGTTGCTTTGGGATGCAGAGTTCTAAGTATATCTGTCAAGTCTATCTAATCCAATGTATCATTTAGGGCCCTTTTTTCTTTACTGACCGTGTGTCTAGATGATCTACCTGTTTCTGTAAGTGGGGTGTTAAAGTCCCCTGCAGTTACCACATTCTTATCAATAAGGTTGCTTATGTTTGTGAGTAATTGTTTTATATATTTGGGGGCTCCTGTATTCGGCGCATAGACATTTATAATTGTTAGTTCTTCCTGATGGATAGACCCTGTAATTGTTATACAATGCCCTTCTTCATCTCTTGTTACAGCCTTTAATTTGAAGTCTAGTTTGTCTCATATAAGTATGGCTACTCCAGCTTTCTTTTGACTTCCAGTGGCATGATAAAGAGTTCTCCATCCCCTCACTTTCAATCTGAAGGTGTCCTCAGGTCTAAAATGAGTCTCTTGTAGACAGAAAATAGATGGGTCTTGTTTTTTTATCCATTCTGATACCCTATGTCTTTTGGTTGGCACATTTAGGCCATTTACATTCAGTGTTATTATAGAAAGATATGAGTTTAGAGTCATTGTGATGTCCGTAGGTTTCATGCTTGTAGCGATGTCTCTGGTACTTTTTCTCACAGGATCCCCCTTAGGATCTCTTGTAGGGTTGGTTTAGTGGTGACAAATTCCTTCAGTTTTTGTTTGTTTGGGAAGACCTTTATCTCTCCTTCTATTCTAAATGACAGACTAGCTGGATAAAGGATTCTCGGCTGCATATTTTTTTTTCTGTTCAACACATTGAAGATCCCCCTGCCATTCCTTTCTGGCCTGCCAAGTTTCAGTAGAGAGATCGGTCACGAGTCTTATCAGTCTCCCTTTATATGTTAGAGCACGTTTATCCCTAGCTGCTTTTAGAATGTTCTCTTTATCCTTGTATTTTGCCAGTTTCACTATGATATGTCGTGCAGAAGATCAATTCAAGTTACGTCTGAAGGGAGTTCTCTGTGCCTCTTGGATTTCAATGCCATTTTCCTTCCCCAGATCCGGGAAGTTCTCAGCTATGATTTCTTCAAGTACACCTTCAGCACTTTTCCCTCTCTCTTCCTCCTCTGGAATACCAATTATGTGTAGATTATTTCTCTTTAGTGCATCACTTAGTTCTCTAATTCTCCCCTCATACTCCTGGATTTTTTTTATCTCTCTTTTTCTCAGCTTATTCTTTTTCCATAACTTTATCTTCTAGTTCACCTATTCTCTCCTCTGCCTCTTCAATCCGATCTGTGGTCACCTCCATTTTATTTTGCAACTCATTTATAGCATTTTTAGCTCCTCCTAACTAACTGTTCCTTAGTCACTATCTCTGTAGCAATAGATTCTCTGCTGTTGTATACTGTTTTCAAGCCCAGCGATTAATTTTATTACTAGTATTCTAAATTCACTTTCTGTTATATTGTTTAAATCCTTTTTGATCAGTTCATTAGCTGTCGTTATTTCCTGGAGATTCTCTTGAGGGGAAGTCTTCTGTTTCATCATTTTGGATAGTTGCTGGAGTGGTGCGGAACTACGGGGCACTTCCCCTGTGCTGTCTTGAATAACTTGCGTTGGTGGGTGGGGCCACAGTCAGACCTGATGTCTGCCCCCAACCCACCGCTGGGGCCACAGTCAGACTGGTGTGTGCCTTCTCTTCCCCTCTCTTAGGGGTGGATTCACTGTGGGTTGGAGTGGCCCGTCTGGGCTACTTGCACACTGCCAGGCTTGTGGTGCTGGGCATCTGGCCTATTAGCTGGGGTGGATCAGCAAGGTGCACGGGGCAGGAGAAGCAGGCTCAGCTCACTTTTCCTTCAGAGATCCGCTTCAGGAGGGGCCCTGCACCACCGGGAGGGAGTCAGACCTGCCGCCGTAGGGATGGATCTGCAAAAGCACAGCATTGGGTGTTTCGGTGGTGCAAGCAAGCTCCCTGGCAGGAACTGGTTCCCTTTGGGATTTTGGCTGGAGGATGGGCAAGAGAGATGGCACTGGCAAGCGCCTTTGTTCCCCGCCATGCTGAGCTCTGTCATCCAGGCTCAACAACTCTCCCTCCCATAGTCTTCCAACCCTCCGAGCAGAGCTGTTAGCTTATAACCTTCCAGATGTTAAGTCCCACTTGCTGTCCGAACACATTCCGTCCAGCCCCTCCGCTTTTGCAAGCCAGAGTTGAGGGCTCTGTTTTGCCATTGGGCTGCCCCTCCACCACCCCGGCTCCCTCCTGCCAGTCCGTGTAGTGCGTACTGCCTCTCCGCCCTTCCTACCCTCTTCCGTGGGCCTCTCGTCTACGCTTGGCTCTGGAGAATCTGTTCTGCTAGTCTTCTGATGGTTTTCTGGGTTATTTAGGCAGGTGTGGGTGCAATCTAAGTGATCAGCAGGACGCGGTGAGCCCAGCGTCCTCCTACACTGCCATATTCCTCCAAACTGACTTTCAAAACAAGTTCTGAGAAAATTCAATGGTGAAAAAATAGTATTTTCAAGAAGTGATACTGGGAAAATTGGAAATCCACATGTAAAAGAATGAAGTGAAACCCCTACATCACACCATATACAAAAACAAACACAAAATGGGTTAGAGATGAGCTAAACCTAAAAACTGTTAGAATAAAATACACGTATAAATCTTCATTGGTCATAAAATAGAACAAAGCTGTAAAGAAAATAATGATACCTAGAATTCATCAGAATTACAAGCATTTGTGCACCAAAGGACAGTATCAAGAGAGTGAAAAGACAACCCACAGAATAGGAGAAAATACTTGCAGATCATATATCTGTAAGGGATTTGAATGCAGATTATGCTTCCTTATAGTTGTGTGATCTTAGGCAGCTTGTTTTCCCTTAATGAATCTCAGTTTCCTCTTCTGTGAGCTGAAAGAGTTGGAATGACTGATAGAAGAAAATAGCACTTAAATACTTTATGGTTTATAAAATGTGTTCTTATTCGTTTATTATCTTATTTAATCCTCATTACAGTTCTGTTGTGAAAGCACTACTATTATTCCCACTTAGCAAATAAGGAATTTTCTATTATAACATTTCCTTTATGTAGTGGAGTTCTACCACTGCTTTGTTTCCTCTCCCCAGGGCCTTGACATTCCATGACATGATTCCATGGTAGATGTAGGTTGAACACCAGGCCATCTCCACATTGTCATGCACTACACCTTACCTTTCTTGTTTTCTTCTGAAGATTTCCCAAGCTATCTGTTGTGTCCTCCACCCTGTCTGCTGACCGAGAACACACACCGGACTTTGCAACCCTTCCTTTAAGAACAGTTGTCAGTTATTGAACTAGGCCAAGAGTCTGAGTAACCAATAGAAGCAAGATTCTATTCAACTTCACTCATGTCTCTTGTAATTTCAGGATACTTTATGATAACTCACTTTGGAGGATAAATGCAAATAGTCCTTGATCACTCCTCTTGCCTCTGCTACCACTGTGCTCTTCACTCTATAAAGGAAGAAGAACAAAGACAAAAAGGGGGAGGAGAAGAAAGAGGAAGAGGAATCACATTTTATTTCCAGTAATTTCCTGAAAGCAGAAATTCAAACCTCAAGGGACATTTGTATTTCTGAGGTGATGTGTAACATTGGAGTGACCTCTCAGTTTTGACTCAGGCTCACAATGGCCCTGCCTCTGGCCCTCAGTGGAAGTGCCCCCACATAATCCAATGGAGAAAGGAAACATATAAATTTCTGCAGATGGTGACACAAAAGCCCAGAAATATGAAATGATCCACTCCAGGCCACACAACTAAAATGTGGGAGAGCTAGATGAAAACATTAGGATTAGGCCTGTCTACTCCTGACTTGATTTTCCTTCTATCACCTTATGACCTACAACCGTTCCTCTCTTAAGACCTTCAATACAACAAGTATGGAGAGTGCTGTGTTCCAAAGCTACTTTGTTCCAATCCTCCTTTGTTTCAGAAAATGTTTTTCTCCTACAAACAAGGCTGCAGGGATGAACTCTGCAGGACTGACTTGTGTAACAGTGGCTCTGGTGCACTGCCTATAAAGCTCAGCATACTTGGAGAGAACTAACAGGTATTAAAGACAACAGAGGTAATCGGCCACATCCCATCCAGAGATACTCAGGGATGTTAGGTGGAAGGACTGCATTCCCCTTTCTTTGTGTCAGCCTCAGAGGACAGACTCACACAAGTGTTACAGAGCTTTCTCCAGGAATAGAGTCAAGTCAGTTTGGGCTATATCTTGGAATAATAAATTCTGCAAGTAAGACAACACAGTAAAAGATAATATTCCCTAATATTAACTCTCAGTTTTCTATTGCTTTCAGAGTGGCTCTTTGTGGAAGTGTTCTTAGACTCTGTGATCACTAAGACTGGGACTTTCTTAAATATTTTAGCTACTTTAGTCATATCCCCTCAGATTTGGGTCCCTCCCTGTAAAAATTTTCCTGTCTTGGGGTACATGAGTGTCTCAGTCAGTTAAGTATCCAACTCTTTATCTTAGCTCAGGTCTTGGTCTCAGAGTCATGGGTTCAAGCCCCTCATCGGGCTCCACACTGGGCATGAAGCTTATTTAAAAAAAAAAATCTTTCTGTCTTTCTCCATGCTGCTCTTCCTGCCACACATTCATCAGAGTCCCCTCTGCATTTTCTCTGACTCCACAGTCACTGCCTTAATTTGTGGTGCTGTGGCTTCCACCCAGGTGTTATACTTTGGAAACAAATGTCTTTTGGTTTGTTTCCAACAGTCCCTCTTAGAGTGCCTATTGTTTCACTGGCCTGTTAAACACAATGTCTCACTAGTCCCACTGTCTTTTCTGCTGCACCATGATTGATAATTCAGAGCCCATCATCTTATAAACATGTTTATGGTCTCTTCAACTCCTCTCTTTCCAGATGAGAAAATTCACATCTTCATCTTTTCCACAGGGGAGGTCATCTGACATTGTATGCTATTTAAAAAATATATATATTGTGGCTCATTTTGCTGGATTGATATTTTCATTTTTAGAAGAACTTAGTATCACTTATGAATGTGGAAAGTTTATAATACATTCTTTTCTTCATATCATATATAAAGCCATGAATAAATACCAATCCCATTTTCTATTTTTATAGGATTCTCCTTTTTTTACTCTTCCAAACATAGACTATGTTTATGATCTATTTGTGATCTAAAATAAAAAATGCTCCCTGACTTACTTTGTAGTATGTGTTTTTGACTTTTCTATAATAAATTATAATTACAATAAATTATATCCATTGTTTTCCCCTTAAATATGTGTTTTATATTGCTTAAACAATGCTAACCAACAAGTCAAGGATGAGTTCCTCTTTATTATTTTATTTTTTTAATGTTTATTTATTTTTGAGAAAGAGAGAGAGAGAGAGAATGTGAGCAGAGGAGGGGAAGAGAGAGAGAGACACACACACACAGGATACAAAGCAGGCTCCAGGCTCTGAGCTATCAGCACAGAGCCCGACATGGGGCTTGAACTCACAAACTGTGAGATCATGACCTGAGCCAAAGTTGGACGCTCAGCCGACTGAGCCACCCAGGCATCCCTGAGATGAGTTCTTTAAAAAAATTCTTCCTATTTTTGAGAAGAGAGGGAAACAAACCACAAGAGACTCTTTTATTATTAATTTATTTATTATTGTTTAAATTTAAGTGAGATTCTTTATGATAGAGAACAAACTGAAAGTTGACAGAGGGAGGTAGGTGGAAGATGGCTAGATGGGTGATGGGTATTAAGAAGGGCACTTGTGATGAACACTGGGTGTGGTATGTAAGGATGAATCAATGAATTCTACTCCTGAAACCAATATTGCACTGTATGTTAACTAAAATTTAAATTTAAAAATTCTTCCTACTTTATAAATGTGGTACAATTTTTGTAATAAGCCCAGTCTTTATTATAAATTCTCCTCCACATGTAAGAGTGTATCATTATCAGTACTCCTGACTCTTCTGCACCCTACCTTAACCTCACTCCCACTTTTGTACAAGGATCCAGTGACCATTCACTCAGTGTACATTTTTAGTTACAGCTTACATATTCTGACAAAGGATTTTCTAATTTTACCTTTGGGCTCTTCAAATTCTGAGACAATATCATCTTGACTAAATGACAATATAAGCACACCTGGTTTTAAAAATCAGGTAAGTCTAATTAATACTAACCCTCTAAAAACATATCCATAAATCAGCTATCCTTTGTCCAAGTAATAAGGATTCACAGCTGTTCAGCTTGAACTTGTTCCAGTAATTTGGAGTTTGTACTGAGCCCAACAAACTCCTGCAAAGAAACGTAATAATCAAAGCCAGACACCATTAACATTTCAATCTGATATCCAAGTACCTCACAGCCTGCACCTGTGGGTCTTTCCATTTCTACCTCTGCCTCTATCTCTACCATTATTCCCACCCAGACCATGCGCATTTCTGCCTCTTTGTACTTTAACACAGAATGTATACTAACTTGCATTAATGATCATTTTCATACTGTGTATATCCTATTTGCTAAAATACATGGGAAGCTATTTACAAGTGGGTGCCATGACTCTCATCTCTTTAAAACCCCACATTTAATAAATGTTTGAAAAAGGTAGAAAAATGTCAAAATATTTATAGGACCTATGTATTTGCCCACACATTCTCTTTTGATATAAAAGAGTATCTAGTTTACTATGTCTGAATTAGCTAATAACTTATTCATTAACAAGTGAGAACAATTCCTCATTATAATATTTGTATTAGGAAATCCACTGTTTGAAGGGATTTCAGGGAAGTTTCTTTTCACTTCCTCTGATAAAATATTGGATTAAAAAATGTTTTCTTTTTTCTGCCCTCCTGCTTTTATTTCTAAAAGTGAAAGAAGTTTAGGAAAGGTAGAAACACGGCCACCCATTCACCGAGGACAAAGTCACTTTAGCAGCTCTAGGTTTAGCCACAGAAAAACTACTCAGCTTCTAAGAACCAGGCAAACAATTTCCCACATTGGCAATTTGGCAGCAGTACAATGTTGAGGACACTTTCTCAACTCAGCTGAGAAAACTCAGGAAAGACCAAATGGAGGAACAGAGGACAAAGTTTTATGGTCTGTTGGGGATGTGCCAAAGAATATCAGATAATAGATGAAATGCAGTTTGTCATTTACCCCATTGGTTTCAGGGGCACACTGTGCTCTGTTTCAATGGAATGAGTCACTCCTTGCAGAATCCACCACAGCTCAAGCTTAATCAGGCTTACAACAGCTTAGGAGAAAGCATAGCTATGTCCTCCCATAAAAGATGGGCCAGCTGAGGTAGCAAAGCATTAGAGGAAGAGCTATGGGTTACATTGATAAGGAGAGAACCGGGGAATGGCACTCATGGAAGTCGGGGGTAGGGGGAGGTATACCCAGGGGAGAGGGAAGTAAAGCCTGTTGAGCAGCCCATAGAGATCTCATGATTAGGGAAAGAGGTGGTCACTCTTTGGTCACTGAAGTCCAAGGCTCATGGATCCAACATGTGACAAGGCTCAGAGACCACTTTCTGCTGCTACTGCTTACTGCCAGGCTCCTTGTCACTGTCTTCCCCCAGAGGAAATTCCCTTGTGGGCTTCTGAGTTGCACATATCCGGGTCTCCATGGGGCAGTCCTGGCTCAGAATTGCCTGAAGCAAGAGTCAGGAAGAGAAATTACTGCATATATTTTACCAGTCTCCCAGTTCCCTTCCCTCACTAGCTTACTCAAGTCTAGTATTGTTTGGGAAAGAGTCAAGAAATGGGGTAGGATTCTTTTTCTGCTTCGTTTACAGGCACAGGCCTCCCAAGGCACCTAGGTGTAGCAACTCTAGTCAAGAGAAATATCTGGAATGCTTTTAATTGAATCTTAACAGTGGTAATACAAACTATAGCAGGGAGTCAGCTGAAACTGGAACCATCCCCTATCAGACCCCTCTGTCTTCTTCCATCCCTTTGAGCAGCCCCCATATCCATCACTAAGCACCCTTAGGGTGCTCACGCTGCAATAAAAAGAAAGTATCTTATTAACTAAAATCATATGTTGTGGTTCTCTTCCCTGGGTTTTGTACTTTAAATGATGACCTGGTAAAGGTAATGGCAGACAAAAAAAAAAAAAAAAAAAAAAAAAAAAAAAATATATATATATATATATATATATATATATATATATATAATGGCAGACATGAATTAATGAATTAATGAATGAATTAGCCTGGTGGAATTTTGCCTTCTTTGCGGAAATAATTTGGTAACTCATATTTTGCTAGTAACTAAAGTACAGGATGCTTTTGATGGCCCCCGCACCTAAGGTTCTCATTGTTCTTCTTTACTTAGGACCCTTTTTAACCACCTGATGTAAGAAGCAAAGTGGTTATATAGAAAAGGGAAAATAAGGAAGAAAACAAAGGAAAGATAAAGGTGAAAATTAGATCAGAAAACATGGCAAAGCAGAAAAACACTCAAAGAGGGAGGAAATGGCATAGGATAAAAACAATGTGAGAGAGATATGGAAAAAAAAAACCCAGATTATTATTTTTTTAGCAGCAGTCAGAGCCCCTTACCAGCTTTTCCTCCTTGGCTGGGGGGCTTCTCAGGTAGTAACAGAGAGGAGCATACATGATGTTGATGACCCCAATGATGACCATAAGCCAGGGGAAGCCAATGGCATGCACAATGGCTCCCCCGGTGGATGGGCCTGTGAGTAATAAACCAAATTTACCAGTGTTTATTGAGCCTTGATCACATAGAAGACACCATGCAAGGGGCAATAGGTGACCCAGAGGATGTCCTGAAGTCAAATATCTACAGAACCTTAGGAGAATCAGCCTTCTGACTCTATTTCCAGTTGGTAAACAGTAAACAAGAGAAAACGGAAACCAGGTCCTGGGTGCTCCCTTCTCCCCTGCCAACATACCTATAGCAAAACCCATGCAAAAAGCTACATCAGCTATGGCATAGACACTCCCATACACCGAGGTATGACGCAGGTCCACCAGGTGTCCCATGATGGGCATCACAGAGGAATCCACCATACCTGTAGCCAGAGGAAACAGGACACTGTCAGCTCTACTCACAGTCCCTTCCCTTTTTGTGGCATCTTTCCTTCTTATTCTCCTTTAGTCTTTTTGCCTGCTATCCTCCCACTCAGCACTAACACCTATTCCTGGTAGGAGTTAGAAGTCCACATCTTTGCCAGCTGCCCTCCTGCTCCTTCTGTCTTTTCATATACCTCCTCTTATCTGACCCAAGGCCAAAATTCAGGAGGTTCTTATCTCCTTTAAAAGTACTCTTAGGGGCGCCTGGGTGGCGCAGTCGGTTAAGCGTCCGACTTCAGCCAGGTCACGATCTCGCGGTCCGTGAGTTCGAGCCCCGCGTCAGGCTCTGGGCTGATGGCTCCGAGCCTGGAGCATGTTTCCGATTCTGTGTCTCCCTCTCTCTCTGCCCCTCCCCCGTTCATGCTCTGTCTCTCTCTGTCCCAAAAATAAATAAAAAACGTTGAAAAAAAAAAAATTTTAAAAAAGTACTCTTACCTATGGAAAAGCCAAGTCCTGCATTGGGGCTAATGAGACCAAAAATATTATAAGCCAGAGGAACCTGCAACAGGGAAGGGAGAAGAGTTCATCAGGAGTCCAGCTGAATCACCACAGAAACAAAGCGTTTTCATACGGAATGCATTTATTAGCCATGTGCTGTGTACCACATGTATTATCTATCTGGATTCTCACATCTCCTTATGAAGAAGAATCTTTACCTCCAATTTAAAGATATGAAAGTTAGATTGGTGCCATTGGGATTAAACATCCTATCCAAAGTTAAGATCTAATAAGTGGCAAGATTAAGTCTAAACCTCAAATTTGACTCCAATATACTATAACAATGCTTGAGCTTCTGTTGAATGAGCCCTCCCCCTACTTTAACCACCGCCCACCCCCCAACCCCAGACATACATTTCTGTCCTCACTATTCATTGAATAGTGTTTCCTCCCTTTTCTATTAGGAACATTCAAAGGTTTTAGTTAAATTCTAACTTGGTAGCCACTGGAGGAAGACAAAATACACCACCAACAAATTACCCATAATCTAGAGGGGCAGGTGGCATGTTTGGGGTGCTATATCAGCAAGCTTGTGAAACTCATTATTCTGCCTTACCAGTGCTCCACTGAGAGCCTTCCTTTCCTCTTTTGCTGATTCCTTACCTCCCTCTCTCCTTGAGCATCTGTTACCTACCCCTGCCCCAAAACATTTACCCCTCAGAGGTTTAAAATACCATTTAGATGTTAGTGGCTAAACACAATTTTAAGGATTATTCCCAAGGGGTATTTATATTTTACCAGCAGTTGTCTTAAGATTTACTGTGGGCTCACTATGTGTCAGACACTGTTGCTATTTATATGGACAGCCCTATGAAATGCTAACAGAATCCTCTCTACACAGATGGGGATACTGAACAAAAAGAGGTGACATATCTAGCTCAAGTCACACAAGCAGCAAGTGGAAAATCTGAGAATGAATGTGGAGCTCATGTTCCTGATCAGGACCTCCAGCCTTTCTTGAACACTGTATTCAGTGCTTTACAGCTCTAGTCTCATCTCCCTCAAGCCTAGGAGACAATTGTGCTGATGATTCCAATTATGGAGAGGAGAAAATGAAGGTTTAGAGAGCTTGAAGGGGGCTCTTGAAAATAGGAAAGTTCTTCTTTCTTTCTTTTTATACCAAATATTCTGGCACCAGAGCCTGCAACTCAAATGATGGTTCCCCTAGGGTCCTGTCATGGTGGGATAAATAAATTAAGTCATAAAAGTCATCACTCTGTTGGCCCCAGAAATAGATACCAACTTGGATAGTTTCATGTGCCCATACATAGGACCTCAGACCTCTGGCTACATCTGCCCCAATTACACTTCCTCCCTCCTTCCCTCCTCCTTTAATGGGATGCCTGATGGCATCTCTCCCAGTTCTCAATTCCTACCTATGCAGAAACAGTCCTTCCAACAATCATTGCCAAGTTAACCCTCCGTTCATTTTAAAGGAAAATGGTCTTTAAATGTCTCTCTCTCTCTCTCTCTCTCTCTCTCTCTCTCTCTCTCTCTCTCCCTCCTAGACTTATACTTACACAAAGCAAGCTGGTACCTATAACCATCATCCCAATCATGGAGCAGAGCCACCTGGAAGAAAAAAGCCATCAGCAAATATTGCTAAAGGGAGAAATTCCTACCACCCCTAATTCCAGGAATCCCTTAGGATGTGAGAAGATGAAGACATCTCTATATGACTTGTTTATAACCAGGTGAGAGATCTTTCCCTGTTTTTTCATTGCCCTCATCTATTCCAGGCTCCATATCTCTTTCCATAGTAGAAGCAGAGGAGGTGCAACGGAACATATTATTTCTTCCTCTAGAAGAGGAATCAACTTACTCAGAATGTACTTGCCCCTTGGTAGTAACCCTCAAACATAAATCATGCTACTCCCAGTTCACACTATATCTCCCCTATTCATATTTTTTCTGGTCTTCAAGGTTCATCTCAAAAGCCACAGAAAATACCATACTTCTTTCCTTTTCTGACTTCCTATAGCAGGGCTTTTAAGAACTTATTTTTTAAATCTTTATGCTGAGCTCCAAAGATAAAATTAAAGTTGTTCTCACTGTAGTTGAACAGAATCCATACTCATATTTTTAGCCCTCAACCTTTTACACTTGATGGCCTCTGAGGTCCCTCTAGAATTCTCTAGGGATCTATGGAACACAATCTGATAACCACTGCCCCCAAAGTACTGAGCTTTCTCATGACTGTTCTCTGTGGGGTTATTTTAGCACTTCAACTAGACAACAAACAACTGGAAATAAAGGTTATCCCTCACAACCAGCTCAGGGCCATCCTTTCTCTATATTGTCCTCACCAACTACCCACCCTCATCCTCCCTGTGGGCAGCTTTTATCTATGTGTACTTGTTCTAAACTTTAAATATCAGAGAAGCTGTTCATTATCCTAAGCTCAGGGACAACCTCAAAAGGTTCTCTCATCCTACATTCTTTTTATTCTCCACAGATTCCCAGGTTACATACCGACCCATCTTGTTTGCCAACACACCAAAGAGGTTGGTGCCAATGAGGTAGGACACACTGGCAGGCAAAAAAGCTAGACCTGTGGAAAGACAAAGGTCCTCATCTTAGGACATTCCCAGTTAACTATTATATAATTTATTTCCTACAAGACAGTTAAGTCATCAAGGACCCCAAGCCACTTTGTTACCTATTACCTTCAAGGACCCCAAGCCACTTTGTTTTGTGGTTTGGAGATCCTTGTGCAAACCCAGAGAAGTTGACATAAGGCTCTCACCTCCATTTTCCTCAGGAGTAGGGCTTTGTTTAGCTTTAATACAATGTGTTCCAAGCTCCCCACTTAAACTTCTTGAAGAATGGCTCTAATGAGCCATTTTCATGTATAAAATCCTTTTGATTATCAGCATAAGACCATCAGCATTAGAGAGAGAAATAAATATATCTTGGGACGTGAAATTCCTGCCTTGCTATTCACCTTTCTTTCTATTGCTCTGGTAATGATCTTGGGTATGTTACTAAATCTTTCTGAGCTTTGGTATATACATCTGGCAAAAACAAAGCTATGACTCTATCATACCAATTTACACTGAGAAGTAAATTGTATAATGTATGTAAAAGTATTTTGTAAACTGAAGCACCAGCTACATTGCTTTCTCTGACTGCAGAGCCAGGTGGTTTAGATCATGGGCTTTAGAGCCACACAGTTTTGGGTTCAAACTAGTTTTGCTACTTTTTAGCTCTGTGACTTTGGGCAACTTACCCTCTCTGAGTCTCATTCATTCATTCAGTTTACTTTTAATGAGCTTTTACTATGTCTCAAGTGTTCTAGGATTAGAGGGGGTAAATAAGATAGACAAAATCTTAGCTTTTGGAGAGTTTACATTCCAAGAGAGGGGAGCCAGAAAATAATAAACACACAAACAAATGAATGAAAAAACATAATTTTGTAAAATGATAAGTTCTGTGAAGAAAATTTAATGTGGTGACATGGAAGTGTGACCAGGAACAAGGCTAACTTCAGTTTGGGAGTTGAATGCTTTTTTGAGGAGATGACATTTAAACTGAGATTTGCGAATCAAAGCAGAGCATTCAAAGCAGGGGGGGGGGAAAAGCACATCTAATGCAAATACCTTAAAGAAGAAACCATTTGTCTGTTACAGGAAAAAAAAAAGGAAGTCTGTGTGGCTGAAACACAATGAGCAAAGTGAAGAGTGATAAAAAAAAATATAGGTCTATGGGGGAATGGGTTAAATGGGTAATGGGCATTAAGGAGGGCACTTTTCAGGATGAGCACTGGGTGTCATATGTAAGAGATGAATTACTGGCTTCTACTCCTGAAGCCAAGGCTACACTGTATGTTAACTAACTTGAATTTAAGTAAAAAAAAAAAAAAAGAAAGAAAGAAAATGTAGGCCTAGAATTTGGGATTTATTCCAAGTGCAATGGGAAACTTTGGAGGGAAACAACATATTTTAATTTACATTTTTAAAAGTCCTCTGGTTGTGGTTAGAAGAATGGGATCACAGGACAAGCATGGAAGTCAGAAGATTATTTGTAGAACCCAAAAGGAAAGTGACAATGCTTCAGCTTAGAGGTCACAATAGAAAGAAGTGAATAAAATCAGAGGTGTTATGGTGGTAGAGTCAGTGGAATTTTCTGTCAGATTGGGCGTGGGCATAGTGGGAGTGAGGGAAAGAAAGAAATCAAGGATCACTCTTTTTTGTCTTACTTAATTTGGTGTACTATTTAATTTTGTCTTACTTAATTTGGTAGAGGAAGAGCTTGGGGGAAAAACATGAAAGGTTTGAAATGTGTATTAAATATCCAACTGGAGATGTCAGGATGTGAGCATACAAGTCTAGACTTCCAAGGACAGATCCTAAGCACAGATATAATGTTTGATTCATTGGTTTATACATGGTTCTTAAAGCCATAGGGAGGGCTGGGATCACCTCTGAAATATCAGATAGAGAAGAATAGAAATCCAAGGTCTGAACCTTCAGGGACTCTTAACTTTAAAAGTTAGCAAAAGAAGAGGAGCTAACAAAGGTAATAAGAAGTAGCCAAAGAAGTGGTTGAGAAGGGATGGAATGCAGAAAAAGAAGAAGTAGAAGAAGAAAGAAGAGGAAGAGAAGGAGAAGAAGGAAGAGGAGGAGAAGGAAGAAGATAAAAGAAAAAAAGGAGGTGGAAGAGGGAGTTGAGCAAGGGAGGAGGAGAAGAAAGAGGTGGAGATGGGAGGAGGAAGAAGAAGAAAAAGTAGTAATAGTGGTGCTGGGGGCAGGTGGGGGTGGGGTGGTGATGGTGGTGATAGTGGTGGTGGTAGTAGTAGTAGTATTAGTTGTGGTTGTAGAAATAGCAGCAGTAGAAGTAGCTTGGCCTCTGAAGGAGTTGGGATGCTTCAACCATAAAGAGAAGGCAACGAATGTGGGTACAAGTGCAGGGAATATGTGAGTTCCTATCTCATTGCTTCTATTTTCTCAATGACTAGGAGATGAGAAGGATGAAGGTAAAGGAATCAGGGTACAGAGGAAGTTTGAATGGATAAGTGTAAAATTATCATTTCAGAAAGTTGGAAGGAGAACAAAACTGGGGACTTAGAAAAATGTTGTTGGGTAATATGAAAACCTACTTCAATTTTTGTAAAGTAACTCCACAACCAACAGCGAGCCCAATGCGGGGCTTGAACTCATGACCCTGAGCTGAGATCAAGAGTCAGACACTTGGGGCGCCTGGGTGGCGCAGTCGGTTAAGCGTCCGACTTCAGCCAGGTCACGATCTCGCGGTCCGTGAGTTCGAGCCCCGCGTCAGGCTCTGGGCTGATGGCTCGGAGCCTGGAGCCTGTTTCCGATTCTGTGTCTCCCTCTCTCTCTGCCCCTCCCCCGTTCATGCTCTGTCTCTCTCTGTCCCAAAAAAAAAAAAAAAAAAAAAAAGTTGAAAAAAAAAAAAGAGTCAGACACTTAACCAACTGAATAACCCAGGTGCTCCTATGAAAACCTACTTTAGATTTGTAGCCATAAATATAAGGTTAAACTGAGAGCCTAGTTGTGTGTTTTCCTACAGCCCCAATCCACTACTCATGTGCAGACAAGGAGTGGGAAAACAGATTGGCTTAACCAGAATTAATGCTGTGCCAGCTGACAACCCTAGAGGGAGAGCAAGGCAAAGGAATTAGCAATGCTTTCAAAAGAGTAACATCATGATGGAATCCAAGCTGAGTAAATGAATAAGTGAGGATATGAGAAATGATGGAAATAGGAAAAGAATTGAGGCCAATGGATTGGTGAGCTTAGAGTAGCCAAAATTTGTTGATATGGAGATATTAGAATACCTGAGCAGGGAATATGTAAGTTGATAACCTGAAAGCTTGGAATTGAAATTTCAAAGGTGATACAATTAAAGGTTTGATTGGTTGAGGTGGAGAGGAGAAAGAAAAATTGCAAAAGATTATTGTAAGAAAGTAGATTAAGGAATAGGCCAAGATGTTGGTAAAGTTCTCCACCTGGATTGAAGCCACCAAAAGTGGCTATAGGTGTAAAGGATAAAAGAATATGAACCAGGTATTGACAACTTTAATGAGTGAGAATGGGTAAGTAAGGGGTCAATAGGTGATTGCAATGAAGAGAGGTAGAGGGGGGTATAATATGATGACATGATCTTCAAGAGTGTTTGGGTCTTTGAAGGAGAATTAAGAAGAAATGATCCAGCAGCAGCAAAAGTAAGCAAAGTCTAGAGGAATGTGGACTTCCATCAAGAGGGCTGGGAAAGGGTGTTCTCAGGAAACATTAGGGTTTCAGGGCAAGAGAAGATGAAGGAAGTGTTTGGAGAAGAAGATGAAGGCACGGGGACACATGTCAATGACAGGAGGTTCTACAAAGCCAGGGAGTTTTTGGAGGGGAAAATAGGAAATTGGGTAAAGATTAAGAAATTTATTTTTTTTTTAATTCAAGTTAGTTAACATACAATGTAGTCTTGGCTTCAGGAGTAGAACCCAGTGATTCATCTCTTAGATATGACATCCAGTGCTCATCCCAAAAAATGCCCTCCATACTGCCCATATGAAATATGGTGTTAATAATAATTCCTACCAGATGGGCTGGTTGTGAGCTTTGAGATAATGTATGCCAACCATTTTTCACAGTGTCTGGGACACAATAAGTGCCCTCAGAGCACCAGCCTTAACTGTTAACATCATAACCAGTGAGTAGCAGGATCAGGACTTGAACCCAGGCCTTCTCCTTCCGACTTCCTGTGTCTCCACTACCCATACCAGTGGTGTGAGAGCACAGATGGCTCTGGCATAAGGGACTGTAGAGAATGCAGTGTGAGTTTCTTCAAGTCTCACTAGCCTCTCTATGCCTTTCTGTAGCTATATGAAGCAGTGTTGCCTGATGGAAACTGTCATGATGATTACAATTAAACCCAAAGTACAATTCACCAGTTATTGGTCAATGGCTTGTTTGACTTTAATATTCTCTTCAATGGGCTGAAAGTGAAGCATATCTTAGTGTATTTGTCTATTTGTACAGGGCATCAAAACTGTACCCAGTTGTTTATTTGTAATTGCTTTTAAAAATTTAAAAGTATACCTACTCCATTTTTTACCTGAGATCTGGAAATGAGCATCTCTAAGAAGCCCACTAGCCACTTAAATACATCTCCTTAATATTGCTTTGAATGACATGGAATTTTCTAAATGAGATTTTCCTCAACTAACGTGGCTTGTTCTTTAGGATCTGGGTATAGGTTGCATTTCAATAGTATTTTGTGCAAAATAGGTGTTACAAACTATATGTCTACAGACAAACATATATTTTTCACAGCATATCTTCAAAGGAGCAGGAAATTACACATATCTGTGACTGTTTAAATAATTTCTAGAAAAATAATGATGAAAATAATAATTTTTATTTGCTGTGTATAACTATCCTGTATTCTTGTACTATGCTAATCCCTTTAGAATACATAGATATATTTAATCCTGAAAACATCTCCCTTTTTACAAATGGAAAAAAAAAGTGGTGTGAAGTGGTATGAAGAGGTTAAATAACTTATCCAAGGTCACAACCAGTAAGTAATCAGGATTCAAACCCAAGTGGGCCTATTTCCAAAGCCTGTGCTGTTTCCTCCACTTAGAGTGCTGGGTCACTTAAAAAGTGTCCAGTCACAGACTACAAAGCACCCTCAAAACTGCTGTCTCCAACTCCTAACAACCATGAGAGGTTGTCTCCATTTAGTGCAATATTTTTCAGTGTGGTCACTGATACCACATCAGCATCACCAGGAAACTTATGAAAATGCAAACTTGATTCTGTCGAATTTCTGGGTGGGGCCCAACACTCAGAATTTTAACAAGCTTTTCAGATGATGTGAGACTTTTTGAAGCTAGACTTACAGATGCAGATAGCATTGAGGAAAGTTGTAAAGGATGGTGGGAGACAAAGCCTTATTGGTGTTTTGACTTACTCTCCAGAGGGCTTTCTGCTGCAGCCTCACCTCCATAAGGGACTGTGTGGAATCAGCCCAGTGAATTTCTTTTGGTGTCACTAGCCTCTCTATGCCTTTCTGTACCTAGAGGAAATAGTGGTCCCTAAAAGAAACTGTCATGACAATTACAGTTAAACCCAAAGTCAACAATTCAGCAGTTATTGAAGGCTGGTTCACTTTTCTCTCCTATAGGGTGAAGAAAGGCTGAAGAGGAGTTGTTCTGAGCTGTATTTGCCCACCTGCACCAAGAGCCTGAGCCAGCAGAGCCTTGGAGCAGAGGATGCTTTTCTATTACAAGCACCAATTCAATTAATTGTCATGGTCAGAGGTAGTCGCAGCCCAGAAAAATTCAATTTGAGGCTAGGAGTGCAGCTTGGAGCCTTGCTTAGAATTGTCCCCTAAAAAATTAGATTTAGTACTTTTTATTGTATACTGAATTTTATCAAATTCATATCAACTTCCCCTCTGGTCCCATAAGCTTCTCCTCTCTACAGTGACTGAATGACATGTAGCCTTCTATGTTCCCTTTTCTTAGGCTTCCTGAACCTAAGCTCATCTAAGCTCAGATGAGTCATGAGTACCTCTCACCATGAATCAGAGGAGGCTAGAGGCCTTTCTCACAGAACAACATACTCCATAAACACCTTGTTAGAGGTAAAAAGATAGCAAAAGGGTAATCTAGGGGAACGGGAGTTGAAGAGAGAAAAGTGTGGATGTTAATGGTGGTGCATATTAATATTCCACAGGTGCAAAGCATTTCCACAAATTATAACATGTATTCCTCATATTGCCCTTTGAACTAGACAGTATTCTGATGCCCTCTTCAGAGATGAAAAAAAAAATATTCTCAGAAAATTGATGTGGTTTGCATAAGTTTGCATAGCCAATCAATGGAGCTGAAATGAAAACCGAGGTCTTTTGACTAAAAATTATTGATCATTCTATGACTTAGCTGGGCATGTTGACTCTCCATAGCCCCTCTCAATCCCTCCCACCCTGCCCATCTCAGGATGCTTCTTGGAGGTACTGCCTGGCCACTCAGGCTCAATTTATAAGTATGGAAAGAGAAAATACAAATGAAAAAAAAAAAAAAAGAAAAGTGGTGACAAAGGAAGCACATTGTGACCCTGAAGACCTGGACCTGATAATGCTTCTCAATTACCTGAGAAATGGCCATGGCACACACCTCTGGCCAAGCCCAAGTTGGGGAATAAGGTCACTTACCTAACTGCCACTCAGGGGAACACATGGTCTGCATCATCCAGATGGGCAGTGTGGGCTCCAGCATGGCCACTCCCATGTTAGCAAAGCAGAGGGAGCCTGGAGAGACATTTCTGTGAGCCCCCATGGATACCCTGAAGCCCAGACTCTTCCTATCCCAAAGGGAGGCATTGTCAGCTTACCTGCAGCCACCAGGATATAAGGGTCTTTGAGAAGTGTAAGAAGTGGAGTCCCCTTGGCACTCTGAGAACATGCACAACAAAAAAACATCCATTTGTACAGTGTACATCTCTCCTATTTTCATATAATCTGAGAATATGCAGACAGGACCTTAGAGACCATCTATGTCAGCTATGTTACTAGATGGTCAGCTATGACCATCTATGTTACTGAAGAGAGCAGACACACAAGTTAAAGGAGATAAAGTGACTTGTCCAATGTCACAGAGTCACCTGGCAGTTTACCTCCTGTATATAAGACAGACAATGTAGTAGTCATAAAGAATAGGACAACATATTCCATACATGATTCCTGCCTTCAAATGATCATCAACCAGATGAGAGTGGATTGTCAGCAAGGCCAGCTTTGGACAATGGATGTCTGGACTTCTGGTCTTGGGCCTTACCACTAGATCTCACTGGCATTAATGTTTGCCCTGGGAGAACCACAGGCAAAGTACTGAATCCCAAAGGTGAACACAGAGGTGATAACTTAGAAAGCTTCTCAAGCATTCTGAATGCTTTATTTTAACCATTTTGAGCCATACTAGACAAGTATAGCAGAAAGTGTTTGAATATCTAGATTAAAATGTGAGCCTATGGACACCTGGGTGGCTCAGCCTGTTAAGCGTCCAACTCTTGGCTTTAGCTCAGGTCATGGTTTTGTGGTTCTTGAGTTTGAGCCCTGCATTAGACTCCACACTGATGTGCAGAGCCTGCTTGGGATTCTCTCTCCCCCTCTCTCTCTGCCCCTCCTCTGCTCATGCTCTCTCTATATACCAAAATAAACTTTAAAAAATAAAAATAAAAATAAAAATAAAATATAAGTTCTAAATATTCAGTTCTAACTTCTGTCTACCCCCAGCAAATTTTTATTCCAGCTAAACTCAATCATTCCATCTTCTTCCCATTCATTCAGTGGGTTATTTTTGCCTAACTAACTTCGTGGTTATTTTTGCCTAAACTATCTTCCTTCTCTCTACAGGTCCAAATCGTCCAAATTCTACCCTTCTTCATAGTCAATCTTAAATAGCTCCTTCTTTTCCACAGTATTCCATGACTCAGCAGCTGGAGCTTCTCCCACTTTCAAACTTCCTGAATTCTGTGCCTTAATCCATGGTGCTAACTACATCTTATCTTGTAATAGAATGAATAGTTTTGGTATGATAATCACCTGTGCATACACACAAGGGTGGATTGAAATATTCAGAGATATTAAAACTAAACATATAATTCAAATTAAAGAGACAAACCTAAATCATAAAATACACATAAAGAAGTCCAATAAGCCCTTTGGCCCAAAAATTCCACCTCTAGAAATTTATTCTATAGATTACTTCCAATGTAATAAAATGTATATACATAAAGTTATTAATTGTAGCACTATTTATAATTGCAAAATACTAGAAACTACCTAAATGTTCAAATCTATGAGATTGAATAAAATATGGTACATGCACAATGGCATTTCATACAACCAGAAAAATAATAATTGAATTTTTTGCATATCTGTAACATTACCATCTAAGTCAAAATTATTGAAAAAGATATTAAAGGAAAATAATTTCTCCTCTCACAACACTTTTGACACTGAATGTGGGAACTTTCGCCAAGCAATTCTTCGGTTCTTTGTGGGCACCAATTGGTTGTCCTAGAATGTAATTCAATTCTGACACTAAGTACTTGGAGTTAGCACACACCCCACAGATTAACAACTTGGTCCCGCAAGACTGCCCCCACTTCAGATCCCAATTGCAAGTAGTGTGTTCCCATATTACCCACACTTCTGTCTGATGTGGCTATAAAATCAAGGTTTTTAGATCAAACTTTCCCACATTTTCTGTACTTACTTGTCTTTTATTCTATGTGGTTTGATATGAATTTCTCAGAGCCATCTTTGGCTTGGGGTCAGACAAATACCAACTCTGATATTTAATTTTTTTTTAACGTTTATTTTTGAGACAGAGAAAGACAGAGCATGAACAGGGGAGGGTCAGAGAGAGAGGGAGACACAGAATCGGAAGCAGGCTCCAGGCTCCGAGCTGTCAGCACAGAGCCCGACACGGGGCTCGGACTCACGGACCGTGAGATCATGACCTGAGCCGAAGTCAGCCGCTTAACTGACTGAGCCACCCAGGCGCCCCCCAACTCTGATATTTAATCATGATAGGATGATAGTGTGCAAAGATGCTCTTGGTGGAGAGATTGAACAGCATCTAAAGTCTTCTCTAGCTCTGAGGTGTTATAACCATGAATTCACAGGTCCCAATGTCATTCCCTCTTGTTCTGAGTTCATATATATAAATTCTGTAATGTTTCTTTAATTTTTCATAAGGTCCTTCCTCCATCTTTGTCCAACATCAAACCAGACTCCCTCACCATCCCCAACATTATCCTAAATATGGACCTATCTTGGAATCCAGATATATTTCTAACTTTCCATCAATCCACCCTCCTTCACCTTTCTTCTTATGGTTTGACAGGGATGATCTAGGGGAGACTGGGTCTTAGCACTTAACCATTCTATATATCCCTTGGCAATGGAGCTTGGTGCCCTCTTACCTCAGGAGAGACTTTGGAAGGCTGTAGGATACACAGCTGGAGTGCTAAGGAAGAAAGAGGCAGAGAAAGAAACAGTTTAGTTTGTCCACTGATTATTTGGAAACTCCAGTAACAGCCATAATTCTATTGCTATTATCACCCTATCATGTAGAGATCTAACTCTCTGAATTTCTTCCTTCTTTCCAAGAATGGGGCAGTCCTTGATTTTTCAAGTATGTCAAGACTGACACCATAGCAGAGTACATTGCCAACCTGATTTAAGCTATCATCTGTCTGGTGATCTCTTATGGTGACTTACCTCCATTTAGTAGTGCCAGAAAGGCCAATATAAGGAAGGGTGAAGACCGCCCAACAAACACATACATCACACTTCCAAAAGGAGCTCCCACTGGAAAAGAAAAACAGATTTCAGAGGTAAGGGTCAATTCCTAGTTGGTGTGATTTGTCCACATATATCCAATGAGATTTACCAAAGCTCTACTAGGCACTGAGCTCTACATGAGGTTCTGGGGATTCAGAGATGAAGAAGACCTGGTTCCCAGGGGCTTACTTTCAAATAGAGAAAATGCATGTGATTGGGGTGGGGTGGGATGACCCAAATAATTAGAACATGGTGAAAAGTAAAGTTCAACAGGAAAGTTTCAATCTACAAAGTGCTGTGTAAACACAGTGCAGTGAGTTCAGGTGGCCACAAGGGCTTTGTCAAGTGGATAATACAGGTGGGGAAGAAGCATAAGTGAAGAACATTGAGGTGTCATAAAAGAGACTGTAGTTGGAGAAGAAATAGAATGAAGTCAGTTCAGTGTTCAGTCACTAGAATGTGAGTATTTGGGAGAGAAAGAGTAGAGGTGGGGAATGTTGATGCCAAATAGTCAAGTGCCCCGTATATCCAGATAAAGCATGTATTTGGCCTTGTGAGCTATGGAGAAACATGTTTTTTTTAGCAGGGGAGAAATGCCACCAGCTCTGAGCATAGGACATTTTTTTCTGGTGGCAACTTGGGGGAAGAAAGGAAGGTGAACGAGATCAGGCAGTAGGCTGGTTCCAACTGAGATGTGATGAGGAACCAACCTTGAGGAAGTAGCTATACAGAATATACTGGGCTTATCCATTTGAGAGTGAGAAGTGATAAAGGAGACCAAGATGAACCAAAATTTTAGCTTGGGTGGGAAAATGGATATTAACAAAGAACAGGGTTTATGTTCCCTCTTCTCCCATGGTTGTGGTGGGAGGTGGGGTATGGACCAGGGAACAGACCTTTGGTGTTTTTCCCTCAATTAGATTGCAAGGAGGGGAGAAACCATGTGTGAGGCTTCTTACCCATATCCCCTCTGTCCTAACATTGTGCTTGGCATGAAATAAGTGCTCCGTAAAATATTTGACTTGTTGGACTAGTCAAATGAATCATATGAGAGATGAACCTCAAAGGAAGTATGTTACAGCTTGGGTTTTTAGGCCAGAAAATGTGAGTCTATATCCTGGCTCTGGCATTTTCTGTATGTGTAATCTTGGATGGTTGCTTAAACTTTTTAGTTCTCATCTGTATAATGAAGACAATAATTCCTCCTTTATAGTGGTGTGATGACTAAGAGAGATTATGTCTGCAATATATTTAGCACAAAATCTGTCAAGGAGCTCCTTTCATTTTGAGAGCACTAGCCATGTGTGGAAATTGAGGTGAGACAGTGGCTGCTAACATGGGTTTCTGGACCATTCCCAGGCCCTCATGGGCTATTAAGCTTCTTAAGGGGAAAGAGACTTTGCCTTTTTTGGGAAACATTTCAGAAGGACTCCACATGTAATTGGAAAGAAAAGGGGAAAAAAATACTGTCTTCCTTGAACTTAGAAACACCTGCCTCCTGGATCCATCTTCAAAGAGTATGCACTACCCTACCCTCTGAACCTAGATTTGGGTCCAGGTTATGCTTACTCAGCACTCCCAAAGCCAGGCCCCCCAAGGCAATTCCCATGGCATGCCCTCTCTCATAGTCATCAGTGTAGACACTTGCCAGCATCCCAAGACCTGAAAGAAGAGTTACATAATGGAGTTAGCATACAGGAGCCCTCTGTCTGCCTCTTTCACTGAATTCTTGGTCTATTAGTTCTTAGTCTTCTATCCCTATTATATCTTCAGGGATCATCTTACCTAGAGTTCCAGTTTGAGGGTTTTTATAAAACTTAATGCATAGTACTTTATAAATACTGTCCTCACTGGTCCCCCAAACTCTCACATTGCTGTCTCCTTCTGCTCACAATATTGTTGGAAGTGTAAAAGTCTCTGGGAAGGGTAATACAGAATACCACTGTCCATTGATTCTGCATTTCATTGCATTTTATCATTCCCTATCTTATTTTCCTGAAGGAATGTATATGAAGTAGGTAAAAAAAGGAAAAAAATCTATAAACACAGAACACTATTCTATTCAATGGAGGTGCTCAAGGAAGACATAAACAGAGTATCTGGAAGACAGCATGGGTTGGGCTTTCATGTCAGTTGTTCATGTGAAAAATGGCATAAAATATCTACTTCATAGGATTACATTAAATGTTGTATTTGATGATATTTTTCAAAGTGTGATAGGGTTACTGGTAGTATTCACATTATTCTTCCTATAAAATGTTAAGAGGGGGACAGAGAAAAGACCATAGAGTAGCATTAAATACAAACCTGGCCTACTGCATGGTCTTACTGAACTTACTTGGACCTAAGATGGCTATATCCAAATATTATCAGAGGAAGTTGTGTCAGGCTTAGTTATTTATAACACTGCCAATAACTACAATTATATTGTTTTTGTTTATTCTTTTAATGTTTATTTATTTTATTTTTGAGAGGAGGGGGAGGTGGGGGGGGCGGGTTGGGAATAGAGAATCCCAAGAAGGCTCCACGTTGTCAGCATGGAACCTGATGCAGGGCTTGATACTACAACTGTGAGATCATGACCTGAGCCAGAATCAAGAGTTGGACACTTAACTAATTGAGTCACCCAGGTGCCCCCAATTGTCTTGTTTTTGAATCATAATTTCTTCCTACTAGGATACTTTCTTATCTATTCATATAAATCTTATAGGGTCTGAAGATGGTAAGAGATGTATGGGTGTGTGTGTTGGGTGTGTGTGTGTGTGTGCATAAGATGTCAGTATTACCTGCAACAGAAGAAAATGAGGATCCAATGCCTTGAAGGGTTCGAGCCACAAAAAGTAGGGTATAGGTACCAGAAAAAGCAAACACTGAGTAAAGAGAACAGCAAGAATGCTCCAGTTAGCAAATTGTCTTTATCCCTGGCCACCAGAAAATATGCCCATGATATTATAGATATAAGCCACTAGATATAGGTTTTAATAAAGCATGATCACTGCTCTCTGTTTTTGGATTTGTCTTTCTAATCTCCCATGCCTTATTTAGGATTTAATTTTCATTGACATGAAAACTGAGAAACCACAGAAACATAAACCAATTCACCACACAGTGGATGGAAGGCTGGATTTCCACATTTCCTGTCCAAAGCTCAACATCCTGTCCATTGGAATCATGGCTGCCCAAAAACTTTAATGCCTTTAGATCCTACTTCTCAATCCTTTATATTCAACACCCACATTTGACCTTTGCCATTGTTGGGCTCCATTGGGTCATCTAAAGTGAGAGGACAAAAGCTATGTGTAATTGAAGGACCATTGGCATTGGGTAGAAAATAATATCTTGTGATCCAATCAGGTATTTCCTCTTATTTTACCTGGAAGATCTTTTAACCAAATCAAATCAGTGAGTATGTGTTAAGTAATACCAAACACACAGCTATCATATACAGACTCTGTAGCAGATGTGAAATAAAGAAAACATCCAGTTCATGCCCTTTAAGAGGTTCAGCCTACTCAAGACTAGCATACAAAAAACTGAGTACCAAATAGAAATACATTATCAAAAACTAAATTACAGGGTGTTGGTAGTAAGCTTGGTAAATCTAGACATGTCTCACCTCCATTTCAGGACAATATCCCTGGAAGAAAGAAGACTCTCTCCCAAAGTATTTGAATCAGCAGAATTTGAATCCATTTACCCTTTCATTACAGATGTGTTTGGTTGTTTGCTGTCTTATAATTTTCTCCCATTACTTCCTGACATGATCATAGTCTCTCAAACATGCATGGACTTGGTTTCTCTTTGCTGGCTTTCTAATGCCTTCTCCTAAGCTTTCTGATTTTCAGTCTGTTCAAGGTTAGCTATTCCTATTTTCTTTGAGAATGGAGTTACCAACTTGTTACAGTTTGCCAAAGACTTTGCATTCTGGAAGGCACCTGAATCTCAGGCAAAATAGAATGGTTGATAACCCTATGTAGGAAAACCAAAACAATTTCTTTCTCACTTTGCCCCCAAACATGGTCTGCCATTTCACTCCTAATTACATTAAGCATAGGTCTCAGCTGGAGGCCCTTAAGGGTAATAATGGGCATCAGCAACCTCTTTTCAGTATTTAAAAAACCCTAAAGAGATGTCACATAAAATTCTGTAAAGAGCAAACATTTGCTAGAATTAGGCCAATTCAGTATAGCAACACTGGTTATAGCATGGAAACAATAATTATTATTTAATTGCAGAGAATCAAGCAAGGACCTTATACTAAAGAGTTTGGGATACTATAGCATTATCTTATTTTGCAGGGTGCTTGTTTTATCTTCCCAGACACACATCATAAACCTCTGGACTGGAACCATGTCATTTCATTCTTTAACTCCCCTCAATGGCTTTTGCCATCAAGACATAATATGTGTGCTCTACAAAGTTTTTTGGTGAGAATTATGGTCTCATTTGATAAAACAGAATCCTATTCATTTTTAATCTATTATGTGGCATGGACTGAGATTCTACAAGTTCAATAAACATTTCTAACTTGAATTTCCTCACTTTCTTTTATTTAGCTAGAATTTTCACAAGTAAGCTGCAGTTCTCAGAACTTCACACATCAAGCTTCTGCTCTTTGCAGCTTTCCAACCCTGAATGCAACAAATTCCTGTTAAGCATTGGTTGATAAGAGTTAAGCCCTATGCTGAAAGGGAAGAAAACTTGAAGAAAGGCAATAGAAAAAGCAGAAAAGTAACAAAAAGGTGATAAGAAAAACAGGAGAGAGAAGGAAATAATGTTACTGGAAGCAGAGTAAGCAGAGGCAAGCTACCTTCTCCTGTATTAACCTCCCACCCCCCTTCATTCCTTCTTATTTTAATTCTCAGGGTCAATTTCCAGACATAATTTGTTCACTTACTATTTTTATTCCATCTCTATTTTATTAGAACATTTATATTATACTGGATAGACTGTCTTTATTTTTCTTTTTTTTCAAACAAAATTATTTCTCTAAACTATAACCTTTAATGTCTTTACTTGAAGTCAGTAGACTCTTTGGTATTATCCAGTTGCTATTGTCCAATTTAGATTCTTTGCTGGTGGCCCTTTACCTTTGTGTATCAAAATAATACAAACTTTCTCCAAATATGGGAGGTTTGTACTAAACTCATTCAAGGGACTACTGATACACACACACACACACACACACACACACACACACACACACACTATAGCCCACCTATTTAAAAAGTATTTACAATTTTCCCCAGCTGATGGAAGCAAAGTGTCTTTTCTTCTATAGCAGAATATACAAATTCCAAGTAGAATGATTTGCCACTACTGCTCTAGTCCCTATATAAAAAGCAGCAAAGTATTTAAATCAGTGTCAGGCTATTTAGATACTACCTAGCTAGCTTGACCCTACTCTCTTTATTGTAGTGCATGTGATAAAATCAAAGGTAATCAATGAATAAAATAAAAGATGAAGCAAATTACTTACTAACTGTGGAGAGAAACAGGATAACAAAGCCAACAAACATGGGGATGTGATATCCAATCCTAAAAGAGAATTAAAAAGAAAAAGATACAGTCCCAATAGGCATCCATATACTTGGACTATATATTTTTTTCTTATAATTGGGAATATAAATGCAGTTATTGAGTACATGGAAAACATGTCTCTGAATGCAAGTTTAGAGATGAATATGACATATGAATGTGTATAAGCAAATAAACAAATATGCAAATTTACCCAGAGACCAGGGCCAAAATCTTTTTTTCCAGGAAGGATGCCCTAGTCAGAGTATATATCCCTTTGAAACATCAGGGTAATCCCAAACACTTCTAACAAACCAGTGTTCTAGATTGCAGTAGTCCTGCCTTTGAGATATGTTCCAGAGCACTGAAATAACATCAACAGTATACTTCTGACCACTGGTTCTTTTCTTGGTACTCAATAGTCAGTACATCATTAAGAAAATTTGAGCTCCATGGCATTTCATCAATACCATGTTATCCTTTGGGTAAACAGCTGACTCCCCAGAGATAGACAAGTGAGTTCTTTTCTTCCTCTAACTACCTTTATGATACCACAGCCCATCCTCTTGCTTCTGAGCCAGTGCTCAGAATGTAGAGCACTGAACTTATTGAGATACCTGTTGATGAAAGGTCCCACGAATGGGTTGACCAGAAGTTGCATCAGAGCCTTTGAAGCAAACAGAACCCCAACCCGTATGTTCTCTTCCTCCAAAAACTCTGTGCCTTGCAAGCAGTTGTTTTGTTGTGCTGGGATGGCTTCAGTGACTAGAGGAGGGATGGTACCAGAAGTGCGATCTGTCCATGCTGTGCCACTGGGTGCACTTTCTTTAATAGCCATGGTGTCATTTCCAAAGAAGGAGAAGATTGTGGAAAAGGCACGAGGAGTAAGGACATGCTGGGAAACTGTGGTGGTGCCAAGGTGCAGAGGAGTGTTGATTTCTTTGAACTCTGTGGCATATAGGAAGTTGGGTACAATGGGCACTGAAAGTCAAGAAGGACAAGTGATGAGGGTTAAGGATACTTTTTTAATGCTAATTGGTTCAAAGGCATTACTATAGGCTCTATATCATGCTCAATGTGACATGATTTGAAGCCTACTAAAAGACTGCGCCATCCAAATTATCCTTTTAGATTAAGTAAATTCCAACTAACATAAAATTGGTCGCGTTACTCCTGGATTCTGTATGGGCCAATCACCTACTCACTAACATTTATTTTTAATCACAAAATCATTATTTATGGTGTTTTCACAATTTTTCTCAAACATACATACAGAGAGTGGGGAAATTTTCAACTCACCAGATGCTCACTTTCATAGCTGAGGTTGAACAAGGCAAGCTTTGTCTTACTGTTTCAGCTTTCATACAGAGATGGCAAAGAATGGAGATGGTAGGGTCAGGGAAGTATAGTGCAAGAAGGTCTAGCTCTGGGATCAGTTGGACAGAGCTTGAACCCCAACTTAGCATCTATTAGTAGGGAAGTCACAGAACACTTCTGAACCTCATTTACCTTTTGTGTTTTTCAAGTCCACTCACTGCTAAATTTTAGCAGGGTGTGTGCTCCCTGCTGGAGCCCAGACCAAATTAACCCCCAGGGCAGAGACATCCAAACATACCCACTACAGTAAGTAGCATGTTGTCCAGGAGCAGAGCAACAAACACCACCACCAGTACCAGCTTCCGGGACTCTCTCCTCTCCTTTAGCAACTGTTGAGGAGCATCCCAAACTATCCTGAGCATGGTGAGAGCTGGGCTGAAGGTGTCTTCTCCAGTTTCTTATGGAAGGTCCTCTTACAGCTATAGGTCTTCTGCAGCCTTTACAGAAGAGGGGAGAAATCCTGCCCAGACAAGTGGAACTCACTATTAAAATAAAAAAGTGCAAATAGTTGCAGATACTAGAATGGTAATTGAACCATTTCCATGCCTGTGTCTCTGTTCACTTATACATCTCAACAATTCTACTGGGTTCCTGGAATGCCTTATAAGAAAGCACTGCTTACCAGCTTTTTATATCTGGAATTCTACCTAGCATATTTTTTTTCTTTTTTTCAAATTTTTATTTAAATTTTTATTTGAATTCTTTATATATATACATATATATACATATTTAAATATATAATATATTAAAAATATAAATATTATTTTATTTAAATTCTACTTAGTTGCACTAAATACAGTGCAATGTTGGTTTCAGAAGTACAATCCAGTGGTTCATCACTTACATACAACACCCAGTGCTCATCATAACAAGTGCCCTTCTTAATACCCATCATCCTTCTAGCTCATCCCCCACCCACCTCCTTCCACCAACTCCCAGTTTGTTCTCTATGAGAAAGAATCTGTTATGGTTCATCCCCCCTCCCTTTTTCCCCTTTCCCGTATGTTCATCTTTTTTGTTTCTTAAATTCCACGGATGAGTGAAATCATGGTATTTGTCTTTCTCTGACTGACTTATTTCACTTAGCATAATACTTTCTAGCCCCATCCATGTTGTTGCAAATGGCAAGATTTAATTCTTTTTTAAAAATTTTTTAGGTTTATTTATTTATTTTGAGGGAGAGACCACAAGCAGAGGAGAGACAGAGAGAGATGGAGAGAGAGAATCCCCAGCAGTCTCTGCACTACCAGTGCAACACCAGGGCAGAGCCTGATGCAGGGCTCGAACTCACAAACTGTGAGATCATGACTTGAGCCAAAGTCAAACGCTTAACCAAATGTCAGACTGAGCCACCCAGGTGCCCCAAGATTTCATTCTCTTTGAATTCTGTGTAATAATCCAGTGTGTGTGTGTGTGTGTGTGTGTGTGTGTGTGTGTAAGCGTGTGTGTATCACATCTTCTTTATCCATTTATCAGTTTATGGACATTTGGGCTCTTTCCATAGTTTGGCTACTATTGATAATGCTGCTATAAACATCAGGGTGCATGTGCCCCCTTTGAATCTGTATTTTTATATCCTTTGGATAAATACCTAGTACTGCAATTGCTGGATCATAGGGTAGTTCTGTTTTTAAATTTTAAGGAACTTCCATACTGTTTTCCAGAATGGCTGCACCAGTTTGCATTCCTGCCAAAAATGCAAGAGGGTTCCTCTTTCCCGATAGCCTCACAAACACCTATTGCTTCTTGTGTTATTAATTTTAGGCATTCTGAAAGGTGTGAGGTGGTATCTCATCATGGTTTTGATTTGCATTTCCCTGATGATGAGTGACATTGAACATCTTTTCATGTGTCTGTTAGCTATCTGGGTATCTTCTATGGAAAAATGTCTATTCATGTCTCTGCCCAATTTCTAATTGGATTTTTGTTTTTTGGGTGTTGAGTTTGAGAAGTTTGAGTTCTTTAGTTTGAGAAGTTCTTTATAGATTTTGGATACTAACCCTTTATCACATATGTCATTTGCAAATATCCTCTCTCATTCCATAGGCTACCTTTTAGTTTTGTTGATTATTTCTTTTTGCTTTGCAGAAGCTTTTTATCTTAAGTTCCAGCAATTCATTTTTGCTTTTGTTTCCCTTGTCTCTGGAGACATGTCTAGTAAGCAGTTGCCATGGCTGAGGTCAGAGAGGTTGTTGCCTGTGCTCTTCTCTAGGATTTTGATGGTTTCCTGTCTCACATTTAGGTCGTTCATCCATTTTGAATTTACTTTTGTGTATGCTGTAAGAAAGTGGTCCAGTGTCATTCTTCTGCACTTCACCGTCCAGTTTTTCCAACATCATTTGTCGAAGAGACTGACTTTTTTCCATTGGATATTCTTTCCTACCTGTTGAATATTAGTTGACCATGTGGTTGTGGGTCTATTTCTGGGTTTTCTTATGTTGCATTGATCTATGTGTTTTTGTGCCAGTACCATGTTGTCTTGATGACTACAGCTTTGTAACATAACTAGAAATCCAGAATCACGATGCCTCCAGCTTTGCTTTTCTTTTTCAGCGTTGCTTTGGCTAGTCAGAGTCTTGTTTCCACATAAATTTTAGGATAGGGATTTCATTAAATAGATTACTTGGAGTAGTATATACATTTTAACATGTTTGTCCTTCCAATCCATGAGCTCAGAATTTGTTCCATTTCTTTGTATCCACTTCAACTTCTTTCATAAGTGTTCTATAGTTTTCAGAGTACAAATCTTTTCCTTCTTCAGGTAGGTTTATTCCTAGGTATCTTATGGTTTGGGGTGCAATTGTTAATGGTATCAATTACTTGATTTCTTTTTTTTGTTGCTTCATTTGTTTGGAATTCTACCTAGCACATTAAGCAGACTTTAGCTCTATTCACCTAACTCTCTTTGTCACATGTCAGATATTTGCCTATCACTTCAATGGTTTATGTTAATATCTGAGGACTACTTGTATTATCACTTGTTTAATCTTTTTCTCTAAATCAACTCTTTTTAAAAATCAAAATACTGTTGGGGCGCCTGGGTGGCGCAGTCGGTTAAGCGGCCGACTTCAGCCAGGTCATGATCTCGCGTCTGTGAGTTCGAGCCCCGCGTCGGGCTCTGTGCTGACAGCTCGGAGCCTGGAGCCTGTTTCCAATTCTGTCTCCCTCTCTCTCTGCCCCTCCCCCGTTCATGCTCTGTGTCTCTCTGTCCCAAAAATAAATAAAAAACATTGAAAAAAAAATTTAAAAAAAAAATCAAAATACTGTTGTTTTAAGAAATAAATATGCCATACAAAAGAAAAGAAAAAAGTATGGTGGGGTTCCTGGGTGGCTCAGTCAGTTAAGCATCAGACTTCGACTCAGGTCATAATCTCACTGTTTGTGGGTTTGAGCTCCACATAGGGCTTTCTGCTGGCAGGACAGAGCCCACTTTGGATCCTCTATCCTTCTCTCTCTCTCTCTCTCTCTTTCTCTCTCAAAAATAAACATTTGAAAAAAAATATGGTTTATGCCTATGTACCAACCCAAAATTATAGCCTATGGTCTGTACCACCCCAAAATATCTCATGTGCCTCAACCTGACCTAGACCAACACTGTCATCTCACAGATGAGAAATCTGAGACTCAGGAAGTTAGGACATCTGTCTCAGGTGACACAATTAGTATTAAACTGTAATAATGCTCCAAGCTTTTTAACTTGCAGGATTATATTCCACCATCTTCCCTTGCTCTGTGGTACTTGAAGCACTTCTATTTTGTCTGCTCAGAAAGGTGTGTTACTATGTGTAAATAAAATACTGTCATGGCTAGTTCTCTCCTTAGGATTTCATATCATTAATCAGCATTAAGTCACAGTATTTTTTTTAAACTTCAGGTAATAACAGTTTCTGGGAATACTTTTATTTTTGTGTGTGTGGCTTCTGTTGTGGTATCAACAATGACAATTATATAAATTTTAAAATATATTACTGTCATGAAATATATCAGGCTCTAAAATTATGTAACCTTTGATTTGGTAACCCCACTTCTAAGAGCCAATCTTAAAGAAAAGATCAAAAGTGCACCCAAAGATTTATGTTTAAAATTATTAATTGCCAAATTATTGATATCAGTGAAAAAATAAAACATTTTAATGGTGGAATATAAACAGCTCTTAAAATCATTTTTTTTCAAATGATTTTAATGACTTACAAATACAGTTAAAAAACTAACTGTATTTGCAGCTTGATCTTAAGCACATAAAAAATAAAAAATGTGCATATTTTGAAAGATTAGAAAGATATACACCTAGTGTCAGCTATTATAATCACTGCTTAAATCATTTTGTTTTTGCTTTTCTATAATTTCTAAATATTTTAAACTATTTTCATAATATAAGAAGTAAATAATTTAAATGATTATCACTGGAGTTCAACAGTGGGCCTCCAATGTTGGGAGTATCCTAAGTACTGAGCTACTCTGTTCTGTTCTAAGACCAGAGCTGAGAGAAAAACATCATCCATATGACAGTTCTAATTGACCAAGAGGTTCCCCCACTGAACCAAATTCCCAGATAAGTTTTAACCAGAAAATGCATGCAATCATTTAAGATCCTTCATTTCTCTATATAAATAAGGTATTTCTAAATACAAATTTAACCTGGGATACATAAGGAAGAAAATAAGAAACTAAGAAAAAAAAGCAATAGAAAACTACATGTAAAATGGAATAAGTACTATATGGACAGGTCAAAAAATATATAACAAAACCAACAAAACCAAATCAAGAATTTGCCAACCAATCGTAGTAAACTTAGTTTACTAGGGAATTTTAGTCAAATTCTTTGTTGAGGACGCAAATTAT
The DNA here is from genome assembly GCF_028018385.1 of Neofelis nebulosa. Lineage (NCBI taxonomy): Eukaryota > Metazoa > Chordata > Mammalia > Carnivora > Felidae > Neofelis > Neofelis nebulosa. The sequence goes on along the minus strand of NC_080784.1, from coordinate 38,539,272 downwards.
AAGGAAGGATTAAATGTGTTCAGGAAGAGAAACATCTTACCTTAAAGCCCATCTTTTGTGAGGTACTCAATGAGTTATTGACAGCTGTTTGCTGTTCAGCAGGGACTCTGTTCTCTGAGTAGATGTGCTGATGTATTTATTGCCACCTGTTATCTGAGGATGTCATGTGAGCCCTTTGTCCACAAAGATTTAATTGGAACCTCCAACAGGTTTCATTCACTTTGTTCCCTGCAGTCAGAAGCAGGAAGGCAGGACTAGAGAGGATAAAGTGAAGGGGAAATTATCCTATGCGAAGATGGACTGGGCTGTGTTGTTTTTCCTCTGTGCTTATCTATCATTGAACTAATTAACTCTTGCCTGGATCTGAATGTAAATTGGAAGATAGAATGAAGCCACAGTACAGCTCCTGTCCCTTGCTACCTAGTCAAAGAGACTCCATACACCCCAATTGCTTTCTGGAAAGAAACAAATCCTGGAACACCCACAGGATCAAAACAAACAAACAAAAAAAAACTATGCAAGTTGTTCTCAAATCATAAAAATCCAACTTCTATGGCTTCTGTAAAGACATAGTTCATGCTGCCATTTTTTGCATAAAGGTGCTAGCTGATTGCCAAGCACATATTGGCCTTCAGCAAATATTTCTCGGATGGATGACTGAATGAATGGCTACATGAGAGAGTGTGACTCACTCACTGTGGGGTCTTGGAGTGGCACTACAGATTTATATTTTTCTGACACTAAGAGTCATCAGTGGGTCAAAGAACATTAACAGTTTACAAAAGAGCAAGAGTAGCAACAGTAGTTTCCACCTTATGGTTTCTCCTAATTGTTTTAAATAACTTGAAGACTTTCAATTTAGGGGAAAAAATAAGGAAAGAGCTTTAAAGGAAATCTAGAAAGAGAAATAAGGTGAAGAGGCAAGGATATTTAAGGGAGCATATGAGTTTCCTGTTGCTGCTATAACAAATAACCACAAATTTAATGACTTAAAACAACACATATTTATTATCTTAGAGATATAAAGGTCAAAACTTAAAAACAGGCTTTATTGGGTTAAAAATCGAGGTGTTGGCAGAAATGCATTTCTTCTTGAAGCTTTAGGAGAAGCTCTGTTCCTTTGACTTTTTTAGCTTCTAGAGATGGCCTGAATTTCTTGGCTTGCAGCTCCTTTCCACCTTCAAAGTCAGCAACAAGGCACTAACTCATTTAACTCTCTCTCTCTCTCTCTCTCTCTCTCTCTCTCTCTCTCTCAATTCTTAGCTTCTGTCTATTCCCTTAACTTTTAAGAACTCATGTAATTGCACTAAGCCCATCCAGATAATCCAAAATAATTTCCTCCATCTCAAGATCCTGAATTCAATCACATCCATAAAGGCTCTTTACCATGTAAGGTAACATATTCACAAGTTCCAGGATTAGAATGTGGACATCTCCGGAGGCATTATTCTGCCTACTGCAGGGAGCATGATGTACTTCCCCCCCTTACATACCCTGTGGCCTGAGCCTTTGTGAAGAGAGGGGGTTGGGGCCAAAAGATGGAGGAGCCTTATTAATATAGACACTCATAAGGTGATGTCCTATTTGAAGCCCAGGTGACACTTCTGTCATCATGCTGTCTACCCTTAGTGTGGTTCTGGAACTCTGGGAGCTTAGGGAAACCACCAGCAAAGCAAAGCTATGACTAGTAGTGAGCACCAACAGCAGAGGGCTCAGATGAAGCATCTTTGCAGGAAGAAAAAGCTGTTCTGAGATACTTTAGAACTGGGAATGCCCCACATAACCAGAAAACTATGGTTTACAGGAGCTGAGGGCCTGAGAGACCAGATACAGACTGAAAATCATCATACTTGGGGCATTAATAGAAACAACAGCGACAATAATAATAGCTACCATTTATTGAGCACCCATTATGTAAGTCATGTTTCTAATACATATATATGTTTATATTTATATAGATCGACTGTGACCATATTAGCATTTACAGGCTAGCCAAATCTGGGGTATTTTCACAAAGACTCATCACTGTTAACAGTCAGAGTTTTGTCTAGTAAATAGGAATGAGCTTTTATCTTCCTCCTGTTTAATTTTATTCATTTTAATTCCAATGTAGATAACATACAGTGTTATATTAGTTTCATGTGTACAATATAGTGATTCAAAAATTCCATACATTACTCAGTGCTCATCAAGACAATATACTCTTAATCCCCTTTAACTTATTTCACCCATTCCCCACCCATCTGCCCTTTGGTAACCATCATTTTGTTCTCTATACTTAAGAGTCTATTTTTCTTTTCTTTTTCTTTCTTTTTTTTTTTTTTTGGTTTGTGTCATTTTTTTTCTTTGTTCATTTTTTTGTTTCTTAAATTCCCCATTTAACTGAAATCATGTGGTGTTTGTCTGTCTCTGACTTGCAAATATTTTCCCCCATCCAGTATGTTCCCTTTTAATTTTAATGATTGTTTTCTTCACTGTGCAGAAGTTTTTTATTTTAATGTAGTCCCAATAGTGTGTTTTTGCTTTTGTTTCCCCTGCCTCAAGAGACATATCTAGAAGGATGTTGCTACAACCAATGTCAGAGAATTTACTGCCTATGCTCTCTTCTAGAATTTTTGTGGTTTCAGGTCTCACATTTTAGGTCCTCAACCCATTTTGAGTTTATTTTTGTGTATGGAATAAAAAGTGGTCCAGGTTCACTCTTTTACATGTAGCTGTCCAGTTTTCCACTACCATTTGTTGAAGAGACTGTCTTTTTCCTATTGCATATTCTTGCCTCCTTTGTCAAAGATTAATTGACCTTATAATTGTAGGTTTATTTTGGGGTTTTCTATTTTGTTCTATTTATCTAGGTCTCTGTTTTTGTGATTGTACCATACTGTTTTGATCACTATAGCTTTGTAATGTAACTTGAAGTCTGGAATTGTTTTACCTCTAGGTTTTATTTGTTTTGTTTTGTTTTGTTTTCAAGATTGCTTTGACTATTCAGAGTCTTTTGTGGTTCCATACAAATTTTAGGATTGTTTGTTTTAGTACTGTGTAAAAAGCTGTTGGTAATTTGATAAGAATTGCGTTAAATGTGTAGATTGCTTTGGGTAGTATAGACATTTTAACAATACTTGTTTTTCTGATCTATGAGCATGGAATGTCTTTCTTTTTCTTTGTGTCATCTTCAATTTCTTTCACCAGTGTTTCATAGTTTTCAAAGTACAGGGCTTTCACCTCTTTGGTTAAGTTTATTTCTAGATATATTATTTTTGGTGCAATTGTAAATGGAATTATTCACTTAATTTCTCTTTCTGTTGCTACATTATTAGTGTATAGAAATTAAATGGATTTCTGTACATTGATTTTGTATCCTGTGACTTTACTGAATTAATTTATCACTTCAAGTATTTTTTAAATTCTCCTGTTTAATTTCTTAATGTAAAAAAAATAAAGCTGATGTGTGTATAATGAAATAGAAATTCATATATACTATTAGAAGCTATGCAAACAGAGACCCAGCAATAGCACTGCTAGGAATTTATCCAAGGGATACAGGAGTACTGATGCATAGGGGCACTTGTACCCCAATGTTTATAGCAGCACTCTCAACAATAGCCAAATTATGGAAAGAGCCTAAATGTCCATCAACTGATGAATGGATAAAGAAATTGTGGTTTATATACACAATGGAATACTACGTGGCAATGAGAAAAAATGAAATATGGCGTTTTGTAGCAGCGTGGATGGAACTGGAGAGTGTGATGCTAAGTGAAATAAGCCATACAGAGAAAGACAGATACCATATGGTTTCACTCTTATGTGGATCCTGAGAAACGTAACATAAACCCATGGGGGAGGGGAAGGGAAAAAAAAAAAAAAAAAGAGGTTAGAGTGGGAGAGAGCCAAAGCATAAGAGACTGTTAAAAACTGAGAACAAACTGAGGGTTGATGGGGGGTGGGAGGGAGGGCAGGGTGGGTGATGGGTATTGAGGAGGGCACCTTTTGGGATGAGCACTGGGTGTTGTATGGAAACCAATTTGACAGTAAATTTCATATATTAAAAAATAAATAAAAAAAATAAATTAAAAAAAAATAAATAAAAATAAAAATAAAAAATAAATAAATAAATAAAATAAAATAAAAAACTTCATAATACAATAGCTATAAAAAAAAAAGAAGCTATGCAAACAGATACAGTTCTTTAGAAAGTAATGTGGGTTTCTAACTTTTGTCATTTAAGTCATAAAATATTCATATCTTTTGACCCAAAATTTCACTTCTAAGAAATCTATTCTAAAAAACATAAGCTAAAATATGGAAAGAACATGATAACTACAAAACTTTTACCATAGCATTTAGGGGAAAATTGGGCATGTCAAACATCAAATATTCAACTATAAAAAATGCTTAAGGGCCATCTGGGTAGCTCAGTTGGTTAAACATCCAGCTTTGGCTCAGGTCATGATCTCACAGCTGGTGGGTTTGAGCCCCATTTTGGGCTCTGGGCTGGCTGGAGCTGGCTTCAGGGTCTGTGTCTCCCTCCCTCTCTCTCTGCCTGTACCCCACTAGCACTCTGTCTCTGTCTCTCAAAAATAAATAAATGTTAAAAAAAAATTTAGATGTTTAAGTACATGGGATTGAAGAACTATCATGTTGCTATTAAAACAGAGAAGAAAAGATTATTATGAAAACTATATATATCAATCTAGAAAAATTTATCTATGTTTATACCTAGATATAATGGGAAGTGAAAGGTAGGACATAACACTTCATGTAAATTCATAACAGAATTATGCACAATTTCCAAAAGGTAGGTGTAACCCCAATATTCACTGATGTGTGAATGGATAAACATATATGGTATATCCATATAGTGGGCTATTATTCACCCTTTAAAAGGAAGACAATTCTGACACACGCTAATCTTAAGGGTGAATCTTGAGGACCTTATGCTAACAAGTAAAATAAGCCAGTCACAAAAAGACATATACTGTATGACTCCACTTATAGGAGGTATCTAGAGTGTGAAAATTCATAAAAACAGAAAGTAGAATGGTAGTTTCCAGGGTCTGGGGAAGAGGAGGAAATGAGGAATTGGTGTTTAATTTATATAGAGTTTCAGTTTTACAAGATGAAGAATAAGATTGGTTGCACAACAATGTGAGTATACTTAATAGTACTGAACTGCATGTCCAAAAAATGTAAAGATAATAAATTTTATGCATATTTTGCCATGACCAAAAGGTGTTCAAAATTTTATGTATATTGTAATTATATACCTATAAAAACTCCATATCATAGGATAAATATATTTAAATTATATTAGTGGTTATGCTAAGTGGCAAATTATGGGTGATTATTTATTATCTAAATTATAATAGAAAATGTAAAGATAAAAAGTCACCAGTCTATATGCATTTGAGCTAGTGAACTCTGAATCCTTGATACAAACTAATGATTTCTAGCCAGAGCAGGTTATTGAGAGCAATTTGGGATGGAAATGAACGTTTGAGGCTCTTTGAGAGTGGTTATCACTCCAGTTAAAGTGGCTAGCACACAGCAGCATCAGAAAAGACAGCTCTTTCTCCAGACAAATAACATGCATAACCTAATTATACTTACCTTTAATTGTGACTGACATGGCCTGCCAGAGCAGATAGTCCTCTAGCTCAGACCTAGAGGGTGCTTTTGTTTTTCATTGCTTCCTGTTTTTCTTGCTGTTGAAATACTTAACAATCAGTTCAGACTTCCTCTTATACCAAGTATATGTCAGAGTTCCAGCCTCAAACTAGAAGCTTTTGGTTTCGGTCATAGGCTTCTGAAAAGAAGGCCAGGAAGATGTTACTTTATGGCTATGATCTACCTGGCATTGTAGACCCTGTAGGGGTGGATTTGTGTCCAAAACTATAGGGAATTGTTATGCCTGGTAAAGTGAGGAAAGAGTTTGTTTCAGATCAAGGGACATAAGGTGGTTTAAAACCAAACCTAAAACAACCTGGAACTTCATTGAATAACTGTATTGTAGGGACCCTGGTGACAAACTGGATAGTAAATAAATAAGTACACTGGAGCTAGGGAAATGCAGCACTCCCCCACTCCCAACCAACATCTCTTGATCCCTAGTGCTCTTGAGAAGATAGCCTTGCCTGTAGAGATAGCAGACTTAGAAATGTTTAAAACCAAAGAAGGTATAAAATCTGCCTCTGTGAAACCAGCCTTCTCATCTTTAGAGCCAGGTGCCTTCAAACTCAGTCTGGATTTCCTTTAGCCAGGGCTACCAGGAGAAGCCTGCATCTGTCCCATTACAAGGCAAAACTAAGTGGTAGATTGTCTTTGTAGAATTTGTCCTTAAGAGGCTTTTCTGGCTGTTGCTTCTCACCTGCTACCTCAGTCCTTTGTTTCCTTGGTAGAGACCTAAGCCTCTTTTATCTACATGACTGTCTATCTTATACTTTCTGCATTCTTCTAACTTAACCTGGTGAAGTCCCTCCCTTCTTTCTAGTTTTTTATTGCCTCTCCGTATGTCACTTCAAAAATCCTCTCTTGTTATCAAGTTTCAGCCTGGGTGTTTCTCCCAAATTATCAGTGTGTATCATCTCTGCCCAGTGTGACTCAAGCCCAGTGTGACCCACCATGCTTAGGAAATGAAGCCCCAGTACAGTTACCAGTGAGCACTTTTCCATCTCCTTTTCTTTAGTGCCCACTGCCATGCAAGAATTGGTTAAGAACAAGACTGGCCAAAAGCCAGAAGCAGAAATATAATACTTTATTCCACTTGTGGCATTTTTCTTTGCATTGCAATTATCTGCTCCTAGAACGTATACTACTTAAGGGCAGGGGTTTATCTTCCTTATCTTTGCATTCTACATAGCATCTGGCATATTCCCCAGTTGAAGTACTCAATATAACTCTGTGTTGTTGCTGTTGGTGATAATGATGATGAGATGCTGATGAACTTTTTTGCTTCACTGAGCATCACATAAGACTGGCAAGGTATTAGATACCCTGAAGGACACTTGCACTTCCCAGAGCCTCGTTGCTTAAGAATGGGAATAAGGAGGGGTGCCTGGGTGTCTCTGTTGGTTAAGCTGTTAAGCATCTGACTCTTGGTTTCCACTCCAGTCATGATCTCAAGGTTCATGAGTTCAATCTCCATGTGTGATTCTGTGCTGACAGCCCAGAACCTGCTGGGGATTTCTCTTTTCCTTTCTGCCTCTCCCCAGCTTTCTCTCAAAAAAAAAAAAAAGAAAAAGAAAAAAGAAAAAAAATATATGTGTGTGTGTGTGTGTGTAAACATAATAAGAAAATTCCACCTTCTATATGGAATTCAGCTCCCACCCATCTTGACTGTGTGAGCAGAATTCAGCAAGCAGAGGTGAGAGTTTTGAAATCCACCATTGACCCTTGGGATCTTGGCCTTAGCATTGGTTCCTTATTAACTTTAATTCATAGACCAGAGATGGAAAATCTATTATCTCATGCACCATTGCACTGGATCAGAGAGTCTGTAGAAATATCCATGACTTCAGAAGGGTATGAAAGGCCAGTGGTACTATCTTAAAAACAAGGGCCATATTTTCTGTAAATATCTTTCTATAAACACCAGGAAGTCTAAAAGAATCACCTGTGGGGCACCTGGGTGGCTTACTCAGTTAAGCATCTGACTTTAGCTCAGGTTATGATCTCACGGTTTGTGAGTTCGACCCCCACATCGGGCTCTGTGCTGACAGCTCAGAGCCTGGAACCTGCTTCAGATTCTGTGTCTCCCTCTCTCTGCCCCCTCTCCAGTTTGTGCTCTGTCTGTCCTTCTCTCTCTCAAAAATAAATAAAAACATTAAAAAAATTAAAAAGAAAAGAAGCACCTGAATTAGCAAGGTTTGGGTCCTGGTTCTGCTATTCACTAGCTATGAGACTTTGCACAAACTACCTGTTTTGTTGTTTTTTTTTTGTTTGTTTTTTTTTTGTGCCTTGGTTTGCCAACTTACAGAGTTTGTGGTGGAGGTTCAATGAGTAGATTAGCAATAAGTGCCTGTAAGAGTGCCTGTCACATAGTAGACACATAATATTAGATTCCATGAATTTATTTATCAAAGAAACAGTAAAACATTGACTTTGCTTCAACTAAACTCTGTTTTGGGATGGAATTTACAAACATTAAGTTCCCTAAAATAAATTTCTGTTCTAAATTGAATATCTACCATGAACTGCTTCAGAGCTATTACTTCTTGCTTACCATGAGAATTTATGTGCCTTGCTCAAGACTCACATCAGACACCTGATTAACATTCCTCTAATCCAAATCCTCTCAAAGATCTGCCTTTCTGTGGAGACCACCCTAACCTAAGCAAATCTTAGCTGACTTTTCTCTTACTAGTTAGACAATCAGCATGACATTTCATGCTGTTTTGCATGTTGTTTTTGTTGGATCAAGTGTGTTAATCTTGTCTCCACAATTTAACCTTTAGATTCTTATAAATAACATTTCACAAATATGTCACCTTTGCTTTAACAATTTGTTACAGGATTAGAGAAACTGTTTGGCTAAAAGCACAAAGCTCAGTCCAATACACTTACCACTTGGGAGCAGAAACATGTCCTTCAGTGTTTCCAAGGTTTCCCAGTGCCTAGAAGAACCATGCTGAGTTCATTATCAGTATTCACTTATGCACTTGTTGATAGAAAATATCATTCAAGTTTTAACCGTACTTCTCTAATAAGTATGTTGCAAGTAAGCTGGGACATAAGGCCTTCCTAGTGATGGTCAGATTCAGACATTGAGATAGTACAGGCACACTGCCATGACAACTATTGGTAAATTAGAGTTGATCCAGAGCAGAATAAGTCCCTAGGTTTTTTCCTGAGAATCCCAGATGTTCTAAGTGTAGCTTGTCCCCAGGTCATCTTTGCAACCAGAGTAGAGGTTTCAGACAGACACCAGGTCAGTGCCTGGGCCTTGGATTCTTATTTCAAAGAATCAGAAACCCCCACCTCTCTTAGAATTAATTTGGTCTTCCAAAGGTCTCCTAAATAGGGATAGAACAGACCCTATATTTGCCCTGCATCAGAAGGAATCTGCCAGACTTAAAAGAAATGTATACACAGGTGATAGAGCCAGAACTGGGAAGTTATGGAAGCTATGGAGCAAAAACAAACAAACAAACAAACCAAAAAGGATGACCTAAGGTCTAGGAAGTTCTAAGATCTAAAGTCTAGTGAAGTAGAAGGTCTTGGCCCTTCTACAACCTTGCTTCTGGAACTTGGAAAAATCACTTTACTTCCCTGAGTTTCTTAGCCTGTAAATTAGAGAGTTAAGTCTGGTTGATTTATAAGGTCTATCCCAAGACCTCTAGTCTTTGAGGTGAAACAATGAGTTCTCATCAAATGCTAACTCTGTGTCATCTGTCACTACTTTCTTTGACCCAGCTTCCTCTCAAATCTCTATAATATAAAACTTTTCATTTGCCTGATTGTATGCTTATTTACCACTAGTCAAATCTGCCTGTTAAAACAAAAACTGTACCATTTTAAACAGAAGCATCTTAACATTCTTAATTTTATTGCAGATTAAAAAATGCAATGGAGGCTTATGCTATATATATATACTGTATATATATGTATATATGTGTATATATACAGTATGTATATAGTATATACTATATATATAGTATATATAGTATACACATATAGTATATATATATGTATATATATACCGTATATTGACAGAATACAGAACCTTCCATAACTCAGAGATTGTCACTGTTAATATGTGTATGTATTCCTTTGCAATATTTTCTCTGAGGGTATGTATTCACATACAGATAATAGACATTATATTGTATATGCCATTTCATATAGAATTTTGACTTAATACTGTATTATGAAAAATTTCCCATGCTTAAAATATTTTTCTATCTGCCTTGGTGTCTGAATAATACTCCATCAAATAGACACATCAGCATTTATCCAACTGATGGATAAACGTATGGATACATTTGGGATGAGAAAAGGCCGTTTTGATCTGGCAACAAAAGAAAGGCTTTGACAAAAGTTACCTGGAGTTTCAAACCTCTTCCCATTTCACACTGCTAAGCAATGATACAAGCAGCACCTGATAAAGGAACTTCCAACCATTGTCTTTGTCTCGGATTTGTAAGTTTAAATATTTGCACCATTTGCTCATTAGTCATTATTCTGATTGTAGGGGGCCCTCTATTGTTCCCTCTCTTTCCACAACACATCAGTGATCTTAGTGATAATGAAAATAATATAGAATAGAACCAGAGATCTGTTTTCAGGAAGTCAATACAGTTTTCAGCCTATAAAGCTCACTTTGCATCTGACGGTCAGAATTACAAAATAACCAACATTAACAACAAGAAAGAGAAAATACACACACATATGCAGGAATTAATTTCCCATCTGATGCCCAAAATTCTATATTGATGATCTTATGCTAGTTTTTGCCTTGTTGCCTGGAAATGTACAGCTCTGTTTTATACTCTGTTGTGGTTTGTCTTTATAATGCTTTCCTTGATCAAAATTTTCCAGCAAATGAAAAGAGAAACACCTTCTATGGGGAAAATTAGGTCACTAGCATGAGTTTTTTTTTTTTTTACTTCCCTTCTCTGATTTTCTTCCACAATAATCTTTTATAATAAAAGAATAAGCTTTTGCCTTTTTTTCTGAGATGTTGATTTCTAAAAGCTCTCTTTTTAAATCCTTGAGAACTATCACATAAAATCTTCCCAACTGACATATGGAGACTCAGAGACAAAAGGAATTGAGGATCAGCCCACAGTTACACTGTGCGTTGAGAGATAGTCCACACTGAATCTGGGGCTGGTGACTCTGAGTCTCATGTTCTGAACACATTCCCTACTGCTAGGGCCAGTTGGTCTTGCATTCCTTGTGGGTAAAGTCAGGACAGGATTTCAACAAATAAGAAAAGGACAATAACCAGCATAAGGGTGAGTATTTATTAGGAAGGTAGTATTATGATTCTCAGTTTGCAAATGAGACCTAGAAAGAATAAATAAACAAATTTTTGTTCAAGGTTATAGAAATAATAAAATCAGGATTTAAATTAAATCTGTCTAGCTCCAGAGCCTCTTAACCCTAATACTGAATTTCACCCCTTTCCTCAGGTCAAGCTGTCTGTGTGAGTGTATGTGAGTTTGGATTATTAATGTCCATTTAAAAAGAAAATAATGATACCTCCTAAAAAATTGCAATATCAATTATTTATATCACTGCACAATGTCTCCTGATTTTTATAAACTTACAAAGGTGTTTTATGTTATTACAATTAGTCTATATCTGTGTTTAGCTCATTTTACTATTATTTTGTACAAATAGTTCCATATACTTAAAATCCACTAGCTAGGGGCCCCTGGATAACTCAGTTGGTTAAGCATCAGACTGTTGATTTTGGCTCAGATCCTGATCTCATGGTTTGTGAGATTGAACCCTGTGTCACGCTCCACATTGACAGCATGGAACCTTACTTGGGATTCTCTCCCTCTCTTTCAGCCCCTACCTTACTCTCTCTCTCTCTCTCTAAAAATAAATAAATAAACTTTAAAAAAGTCTACTAGCTATATATTATACACATACCAATATCCATTAAATGTAGAATCCTTCTACCAAAAATCTATTAGAAGTAATAAATGGATTCACTAAATTTAGAACATAAAATTAGTATATAGAAATCTGTTGCATTTCTATATACTAATAATGAAGTAGCAGAAAGAGAAATTAAGAAAACAATTCTATTTACAACTGTACCCAGGAATAAACTTAGCCACAGAGGTCAAAGACCTGTACTTTAAAAACTATAAGAGGGGTGCCTGGGTGGCTCAGTCGGTAAAGCGGCCGACTTCGGCTCAGGTCATGATCTCGCAGTCCGTGAGTTCGAGCCCCGCGTCGGACTCTGTGCTGACAGCTCAGAGCCTGGAGCCTGTTTCAGATGCTGTGTCTCCCTCTCTCTGACCCTCCCCCGTTCATGCTGTGTCTCTCTCTGTCTCAAAAATAAATAAACGTTAAAAAAAATATTAAAAAAAATAAAATAAAAACTATAAGACACTGATGAAAAAAATTGAAAATAACACAAACAAATGAAAAGATATCCTATGCTCATAGATTGGAAGAATTAATGTTGTTAAAATGTCCATACCACCCAAAGCAATCTACAGATTCAATGCAATCCTATAAAAATACCAATAACATTTTTCACAGAACTAGAACAAATAATATTAAAATTTGTAGGGAGGTACAAAGACCCAAATAACCAAAGCAGTCTTGAGAAAGAAGAACAAAGATGGCAGTATCACAATCCCAGATTTCAAGATATACTACAAAACTATAGTAATCAAAATAGTATGGTGCTGACACAAAAATAGACACATAGATCAATAGAACAAAATAGAGAGTGCAAAAACAAACCCACACTTATGAGATCAATTAATCTACAACAAGGAAAGCAAGAATATCCAATGGGGGAAAGACAGTGTTTTCAATAAACGGTGCTGGGAAAACTGAACAGCTATATGCAAAAGAATGAAACTGGATCACTTTCTTACACCATGCAGAAAAATAAACTTGAAAGGATTAAAGATCTAAATGTGAAAGTTGGAACCATTAAATTCCTAGAAGAAAACATAGGCCGTCATCTCTTTGACAGCAGCTTTAGCAGCATATTCATGGATCTGTCTCTTGAGGTAAGGGAAACAAAAGCAAAAATAAACTATTAGGACTACATGAAAACAAAAAGCTTTTGCACAGCAAAGGAAGCCATCAAGAAAACAAAAGACAACCTACTAACTTGGGAGAAGATATTTGCAAATGGTATATCCAACAAAGGGTTAATATCCAAACTATACAAAGAAATTATACAACTCAACACCAAAAAAACCCCAAATAATCCAATTAAAAATGGGCAGAGGACCTGAATAGATACTTTCTCAAAGAATGCATACAGATGGTCAACAGACACATGAAAAGATACGCAACATTACTGATCATCAGGGAAATGCAAATCAAAGCCATAATGAGGTATTACCTCACACCAGTCAGAATAGCTAGTATCAAGAAGAAAAGAAATAACAAAGTGTTGGTAAGGATATGGAGAAAAACTAAACCTTATGCATTCTTGGTAGGAATATAAATGGTACAGCTACTGTGGAAAACAATATGTAAGTTCTTAAAAAAATTAAAACTAGAAATACCATACAATCTGGTAATTCTACTACTGGCTATTTTATTTACCCAAAGAAAACAAAACCACTAATTCAAAAAGATACATGCATCTCTATGGTTATTGCAGCATTGTATATGATAGCCAAGATATGGAAGCAGGCTAAGTGTCCATTAGTAATGAATGGATATAGAGATGTGATGTGATGTGATGTGATGTGATGTGATGTGGTATGTATGTGATGGAATATTACTCGACCATAAAAAAGAATGAGATCCACTTGCAATATGGGTGGACCTAGAGGGTATTATGCTAAGTGAACTAAGGCTGAGAAAACAAATATCATATGATTTTATTTATATGTGGAATCTAAAACAAAACAAGACAAAACAGACAAACAAAAAAACCCAGAAACCCCTCTGGTGGTTGCCAGAGGCAAAGGGGGTTCAAGGATGATCAAAATGGGTGAAAGGGAGTGAGAGGTACAGGTTTCCAGTTATGGGAAGAATAAATGATGGTGATGAAAGCTACAGCATAGAGAATATAGTCAATGGTACTGTAATAGCATTGTATGGTGACAGATGGTAGCCACACTTGTGGTGAACATAGCATAATGTACAAAATTGTCAAATCTCAATGTTGTACACCTGAAACTAATGTAACACTGTGTGTCAACTATACTTCAGTTTTTAAAAATTAAGTTAAAAATAAAATTGTTAAAAGCCATATATAGATACAGATACAAACTCCTTGTCCAGTTAACTACTATTATTTAGGTTATTACTTCATTTTTGTTATGATGAATAGTAGTATTGTATAACAAGCTATAAACATATTCCTTTGGTTAATAATCCTGTTCTTGAGATTACCAAGACAAATTATTGGATCACACACTATGAACAGTTTTGTGATCCCTAACCCATAGGACTGGTAAATTTACAAAGCTAGGAGAAAGGTTTTGGTGCACTTCTTAGTCCCTAATCCTGCCAATACTTAAAAAAAAATCATTTGGTTAGTTTTCTTAATTTTAACAGATGCAATAGAACTTTATGGTTTTCTCAGTTAGAATTTTTTCATTATTAGGAAAACTAAAATTTTTCCATAATTTCCTACTTTCATTTTTCTATACATAAAATATTTGTTTAACCTTTGTCTTTTTATATATTAAAAAATTATTCTGCTCCTGAAACCAATACTACACTGTGTGTTAACTAACTTGAATTTAAAGAAATAAATTTTTAAAAAGAAAATATTTTAAAAATATTTTTAAAACATGTTTAAAGTGTTTAAATATTAATGCTCTAAGCAACTGAGAAACTCTCATGTTCAATTTCGATCGAGTCATATTTTGAGATATCATCATAAAACCTTAATTATAAAATAAAAATAATTATAATTGTCCAAGACATTAGAGAAGATGCCCAGTAATACTATCTGACACTACCATATGGAAATTTGATTTAACACCTATGATTCTATAAATGGATATACCACTTATCCAATTACTCAGTTATGCTTACTTATTTATTTTCTTTAAGAGTTTTGGTTTTCTGGAGTTCCTGGGTAGTTCAGTCCATTGAGTGTCCAACTTCTGATTTTGGTTCAGGTCATGATCTCACAGTTTGTAAGATCAAGCCCCTCATCAGGCTCTGCACTGACAGCATGGAGTGTGCTTAGAATTCTCTCTCCTCTCTCTCTGCTCCTTCCCCTGCTCATGCTCTTTCTTTTCTCTCAAAATAAATAAATAAATAATTATAAACAAGAGTTTTAGTTTTCTTTAAGAATCAGATAAAATTCTATTGGTCATCTGCCTGGAAAATGCCCATATGCATAATATTCTTTTTGCATAAGGATTCACAGATTTCCATGTATTCCCAGATAATGACACCTGTTTTACAGTAGTCTTAGACTTATCTCTATCATTTTTCCCTTCAAAATATTCCTAACTATGCTCTTATCTACATCCTCCTGCCAATCCCCTTGTTCTGTATGAGGTTACAGAGAGGAACGGTAGAGGAGAAAAATATAAATGGACACTTGTCAGTGTTGTCATTACAGCACTGAGTTCTGTGACAGAGATAAGGCCAGAGAACTGTGGAGGTATTGGAGGAGAGCCACAAGCTATCATTGCTCACCCAATTACAACAGCACCCTAACTGATCTCTCAATTTCTCTCTTGCTTTCTGTCTCAGTTCATTTTTTGCTCTTGCCTTCTGTTTCAGTTCATTTTTTTGCCTGGTAGAACAAGATGTCTTTTTAAAGCATAACCAGATCACATTATTCCTTCAAAAACCTCTCTACTCACACTAATAAAATTCAAACCCCCTATTCATATCTTCAAGGCTCTATCTGATCTGGCCCAGCCCTTTCTCCTACTGCTGTCTGCTTAGCTTAATTCATTCTAGCTCCACTTTAATTCTGCCTCAGGACTTTCCACTTACTTTTGTCTCTGCCTGTATCACACATCTTCTGACCATGACTATCTTTCTCTCTTTATTTAGGCCTCAGGTGGCTGAGATCCTGACCACACTACTTCAAATCTGTCCTTCACTCTGTTTTGCTATTTTTTCATCACACTTGTTACTAAGCACTTCATTAATGTGTTGTTTGTTTTCTGATTTTCTCACTCTTATAAGTGCCATGAAGACAGAGACTTTGCTTATTCACTGGTGTATCTCTAGAGCTTAGAACAGTATCCAGTACAGATGATAAATTGTTCAAATATTTGTTAAATAAGTGTTTAGGTTAATACTTTGTTCATGCACTGTAGACCATAATTGAGTCTTGCACATAAACAATAAAAGAAAACTTTTTAAAAAGTGAAAATTTGAGGAGTGCCTGGGTGGCTCAGTCGGTTAAGTGTCCAACTCTTGATCTCAGCTCAGGTCATATCTCACGGTTTGTGAGTTTGAGCCCCATGTCAGGTTCTGCACTGACAGCACAGAGCCTGTTTGGGATTATCTCTCCCTTTTCTCTCTGCCCTTACTCTACTTGCACTGTCTCTCTCTCGAAATAAATGAATAAACTGGAAAAAAAAAGTAAAAATTTTAAACTACTCCTAAGATAAAAAGAAAAAAAAAGTGTAATTATATTAATTCACATGTATTTTTTTTGTTATTCAAAATGTAGAGTCAGCCTAAATGTCCATTAATAGGAGATGCTAAATCAACTACTGTAGATTCTACTATGGAAATATTGTGTAAAGTTTCAAAACAATGAAATAAAGTTTTATTTATTGATATAGAATGATGCCCAGGATTTATTATTAAATGAAAAGAGCAAGTTACAGAACACAGAATGGTATGCACAACATGATCTTATTCATATTAAATACACACACACTTGCCCCAAATCTAGACAGATACCTATCAAATTGACAAAAGTGGCTCCCCCTGGGTGGAAATGGGTGGTAATCAAGAGGAACTTTTGACATATTTGTATTGTGCACATTAAAAAAACAAAACAGGAAAAAACATGAAACGAGAATAAATTACTGTATTACTTGTTTGATTGAAAATAAATTTTAGAAAACAAGAAAAACAGGTATGGCAATAGCTAATAGTCTGATATTCATATTTGAAACGTACCTACTATTGTGAAAAATTAGCATGAGAAGACCTAATTGTAATTTTTATTAAAAAAAGAAGCTGTCATACATTGTATTTTGAAAAAAAAAATCAGTGCAAACACCTAATAAAGGATTGAAATCACACAGAAAGATTAAATTAAAAGTAGAATTTTCTCACACATATGTGCATCCATTTTATATATGTATTTATGCATATATACGGAGATATACACATATATGCATACATCTATATTTATATAAATATATACATATATACTTAAAATACAATATATTTGTATACTTAAAATGTATACAAATTAATCCACTCTACATACCATTTTGTAATTGCTTTTAAAAATCTTATAATTTATTTTGAAGGATTTCTTAACACTTAAGGCTATACTGAAATTCTTCAAAGGTTAAGGAATACCTTTGACTGGGTAGGCTGTAATTTAGGAATGGGCATCTAGATTATTTCTAGATTTTTCCTATTTCAAAATGTTTCAATGAATATGTCTGTATATATCCATGTACATACATATAGATCAATATAGATTACATATCATATAATAATATACATGATGTATATATGCAATTTAAAATATTTATCACATATACTGAGATAGATAGATGATAGATAGATAGATATACAGAAAGATAAATAGATGAGTCTGACACCACCAAATTGCTTTTCTAGATATCATACCAATTATGCTTTTAGCAATAGAATATGAAAATTCTTGTTTCCTTATGCTCTTACCAACTTTGGACATTAGTTCAAAATTGCTGTCATTCTCACAAATTAAAACAAAATGGTGTCTCATATTGTTTTCCCTTTCTTTTCTTTAATTATTAAGACATACTAAATGATACTCAATCTCACTCAAAATTAAGGAATGCTTGCTTCAGTGTTATAGTTCGAAAGAGCTGTGGGTATTTATACCAAAGGCATGGAAATGATTCACCTAAAATAGACTAAATAACCAAGTAATGTTCACTTAATTTGTAATATATGATCAGGTATGTAGTTCAAACTCTAAAATTTTCACATATGTGAAAAAGTTTATTGTTCTCCGTTAAGTATCTATCTCTCATTATATCACAATGGTTTTCTAGAGGCTACATACAATGTATATTTGTAGTACTTCTATCCTTTGCCTTCTCTTCAGTTTTTGGTATTATACAATAATCCTTCCTAAAGATTTTCTCTTCCTTTTCCTTCTAAGACATGTGCTTTATGTTTTCTCCAACTCTAATATCATTCCAAATTTGATTGCAAGATATTCTTTGTTTGTTCATCCCCTAATCTTAGTGAACCCTTAAAGTTGGTCTTTAGCATCTCCCCACAGTACACACACTGACTTACTTCTTTTATTTCCATATTACCTACATGGTGATGCCACAAATTTTTATCTCAATTCAGCCTGTATATATTCTTGTGGGATATTTACCTATGCAATTCAATAGAAATCTCATTCCGAATATTCCACTGGAAACAACTAAACAGATCCCCAAATTATCTTTTATCTTTTCCTTCACGACCATCTGCAAAGTTCCACACTTTCTTCTCTATTCTCTGAACTATAAACAGCACCACAATCAATTCAATCGCTCAGACCCTAAGCCTCAACGGTCACCTCCTACAACTAGCTAGTCGTTCTTGTATCAGTTCTATCTTTTAATTTTTAAAAAATGTTTACTGATTTTTGAGAGAGAGATGGGGGTGGGGGTGGGGGTCGGAGAGAGAGAGAGGGAGACACAGAATTCAAAGTAGCCTCCAGGCTCTGAGGTCTCAGCACAGAGCTAGACACAGGACTGGAACTCAGGAATTGTGAGATCATGACCCAAGCCAAAGTATAACTTTTAACCAACCGAGTCAGGTGACCTTCTATTTCTGAAATAGTACTGGAATATGTTACACGTGTCTCACACTGCTATCACCACCCTAAACATTCCACCAAATGTTTTTTTAAATAGATACATGAGGGAATAAATCGGACAGGAAGACAGTACAGTGCAATAAATAATGGCACATAGTGCCCTATGTTAATCACGGAATAGGTTTAATATCTTTTCCGTTTTTCAAAGTGCTTTTTCAGAACTTGAGTTTTCCTCATTCAGTGTCATGAAAATGGGTGAGCTTTTCTTGTACATGCTCGCCTCTCTTCCCCCTCCTTCCCTTCATGTGGATCCCTTTCGTCTTCATTTCTTCTCTCTCTCTTAAATCTAGCCTTTCTTTCTGGGACCCACTTCCGCTTCTCCTTCCCTCTCCCTGGCCCGGCGCCTTCCCTCACAGCACGCTGGTCAGCTCCTCTCGCTGGTAGGCGGACTCACACCCGCCCACACGGAGCCGGAGTCACGAGTCTGCCGGCGGTGAGCTACGAAACAGGAGGCTTAGCGGGCGGGGCGAGGCCGGGGCGAAGCCGGGGCGAGGCCCCGGCTCCGCAGCGCGCGTGGGCGGAGCCAGGCACACCGTCCGCCCTTGCTATATGTGCGCCTGCGCTGGGCAGCTGCGGGGCCAGTAGGGACGGAGGAGACAAGATGGCGCTGCGGGCGATGCGGGGAATCGTGAACGGGGCCGCACCCGAGCTACCCATGCCCACCAGCAGGCCGGTGGTGGGATCTCGGGAGCAAGCGCTGGCAGTTAGCCGGAACTACCTTTCCCAGCCTCGCCTCAGTGAGTATCAGAGAATAAGACGAATCTTGTTTTTGCTCCTTACCCAGTCCCGTGCTCTCATTCACCTGCTTAGCGGGGGAGGGGGGATTTATTTTTTCCTCTCTCACCGCCCCTACCCTGACCCAAAAGTCTGTTCTTAGAAGGAGATATGAGTGTACCTAACGTTTTCGTAACATAGGTAGGCCAAGGGCAAGAGAACCGCCAGGAACTTTTTCCTGGGGGTGGTGGGCTCCGGGCTATTTGCCCCGCCCTCTCCAACTTCCCTAGACTGGAGCTTAATCAGGCACTTGCTTCCTGTTTCTGAGGCAAGGCCGCTTCTTGTGACTTCAGTCTTCAGCTGCCCCTGCCCCATATCATTTGGATATGTACCCTCTCCTCCCTCTGGTATAGACCTTTAGGGGTAGTCTGGAGTTCCTGCCTAGGGAGACTCTGTAATGCCATCGCTGACGTGGTCTGGCCTTTACTTGATGGAGGTCAGGCCCACAGCCAGAGGGAGATGTTTTGTGGAAGGGCTGCTCCACGGGAGGACACCTTGATATCAGAGAATGCTACAGCTGAAAAGTATTCTGCAGGTCATCTAGTCTAACGCTCTCATTTTACAGTGTGAAGCTTACAGCCTGGGAAGTACACGACTTCCAGACTTTAAATGCTTAAATGATTGGCAAAGCAGGAATCAAAATTCCGTTTCTTAATTTTCTCTGGGCCCTTTTCTACCATTGTCTCTTCATTTACTGATGAGTTAAACCTAACACGATTGAGTGCAAGGATATCCTGGGGAAGCCAAGCAGCTTTGCCCGTATTATATAGTCTATGTGCAAAGCATATCATACATATGCATGTTTAAGTGTTGTTGTGACTGTAAAAAAAACCTGCCTTAATAAACCATGTTTTAAGTGGACTACCAAAAGAAATGTTTATTTATTTATTTATTTATTTTTATTACTAAACAGTACAGTTGTGTAGTATCAGATGTCTTCACAGCTTCCTTAGGAATTAGGGATCAGCCCTGGAAATTGACTCTTTTTAAAACCTGGGGAAGCACCTGATGTTTCCCCAGGTGGTGAGACAATGTTTGCACTGGTTAATTGCCAGAATGCCTGTTTGTGGGCGGCTCTTTGGTTAAAAAAAATTTCAAATGAAGGGTTCCAGTCTAGGGCTCTCCAGTCTGACTAATCCTATCCTGATCTATCACTAGGTCATATGACAGCACTGCAGTGAGTGGAAGAGGGAAAACACAGTTGATTCCATGGTTTACTAAAATGTGCTTTTTACATTGAGAATTATCTGAATTAGAAAATGCCTGTTGGAGATTTATATAAATTAATGTTTCAAGAAATTGACAGATATTGCATTCTTATATAGATTTTGAAAATAAATTTATACCCAACAATTACACATTTTATTTTATGAATTGCATTTGCATGCTTTGCTTTTCTGGGTAGAGCAGGTAAACATTAGTGACTTGTAGGAAAAGATTATAAGGGTGCAATAGTTTCCATATAATTTTTCTTTCAGTGTTAATTCAGAGAGTATCAACTGAAATAATAAAATTGTTTAAAACATGGTTGTTAATCCTTAAGAGAGGTGAGTATGGTTTTTCACTATTCTTTGTGTGCTTAGCCAGCGCTAAAGAACTCCAGAGGAGATGCCTCCTGACAGAATTGTTACAATATAATGCTTAAAACTGAACCTCAGGAATCCTTTTTGTATCCTCAGTGTAGCAAGGTGCTTGACACATAGAAGGTGTCTTGTAATTGTTTGATAACCTGCATTTAAACCCCTTGTTTTAATAGTTTAGGAGATTCTTAATGTGGGTGGAATCAGAGTAGGGAGTTGGGACACTTATTTGAGTTGCCCTTCTGTGTCTGGGTTATTCTGAAAAGCATAAATGATACTGAATTTAGGCTAACAGTTAACTATATTTGAATATCATCCTTTTCTTATATTGCCATATTCTTGATTCTAGTCCCACAGTTTTAATTGCTTCTGAGTAAATATTGATTAACTTCTTAATTTTTCTAAAGATTGATTATACCACCTTAGGTGATATGTTATTATAGTAATTTAATGTGTGCTTTTTGAATAAAGGAGTGGAACTAATTCGGCAGTTCCACTGTAAAAATTCGATCCTGTTTTAAAACAGCATCACAATTATGGGTCTGTTAACGAGAAATGGAAAATGAGATATACAGCCTTGAAGTAATCATGAGCATTTTAGTTGAATTTCTAATCACAAGGAAAGAAAACTTAATTTTCTTTTTAATTGTGAGCAAAATTCAGTAATACATATAGAACTTTTATACATTGAACATTTTGAATTAGATAATCTCTATTGTTCTTAAGACCTTACTTAGATCAGAGCTAACCTTAAGTTTATTATTTCATGGTGCAGAGTTAGCCTCAGAACTAACCTTATGTTTCCTATTTCATAGAGCAGAGTTAGCCTCAGTGAAAAGTCAAGTAAAGGAATTATCAGTTTGCCTTTTTTTTAGAACCTCTCAGTACCCACCTGTCAGGGTGTGGGTCTCTACTATTCTTGCATAATAGAAGATGATTGCTTGGGGTTTTTGTTTTGCTAATAAAGTGGAGGCTAGAGCACTGGATCTGGTATTATGCAATGACTGTCTAATTTTCTCTGAAAATTTCACAATCATTAAGTGGTGTTACTAGTGTTGAACAATATCATATCCTGCAGGAGGAAGAGGATGTCATCTGACAAAATAAGTGCTTCTTAAAACCTTTGTAAATTTTGATTTTAAAATATTACTCCATAAATATTACTTGATAGTACTTGCTTGATAGTTAAGGATCAAAGATGTAATGTGTTCAACATGTAATGTAAACATGTATCTATGTTGTCAGAAGTTCTGAATATCCCCTGCAGACTCAACTTACTCATCTGGGAATTTTCATAAGAGTGGTCATTATTTTGGTAAATACAAATGTTTATATAATTTGTGAATAGGTTTTGACTTTTTGTAGAGCAGCTTGATGTCTTTGGCAGCCTTACTCTAAACTTTTCTCTCTGCTTTGGGCTGTTAATAGTAATTGTGAGGAAGGCTGGGTAAACACTGTTGAGAGGTAAAAAGTAGTGTTTGGTATCATTTTCTCTGCTTGTATTTTTTTAAAATAGTTTTATTATGGAAAAGAGCTATAGTTGGTATATATAAACTATCTTATAGTACCTGTTTGTAGTCAAAATGCTAGGAATTGTGTCACCTCTATATTTATTAAATTATATAGGAGACTAAGTTCAGAAATACAGGGTCATAGAATACCAACCTTAGAATTAGGGGGAGAAAAAGCCAAACAAACCAAAAATCCAATTCTAAGTCCGGTTCTTACATTTAGTAACAAATTTGTCAGAGCCTTAGTTTAAGTGTAGAGTGGCTTTATCAGCCTTGCTGATCTCCCAGCATTTTGTGAATCTGAAATGAGGTAACTTCTCTGACGACACACTGTATAGTGTGAAACACTCTCTAAATGTAAAGTTTGGTAATATTTTTATTTAGTTTGGGTTATAGCTTTTATTTGTTCGGTTTGTATATGTCAGTTTAATTTAAATCAAGATGTTGCTTAAGCTCTGATTTGTATCTGAAGTAGTCTCCTTGCATTTTTTAAGCTTTCCAGTGAGGGGAAAGAAGTAAGCATCTCCATTAGATTCTCCCACTCTGCCAGTGGCTATATGCCATTGTAGAAAGACTGTGTAGCAGTAGTGACAAAATTTAGACACAAGAGAAGTATTGTCCAGTGCATTAAATAGCAACAATAACTTACTTTTTCATAGCTAAAGCTGCAGACTTGTGAAATTGTTTTGAGTGGTATAGCTACTTAAGTCTTACTAATAATTACAAGAGTGTACCAGACCACGGAAAACAACCAGTTCAGTTTTGGAATTTGAGCTGCAGTACAGAGTTAAAAGAACAAGTGGCTCTGGGTCCAGGCTATATATAAGTTCAGATTCTTGGGGCACCTGGGTGGCTCAGTCAGTTAAGCATCCAACTCTTGATTTCGTTTCAGCTCATGATCTCAGGGATCCTGGGTTTGAGCTCTGAACTGTTAGCACAGAGCCTGCTTAGGATTTAATCTCTCTCTCTCCCCCTCTCTCAAACTAAATACACTTAAAAAAAAAAAAAAAGTTCAGATCCTTGTCAAGTTACTTGACTACTTATCTGAGAGTCCTTTTTCTCTTCTAAAACTTGGAATAATATTCGTTAACTCTGATCTGTTAATGGAGATTAAGTGAGAATTCCTGACAATTACTTATTAACTGTATATTGGTGGTGTTGGTATTAAACAATTAATTTGAATGGTTATTTATAGACTTTTTAAAGTATGTACATTGTTGCAAATTTAGAGACCGCTTTTGATGAAATAGAATTTTCTGTAATAGAAGTCAACTTGATTCATTGTTTCCAGCAAAAACAATGACTAGTGTTTCTTTTTCTTGGTCAGGCTTTTGCTTGTGACTGGCAAAACTTCATAATTTGAAATGAGCTTGAATTTAAACGTGAGATTCTGAAGGATCTGGTTGCGGAGGCTAAAAGTTCAGAGAAGATGCCAATCTTGGTGAAAAAGTAGAGAGAATTTTCAGAATCTGAAGAATTTTGTTGGTTACATTTTATTCAAAACAGTTGCCTCTAGGAGCACCTGGATGGCCCAGTTGGTTAAGCTTCTTTCTGACTTTGGCTCAGGTCATGATCTCACAGTTGTTGGGTTCTAGCCTTGTGTTGGGGCTCTGCACTGACAGCACGGAGCCTGAGCCTGCTTTGGATTCTGTGTCTCCGACTCTCTGCCCCTGCCCTGCTTGTGTGCTCACTTGCTCTCTCTCTCTCTCTCTCTCTCAAATAAACATTAAAAAAATAAAGTTAAAACATAGTTGCCTATAAATCTCAAAACTAGATCCTCACCCCCAGCCCACCAGCTGAGATCCTCCTCTTATCCCTGACTAAGTGAAGGTTTTGAAAATGTGTTGTTCCTATATTTTTAAAAGCTGTGTTCTAGGAAAACATGTTTCAGATGTAGCTCCCTTTGCATTTCTACATAGCAGTTTTAGAAAGTCATTGAAAAACTGAATGTTCAAGTTCACTCAAAATGAGAAAAATTAATTTTTTTTAGGAGTAGGAATTATTTTTAAGAGTATCAGATTATTTTCATATAGTGGGGAGGATTTTCATAAAAAGCCTCTGTTTTTTTCTGTTTCTGTAATTTAAAGGGAATTGGATTAATTGTTTTACATTACCATCCATTCAAGTAACTTAGCTTTTTAAATTTGTGACTTGGTTTTTATTATCCAAGCTTAAAAAAGTCATTTGGGGCCCTCTGTTGAGATAATTACAATTACAGATATTCAAGCAAATATTTGGTATCAGGTTTAAATGTCCTATGAGCATGAAAGACAAATGCCCCTGATAGTGCTTTCCTGCTTCCAGCATTTGTCCCAGGGTGCTTGCTTTCTGGTTGAAGAAATTGTTTTCAAGTTTTTAACCCCCTTGAGTGGACAGACTAGTTATATTAAATGGTTTCCTCATTCTTGGAAGTCTATATTTGTGCCAAAAATCTCTATCCCAAGACCTCACAAGAAATGAAGCAAATGAAAAATTCTCAGATGACAATTTCTTAAAATGTATTTAAAGCCTTGTATTAAGTTTTCTTCATTTATTTCATTTTTTCAGCTGTTCTGATTATGAAATTTAGTTAATTCTGAGATTAGAATTATTGTCTCCTGCGTGTTCTGTTTTATATCTAAATAGCGTTACATTTGACATGTTTGTCGGTGTAGGATAGCTGGCTCCTTTCTGAAATGAAGGATTTGGGTAGTACCTTATTGGCTGGTAGTTTATTCCTAGAGAATAATTTGCAGTAGAAAAATACAGGCCTCTAAACTGACAGTAACATTTTACTTTTTCTAAGAAAAAAAAAAAAGATCTTATTTGACCTCTTCCATTGCCTACTCCCCACTTCCTAAAGTTCTTTTCCCTGTAATTTTTATGACATCATTTAATTATGGCTTTTTACCTCACAGATTACATTTTCTCAGATTTCCTTTGTGAGTTTTGTCATTTGTGTTTAAAGTTGTTGAGGACTTCCTTTCCCTTCCTTATCTACTTTGTTAAGTGCCACCTCTTATTTAAAGCATTATCTTTTCTCTTTGAAGTAAGAACTACTGCTAGGTTTTTCCTGTGCTCCCACAAACCCTCTATGTCTGTTATAGCCCTTAACTCTCCCCCCTTCTCCATATAAAACTGGGAACTTGTGAAAGAGCTCTGCCCCTCTATGCCATCTTTGTTTTTGTGTCCTGGGTCCATAAAATAAAGTGACTTACAGTAAGAACACAAAATGTTTTTGGTTGGATGAGGATGGATTATGAAAAGTTGTACAGGCACAGGGATATTTCACAAATTCAATGAAAAGTTTTTAACTGTTTCACTGCTCCATATTATAATAGGTGCAGTAGAGAGAGGAGCTTTTTGGTAATACTACAGAGACAATTGTGGGTTGTTGTCCTCTTTGACTAAAGCTGACTCTTCTGTGTTTCTTTCCAGCGTACAAGACAGTATCAGGAGTCAATGGTCCACTAGTGATCTTAGATCATGTTAAGGTAATACCACTATGATTATCATTTAAACATTTATGTAATTAAAGACATGGCATTAAGTCCTGTTCAGCACACTTTAAATTTTGTGTTACTGTTTTTAAGCCATTCTTTGGTCTGAATGTCAGTGCTATCTAGGAGACTAGTTTTAAAATCAAAAGACAGAATATTGGATTCCAGTAGTGGATCTACTGTGGATTCTGTTTATGGCCTAGAATTCCTCATTTGCAAAATTAAAAGAAAAAAAGAAGAAAGAGAAAATTGGGGAGCGGTGTCAATCCTACCTCATAGGTTTATTGAGGAAAAACAACAGTAATCTATGAATGTGTTTTATAACCTATAGATTATTATTAGCTATGTGATATCTTTTGGCTGTTGTCATAGACTGCCATGTGTTATACTTATTTGTTAATAGTATTTGTCTTCTTTACTAAATTTTAAGGTCTTTGAGTGAATAAACAAAGTTACTTTTATCTTTGAGGGCCTGACACTGGTTTTCAAGTAATGATAAACAAGAACAGGTTATCTCAGCAGTGACTGAAACTCTAAAGAACAGTTTTTACTTACTCAGTCTGTTGTAAGGATCTTTAGTTACATATTGGTTATTTAGCTACACCTATGCTTAAGAATTAAAAACACTATTACTGTTATTATAGAAAAAGAGGCATAGGATATAGACTATAATTGAATATCCTAGGGAAAGCCTCCTACCTGAGCTGTATGATCAAAATATTTTCCAAGAAAATAATTTATGTAGTATACTCTCTAGAACAATAATTCTGTATTGGTTGGTGTTGGGGTGGATTAGGGGAGAAGCACACAATTATTAGTTTGTTGGGAGAAGTAATGGTGGAAATATGTTTGACATGTGACCTCTCTGGAAGCAGAAAATAAATCGGAAAACGTTTCCTCAAAGAAAGGGCAAAGTGCATTGTCTCTTCAGCTTTATCACTAAGATTATATTTTTATGCATGACAAGGTTCCTTTACAAATTTTAACCTTAAGATTAAGCATAACAAACGCATCTTCTGGCCACAGTCTCATGCTAGTCTGCAATTTGATTTAAAGCCTTAATTTATTGCACTCAGTTTGTGCAGGGTGTAGGCAGGTGCCCATTAATGTTTTGTGAAGTGGAGCCTACACTTTTATTTTTGAGGAAAAGATTGGATGCTTTCTTTTTTTTTTTTTTAATCCTTTATTTCTCCTTTTTTTTTCTATGTTAGATAACATTTTTGACTCATTATAAATGTTATTGAAAACAATTAAAAATATTCACATTTCAATTATGTTAAGTGCTGAGCTCAGAACAGAAGATATGATGGTGAACAATGGGCCCTCCCCTGTGGAGCATCATGTAGTGGAGAAGCAAATATAATACATATATATATAAATATCTAGTTAGTATTGCTATGAAGGCTAAGTGTGGGATGCTATAAGAGTCGGTAACAAAAAGGATTTTTATTTTTAAGTGTATTTATTTTGAGAGAGAGCACATGTACATACACAAGCTGAGGAGAGGCAGAGACAGATGGAGAGAGAAAATCCCAAGCAGACGCCACTGTCAGCATAGAGCCTGACTTGGGATTCGATCTCACGAA
This sequence comes from Neofelis nebulosa, assembly GCF_028018385.1. Classification (NCBI taxonomy): domain Eukaryota; kingdom Metazoa; phylum Chordata; class Mammalia; order Carnivora; family Felidae; genus Neofelis; species Neofelis nebulosa. Next base: position 38,511,654 of record NC_080784.1, on the reverse strand, counting down.
CTGTGAGATAGGACCTGAGTCGAAATTGAGTCAGATGCTTAAGTGACTGAGCCACCCAGGTGCCCTGAGAAGGACTTTAGAAAATATCTTTCAGGAAGTAATTTTAAGAGTGATCCAAAAGTTTCATTGATGTTTGCTCCAGCTGAGGAAAAACTGGTAAATATATGTAGTTGTAGAAATGGCTTTATAACACCACATTTAGAGTAGCTTTTAGAATTTAAAGGTTAAGGAACAGATAATTTTATGCAAATTGTGTCAGAAAAGAAGAAGATGGAGACTGCTCAATTCATTTTATGAAACTGGCACATCTTTGGTTTCCATACCAGACAAAGGGTAGTAGTGGAAAAGAAAAAAAGACAACTATCCTCGTTATAAATACGGATTCCAAAATTTTTAATAGTCATGTATTGGAGATTAGCAAAAATGAGTATGTAAAAAATCCATAGAATTGTGACAAAGTAGAGTTTGTCCCATTAATACAAAGATAATTTAATGTTAGGAAATATATCAGTCATTTAGCTTAATTCAGCTCATTTATGGATCAAACTAGAAAGTGCTTGTGCTCCTCTAAATTAATAAAGAAAAGGTGATAAAATTACTCATTTCTACAAAAACAAAAGGTTTTAACCTCTTAAAGGATATTTACCAGCAAACCTACAGCAAACAACATACTTAAGGAGAGACCCGAATAACATTCCCATTTAAATCAGGAAAAAGCTGAGGATGCCTAGTTGTCACCACCATTTTCTATCTTTGTACTTGGAACCTGACCAGTGCTGTGGCTAAAAGAAAGAAGAGTATAAAGGTATTAGAGGAAAGGCACAGGTGTCATTATTTCTTGATAATACCATTAACTAAAACCCAAGTCATTCAGTAGGCAAACTACTAGAAACAGTGGTGTAACACAGAGTTGCTGGATACAAGAATCAGTCTATAGAAATCAGGAGTGTTGTATGTGGCAGAACTCCTTATTTACAGAAAACCTTAAAACTTTGTTGGAAGACAAAAAGGAAGACTTAAAATAAGTGGAGATTCCATGTTCATTAATGAAAAGACTCAGAATAGGCAAGATACTGATTCTTCTCAGGCAACAGAATCAGAGAGAAATTACAAATAAAGATTTGGTGCAGGCATAAGCAATTGTTATGAATGGAGCAAAATTAAGCTCCCTCAAACCAACTCTTGTCACAGTGCAGATTGTGACTTGGTAAATGATAAAAGCAGCATTGCAAGTCAATGGGGGACATTTTGTGCTGCATAAATATTTTTGGGGTAATTGGCTTTCTATGTGAAAAAAGAATAAAAATGAGAAAAAAAATGGATACCACAAACAAAGGCAATTGGATTAAAGTTAGCCTAAACCTGAAAAACTTACTAGAAGACAAAATTGAAGACTATTTGTACGACTTAGATTAGATGACTTTCTTTCCTAAACCAGACACAAAAGTCACCAACATAAAGGAAGACAAGTTATTTTCTTACATAAAAAGTTTTGATATGATACCATAAAGAAAATTAAAAGACAAGAAACAGTAGAACCACATACTTACAGAAGGATTAATATCCAGTACCTATAAGACTCCTACAAATCAAAAAACAGATCCATTTGAAAAGTGAAGAAGAGATATAAGCCAATCATAGGTAATGAAGTCTTAATTGTCAATGGAAATGAAAAGCTGTTCCATATTAGGAGAATCTGGAAAATACATATTGAAAAGATGCTATTTTTTACTTCATTAAAATGGCAAAAATTAAAGTTCAAATAATAAAAGATTGGCACAAATACAGGGAAAAGATAGTTTTGTATACTGCTAGGGAGATCTTAAAAAAATACAGTTCCTTTGTAGAGTAGTATGAAAATTTAGAGAAAATGGGCACAGCCTCTAGCCCATCACTTGGTAACCAAATACCTTATGGAAAACCCACTTGCATGAGGAGCTGCGTGCAAGAATGCTCTTGTAGCATATTTGTAATAGTGTAAATTTGGAATAACCTTGAATAAAATGTGTCATTTGATTTTAACTACATTTGTTTTAACATTAATTTTGGGATGCCCATTTATTCACATGTTAGCATCCCCAGGTGTCTTATGGGTACCTGCGTGGCTCAGTCAGTTAAGTGTCTAAGTTGGGCTCAGGTCATAATCTCATGGGTTGTGAGTTCAAGCCCCATATCAGGCTCTGCTCTCAGCACAGAGCTCGCTTCAGATCCTCTGCCTCCTTCTCTCTCTGTCCCCCCACTCGCATGTGCTCTCTCTTCTCTCTCAAAAATAAAAACATTAAAATAAATAAAAATTTTAAAAGCGTGTTTTAAAATCAGTGATGCACCGTTGTTTAATGGAGAGATGTTTTCATTCACATCACACAGGGAGCGATGCACTTTGCAATAGATTGTGTTGATAAAAGAGGTAAGTATTACCATGACAGATCTAAAACATAAGATCAAGTGAAGAAAAAGAAAAGCTTCAGGATGATATATATAATACGTTGCCATTTATGTAAACAAAACACTGAAATATATTTCTGGGAAATCTGCATTTTAAAATATTAAAAGTGGTGGGGGGTGCCTGGGTGACTCAGTTGGTTAAGCATCTGACTCTTTGTTTTGGTTCAGGTTATGATCTCAGTTCATGAGTTGGAGTCCTTTAGCAGGCTCTGTGGCTCTATGCTGACAATGCGGAGCCTGCTTGGGATTGTCTCTCTCCCTCTCTCTGTGCCCCCTACTCATGCATGCATTCTTTCTATCTCTCAAAAATTAACTTAAAAAAAATAAAATATTAAAAACGGAAGAGGCATACATACTTGGTTAGGAGAGTTTGAGGGGGAACATTTATCTTCTTATTTTCAGTTGGCATTTTTATCCCCTCCCCACAAAGTATAAGGGTGAGTACACACACAACCCAGAAATAAACGTCAGTTCTGAGTACTGGGAATGTGGTCATTTGTAAGTTTTGTGCCTTTCTTTAGTTTCAAAGTTTAAGACATATACACAGAGAAGAAAAATTTAATTGCTGTGTTTTTATGGATTTAAGACCTTTCTCTGTACCTTATGCTGTGTTTACCAGTATATGTACCAGGTGCTAAGTGTTTAAAGAATGTAAACTACCTGACGATGTTATAAACTCTCAGTATATACCTTTGGGGGAGATTTTACATGCATACATGCTATGATGGAGATAGAGCATACAGAGGAATTTGGGGAGCTTTTAAAAGTTGGTTATTGATCTTTTATTTTTTCTTATACAGTTTCCCAGATACGCTGAGATTGTCCACTTGACATTACCGGATGGCACGAAGAGAAGTGGGCAAGTTCTAGAAGTTAGTGGTTCCAAAGCAGTGGTTCAGGTAAGCATCATTTTCAAAACCTGGCCAGTTGAACAAAAACATTAAAGGACACGTCTTGTCCTTTCTAGCAATTATTGAGTAAGTATATCTTGATTACTGGCTATTGGTAGAAAAAATTTTTTCTTGTTGTCTTGCCATATGTCAGCATCTATATTCATTCTAGCCCAATAGCTCCACTGATAAATGGCTTTTTTTTTTTTTTTTTAAAATAAAGCAGATAATCACATGGAAAGAGAAAGATGAAAAGACAGAATTCATAGCTTATGGGATGAAACCAAAACAAGATCTGAGTTTGTTTATTTCATTGTCTTGTATAATACCTAGTTTTTAATGTTACCAATTATGAGAAATGCCAGTTTTCTCAAATAACATGTTCCTCTAAAAAGTACTATAGAGCAAGGATCAGCAAAATTTCTGTAAAGGACTACATAGTAAATTTTTAGGCTTTGTGGGGCCACCTAAGGTCTGTGATGCATATTCTTACTCTTCCTTTCTTTTCCTTTTTTTTGTTTTTAAACACTTTAAAAATGTAAACAACATTCTTAGCTTGATGGAGTTGGCCTAGAGGCACAATCCTTGGTTTAGAGGTTGGCAGTTTGGTTCATCACCAGGGACATTTCTCTGTTTATTATGAAAATAGTATGCATTGATGTATTTTACTTTATATGGGCTGTTTAACAGACAAAAATAATATTTAAGTACTTATGATCTAAATCCCTTTTACTCTTCTGATTACTTTTTCTTTCTCAATAGGTATTTGAAGGGACTTCAGGTATAGATGCCAAAAAAACATCTTGTGAGTTTACTGGGGATATTCTCCGAACACCAGTGTCCGAGGATATGCTTGGTAAATGGATGTTATGCGTTGTGAGCAGAGATCTGTTTTCTTTTAAACATATTTCCATGGAGTCTTTCTTAAAAATTATGATTGTTTGAGTCATAGTCCACTCTGTACTGTCTTGTTACTGTTTTACAGGTAGGGTATTCAATGGATCAGGAAAACCTATCGATAGAGGTCCTGTTGTACTGGCTGAAGACTTCCTTGACATCATGGGTAGGAGCAATAAATGGATTTCTGTGTTTTGAAGAAAATAGCCTCTATTTTATAATATCTTTGTCAGAGAGTGATTTTTTTTGATATTTTAAGTAGACAATGTGATACATATTAATTGTATTATTTAATTTTTTTCTAGAAATCTTAAAATTTTATATAAAATATTTTAAGATATTATAAAATATCACTAGGGTATATCTGAAATATAAATAGCTTTGAAATGTAAAGGATTTTGAAATTAGGATTTCTCTCTTATTTATTTTGTTTTAGGAACTTGAGTTCTGCTACCATATATTTTGTGTCTACAAAAGACTGGAAATGTTACTTAATGGAAAAGTTACTTAAACAATTTCAGATTTTTAAAAGTAACTGATTCTTTAAGAGTAGAAAGAAATTATTTGTATGGCTATAGTCTTAATGTATTAAATGTTATCTTTTGGAACTACTTTAGGCCAGCCTATCAATCCTCAGTGTCGAATCTACCCAGAGGAGATGATTCAAACTGGCATTTCAGCCATAGATGGCATGAACAGTATTGCTAGGGGGCAGAAAATTCCAATCTTCTCTGCTGCTGGCTTACCACACAATGAGGTGAGAACTAGGATCTGTTTTGTGTGAAATTTAACAAGGGAGATTTTTTTTTTTTAATGTTTTATTTATTTTGAGAGCTTGTTATTGCGAGTGGGGGGAACAGCAGAGGGGAAGAAAGAGAATCGCAAACAGGATCTATCCACACTGTCAGTGCAGAGCCCAATGCGGGGCTCGATCCTACAAACTATGAGATCATGACCCGAACTGAACACTCAACCAACTGAGCTACCCAGGTGCTTCATCACAAGGGAGAATTTCCAAATGCTTCACTGTTAGTAGGAAACCAAATAAAGGGTTTTCAGCAATACTCACTTGTACCCATTGCCCATTTCAACAGTATTGTGTTTTTCATGCATGAGGTTTATCTTACTTACTCTTACAAATCTTTGCAAAAAGTACAAAAACTTTTTTGGGTAAAGTCCTTTAGAACATCGTTTCATTTATAATTCCAATTTCAAAAAGTTTAGGATAAAAACGATTTTGTTGTAAAAATTTTAGATTTCAACTCAGTTCGTTTATACTTGTCATCAGATTGCAGCTCAAATCTGTCGCCAGGCTGGTTTGGTAAAGAAATCCAAAGATGTAGTGGACTACAGTGAGGAAAATTTTGCAATTGTATTTGCTGCTATGGGTGTAAGTATAATTTTTTTGTTTTAATATGACATATAAAATTAATTGTTTATGTTATTAAAACAGTGCAGAAACAACACATACATTGTTGGATTTATTTCTAGGTAGAGAAGTTGCAATTTGGCATTTTGGGGTAAACTCAGGATTAAAATTTAGCACTTGACTGCAAAATTTAAGAATAATTTTCTCTATACCCAAAGCAGGCTGTTTTTACTCTGTTGGCTTTTGTGAAATTTTGGGGAGTACTTGAAACTTTAAAAGAAGGAACAGTGTAGATCCATAGCTTAGCCTTCATCAGAAATAAATACTGAGAATTTTTCTTCTCCCTGCACTGATGAAGTCATTGTTATTTAGGTAAACATGGAAACTGCACGGTTCTTCAAATCTGACTTTGAAGAAAATGGCTCAATGGACAATGTCTGCCTCTTTTTGAACTTGGCTAATGACCCAACGTAAGTAAATAGAGCTATTTCTTTCTGCTCATTCAGGCTTTAGATCAAAAATGTTACTAAGCCAAGGGAAGTAAAACGTTACAGTGAAAGCAACATGGGGATAGGAATGGCAGAGCTGTGTTTAATTAAATTCAGCTCTTCTTGCTGGCTAATTGGCTTTGGGCTAATCACCTTGGCTCTGAAGTTCAGTTGTCTCTCTCATAAAATGTGACAAATAATACTTGTCTCATACTGTTGTGCATTTTAAGTGAGATAATACATATAAATTACCTAGTACCTAGTAAATGATCTTTTCCTCTTACTTGAGAAACCTAGCCCTTGCCTATTTCTTCCCTCCCTGTTTCTCTCTGTTTTAAGAACAGTGTAGTTCTGAGAAATTAGGGGCCCGTTTCTAAAATAATCTAACTTTGTAGCATTAAGTAATTCTTACTATAAAAATATATAAAATAACTGCTTACTTTAGAACTTTTAAAGTAATAATTGCTTTATCCTCTGCAATCTGTTTAAAACTTTGAAGGGAAACTGTACTGTTATTTCCAGAATCATGTTGTTTAGTCTTTGGCCTTTTAATTTGAGTAACAAAGGACTTAATGTTCCATTTCAGTATTGAGCGAATTATCACTCCTCGCTTGGCTCTAACCACAGCCGAATTTCTGGCCTATCAATGTGAAAAACATGTATTGGTTATCCTAACAGATATGAGTTCTTATGCTGAAGCACTTCGAGAGGTAACTTTTTTCTAAAAATGGATTATTTTTCAGAGTTATCTTGTCTCTTTACAAGTTTTTATTTTTCTTTAATCATTTTTTTTTAAGCTTCATCACTCACATATTAGTAAAATACCTTAATTGGAAAGGAAAACACAACTTTTTTTTTTTGTTAACCTAGTTGAAATTATTATAGGATAAGATTTAAATTATTAGCCTAGTTATCATACTGTAACCAGCTCCATGCATTTAAGACTTGATTCTAAAAGAGAGCAAATGATGCAAGTTGTTTATTCAGTTATTCTCCTAGGATGTTCTTTGTCCAGATTGTCAATTTTTAACCCTTTTCAGAATTTCATTCTTAATAATGTTAGTATTTAAATAAAACAGCATACTCTGATAGCACCCTCTTTAGAACTTTTTCCTTCAGAAAACTCAGTGTTTTTTTAGGAACAATGTTAAGATTTTCGTAGTTACCACCCAGAAGTTTGGGGTGTTTGTTCTAATACCTTAGAACAAACTTAGAACTTAGAACAAAACTTAGAACAAAAAGTTACTGAAATTTTGAGTAAGTTACTCTTTTAAACATGTAAAAAGGGAAAAAGGACTTCTGAAGAGACATGCTGTATAAATACCCAGCTTCTTAAAACTCCCTATGATCCATCACCATATCTCATTCTATTGCAGTGCTTTTTCAGCATAGGAGTTTTTTTTTTCCACCCATCACAGACCAGTACTTTTTTAAAGCACAGTTAAAATGAGTTATTAGCAAATTTTAAAGAAGGTATAAACTTACAAGCCTGGAATTTTACTTTTACTAGATTCAACAGATGTCAGATTGCCATCAGTTTTTTAAATACTTATTCTACTTTCTGTGTTATCTCATTACACATTGATAAAAGCTGGTCTGCAGACCATGCTTTGAGTACCACTACTGTAGCACACTCTTTTGGAGGTGCCAAAGTAACACCTAAAAGTTGGGCTTAATACTTTAGAATTCTTGGTGGTTGTAGGTTAATATATATGCCTATATTGTAGTGTGCATGTCTCTAAGAGAAAGACTATAACTATTCTTATTTTGTGTAATGAATGGACTCCTGGCTCTGTTATCTTGGGAAATTATTTAGCCAACCCTTGATTCCAACTGTAAGCTGGAGTTAACAGCATTACCTTCCTCACAGGATTGTTGTGAGGATTAAATTAAATATGTAAGCTGCATCAAATGATCCCTGGTATGTATTTCCTTTCCTTTTGACCTTTTCAGCATTAGTTAGCTTACATAAATATGGCAAGATCCGTGGCATGAAATAAATCTTGTGAACTAAGAATGTTCTCTTAGTTTTAAAATAACTTCCTTTGATTTATAGAATTTATAGATTGATTTATAGATTTTTTCTAGCAACATATTTGAAGATTTGCATTATGGTGATATGATTGTAGCAAAAAAAAAGAAAAAAGAAAAACTTCTGCCCCCCCCTCCCCCTTCAACATATTTGTTACAGAATAATCTGAACTTGTGTTGCTAGGTTTTTAAGTCATCTTCTAGAGACTATTTAAAATTAAAAGAGGATACTTCCCACATTGTAATTGGGCATGTTTAAGAAAACATGTTCTAACTAAGCTTACTTTTCATATTCTGGTATGTGATATTCTCCTTCTTGACTTACTGTCAGGTTTCAGCAGCCAGGGAAGAAGTTCCTGGTCGAAGAGGTTTCCCAGGTTACATGTACACCGATTTAGCCACAATATATGAACGTGCTGGTCGAGTGGAAGGTAGAAATGGCTCCATTACTCAAATCCCTATTCTCACCATGCCTAATGATGGTAAGCTTTTGGTCTTTGAATTATAGCACACCTAATCACTGTAAGAACTTGATTCTTAGACAGAAGAACATTTACCTTTTTGAGTTGAAATTCTGCCCCCCCCCAAAAAAAAAAGTTTTTATTTAAATTCCAGCTAGTTAACATACAGTGCAATATTACTTTCAGGTGTAGAATTTACCCATTTCCCCCCACTCCCCACCTCCCCTCCCATAACCATCAGTTTGTTTTCTATAGTTAAGAGTTTGTTTCTTGGTTAGCCTTTTTCCCCTGTGTTCATTTGTTTTGGAGTTGAAATCCTTTTGAGAGTTTATCCTTCAAGAGTTCAGTGATTTGTTTCTAAATAAAATTTTTCATTTGATAACTGCCTATAATAATCATCCTTTTGTGGAAGAAGAAAAACAATTTTCTTTATAATTAAAATTTTCAATTTTCATTTATTAAATTACTACTGGGTGACTGCTATTATTGGGGACACAGATCTAGATATAAGGAATTCCTTTTGTGTTTTTAATTCAGTCTCTCTTTAATGTAAGTTATTTGACCTAGTTGGATATTTTTTATGTATGTGTACTAGTAAGGTAGCTTAAGTGCCAAATGAAGAGCACAAATAAGAAATGCCACAAGACTAAATTTAGAGACAGAGTGATCACCAAAGGCTGCTTAAAAATGACTCTGTTTTAGAGGGGGAGGCAAACCATAGGAGACTCTTAATGGAAGGGAGGTGGGTGAGGGGACAGAGTAGATGGGTGATGGACATTAAAGAGGGCACTTGTTGGGATGAACACTGGGTGTTATATGTAAGTGATAAATCACTAAATTCTACTCCTGAAACCAATACCACACTATATGTTAACTAACTAGAATTTAAATATTAAAAAAAGGACTCTTATTTTGTGAAAGTACACAGTGCAATGCCTGTGTGAGTGTATGCTCGGGAGTGAAACCATTCAGTAGTCCTCTTCTGTTACTGCCTTTTTGTCCTTACCTCCATGCTTAAAAAACACTTTTACAAAATATTTTCAGAATCAGTAATAACTCACTGTAAGCACTGTTTTCAGTGTTTTATAAGTATTACCTCATTTGATCCTCATAGCAGTTTTGAGGTAAATGTTCTACTCTGAGGCACAGGGAGGTAAAGTAACCTATTAAAGTTAAGAAGTGATAGCTTTAGAACCTAGACAGTCTGAATTTATAATTCACACTATACTGCCTCTCACATGAAAATACTTGTTCCAAGAAAGTACCTACAAAATTACTTTATGCATTTAACCAACTTAAAAACGTCTTGCTTTGTGGAACTTTATTGGTGCTGCCTGCATAGTGGTGGTTTGCTTGTCTAACATTCCTATACTTTCTGTGTTGAAATGGTGCATATCCACTTGAAATAGCTTATGAACAAAGCATGTTCTCTCAGTATATATTAAATTGGTAAACCTCTGCCAGGGAACTTTGTGTTTAAAATGGAATTTTATTTATATTTTGGAGAGAAATAACTAGGAGACATGGTACTTTTTCTGAATGCAGCTAATTGACCTTAAATGCCCAATACATGTCTAACTGTGCTGCAGCTCTAAATAACGCCAACCAATATGATAACCTCTAGCTACATTTGGCTGCTTAAACTCTAAAGTTAATTAAAATTAGGTAAAATTTGAAATCAAGTTTTTTGCTTACATTAGCCACAGTTCAAGTGCTCAGTAGCCACATTAGGCTGGTGGCTACCATATTGGACAGCACAGATACAGAACTTTTCTATCACAGAAAATTATTCTAAAGAGCACCATTTTATGTAATGCTATAGGTAATGTACTCTCACTTCTTGTGGGTTTGTTCATATGATATGGACACTTTAATGTCAGATGTTTTCCTCTGGTAGATATCACTCACCCCATCCCTGACTTGACTGGATATATTACAGAGGGACAGATCTATGTGGACAGACAGCTGCACAATAGACAGGTATTTGACATTTGAGCAGTGCTGTCAATCTTACAAATCTATTCTTCAGTTTCTCTTTAGTGACTTTGACTTTGCTTTTAGGAATTATTTTGTCAGAAAATGTCAACTTGAATTCTTTATAATACAGCTATAAAATTGTCATTTCTCTATACTTAAGTCCTATTGTGGACAAGAATGCCAATACTAAGAATGAAGTTTCCACTTTTCTTAAAATGGAGTCAGAGTTCTCAAAGAACTTTCTTGGGTATTCTAGTCCATAATAGTATAATCTACCAGTCTTATTATTAATACAAAAAAATATATTTTTCTATTTTTTATTGCAGTATCAGTGACAGTACATTTTATTAATTTTAGGTGTGCCAAGTAATGACTTGATACTTACATGTATTGCAGGGTGATGACAGTAAATCCAGTTACCATCCATCAATACATATAGTTACAAAACACTTTTTCTTTATGATGAGAACTTTCAAATCCACCCACCTGGCTACTTTCAAATATGCAATGCAGTATTATACACACTGTAGTCACCATGCTCTGGATTACATCTTTATGACTTACTTGTTTTATAACTGGAAATTTGTACCTTTTGACTCCCTTCACCCAGCGCCCATCTCAGGCAGCCACCAGTCTCCTTTCTATATCTGTAAGCTCACAGTTTTTTGGGTTTGGATTTTTTAGGTTCCACATATAAGTGAGAACATAAAAGTATTTATCTTTTTCTGCCTGACTTATTTCACTTAGCATAATGCCTTCAAGGCCCATCCATGTTGTAAATGGCAAGATTTTTTTTTTAATGGCTGAATAATCAAAAAAAGATTGATGGTTTTGTAATAGATGTGGCTTCTAATACCAGCTTTTGGGTGGAATTACTTACTGTTAGTTAATCTTTTTATTTCATATGTGATTATATGAATCACATAGAGCTCAGAAGGCTATTTAGATTTGATACTGTAGGCAGATGTTGAAAATTCTAGTTTTTCAATATGCTCTTGTACTTTTTTTTGTAGGTTTCATTTTGAGTTTGATTCTCAAAAGAAATACTATGCCGTAAAGTCTCACTTCCTTTTCTTGCTAGGAAAAGATATTAGAACTTAACTAGGAAACAAATAATGCAGTTTTATATAATTTAAGGGATAATAATGAGTTTCAAAATGCTTCTTTACTACCAGTAAATCTTGAATTTTGTATTTAAATGTACTTTTTTTCCTCATGTTCTGTGCAAGATTTACCCGCCTATTAATGTGCTGCCCTCTTTATCACGGTTAATGAAGTCTGCTATTGGAGAAGGTATGACCAGAAAGGATCATGCTGATGTATCTAACCAGCTGGTATGTATGTCATCTTAAGGATGGGGTTTAAAGAAATGAATACCTTTCTTAGTCCATTTGCTGTCTTACGCCTCTTGTCTTTCTCCCGTATCACTGTACTTATCTCCTAATCCAAGTAGAACTTTAATAAAGGTTGCATGTGTAGAATATATAATCATTCATTAGAACCAAGTCTTTTTTTTCCCCCCAGAGTATTCCTGAATGATACTGTAATTTCTTACTTAAGATCTTAAGCAATCACCAGAACACTAAGGGATACAGCTTTGTATATTCTGTGAAGTCCTTGGTTTTTGTAGTTGTATGAGATTGTACACCAAGCACCATAAAGAAAAATACTTTTGACCTTAAAGTAGAAATGGTAAGCCTAGGAGCACCTGGGTGACTCAGCCAGTTGAGCATCTGATTCTTGATTTTGGCTCAGGTCATGATCTCATGGTTTGTGGGTTCGGGCCCCACATTGGGCTCTGTGCTGACAGCATGGATCCTGCTTGGACTTCTCTCTCTCTTCCTTTCCTCTGATCACACTTTCTCTCTCAAAATAAATAAGTGAACTTTAAAAAAAAGCAAACCTCATACCGCAAATAGTTTTTCTGAACTTTGAGATGGATTTCTTTGTGGTATGAGTTCTGACTTCACATGCTCTTAAAATGTAAGCTCATTGAATGTTGAGGAAGTGTATGTTTTAGAGAATATTAGTAGTGCCTATGGACTGCATGCCAGAAGACTCCTTTCTCAGTGAGACTATAATAAAATTTTTCTTATACTTTCATATGAACTTTATGTGAATTATGTTTGTAAATAATGTGAAATTCCTTCTGTGGTCTCTTACATGAAGATAGGTATAGAAATACTCCTAAATATATAGCCCAGATTACTGTTAACATTTATAAAATCTTATCCCTATTCATATAAGCATTTCTTCTCTTTAGTATGCATGTTATGCTATTGGTAAGGATGTACAAGCCATGAAAGCCGTAGTTGGAGAAGAAGCCCTTACCTCAGATGATCTTCTTTACTTGGAATTTCTGCAGAAGTTTGAGAGGAACTTTATTGCTCAGGGTAAGATGACTGTTTTCTCACAAATATAAAAACCTCATATATAGTTTTGAAGACTTCTTTCCCAGTCTGGACAATTTACATTGGTCTCTACATGATTTTCCTTCTGAGTAGAGAAGAGGTTCTTCCAATTGTCTATCATGTCTTTTTGCACTTAGCCCTCAAGCTCCTTCCCCTTTGCCTTCAACTCCATTATCCATTCAGCTCCCATCTGAATTTTTCCTTCTCTTTCACCTGGCTTTCTGCTCTGCTGCCTCCACTGCTGGTTCTCCTTCCTCTTAACCCCTCTGCAATGATCTCCTCTTGCTTTGGGGGTTTGGGGCTTTTCTGATTCACTTATCTTCATCTCCTTTTCTGATATCTTATCTTCCTCTTCCTTCTCAGAGGCTTAGCTTCCTGTTCTTTCTGAGCTTTTTTTTCCCTCTAGATTTAACTTTTTTCTTATGCTGTTGACTAAATTGCTATGTAGGATCCTCATCCTCTTTCTAAAGCTCTAATCCCACATCACCAACTAGGATACTTTTGTTTATGCTGCCATCTCCTCAGGCTTAGCATGGTCAGAACCCAGAGTTTTTTGGGGTTTTTTGTTTTTTTGCTGAACACCTGCCTAGCAGTTCTCTTTTCAGTTTATCTATCTCTTGCATGAGCATTGTCCTACTGAGCCCAAGCTCAGTAATTGGGCATTATTCTTCACTTTTATTCATTTATTCTCCAGTGACCAAATATTTATTAATTTGTGGTGTTCTTATTTAAAATATCCTAAGCACGGAGCCTGCTTGGAGTTCTCTCTCTCTCCCTTTCTCTCTGCCCCTCCCCTGCTTGTGCATGTTCTTTCAAAATAAATGGAAATAAACAATAAATAAGATATCCTATTCTGGTTTCATTTCCATTACAGTACATTAGTCCAGTGTTTCTCAAATTTTAATACACTTTTGAATCAACTGGGATCTTGTTAAATTAGACATTCTGATTCAGTAGTTCTAGATGGAGCTAGAGATTCTGTATCTGGACAACTTCTTGGGTAATGTGGATGCTACTGATCTCTGACCACACTTTGCATCTTAAGGCCTAGTCCATACCCGTTTCCCATCATCCTAGTCATCAGTGCCAGCTTTTTCATCACTTTTCCTGACTCTCTACGTCTCATTGCTAGAATAAATTTATTACTAATTTTATTGATTGTCCCTCTAGTAAAAAAGGCTCTATAATGGTTTTCATCAAATAGCACATGTAGGGTTTTCAAGCTGTTTTGATTGGTCTCTCCTTTGCCACCTGCTAATGCTGCTAATACTCTATATTTGACCTCAGTGGTACTTACAACAAATGTGTTTTCTTTGGAATAATGCATCACGCTATACACTTAGGACCTGTGCACTCTTCTATGTATGTGATGCATTTTTTATTAACATTAAACCCAAAAAAATGTGGATAATTTTTTAATGCAGAATCATAGTACCTTAAAAAGATTAAAATGAAGTTCTTTTAGTAGAGAAAAGAACCCAGAATTTCAGCCACTCTGATTCTTCAGGCAAGAAATGAAATTTATTTGAGGATAAGAGTGATTCTGCTATTAAAAATAATTAGTAACAACTTTGAAAATGACTGACCTATTCAGGGTATTTAGTTGACATTTAGGGTTTCTCAGTGTGTACAACCCTCCCTCAAATTCATCCTCTGTTTCTAGAAAAGTGCCTTTCTTGTAATCTCTGGACAGAATACTGGGTCTAGTTTCCATTGCTCCAGGTATTTAGGATCCTACCCAGTTATCCAAAAAGTTGTCCCCCCACACACCAGACTGCCCTCTGGCCTGCAGGCCTCTCTCCCTTTTCTCTGATTCCTGATGGTACTTAACTGTATCCTCATTTACACATTCGGTTGCTTTCAGTCTTAGGAGACCTAACTGCTTTGTTTCTGTTTTTTTTGTTTGTTTGTTTATACTCGATGCTCACAGCCCTACTGTGTCATAAATAATGAATAACACTGATAAGTGGTAAGTAGTTTACCCTTACTCATTAAATCTCATTTTTTTCTAAGGACCTTATGAAAACCGCACTGTCTATGAGACTTTGGACATTGGCTGGCAACTGCTCCGAATCTTCCCCAAAGAAATGCTGAAGAGAATCCCTCAGAGCACCCTGAGTGAATTTTATCCTCGAGATTCTGCAAAGCATTAGCTGCTACTTTATCGCTGGCTCGATACACTTGTGAAATAGTGTTCTGTTTTCTTTATTCCTTTTGCATTCCCTAATCCCCCATCTCTGTGTTGGAGTTTGCCTTGTTACCCTGTAATTAAAAACAAAGAATAGTAACATGCTGTGCCAGTGTTGCAATGTTTTAAACTTCTAACAGACTTCAAAATATCCCCTGTTGAGAAAACCCAGGTCATCAGTGCTCTTTTTAAAGTAGCTTCAGGGATGGAGGTGAATTTTTCTTACTGATGTGTGTTTGTACATAGTGGTACAGTTGCCTAATAATGTCTTCATTATTTGGGTCTCCTCTACCTTATCTCTCAGCCCCCTCAAGAGTATCACTGTCTGAAATTATAATGCTTTGATCTCCAAGTTAGGGCCAGGATCAGGTCTAAAAGAAGCCTCCTGTCTGAAGAGCCAAGAGCCTTTTCCCTGAGCATTTGTTTTTGGATTGTTGCTGTGCTCGTAGGTATGTGCTGCTGCTCTAAGCATATGGTTTAACTGTCCACCTGCTTTTTCCTACTTAATGACTAGATTAGAAAAGGAGTTTCCTTTTTCTCTTTAGTCCATATGAGTTGGGAATCCTGTGTTTTACTGTTCTCCCTCCCTCTGAGTGACACAGAATCCTGCAGCTTTTGCACAGCTGGCATCACTCTGATAGTAGTGAGATGCCTTGTCTTAATGATCCTTACTGGGTTTCCCTGCAGAGGAATCATAATTAAAATAACTAATAGAACTGTTGCTTGGAAAGAGTTGGGGTATAATAAAAGAAGAAGGAAAAACCCATATCCATTCTACATTCTGACATGCTGACAGTGGCTTAAGTTTCTAAAGTGTTTACCAGACGCTGAGGGCAAGGTGGGGAAGAGAAAGCTTTTCTGTGTATGGATATTTTAAACTCTGTTGACAGCAGCCTTTGGAAGACCCCCTATTTGGTCCTGTTTTCTGACCCATCTCTGCCTTTTCAGGTTAATCTTGTGATACAAGTGATAGCATTTAAAAGCTTTCGCCTTTTAATTCTCGCTCCTTCCTATTGTGAGCCCTGAGCTGTCTTCTATGCACTTTTGCCATGTCTACTGTTTAGTCTCTTTGTGTTCTTTGTTACTTGGGTGCAATAGCAACTTCTCTGTGCATTCCATCTTTCAAGTTGTGTAAAGTTCTTTTTTCTCTGAGGGTGTAGGGGTGGGGGGAGTCAGCATGATTATATTTTAATGTAGAAAATGTGACATCTGGATATAAAATGAAAATAAATGTTAAATGGAAGTTACCTAGAGTGACTCTGTATCTTCTAATCAGAAAAACAATAACAAGTGGATATATAATATATAATCACCTCTTTGACTTAGTTTTGAACATCATAACTAGTGTTGTGCACCAGCCTCCTGTGTTATAGGGATATGGCCCATGTTTTATATCCTTCTGTCTTCAGGCTGACCTTTCTACCTTCCAAGCTCTTTCCACAGTAATACATCTTCCAACATACTGTGTTTTGATTCAAGCTTGAGAGTTACTACAAGTGTTTTTACAGCATTGTTAAAACATTTTTCAAGACCTCTAGAACCTATCTGCAATGGATGAAAGAGGATGATAAATAGAAAATGAAACACATATTGAAGCATGCCAAAACTTGCTTCAAATAATACCTTAAATAGACATCCAGAATATAAAGAAAACATGGTGGTTAAGGACAAAGGTGTGGCATCATGGAGGCTTCCATTTCTCTCCCTTCTTCAAAGCAGTTGTTAGGAGATAATAGAGGAGGAAGGGACCCAATCATGCAAGAACTAGGTAGACCTGTGTTCTAATTCTGGTTCTGCCAGTATTCATGGGACCTTGTTTAGTCTTTAAAAATTTTGACTCTGTGTTCCTTTTAGGGTTGTTAAAAGGACTACGGCCAGTGCCCGGTCCCTGATAGGCACTCGTTGTAGACCACTTTTATTAACAAACTCTTACTGAGGCAGATTTGACTGAGTATTCTTTCATAATACTTAGGAAACATTGACTTAGTACCACTCTTGTTACTTACTTTTTAGTGGAAACATTAATGTACCTTTTTTTAAGTTTAATTAAATAATCACACCCAACACGGGCTTGAACTCGCCACCTCAACATCAAGAGTCGTATGCTTTTCTGACTGAGCCAGTCAGGTGCCCCTTAATGTGCCTTTTTGTGCCAGTGATAAGACCTAATTAAAGGACCAGTTAAAAATGAGACTTTAACATGGACCCTTGTGATTATGTAATTTAAAAAAGGAAATATTTCAGTCGACTTCTGGGAAGAGAAAAAGTATTTTCAAAGGCCAGGCTAACTAGATGACTCTAAACATTTATTGCTTTCAGTTGATTGTCATTTTGCTTTGCGAGATTTCATGGAAGTAAAAAGATGTTTTCAGACTAATAAATACCTCACTAAGCTGTTTTATTTTCAAATGTCTGAGGTCAACAAAGCATTGTGTGTTAGGTTTTAAAAATGAAAGTTATGTGACTTACTACCAATTTATTCCATATCCTTTTACCAAGTTGGGGCTGAACACCTACCTAGTGCTTAAGCGAACTGTGTGGTGTCTTCATCCTCTATATGAAGCCCTGCAACAGTTGAGGAGGTGACTCTGTGTTTAGAAATAATGAGAAATCTCTTTCAGTGACTAATCACTCACAGAGCTTTGTATCCTCAGCAGGAGTGGCCCTGAAGGGCTAGAGTTAGGAACTTCAGGGCTTACACCAAAAGTTAAGCTTTTTGAGGGGAGGTGAGACGGGGTTGTAGGAGCTGACAAGAACCTCAAGTCCATCTTCATTACTTTTGACCAGTTATATTCTTCACTTCCACAAGAGGGCAACAGCTCTTCAACAGCCATGCTCTGGCTAAACACTGAGCCCCAGAAATGGGGACACTTCACCTGCAGCAGCAGGACAATCAATGACTCATTGAATCAAATGGTGTTTTGGGGGCTACACCTAAGCCTGGGGGCTACAAGGAAACATGCTGTAATAAAAATAAACCAAAACCAAAATTGGTGCAAAGAGCAACTTCTGACTGGACTCAGAAGTTCTAGATTAGAAAGATTGTAGAGCCTATATGGTCCAACTCTCTCCTGATAATTGAAGGCCCTTTTAAGCATCGGAAACATGGAAACCCCGGTTCCGGTGAACATGGAACTGTCTCAGGAGGCAGTCTACTTCAAGGATTAGCCTCTCTGATGATTGGGATGCACCCAAGTCAAGGTAAACTGCCTCTGGATAACTTTACCTTTTCTTTTTTTAAATCTTGGCCTGTCCACCAGGGCTCTTCCATGTGATAACCCTACACTGCTCTGAAGATAGTTGCCAATTTTAAGTCTTCTTCAGTCAAATTTTTCTAGTTGACCCCTCACTTTATGGGTGATGGAATTTTTCAGTAACTTAATAGGATCCACATCTGATCTTCTAGAACGGGAATCTTTGTACTTCTGTTCTAAGCTTTATGTTGTCCCCAGAATAAGAAGTTTCTTCAAGAGGCTCAGCCCATGAGAATCAAGTAGTCTCTGGAACTGAAATCATGAAAACACTAAACATGATTTTTGGGACTAACTCCCATTGAGGCTAGGATGCTGATTCAAGCTTAGGCTACTGGAAATCTCAATATGCTCTGAACTAAGACATTCTGTTCTCTGGTTCTATTGTACTTTCCCCCAGGATCTGCTTATTCAGTAGCACTCAGGTGGAACCCAAGCACTAGGGAATTTCATTAATGGTTTACCTAATAGATACTCATTGTACAGATAAGACTCAAAAAGTACAGGTAAGTAAAAAGAAATAAGAATCCTATAATCCTACGACTCAGAAGAAACTATTTACAGTTTGTCATATAGAATCCCTTAACAATTATGGCTTCTTTCCCTAGATACTATGTATACCAGATTAAGGAAGTTTAAACTACAAACTCTTAATACATACACTTACAAAACAGCTATGTATTTTAATTGAGTGGTTAAAATAACACGGCACGTAAAACAAAAATAATTTCAAAATAAAGTTCTTTTGTTTAGATATCTTCAACTACCATGAACACAGTACTTCTTAAAAGCCCCTTCTTATTGGTCCACTACTTCTATCTCCTTCAGTGGCTTTGATCAAGGCCACAGTCAGGTCTGAGGAAACTTTTCCATTATGCTGCTTTCTAAATTTTTTTTTTTAATGTTTATTTTTGAGAGACGGAGCATGAGCAGGAGAGGAGCAGAGAGAGAGGGAGACGCCAAATCTGAAGCAGGTTCCAGGCTCTGAGCTCTCAGCACAGAGCCCAACATGGGGCTTGAACCCACAAACCGTGAGATCATGACTTGAGTCAAAGTCAGACACTTAACTGAGCCACCCAGACAGCCCCTCATTATGCTGCTTTCTATGCTCTCTTCCCCTTTCCTATCATGAGACCTCAGAAACCAGGGTGGTCAGGCTGAACCCTGTGGGAGGGTGGAGAAGGAAAGCAGGCTGAGGTTCCAGTAAAGCTAGAAGCCCCCACTCTACTTGAAGTCAGGGGTAGGGGCAGGGTAAAACCTGAAAGGTTGTATGCTCATTTCTGGGCCATCCAGAGAGGGACTTGGCCCATGAAATGTACCCCTGAGTACTTCAACAATGCCAGGCAGTTACTTGTATGTTTTGCCAAGGATTCTGAAAGATAAAAAACAAGTATGAAAGGTGTTTTAAGCCAATAAGGGCTGGTGTGGAGAAATTTAATCACAGGTTCAGGTTGCATGCCATGGTTTATAGGAGAATCTGCTTTGACAGATCATTACCTGAAGCACTCAATGTGCCCTGGACTGTTGCAGGTCATGCGGTTGTAGGTCATGCAGGAGAATGGTTACTTGTGTGTGTGTGTGTGTGTGTGTGTGTGTGTGTGTGTGTGTGTGTGTGTGTTTTAATAGCAGCTGTACTGAGATAGAGTTTACATACCATACAATTCACCTACTTAGAATACTTGCCATTCAGTGTTCTTAAGTATAGTCACAGAGTTGTGCAACCATCACCACAATCAATTTTATAACATTCTGATATTTCCCCCCCCAAAATCCTGTACCAATGAGAAGGCACTCCCTATTTTCCCCAGACCCTATCAGTCTGTATGGATTTGCCTATTCTGGACATTTTACATAAATGGAATTATGTAATATGTAATCTTTTATAACTGCTTCTTTCACTTAACCTAATGTTTTTAAGGTTATCCATGTCTAAGCATGTATCGTGCTTCTTTTTATTACTGAATAATACTCCATTGTATGGATATACTAATTTTGATTTATCCATTCATCGGTTGATAAACATCTGGGTTGTTTCCACTTTGTGACTCTTCTAAATAATACTGCTATGAACATTCATGTACAAGCCTTTATGTAGACATATATGTCATTTCTCTTGAGTATAAACCTAGAAGTAGCGTTACTGGGTCACGTGGTAATTCTGTTTAATCTTTTGAGGAACTACACAACTGTTTCCGAAGCAACTGCATCAGTTTACATTTCCACCAGCAATGTGTGAGGGTGGGATTTTTAATACCAAAGAACGTTTTGCTTGAGAAGCGAGTAACTTCTAGAAATCTTACTTACTGTGCTTTTAAAGATGTATTTAATGCCATTTTTAAAATTAGACCTTTATTTACTATGAGACCAACTGCTTAAATACAGTTGAAATTGAAGATATATGAATGTTGCAGCCTGCCTTTTTACTTAATTGCCTGTGAAGCTGCACTTATCAAGCATTCAGACAGTTTAATGACTGTATAATACTTTATCATAAATAGACCATATTTCCTCTATTGTTTAACACTTGAGATAGTTTTAACTCTCACTTATGCTGTGATGCATTTGTTGGTATATAAATAATTGTATTGTGAGCTATTTACTTAAGAGATTTCCAAAAGTATAGTAAAAAGAGTACAAACACTACTAAAGCTCTTGACTTATACTGGCAAACTGCTTTTAAAACATATTTATGACAACTTATGGTCCCACCATCAGTGTATGAGTGTTCATTTCATTTTGCCCACACTCACCTGAGTGTTTTTCCTTGTTAAATATAATCAAAAACAGCATCTTGATTTTAAGAAAAAAATTCTATTAAGGTAACATATAGACAATTACATAAATCATTAATGTATAGCTTGATGAATTTTCACAAAGTGAACACACCTATATAACCAGACGCAACTCCATGGACTGGACATTTCTAGCACCTGAGAAATTACCATCATGCTCCTTTCCAGTGACCCAACCATTCCCCACTCACTCCCCAGGAAAACCACTATCCTAACTTCTAATACCATGGAGAGAGTGTGGGGAAGCTATGCTAATTTAATTCATATAAAATGTATATTATAATAAATCAAGTTACCACAAATCCCTAACCTTTTTAGCCATTTGTGTTTCTTTCAGAAATCTAGGTCCTATACTTTGCAAAGATAGATTTCCTTATTTTCAGTTCAAACCTTGGGTGGGAAACAACGCAGCCATATCAGTTCTAAATCCCAGGATCTCAGATTTGACCTGGGTCAGTGTGCCATGCTTCTTAATGTCCCGTATCCCTCCTGGGAATCCACTGGGACTTTCTTATCATCTTGCTTAGGTAATGATGGGTTTTTTCCTGCCCCTCATACATCATCAAGCCAATCTCCAGAGGATACCACTCCAGGATTCTAAGCCAGAAATAGAATTTTCACATGAATGAAACATTTTACCCAAGATAAGACCACCACTAAACTCATGGATCTACCCCTGATCAACTTTTCTGTAAGTGGTGACTCCTTTCTAAAACAGGATGGAGTAAGTATCTTAGGAAGCCATTGCTCTTTGCCCACAGACCTGGGCACAAGCCTGGAATGGGAGAACTATTTTCCCAGGTCTGAGAACATAGGATACTTTTCTCAGAAGATCAGGCATTTTTCTCCAGCCCTGCCTTATCTGTTCTGTTTCCTGGTCTTCCTCTTACACTGACACCCAAGAATTAACATACCACAAATGATGTCACCAAAAATTCAGGAGACTGGAGCATTTCTCTGCTGCTGCCATGTAAAGAGAAGGAATAAGAAATAGGGATTTCCTCAGAAATTCTTGGAAGATCTAAGTATATTGCTGTTTTTAGCACTATCCTTCAAGCCCACTTAAACCCACCATATCATATTGGTCTTTACAACCATCCCAAGATAGGGCAGGATAACATTATTCCCTTTTATCCAGGAAGCAAGCAAGTTAAACAATTACTTGGATTTGCTGGTAGAACAGGAACTCATGGATCCTGAAATCTAGTTGAGTGACTTTCTGTCATTCTGTACCTCTGCTATGGTTAGGAGTCCTCAGACTCTGGCAGCCTAGTGTGGATAATCATGGACTTTGGAGAACAACAGGCCTAAGAGGAAATCTATGTTCTACCACAAAATTACAAGAATTTAGGCAAGTCATTTACTATCTTTGACCCTGTTTATCATATAAATGGGGATGATACCTACTCTAAACTATTGGATTAAGTGAAAACACCCCCAAATACCTAGCAGAATATCTAGGTTTGAATCCTGGCTGTGCGCCTTTCTTACTGATTGAAATACTGTTTTATCTCTGTCCCTTCATTTCTATGTCTATAGTAATACATCTTTTATTTAAAAAAGAAAAGAAAAGGGGCACCTGGGTGGCTCAGATGGTTGAGTGTCTGACTCTTGGTTTCAGCTCAGGCCATGATCTCATGGTTCATGGGATTGAGCTCCAAGTCAGATAACAGCCCAGAGCCTGTTTGAGATCCTCTCTCTCCCTCTCTCTCTCTGTCCCCTCCCTACTTACTCGTGTGTGCATGTGCTCTCTCTCTCGCTCTCTCTCTGTCAAAATAAATAAATAAACTTGAAAAGGAAAGGAAAGGAAAGGAAAAGAAAGGAAAGGAAAGGAAAGGAAAACTTATTTTTTTCATGATCAAATGATTCACAGCTATGGAGAAATTGAATGCCCACACCTCAATGACTAAATCAATTACTTTTAGCTTCCTCAACTGTACATCAATCTGAGCAGGGCCATCCCTACAACCATCATGCATCATGTGGTAATAGAAATCAAAAGTAAATAAAAACTACTTTCTAGTGCATGATCTCAAAACAATGTAGAAATATTAAGACTCCATGTTTCTTAAAAGAATTTGTGATCTTAAGCCTTAAGTGTTCAGGGGAAGCTAATACATCTCTTGTATGGCTGGTGAGATACTTTCCATTTTTATTAATGTCAGCACTGAAGCTAGATATTAAGTAACTTGCCCAAGGTCACATAGATAGTACACAATTGACCTGGGTTTAATTCACAGTTTGTTCTCCAAAGACAATGGTTTTTTTTTGGTAAGAAGGTCATGAATAAGACCTTAAGTCTTATTAGAAAAATGAGACCTATAGCCATAAAGGTGAGTCATGCAAGTTTCTAAGTGGGCTTGTTTAGGATTGCATTCCTAAATAAAACTGTTTAAGGGAAGAGGGGTCAGGACTGGCAACTTTTTGCAAAAGAGGAAAACAAAATAGCAAAGCATAGTGACTCAGTACTGCCTTCTCTCCCCACCCACCACCACAGCAGAGAAACCTCAAGAGAGCTGCCATGGGGGTGGCTGTGTGGGACCAGGGAGGTCCAACTATCCCACTGACCAAGAAAACCTCTCATTTCTGCTAGTGATACCCACTGAGGACCAGGGCTCAGCAGGCAGAAGTGGCAGTGACTAGGGAATCCTCATAACCTCAAGGCAAGACAGGATCCTGTGGCTCCTGAGGGGCCCGGGAAGGCACAGAAGCACGTATCATCAGCTCCAAGAAGGCTTTACACTATAGGCTCCAGAGAGTTTCAGTGACACAGCACTGTCCCTTCCAAGAGAGGGTGCCCTTCCCCAAGAAGAAGTTCTCAGAAGACAGCCTTGGCCCAGCCCTAGGCAGCAGTTGGACAGCCTAAGAGAGGGAGTCCTCTTCCGAGCTCTGGCCGGGTCCTTAGACCACAAGCCCAGCCACTACTGCTCATGGTTTGATCATCAAATATGTAAAATATTGGGTGGGCCCTGCATTTCAGGTAATGCCTGGTTCACCCTCAGGTTGGGAGCTGTTAGGGGACCATGCCCTGTTAACCTCAGCCAAGACAGATGACCCTGAAAGAGGCAAGTGACCCTGCCATCTGTAGTGGCAGTAGTAAAGTGACCAGGGTAGAGAAAGAACAGATGAAGGGGATGGAAGGAGAAAGAAGGAAGGGAACAATCATGTCTCCTGCATGTCTCAGCACCAAGCCTGAGCCTTATACTGCCTCACGTTTTCCTCACACTTTATTTAGCCCACCTTCCAGGGGTGGTATAATAGGGAAAGATAGGATAAAACAGACAGAGAGGGAAAGGTTAGGACCTGAGGTCCCTGGGTGGGGAAAAACATATTTTTGGAACAATGCTGGGAGCGTTTAACTACAGCCAAACCTTTAGGCATAAGGTCCCTCTTCAGAATGTAACAGACACTACCTACTCCCACTCAGGATCCCCTCAGGAACTCAACAATCAGAATACCTAGCTAAAAAAGGTAAACCATAAAACTTATAAGAAGGACAGTATGACTAGTCTGACTCCTCACACACACAATGGAATAGAGCCAATCAGGAATGGATAATCCAGCACCTGGAGTTATCCTGCCAGTAAGGCTAGAACCTGAGAAGGAATGAGGGAGAAGGGAAGGGGTGCTGATAAAACAAAGACCTTATAAAACAAAGACCCTTACCTACAGTCACGGGCCTTCACTTTCGAACGCCCCCTCTCTCTAAGGAGAGCTTTCCTATTATTCTTACTTTCTGAGTTTATACTCTAATAAACTTCGGCCAACTGCTCATTGTGTCCACCTCCTCATTCTTCGAAGTGGCAAGACAAGGAACCCCAGGTTTTGAGGTAAAGAATCCTGCAACAGTGGTTCTGGGGCTTAAACCTTTGTCCTAGGGGGAAAGAGTCTGTTAAATGTTATTATTGATGGGCACTGTGTTATATATGCTTTCTCATGATCGATCAGTAGGCATTGATTCCTATTTTACAGATGAGAAAACTGAGGCTCAAATTAATTAACCATGACCAAAGCTCCACAGAAGCTGAGTACCAACAACGGTCACCATATTTGTGTGGATTCCCAGTCCCAGGCTTTTGGAGCAGAACCCTGACTTATCTTGGGTGCTGACTTTGGCCCTGGGGTTTGAGGTGGAGCCAAATGGTGTCCCTAGAGCGCCCCTTCTGCCAACGGGCCCCCTGTGCCTTCTTATCCCCAAGTTCACGCATTGATTCTTATCAAAACCATCAAATATCCTGTCCCCATCTTATAAATTAGCTCAGATGCCACCAAGTCTGCCTGGAAGTAAACTGCCCGTTAAACAAAGAGTCCCTTGAGCCCTTCCTCCCCTCCCCCGTCACCACAGTCCTGCGGGGGCAGCAGGTATCTAAGCAAATGGTGAAACAGGACCGCAGCTGCTGCCCAGCACATTAAATGCTGTTTTTTTAATTCCCTCTCCCACTAAGTGGTGATTACCCGGACTGCCTGGGGGCTGATCCTTCCAGCCACCTGACTTCGGTCAGTGGGGCACCCGGGAGTACAGGAGCAGCTGGCCAGGGCGCACTTCCGGCAGGGGCAGAACCGGCTGTGGCAGATGCTAGGCACTGATTATTCAGGGCAGGGGTTGCACAGTGGGGCCTGCATTTGCACTTCAAAGGGGGACAGGCCCCAGTTCCCCACTCTTGGGACTTGTGTCTGTTCTGGGGAAAATCAAGTTGCTTTGAGTGAGTTAGCCATTGGGGCCCACCCCCTTCCTAATGGGAGGGCGGTTTTAAACACCCGGAGTTAAAGCGCACTCCCTAAACACTCCCCAGAACCCTCCTCCTCTGTCTTGCAGCTCTTCTTGGTTGGGGTCTGTTTCAGTCTTCGCTGGGCATGAAGGGCTGTGGTGATTAGCTACCCCCCCACCCCCACCCCGTATTAATGCCCTTGATCGCAGTCCTCCCAACACCTCTTGTTATGCGTTGGATTGTGTCTCCCAAAGAGAGACATTGACGTCCTAATGTCCTAACCCCCAGTACCTTAGAATGTGACTTATTTGGAAATAGGATCATTGCAGATGTAATTGGTTAAGGTGAGGTAACCCCTAATCCAATATGACTTGTGTCCTCAAGAGGAGAGAGACACTGAGAGTGACATGTGCAGACAGGAAGGCACAGGGGAGGAGGCCAGGGGAAGATGCCAGCAGAGATTGGTGTGATGCTGCCTCAAGCTAAGGAACACCTGGGGCCAGCAGAAGCTGGAAGAAAAAAGGAAGGATCCTCCCCTGGAGGCTTCACAGGGAGTGAAGCCTTGCTAACACCTTGATTTCGGGCTTCTGGCCTCCAGAACTGTGAGAAAATAAATTTCCTTTCCTTTAGGACATCCAGTTCGGGGTGCTTGTTAGGCAGCCCTAGTACAGTAATAGACCCCTAAAAGGTGGGTGGCATTATCCCTATTTAAGCAGGAAACAAGCTGGAGAGTTACCATGACTTTGTGGACTTCCCTGGGGGACCAAAGCTGAAGTTGTGGGGCCTCTGTTGTTCACATACCACTCTTCTCGGCATAGTTTCACAAGGACCTCCCTATAAGCCCAGAGCAGTCTGTTGTGACTAGAGGAGACCAGCCCTGGTGCCACCTCCACAACCCCCACCACCATGACTAACCCCATGGGAATTAAGGTGTGACCAGGGCACTGAAACCACATGATGAAATGGAAAGACTAGACAGATCAATCTCCTTTTTCCCAGGATCCCCCCTACCCCAGCTGTTTGTGAAGTCGGCCTCATGATTACTCCTGTGTCAGTCTCCTCAGCCTAACATTGGCCCTGAGTGCAGAAGCTGCCTCCCTCTCTTCCCCTGCTCTTTCTCCACTCAGTAAATGCTAACGGACTTCATCTCTTATGCAGGGTGTGGTTGGGATTTGAAAGCTATTAGCACCCTCAAGGAGCTTACAGTCTGAAGGAGACCAGGAAGGAAGATGTATTTCGACTCCTTCCAGGCTCATGAGCAGCAGGAAGGCAGCAGTACCAAGACATGTCCTGGCCCAGAGCACAGACCCTGAGGTCATTTCTGTCCCCGCTGCTGAAATGTGGCTGTCTTCTTATGGCCTCTAGGAAATGGGGCAGTAAGAGCACTGCCGACCTGGGGCATGAGGGTCTTTGCAGGCTGTAATATGACTACTGTAAGACCCCTCAACCCCACTGCTATGGGTGTCCTAATAGGTCAGAGTGAGGGTGCTGGGATCCAAGGGGTAGGGGGGTGACATCCCCACCCACAACCCAGGCCCCCTTAGTTACTGTGGAACAGCCCTCATCGAAGTTTCCTTTCAGAAATTTTGGCCACTAGCATTCCAGGGAAGGAAGCCAGTTTGGGTAAGCTCAGGAGATACAGATTAGAGCACAAGAGGGAGAGAGACAACCAAGGGGGAACCAGGAGAAAGTATTGTTCCAAAGGTCATTAGCCATGTGGGGGACCTCTGTGGTGTCCCCGTCATTCAGTATGCCTGTGAAATGGGGATACCATATATCACAGCTGCCATGGCTCCTGTGGGACATGGACCTGAAGCCACGTAAGCCAATGTGCTTTTCCTCACAGGCTTCAGAGCTGCTGGGCTCCCTCATCTCTGTGACTCTGAGAGAAAGGAGGGACAGTTACTATGCCTGCCCTTTTTGGAACACAAAGCAGGAGATCCTTCCCCAGCCCAGTCCTGCTCCAGCCTTCTTTCTAGGATGCTGAAGCAGCCTTAATGATTTCTGCTTGCCTAATTAGGCTGTTGGGTGGAGAGCCCTTAGCTCTCCCCAGACCAGCCTCCCCACTGTCACAGTCATTTGTCTCTACACCTTTTTCCTTTCCTCTGTGTAGAGCACAATAGTCTGGAAATGTCTACTTCCTCTGTCATTTACTACCTGGGATGGCTTTACCAGGTAGCCATAGGGTAAGAGACTTGCCATGTACCCTCCAGATCTCCAGGACCATGTGGGTACAGAAAGCCAGGGTCTTTGGAGTTAAGACATTTGCTCAAGGTCACTTGGGGGAACTGGCAATGGAGACCCATGGGAAGTCTGACTCCCCATCCAGGCCACATCCACTGTGGCCATGTTGCTGCTGGGCCAGCTTGTGAGGCCACTGCTCAGAGGTTAACCACAGGTGAACTGTCAGCCTGGTTCTATGCAACCCAACACAACACGACACAACACAGCACAATCCCCCTTAGACCTCCTTCCCTTGCCAACCCTAACTCTGGCTGGACCAGCTGCCCTGCATATGCCTAAAGTTCCACCACTGGAGAATTGCTGGAGACATCCAGGGATCTTTAAAAAGTGTATGTCAGGGGGCGCCTGGGTGGCTCAGTTGGTTAAGCGGGCTGACTTCGGCTCAAGTCCTGATCTCGCGGTCTGTGAGTTCGAGCCCCGCGTCGGGCTCTGTGCTGACAGCTCAGAGCCTGGAGCCTGTTTCGGATTCTGTGTCTCCCTCTCTCTGACCCTCCCCCGTTCATGCTCTGTCTCTCTCTGTCTCAAAAATAAATAAACGTTAAAAAAAATAAAAAAAAAAAGTGTATGTCAGCTAGGCACACTGGAGATATTTAACATATGTTCCTTCTCTCCTCTGTAATTTGTCCAACTTCATAAACAAGTTTGGTTCTTGGCAGTAAGCATTACTGAGCATCTCTACAATTTTATTTTGGAATCAGGAAGAAGGGAGTTGTGAAGGTAGCCTGTATTTCAGCTTTACACAGCACTCTTAGCTTGGTCTTGGTGTCATCCATGAGGGCTTGGAGGGTGGGACGGCTAGAACTAGGATGGATATCATGCCATCCATAATGCTTTTGCTTGTGGTGCAGTGTTGTGGGAGGGTGGGTGGCAATAATAAGGGTATAGGGAAGAGAGGGAGAAGACAGAGTAGGGAACATGTAGACCATGGTGGATGGCCTAGATACCCCCCTCTAGGAAGGTAATTTCCCACCTGCTGGGAGTGTAGTGGCTGCAACTGTCAGCTGAGTCCCTCTCTGAGATTTGCTCTTGGCTCCAGATAGCTTCCTAGCCCATAGCCACACCTCTTCTAAGGGGGCCCCAGGTGATGACTAGGATGGAGGTGAGGGAGTTGAGTAAAGACTTTGTGTCATGATCTCACAGTTCATGAGTTCAAGCCCCACATTGGGCTCTGTACTGACAGTGCAGAGCCTGGAGTTTGCTTTGGATTCTGTGGTCTTCCTCTCTCTCTGCCCCTCCCCCATTCATGCTCTGTCTCTCAAAAACAAACATTTTTTTTTTAAAAAAAGTGAGAGCTTGTGTTGTGGCTACAATTAAGTCCCACACACTGGGGGCCACCATTCTATCATATGTAAAATACAGGGTTGTTATAAGTGGTAAATGCAGATGCTAGCTTGAGAAGCCATCTAGCCCCCAGCCCAGTAAAGGTTAACTTCCCTTCTGCTTAGCATGGGCAGCACCCCCTTGCCCTAACCCCCTAGCCTGCTCTATTGTACCTCTGTCTTCTTGCCTGGAAGAACTGGTCAAGCAAAGGGAACTTTGGACCTTGAACACTCAGGCTATACGTGTACCGCCTGGCTCTGGGCCTCCACTGGCCAAGAGAGTGCCAGCAGCTGATGGGTCTTGATGGCTCAAACTGTCCTGTTACTTTTGGTTTAAGGAATTTAATTTGTCTCACCTGTCACTGATTACAAACACCATCTTAAGTCTACTTACAACTCAATTAGCCCTTATTGAGGTGGTAGGGGGTGGCGGGCCCTGAAGGGAGAATACAATGGGGACTTGGGGTGTGTGCATAAATGTGTGCTGGTGCTGGCACTGGAGAGGCTGCCCTTAGTGGGGTGGTGAATAGGATTGTAACTGGGTACCCTGGGCATGGGGTTTTGGTCAGTGTCACAGGCTGGCTCCAGCACAGACCTGCTCCACCACACCCCCTAGCAATTCCTTCTTTGTTCCTTTCTTCTCCCAGCTGTGCCCTCTGTCTCTCCCAGGGGTTTTACCCCACAAGCCAGCTTTCTGGAGTTGAGAGCTGGGGAGAAAAGCTGAGGGTGGGGGAGACAGTCAGCTGTTCTTCAAGGGGTGGGGTTTTGCTGAGGCTGCTAAGAGTCTTGGGCATCAGTGTAGTTCAGCATAGCTGGAAGCAGTAACATTATACTAACAAATAATGATAGCAATAAATTATAGTATTAATAAAAATAATAGCAATACTTTAACTTTCAGTGGGCATTATCTCATTTAATTGTCAAAAACAACTGTCTGAAGCACAGGGAAGTTAAGTAACTTATCCAACTATGTGAGGCTTGCACCCACAGACCGCAAGATCATGACCTGAGCTGAAGTCAGACACTCAACCAACTGAGCAATCCAGGCGCCCTGACCCAAAATTTCCTTTATAATTTTCATGTGTGGAAGGACATTTGATGTTTCAGGCTTTTTGGTGATCTTCATTGGAAGTGATGGGAGGAACTGTTTCTGACAGAGAGGGAGGTGAGGGCTGTTGTAGGAGATGTTTGGGGCAGTAAGAGAGAAGGTGAGGTGGGAGAAGCACTGTAAGTCCCCTGTTAAGGTGTCTGCGGAGGCCCCCAGGAAAGGGGAGATTCCTAGGAGAGGGAACTGGGGTGGGCATGGGAGGTCCAAGTTAGGAAAGGATGATGACCCAGTCTCCCAAAATATTGACATAAGAGGACATTTTGTTTTTCCAACCTTCCTTTTCCTATGCCAATTTCCCCCGTGCTGCCTTTCCATACAGTACCACCAATGCCTGTTATCACCCTGTTAATTTCCTTCATGGCACTTATCTAAATTGAAAATCATCTGATTTACTTCCAGAGTATAAGCTCCATAAGGAGAAAGGCCCTTCACTATTTTTGTTCACTTCTGTATTTCTGGTATCTAGAACAGGGCTTGGCATAAAGTAGAACTTAATAAATGTGTGTTGAATAAATACATGTATGTTAACACGAATGAATGAAATGATGAAATTTCAGGACTTGCGATGCCTGGGTTGGGGAGAAGTTTGGAAGCAGTGTGACCTTCTTCATATAATTCAGAAAGCACCTGATGCAGAGGCTGCCTGGGGACAGTGGCCGCTCTGCCTCCCACCTCACAGGCGCAAGTGTGCACACTATGTTCCTGGTTTTATGAGGACCCTGAGACTGTGCTCCTAGTACTGGACAGGCTGAGGCTCCAGCTGCTTGTTTTCTGGAGAGGAGGAGCCCCTCTCTCTTTTTCTTTCTCTCTCTCACCCCCCCCTTTTTCTAAAATAATAAGGAGGTCTGGGGGCTTAAGAAAAGGCTTGTGTCCTCAACAGCACTTCAGGGGAAGATGGGCAGGAAGAAGGCTTTGCTCTCTACTTTGCTGCCCCTCCTACAGCTAAAGCAGTCTTTAGCCCCACACATTTCGAAGAGTCCTGCTTTTCTATTACTCCTAGCCTGGTGGACAGAGAGAGGCTTGTTGGAGCAGCAAGTAATGGGGTTGCTAGAGAATGGCTATTTCTATGCCACATAAGAAATCACCATGAATTTAGTGGCTTAAAAACACTGCCATTTAATGTGCTCATGGTCCTGAGGTCAGGATTCTGGAAGGGCAGGATGGGGGGAAGCAAACCCCTGTTCAAAGGGGGGGTCTGCTGGATCAGCTGCACTTAGCTGGAGCCTAGCTGGGACAACAGGATTACTCCTGCTCAATGGATGATGACTGACCCAGTCTGATGATCTCTCCAGCATACCAGAGGGGCTTTTTACTTGGCAGCTCAGGGCCCCCAGGAATATACATTTGGAAGCTTCCAAGCTTAGGTTGCTTTCGAAGCTTAGGCTAGAATGGGTTGGGCATCACTTCTGCTGACTTTAATTGGTTAAAGTGAGTCCCAGGGCCTGCCAGAACTAAAGGGGAGGGGCCCCACCAGGGTGTGATTAGGGGAAGGCATATTGCAGTGGCTGTCACCAATGCAATAGCCTACCCAACATGAGTCAGATCTAGGAGGAAGAACAAGACGCGTTACTCCAGGCCTGAGATGACCCCTTTGTTCCAGTACTGGGCCTTGAAATTAGATAGATGTAGGCTCCCATCCTGGCTTGGTCACTTCTCAGCTGCCTGACCTTCCTTGGCTTTGGAGGCTTACTGCACCCTGGCCTCCTGCCTCTCCAACCTTCAGTGTTGCTCCTGTCACCTGTATAGACAGGCAAGTGTGAACACCTGTCCTGGGATGTGCTTCCTGTCTTTCCCTTTCTGCTTTTACCTCTTATGTCCCATGGTTGCTCTCCAGGCACTCTCCTGCCTGCCTCCTTTCCCAGACACCCTGATCTGTCCCCTCTCTGAGGCATTGCCATCTACCCCTCATGCATTCCACAGGCTACCTTGTGTTTTCAATTTTCTTTTTACATGTCCCTTCTGTCTCCTGCCATCTGAGTAGAAGCCCTTTGAGTGTAGGATTTGAGTCCAGAGAAGCTGGGAATGCTTGCCAAGGTGAAACAGGCAGGTTGGCTTGGAGAAGGCTAGACAGATGGCCACTGTGGTGACTGCACCTTCCCAGCTGGGAGACTCTGAGGTAGTAGCAACAAGAGCCACCCTGGTCTCCTGCCAAAGAGGCTGGATTCAATAGGCCAAGGAATTGGCTGGTGAGGTGAGCAGCTAGAACATAAGAAAGGGGAGGCCGAGGTTAGGGTTGGTGGAGGGGTTCTCTTTTGGAGAGGACCCTGTGCCTTGCAGACAACCATGTCCCTTAGTCTCCTTTTCTCCTTCCTCAGGATCAGTCCAGGGTCTGTTCATAGATAAAATCACAGGGTTGGAGAGTAGTAGAGACTGGCTGGAAGTCCACATGATGCCAAGGCCCGTGCTTTGCCACCAGCCAACACTGCCTTCATCAAGGCTGTCTGCACCTCTCTCACTGTCAGGTTGAGATGTCACCTTTCCCGTTCCAGGTGGAGAAGTCCCAAGGAGCTGCCATGCCACAGCCTGGAAAAGTAGGGTAGCTTGAGTAGACAAAAGTGGTTCTAGAGGGCATGAGAAATGGCATTCTTTATTCATAAATAGAAACATAAAATTATCAGAAATAGTTTACATGGCCATTTTTGGGCATCAAAAATAAAACAAAGCTGTCAAAAGCAAATCAATCAAACAAACAAAATAACAAGAAACCACCTAGAGAAAAATAACTATGTGCATATTCTTCCAAATGCCAGTCTGTCCAAAGCCAGCCTTGACTGGAGGTTCTAGCTCTGCCTGTGGACTCAGCACAAGACCGACCACACAACAGGTGAGGGAAGCATCCACTGTACAGGGTTCACAGCTTCCTGCCACAGCAGCTCTGGCTCAGGAGAACTCAGGATCCATGGGGAAAGCCCTCTCCCAAAGCTGCTTGCCCCAGCCTGCCTTCCCCTGGGTATCCCTCTCAGCTGGGCCGAGGCAAGAGCAGGGCAAGGAGCAGAGGCTCAGCAAGTGCTTCTCAGGGGAGAGCTAGCTCTCCCCGGTCCCTGTAGAGTTCAGTGCCTGTGGAGGCCAGAGTGCAGCCAGCAGGACACAGCAGCCAGAAGAAATACCCCCAGGGGAACCCTGAGAGAGTCTGGTCATTGCAAGGCCCGGAGGCAGAGTCCCCTTCTTGGTGAAGTGGTGCTGGATGCTGCTTGCTATCTCTTTGTAGGCAGCCAGAGCATTTTCAGACCAAGCATCCTTTGGAAGAGCAGAGCCAGTGGATCTGACTGAATGAGCAAGTATGCCAGCAGGAGTGTTCAGAGCAAAGGGCAGCCAGCTCCTGCTGGCTGGCCCTGGGCCAGACCCTCTGCTCTGAAGCCCTGTCACCTGACTTCCCAGTCCCTGCTCAGCCTCTGTTGTTCAGAGCCTCCTTCCAGAAAGGCTGAGTTTGGCATGGGGAAGGGAAGAAAAACCACATGGCAGTGAGGTCGCTATGTTACACTGTTGCACTCTGGTGCCACTTTGGGCTACTCTGGGGCCTTGGGCTGGTGGCAGACCAGGTAGGGCATCCATGGTTTGGCTTTAGGTCAGGATGCAGAGTGCAGGGCAGTGTCACACCATGGTGGAGTGCAAACCTTGCCCCTGAGCTCCCTCCCCTGGGCTTAGCACACACCTCTTCTCAGGCAAGGTCTTGAGCAAAGAGTGCCGGCCAGGATTTTGGCTGCTTTTTGGGGGTGGGGAGTGGTGGGGTATCTCCAGCCTGGGAAGGAAACAGCAGCCCCTTTATCTCGTGGCAATCTCACTGAGAAAAAGGACTCAAACAAGGCACAGGCTGGTGAAAATAGAGGGAATGAGGGCCGTGTGTAGGAGTGCGGACAATATAGACTCCATTTTTGGCCCTCCATCTTGTTCGTGTTCACTTGATGGCCTCTCTTGGGAATACGTGTTCTGGGCCCCTCAGAGATTAACATACGTACCTTAGACATGCCTTCCAAGGCTGGTATTGGGGGAGGCTTGTTTCAGCCTCCCATGAATCTGTTAGAACACAGTCTTTCCTCTTCCTGATGAACAGGTGGTGCCAAAAGATCTAATTAAAGGTTAGCTGTCAATTAGGTGCATGCAAACCCTTTGATATTACTATAATGCCCTTCTGTGTGTTCCCTGGCTGTATAAAATCTGTGGACTAAGGTCCAGACTTTGTGGAGAATAGCTGTGTAGAGTGCCTGGATCATCCCCCACCCTATTCTGTCAGTACATTACCCTGAATAAAATTCTGTGTAAACTGAATGGAGTCACCTGCTTTGTTTTCTGGTCTCAAAGTGCCTTCTCAGTTTGGGAGATAGTATACCATCCCTGTTCCACTTTCTAACAGTGTGGCTTAGGGAATGGGATATCTTTGACCTGAGGGTCTGCACTGTGCCCTGTGGAGGGCACTGCACTCCAGGCAGGAAGGAGGCTTTCAGTCTATCCGTTTCAGGTTTAAATCTAGCCTATGACTAAGAGCAATTGCTTGAAATTCCAGAAAAGCTTCTCTGTCACATGAAGGCAGCAGGACAGGCACAGTTTAACCTCAGGGACTAGAAGGCAGAGCCAATTGCAGAGAAGGTGGCCCTGCCCTCAGCCCAACTCAGAAAAAACGTGGTGGCTCTGGAGGAATGGGGGCTGTAGTTGGGGTGGGGGGAGGGTGATGAGAAGCAGCTCCCACTCCCACTCTGGGTCCTGAAAAGACTGTGGTCAGGGAGGCAGAACCAGGGGTTTGGTCTCAGATTGCTAAATACCCAGACTCTCATCCCTCCTACCTCAGTGAACCCCTCTCAGCAAGCAGGCATGAAGCTCAGGAATCCAGCAAGGCTTGGCTGTCCTAAGAAAGAACAGCAGCTGTAGCTTGAGTCAAAAATAGAACATGGAACAGTTCTGGCTGCCTGCTAGATCTGGCTTGCTTCTGAAAAGACAAGAAAGAAAAAAAAGACGAAAGAAGACCAAAAAAATTTTTTTTTCTCTGAACCAAGCAACTGAGAAACTCTACCATTCTCTCCTCCCCCAGCTCTACACATCTTTAGAAGAGAAACACCAGCACCCCCTCCCCGCTCCGCCTTCCCCTGCCAGGTACTGGCCCAGCCCCCAGAAAGCTGAAGCCCTCTGGTTTCTTTACAGCTGGGGGCTCCTATAGGGCCCAGGTGGAGGGAGGCTAGCCAGTGGCCCTGGGGCTGTTCATTAAGACTGTATTTGTGCCTCTTCTCTCTGCCTGGGGCTCTGGGGACTGCTCCTGACCTATAAGCCACACCCACCCTGTGTCAGGTGCTTTTAATCTCCCCCTCCCCAGGGCCTCAGTGTCTATGGCTTTAAGAAGAGTGGTCACTGAAGTCAAATTTGGGCTACCAGTTGTCCAAGGCTGCTCACCTCCAGTTAGCAGGGCCCAGCAGGGTCTGGTCATTACTGCCTGGCTTCTCCCTCTAACCTTCTCTGGGCTTTGCTGACTCTAGACATTCCTGGGCTGCCCCAGCTTTCCCCTCCTGTCTGTGGCTGTCCAGAATTGGGACAGCTCTGATGTTGCTAAGCAAGGTTCCCCACACCTGACTACAAGCCCTACAATTCGGAGACCACAGGAGAATAGCTCAGGTTATAAACAGGTCAGGATCCAAGGCTTATGGTCACAGATGGCTTCTTTCTATTCCCAAGGCATCCCAATGTGTCCAGGGGCAGAAAGGTAGTTGTGGGAACACACAGAAGGGAGTTTCTGTCATGGGGTGGCCATTGGCCAATATGGCAGTCACCATCATCCCTGGGAGAGGGTCTAAATATTTTTAAACAAATGACAAGGTTTAGGGATCTATTAACCAAATGATGGAGATCCCTGGATGCATCTGTTGGGAAAGCTAGAGGTCTGGTGGGCTGGAGGGATGGTAAATGCTGGAATGTGGGCAAGGGTTGGAAAAGTCATGTAGCAGTCCTTCTCCTTCTCTCTCCTCCCCTGTTGGGTCCCAGGTCTGTGCCTTGGGGAAGGCTTCTCTCGGAGACATGAGTTATTGAGCAGGGTAGTGGGGAGAGGACCCCTCCTTGACAGGCTCTGTACCCCTGCCTCCCAATGTCAGGTCCCAGGCTCTCCCTCTCCCAGGAGGCCCCTCAGATCTCAGTGGCTATGATATCCTCGTAGGGGATGTCGGCCCCTTCAAGGTCAATTTCAAAGGCCTCCCCTGCACCGTCCCCATGGGCCAGCTGCTGCAGGGCCTTCTCCAGGCGCTGATTCCGCTGGTACATGGCCAGGTAGCTCTGCTGTAGCTGCTTCTGGTACTGGATCACCTTCTCCTTCTCCTCCTTCCACACCAGCCGCTCATGCTGGAAGCCTGAGGACATCTGGTCGTGGCCTTGCCGCTCCTCCTTGAGCTCTGCACGCAGCCGCTCCAACTCCCGCTGCAGGGCGGGGATGTCCTCAGAGAAGGTAGTCCCAGGCCCTGGCCCTAGCCCTGGCCCCAGAGACACAGCTTCCCGCTGCAAGGCAGCCTGGGCCCGCAGCTCCAGCAGCTCCTGCTCCAGCAGGTTCACCTTCTCTCGGAGAAGCTCAGACTCATTTTTCTTGCGCTGAAGCTCATTCTCACAGACCTCTAGCTCCAGGCCCTTGGTGCGCAGAGCACTCTCTAAATCCTGAGTCTTCAGCTCCATGCCCTCCAGTTTGCCCCGTGTGTCCTTCAGCTGTGCCTTCAGACTAAGGATCTCACTAGCCTTGGTGTTGATTTCTGTCTGGGACTCCTTCAGCTGCTGCTTCAGAAGAGAGATTTCACCCGACTTCTGGCACACCTGCCAAGGATTGGGTTGGGAAGAAGAGAAGGTGATAAGATATAAGAGGTCCTTATCTGGGGAGAGTAACATCTTAACTGCCTAAAGAATTAGGCTGGTCCTGACATGGTGTCTCAAGAGAGTTCCCAGGCATGATGGTCTGGGTGACCCGTGAAGGCCAAGCCCCTCTCTGAGGTTCCTGTCATTCTGTAGTCTTAGTCTGTCCACATGCCTGTCTCAACCCCAAATTAGAGTCTATATCTCAATCAGTACCCAAACCCATGGTTGTGTGTAAACCAATGCTCACTACTGGTAGCTCCATCATCCACACTTAACATTAATGACCTTGAGTTCCATGTCTGGCAAACTTCTGTCATTCATGTTTGTGCCCACATCTTCTGACCTCACCCTTGTGCATACCTGGCTCCCCTCCTTCTCTACTGGGGATAAAGACTATTTTCAAGCATTAACTGCTACACGCCAATGACCAGCTACATGCCAGTGACCAGCAACATGCCTGCCTCAGAGACAGTGTCCAATTCAGATCTGCCAAATGGCAAGCTACTATGTTCTCCCCCTGCCCCACCCCTCCACCATTTCTATTCTTATTCCCCTTCGAAAGTTGGCCAAAAGCAGCAGACAAAATCAAAGGCACTGATTCAGACCCATGCATCTCTGGGGTCTTGACCATTTGGGGTCATGGGTGGCTCAAAAGATGACCTAGACCAGTCTGGTTGGCTGTGTCACAAGAATGTTTCCTGCTGGCCTGTGGGAAAGCTGGACAGAATGAAGGTCAGAGCCTGGGCCTCTACAGAATGGATTCTTGGAACAAGACCAGAAGCTACCTTAATTTTTCCTCAATTCTCTCATAGTAGGAACCCCCAACTCCTTGCTCTCATGAGCCACTTATGAAGCAATGCATAACCTCATCCACAATGCTTGTGTGGGACCAGGAATGTCTTTCTAAGGCAAAACCTGTGTTTGTTTCATGGAGGGAGCAACATAGAGTCATGGTTGAGGCATGGGCCTGCTTTTGAATCCTGGCTCAACCACATATGTATATGATTGGCTGATCTTGGTGATAGTATGGGGTAGTGATTAAAAATGTGAACTTTGGAGCCAAATCATTAAATCAAATCCTGGCTCTGATACCTATTATGTGGTGATCTTGGGCAAGTCATTTAACTAGTTGTTTGCTACTATAACCTCTGTGTTGTCAGTTTTCTTAACTAAATTAAGGATTATTTATAATAACCCTACTTCATAGGGTTATTATAAGGATTAAATGGGAGAACCTAGGGTTTGGCACTTAATAAACACTTGATAAATTACTATTCTAAATATGTTTGCAATATATTTATGTGATATTATAAATACTTATTTTATTCATTGTTTTACTGTCTAGACTGGACAATCTGGGAATGAGGTCACAGTGATGTCTAGCTTAGCTGGGAATTGGACAAATAAGCATGGATGCCTAGCACCAGGACGAGCTTATATCTTTGAGGTGCCCCAAAATGTCTCTGATCCCTGGCTGAGAAATGATAGTTAGGGTGGGGTCTTCTGTGCCATCATC
Organism: Neofelis nebulosa; assembly: GCF_028018385.1. NCBI lineage: Eukaryota > Metazoa > Chordata > Mammalia > Carnivora > Felidae > Neofelis > Neofelis nebulosa. The sequence continues at coordinate 38,472,745 of NC_080784.1, read as the reverse complement.
AATAGGAAAGAGGAAAGACCCCTATGGCCAGCATCCTTTCCTCTGTGGGAAGCCTGGCAAATAAGTGATTTTCCCTTCTCACCTGTCCAGTACCCCCATTCATCTCTTTCATAGAAAGGATCATTTTCCTCTCTACTCCTGATAACATTTGTCACTCTAATTTCTAGAATGAGTACAGAAAGCTCCAGTGCAAACAGGTGCTTATGTTGCTGAGGTTGTGTCACCCTGACCTGGGGTGGCACTGGTCTAATCAGACACAATGCCTCCTCAGTTCCTTTCCAGGGTAGGAGTCTTTGGGGAGAATAAAAGAACCACCATGCCCATACCCCTATCTGTCCCCTGTGCCACCTTGAGAGGCCCTTCAGGTGAGAAAAGCTATTTTCTGGAGATCAGAATGTGGGGGTTAGCTTCTCCAGCTAAGCCAGGTCCAGATGCCTCATTTCCAGGTATGGTGTGCCCTTCTCTTGCTCTTCTATGTTTCCATTGCAGCCCACCAACTAGAAGCCCCACTTACAGTTCTGTGTAGAATGGCCCATTCTGTCAGTGATACCTGCCACAAATGAGGTCACTCTTACTAGTGCGTGGGGTCCCTTCTCTCAAAAATAACAAAGTCTGCTCTCTTGTGGGCTCTTGAACCAGCGTGAATTCATGCTCAGGCATGACTTGTGTTTCTTTTGAGCTTTCTGCAAGCAGATGAAGTGGGTCGGCCCTCAGCCCAGTGAGGCCTCTATTCCCTCAGTTCCAGCTCCTCAGTCAATGACTCAGTTAGCAAACTGAATTCTGGAGGCCATGAGGCCCTGAGGCGGGAGAGAGTAGGAAGCTCACACTAATTGTACTCCCGACATGGTTAACCATGGAGCCCTTTGTTTGGGTCACAAGGCTGGCACTCTGGCTCACTTTGTCTGGGCAATTTGTGTACACACACCATGGGCTAGAACCTGGAGGAGAAGTGGGGACTGGTATCAAATAGCTGACCACCCCAAGCCCCCACCATAAGCCTCACCTCCCACTGAGTCTCTTCCAGTGCAGGGGCAAAGCTGGTCTTTTCCTTCTCATAGGACTTGAGCTTGGTCTCCAGCAGGTCCTGTTCCTTCATGAGGCTCTCAAGCTCCTGCCGGAGCTGCCTCTTCTCCTGCTGGAGCTGGAGCACCTGGAGGTGCAGCATCTGCTGTGTGCGCTGGCTCTTCTGTGAGGCTTGCTTCAACTTGCCACTGCACTTCTGCTCCAGGCAATCCAGCTCCTCCTTGCAGCGCCACTGCCGTTCTTCATAAGCCTGACTGGAGGCCAGCTCCTTGTCCTCAAGGCTACGCTGCAGCTTCTGGAGTGCTCCCTCCCTCTCCAGCAGCTTCTGCTCAAGCTCCTGGATGCTGCACTCATCTGTGGAGATGGGGGAGCGGATGCATGAGGAAGCCTTGTCTGCCTTGCTTGGGTGGGCCAGCTTGCTGCCCCCATCGGAGAAAGACAGAGCCTTCAGACTCATCATGTTGCTGTCCTGGAGGATGATGCCCTGGGTGATATTGTGGGCTGAGCCCCCAAAACGGCTGGTGGGCCCCACTGGTGTAACCAGTGGATCCAACTGGTAGCTGCTGCTGGTGCTGTGCGTGGGCAGGCTAGACATGGAGTTCCGGCCAGAGTCAGACAGTGCCCCAGAGCACAGACTGGGCTTTGGATCCTGTTCCTTGGGCTTGTCTGGAGGGGCAGGGTGCAGCTGGTGGCTGGCGCTCTCAGGGGATGAGTGGAGGATAGCTCCTGACCGTGGCAGCACAGGCTTGAATGCTGTGGGCCTCACTGCACCTTTCTCTGACCCCTGGTGAGGAAAACAACCATATTGATTCCATGTCTCACTTCAACTCCCCTCTCACCTTTCCCTCCCTTGCTGGGTGTGTGTGCTGGCCACACAGCATCCTTTTTGGTAATAACCATAGGCAATCTTGCCTGTTGCTATGAAGCAGCTGAATATGGTGAGTCTCTCTCAAGAAGGAGGAATTCCTTTGTGGGTAGGGGATGTACTTAAGGATCACTGAGTTACTTTGTCTTACAAATTACTAACCTGTCATCAGCTTGTCCCAGACCTTGTGAGATGATGAATAGCATCTTTAGGTTCCCTGGCTGAGATCCCTAGGCCAGGGCTCTGGTTCTGGGTCTCTGTGTGGTGTAGGGTAAGGGCATTAGGCTCAACAAGCATGGTCGACAAGCATCCCTTCTTCACCTTCACTGCCCCTTCCAGTAGGCCAGAAGCAAGAATACTGGCTGTGACTAATATCAAAGGGTTGGGAAGACCACTTGCAATAACAATCCTTTTTTTTTTTTAATGTTTATTTATTTCTGAGACAGAGAGAGACAGAGCATGAGTGGGGGAGGGGCAGAGAGAGAAGGAGACACAGAATCTGAAGCAGGCTCCAGGCTCTGAGCTGTCAGCACAGAGCCCGGCGCGGGGCTCGAACTCACAGACCGTGAGATCATGACCTGAGCCAAAGTCGGCCGCTCAACTGACTGAGCCACCCAGGTGCCCCAACAATCCTTTCTTAAAACTGTCATTTTCATTGGAAGAGTACCTTGCAGTCTACAAACCCTTTAAATTTGGAAAGCTTAAAGCTCTATGCAAACTAAGTGGGTCACTTCCTAGCATATCAAAGTCATGGATTCATCCCCCCAGGTGGGGGCATGTGATTAACTAGGGAAATTGTTCTCAAGTCCACTGGTTGGGCCCATGAGAACTTGAGCTGGCATAAGGGCTGGATTTCTGACTTTATAGGCCTCTTTTTACCTCATCCCTGCTAAGCTGATGATAACAAACTCAGTTCTTATCCCACCGAAGACACTTTCAAGGCCTGGCTTGAGTGAGGAGCTGCTGCACCACAACAGCAGCAAGTGAGGGAAAGGCCCACCTCCAGGAGTCTGCTAGCAGCAAAGCTGCTAGCTCTCTACAAGCAGACTCTCCATTGGCTCTTCCAGATGATAATAGAGCTCCCTCCCCTTGCCATGTACTTGAAAATGCTGCTGTTGGTCCTGTTTTGACAATCCAGAGTTCCATTCCAGTAGGGCTCAGAAAGGCTTTCATTTCTCTTTTGCTTTTTGTGTAAGGGCTCACTCAAGACTTCCAGTTTAGGGGCATGACCAGTGCTTCAATTCCCTCGTCCAGCCTTTGATCTCTGTGGTGTGACTGCGCATTTCCACCCTCACCACCACTGCCCTGGCTTCTTGGGTTTTTAAATGTTTGTATCACTGCCTTCATTCCCATCCTTGCCCCCACTCTCTTCTTCCCATTTTGCTCTCTATTGCTTTTCCAACCCACCCACTCTTACCAAAGACACTTGCTTACCATTTCTAGCTGACTGGAGAAGGGCATAAGCTTGGGTGGGGTGGACGGGCCAAAGTCCACCCCAGCCTGGCCGCCTATGTCCCCACTAGACAGTGCAGTGTAATCTGGGTGGTGGGAGCCCCGGGCTTTCTGGCTGACCTTGATGTAGAAGAAGTCTTCACTCTTTCCCATTTTGGAGCTGGACTTGCCATGGCCTGAGTCCTGGGAGAAGCCAAATCTCAGAAGCCCATCTGAATATCGATTGAGTTTCTTGAGATGGGAGGACTTGCCCAGCTTGTACCGTGAAGCTCGGCAGTGCTTGCCATGGAAGCTGTGGCCAGAAATGAGGCTACTGACACTACCCATGCTGACTTGGGGCTAAAGACAGACAGGGCAGAGCAGGGATCTGATGTGGCTGCAGCAGTAAGGGGCAGTCCTGGTACCAAGAAGAAGCTGCGGTCATAGCAGAAGCCTCACAGAACCTGGGAGAGCTGTAGACCTGTAAGGGGACAAAAGGTAGAAGTCAGCCTGAGATGAGCAAGCCACGGCACAGTCCTCAATGGTGACTTTCGTGAGGAGCTGCTCTGATGGCCAGATCTGAGCAGTAGAGAAATGTATGCTTCTCCTGATAAAAACTCAGCCTTGACTCTGTTACTGGACTCTTTTGTTCACTCTTCCTTTGTCTACTAATTCAACAAACATCACTGAGACCCTCCTTTGGGATGGCCCTCCTCTAAGTCCTGGGATACAGTAGTGACTAACATGGCTATTGTCCCCACATTCATGGGGCTTGTGTTCAATGTAGTGTGGACAAGCCATCAACAAATCAATGTTTACCATCCTTAGGATATATGTGCTGGGAGCGGGGAAATAAAGCACAGTGAGCAGCATAGAATTCTGGGAGGTCATTATTTTATACAGGTGGCACAAGGGAGGCCTCTTTATTGGGGTACTGCTTGAAGAAACCTCAAGAAAATGAGGGAGCAGCCATGTGGAAATCTGGGGAAGAGAGATGCTCAGGAGCCTCAAGAGCAAAAGCTCTAAGTCCCTGTGGTAGCTTGTGCTTGGCATATGTAAGATCATCCAGGAGACCAGTCTGGCTGGAGGATAGTTAGCAATGGGGGCGGTGTACAGTAGTCAGAAGTCAGAGAACTAGCAGGTTCCAGGAAACATAGAGCGTGGTTGGCCATAGGGCTTGGACTTTTACTCTGATTGAGATGAGGAGCCCCTGAGTGACTCTGAGAAGCTTATTACTTGATCTGACTTAGGCTGTGGAGGGTCACTCTGGCTGCAGGTTGGAGACAGTGGGCTGCTGATTGGCCTGGATGGAAGTGGTGGGCCAATTACATTAGGTGAGTGACTAACATGGCTGGGCCAGGGTGGTAGCAGTGTATTACGTTTTAGGTATAATTTTAGAGTTGAGCTGATAGGATTTGCTACTGGACTGGATGCCAGACATAAGAGAAAGAAAGGAGTCAAGAATGACTTCAATGCTTTGTTTTTTAATGTTTATTTATTTTTGAGAGACAGAGAGAGAGTGCAAGCAGGAGAGGGACAGAGAGAGAGGGAGACACAGAATCCAAAGCAGGCTCCAGTTTCTGTGCTGTCTGAGCACATTGCCCGACACGGGGCTCGAAGTCACGAAATGTGAGATTATGATCTGAGCTGAAGTCAGACACTTAACTGACTGAACCACCCAGGTGCCTCCTTCAATGTTTTTATCCAGGCAACTAGAGGACATAAGTTGCCATTTAATGAGAAACAAAAGACTACAAAAAGAGCCAGTTTAGGATGAGATGGGGTGTAAAGTAGGAGTTTGGTTTAAGACATTAAGTTTGCAGAGTCAATTAGGCATCCAAAGAGTGCTGTAGGGTAGGCAGAAGGATGGGTGAGGAGCTGTAGATTTCCATGTAAAAGTTGTTTGTTCTAGAAGCCAGCTATGTCACTAGATGACTTCACTACAAAAGTAAAGGCAGGAAGATAAGGGAAGTCTGAGGACTGGTTAATGAAGGTCAGGAAGGTGAGGAAGAATCAGAAAGAGAAACTGACAAGGCTCTAACTGATAGAGGAGACATAAGAAAGAAACTGTTTCATAAGGATGGTGTCAAGTGCTGCCGATGATGACTGTATTGGTCAATGGATCTGGCCAGGTGGAGGTACTGACCTCGATGAGAGTAGTTTGGGTGAAGGAGTAAAAAAAAAAAAGACTTTACCAGAGAGCGTTCAGGAGAGAAAGAGGAGGGAAATAATTGTACCCTCAAACATTGAGAAGTATCTTCAGTTTCGCAAAGTGATTCTGAAACACACTTAACATGTTTTTAAAAGTAATAGGAATGTACAATCTAGTAATCTCACTACTGAGTATCTACACCAAAAATACAAACACTAATTCAAAGGGATACATGTACCCCTATGTTTGTTGCAGTGTTATTTACAATAGCCAATCTATGGAAGCAGCCTAAGTGGGATGGATGGATAAAGAAGCTGTGATATACACATGCGCACACACACACATGCACACACACACTGGAATATTATTCAGCCATGTAAAAGAATGAAATTTTGCCATTTGCAATGACATGGATGGAGCTAAAGGATATAATGCTAAGTTAAATAAGTCAGAGAAAGACAAGTACTATACGACTTCACTCATATGTGGAATTTAAGAAACAAAACATGAACAAAGGGAAAAAAAGAGAAAAAGAAAAACCACAACACAGACTTAACTATAGTGAACAAAGTGATGGTTACCAGAGGGGAGGTGGGTGGGGGGATGTGTGAAATAGGTGATGGAGATTAAGGACTACACTTGTCAGTGATGAACACCAGGTGATATATGGAATTGCTGAATCACTATGTTGTACACCTAAAACTAATATAATACTGTATGTTAACTATACTGGAACTAAAATAAAAAACTTAAAAGTTAAAGGAATGTATTTTATAATCAATGCTTAACATAACAATAACCTTGCCAGTCACCACATAGAAGAATACACTGGGATGTCAACACCAGCATATTTGTAGATTTGGACAAATCTCTAAGCATAGGTCACATGATTTTCAAAGCTGGGAAAAACTGTGGTTGTCATGCATTGTGAAGGAGTATTTCTCAGTCAAAAGACAGATGATGGGAGGGAAACCATAAGTTTAATAAAATGGGAAATGCAGAAGAAACTCTTTCTTCTTTCTTCTGCTCTAAATTACACTGTCAATCCTAAAGTTGTGAAAGAAGTTCCAGGTGGGTTATAGAGCACTGTACGTGCACAGTGAAAAAGAACAAGAAGACTCTTTAGACTCTGAATATGAAGGCTTGAACTCAAACTTGCATTGTTATCATGAATTATAAAATAGTTATGTTATGAATAAATGCATTCTATATTCCATTAGTAGAAACTAAACACAATACAACATCATGGTGTAAGTGCAATGTATGTTTTCTTTGAAAAGCTTTTTATTAAATTGATGGCCTTTTAGAATCAAGGAAACACAATTATGTCTACTGATAGGACTGTTATGAGAAGTTTATAAGCACCAAAATAATCTAACAGGTCTGGTATGCCTACTGAATGCCCAGTACCTAATAGGCACTCCACAACTGGTAGGTATTTTCATTGGTATCTATCATTGCTCTCTCCAGCATTCATCACCCCTATGTTATCCTCAATGCCTCACCTCATTTTCCAGAACTAGTGCTCTCAATTCCAAATGCAACTTTCCTGCACCCCAATCTCTAATGGTATTACTTAGGAATACAGAGTTCCTCTGTTAATTTAACAGCTGACAAAGACAAATTGTGTTTTTTGTCCCCCACATCATCTATCTTTTGCTTAGCTGGGACTTCAGATCCTAAGAAGTTGTCCAAATGTAGGAAAGCTATTTTTTTAATTTTATTTTTTCTTAATTTACATCCAAATTAGCATATAGTGCAACAATGATTTCAGGAGTAGATTCCGTAATGCCCCTTATCCATTTAGCCCATCCCCCCCCTCCCACAACCCTTCAAGTAACCCTCTGATTATTCTCCATTTTTGCATTTATGTTTTGTTCCCCTCCCTGTTTTTTACATTATTTTTGCTTCCCTTCCCTTATGTTCATCTTTTCTGTGTCTTAAACTCATGAGTGAAGTCATATGATATTTGTCTTTCTCTGACTAATTTCGCTTAGCATAATACCCTCTAGTTCCATCCACGTAGCTGCAAATGGCAAGATTTCATTATTTTTGATTGCTGAGTAATACTCCAGTGTGTGTGTGTGTGTGTGTGTGTGTGTGTGTGTGTGTGTGTATACACACCACATCTTCTTTATCCATTCATCCATCGATGGACATTTGGGCTCTTTCCATACTTTGGCTATTGTTGATAGTGCTGCTATAAACATTGGGGTGCATATGTCCCTTTGAAACAGCACACCTGTATCCCTTGGATAAATACCTAGCAGTGCAATTGCTGTGTCGTAGGGTAGTTCTATTTTTAATTTTTTGAACTCCATACTGTTTTCCAGAGTGAGGAAAGCTATTTTTGGCCCAAAGACTCGCCTGCACTCTGCACATTACACTACTTGGGTAATGGGTGACTTAGTTTGTACCTACCCAGTACACATTTATGAATATTTATATATACAAAGTTGTAGAGATACAACAGTTGGCTATGGCATCAGACAGATATGGATTTCAAAATTAACCTCTGTGAGGTTTCTTTGCTTATAAAATGGAAAAAAAATAACTATTTCATAGGACCAACATGAGGATGAAGCAAACTAACAAGTGCAGTGCTTCGTACATGATCAGTGTTCTACAGATGTATGTGTGATCAACAGAAGTCCAAGATGAGGGTGCTGTCCTCAAGAAGTATATAACATAGTTGGAGTATAACTATAATATTGGGTAGACATATTGCATGAATCTATTTGTGGCTCTCTTGCTCCACTACCATCCCCTCTCAGGTGGACCCTCCTCCACATTTGTCTTTCCCCAGTCTGTTCTTTCTAAACATCTGAAGTGTCACAGTATCATGCTCCCTGATGGAAACCCTTCAAAGATTCTAATTGTTCCTAGAATAAGGCACTGGGAAGAGCTTGGTGCCTGCTGCTCCAATCTTATCTCACCCCATTTCCTACTTGCTCACATCCACAAGTATAACCAGACTTGTCTCTCCTCTGTTGTTGAATACACCAAACCTTTTCCCACTCAGGAGCTTTCACATCTCCTGTTGCCTCTGCTGACAATTCTCTTTCCTTAGCTCTTCATGCAGATCTTTCTCATCCTTCAGTTCTCAATTCAGATATTACCCCTGCATGTGGCTTTCTATGGTTATGCTGGAAAAAAATCTATGTCCCCATTACTATTATTCCAGCCTGTTTATTTCCTTCATAACAATTGCTTAACTTGTAATAATCTTATTTTTTGTTTATTGTGTGCATCTCCACCAGAATGTAAGCTCTATGAAAGCAAAGACTTCAAATTTATAGCTCCTAGAACAAAAATGAGGAAGTGAGGCATTGGCTAAAAGAGGTTACATGATGTGGTCCTTGTCAATTAACTGGCCAGTGGCCAAACTGGGACTTTAACCTATACCCAAACTCCATGATCTCTTTGCTACAGCACAATGTTCATGGGGACTGTAGGTAAGGCTCAGAGATGTTAGGATGGCAAAGTAAGTTTCCAAGGATGGAGGAAAGCCTGGAGGAGAAATCAAGGTCCATGGCCTCTAGCCATAGCTTTGTTTCCCTTTGGCAGATGACAACAAGGTTTTAGGGACAGGTAAGCTCCCTGGTTCACCTGAGCAGCAGTATGGATCACCTCTGATGCACAAGCACTGTGCTAGGCTCTACAGGATCGAGAGGAAGAAGACTAGTGATGCCAGGGAGCAAAGGAGAGGAGTGGGTTTAGGATGGTGGTCTCTGGTCCTCTGAGTTTATTCCTGTCCTGTAGGTCCAGATACCCTGTTCTCCACTTCCTAGCTGTTGACACACAGAGGAGCTTTGAAGTTTGAGATTATCCCCAGATCTACTTGAAGCTAAACTAATTACCTTTAAGTGTCTAGGCTTGTTCTGTTTTCAAATTGGAGAGAGCATTACAGAAATGTGGATCAATCCTAGTTCCCAAACCCTAGGTCTTTCCATCTACCCAACCCTGCCAGACTTGCTACCTCTGCCCTCAGGAAGGACAAGACAAAAGGGCACATTTGTATTACTGGGAAACAAAACCCTCCTGGCCCAGAGTACTGTATGTACTTGCAGTGAAAATAAGCAATCACACTGACCATGGAGATTCAAGAAGGGGAAAGAAAGAGGGAAGAAGGACAGGAGAGGAAAAGTAAAGGATCCATAGAACCTCTCACTAAACATGTTATAGACCTTCTCCTGCATGACCTCCTACTGACTTCAAGGTCTAGTGATGGCTTCTGCAGCATTTAATCTTTCAGAGATGAATGGTCATCTCTCCAACTATCTTTATTTTTTTTAACTTTTTTTTATTTATTTTTGAGACAGAGAGAGACAGAGCATTAATGGGGGAGGGGCAGAGAGAGAGGGAGACACAGAATCGGAAGCAGGCTCCAGGCTCTGAGCCATCAGCTCAGAGCCTGACGTGGGGCTCGAACTCACGGACTGCGAGATCGTGACCTGAGCTGAAGTCGGCCGCTTAACCGACTGAGCCACCCAGGCGCCCCACTCCAACTATCTTTAAACCTTCCTGAAGTCAGAGATGGAGCTGAAGCTTCTTTGTATCCCCCTTGGTATTGAGCACAGTGCTAAGAACAAAGAAGGTGCTTGGTACATTTTTAATAAAATCAGCTCACAGGGAACATAGGGATTTATTGAGCGAGCTTCTGGAAGGGAAGATGAAGCATAACGAAGACATATGACTTACACTGAGGTCCCACAACAGGTAGATAGGAAGGCAAGTCTATGAAAAACTAGAATCCAAATCTGGTTTCAATCCAAATTTCCATTTCTTAGACTTTGAGTCAAATGGTCACTTGGAGCAGAGTAAATTTACCCTCTCTTTCACTCCCCAGTCCTATCCAAAGTTTTTGACCAAGACAAAGAAATATAAGGCAGTGTCTGTTTTTAAGAATCTGGTTGAGAAGCAAGACAAATACACCTAGATAAAGAGTCTAAAAATCAGCACTGGTTTAATTGAAAACACAGGAGACACTGGCAGTAGTTGGCTGAATTAGAGCCAGTGTTTTCTACCCCCAGCACACGAGTGTTTTTAAATTTTTTCTTTTGTATAGAAGTGAGATAAAGGTTCTCACCCTACATCTACCTGTTATAGATTGAAGGTTTGTGCCCCCATAAAAATTGAATGTTGAAGTCATAACCCCCAATGTGACTGATGGTATTAAGAGGTAATTATTATAATATTAGTAGGCTCAGATGACCTTGAGGATGAGGCCCTCATGATGGGATTAGTGCCCTTACAAGAAGAGACCAGAAAGCTTGAACTGTTCATTGTCTCTCTCTCTCTCTCACACACACACACTCTCAATCTCTCTCCCCCTTTCTTTCCCTTTCCCTTCCTTCCATGGGAAGATACAAGAAGAAGGTGGCCATCTGCAAGCCAGGAAGAGAGCTCTCCCCAGAGACCAAATCTGTCAGTGCGTTGATAATGGACTTCACACTCTCCAGAACCGTGAGAAATAAATGTCTGTTTTAAGCCCCCCAGTCTGTGGTATTTTGTTATAGTGGCCTGAGCTAGCCACCCCATGTTCCCCCCTCCCCACACACCAGACACCCTGGCAGAAAATGCTGCCTAGGCTATCAGGTTACCCTGTTTCTGGCATTGTCTTTATAGTTTTCCCTACTGCTTCTCTGTCTTGATAGTGTTTATAGTCCCAAAGTACACAGATCTGTTCTTTGGGGAGAGTCCTATAATGGCAAGATGCTTGGTGGGAAGTCAGGGAAGTGTAGTTCTTTTTTTTAAATTTTTTTTTTTTTTCAACGTTTTTTATTTATTTTTGGGACAGAGAGAGACATAGCATGAATGGGGGAGGGGCAGAGAGAGAGGGAGACACAGAATCGGAAACAGGCTCCAGGCTCTGAGCCATCAGCCCAGAGCCTGACGCGGGGCTCAAACTCACGGACCGCGAGATCGTGACCTGGCTGAAGTCGGACGCCCAACCGACTGCGCCACCCAGGCGCCCCAATATATTTATTAACATGCTTTTTGACAATTACTTTTGGAAACTCTTTGATTTCTTTTTTTTTTTTTTTTTAATTTTTTTTTTCAACGTTTTTTATTTATTTTTGGGACAGAGAGAGACAGAGCATGAACGGGGGAGGGGCAGAGAGAGGGAGACACAGAATCGGAAACAGGCTCCAGGCTCCAAGCCATCAGCCCAGAGCCTGACGCGGGGCTCGAACTCACGGACCGTGAGATCGTGACCTGGCTGAAGTCGCACGCTTAACCGACTGCGCCACCCAGGCGCCCAAGGGAAGTGTAGTTCTAATTCTAGTTCTACCTCACCCAGCTCTGGCACACACAAAACATTCGCTTTCTGTCCCTACCTGCTGTAAATTGTTTGCTCCTTTAAGCAAACTCCCCAAAGACAGGACCTGTGCCTGCACAGTTGTGGGTCCATAGGAATAACCATCAGGTACCATTCATTAGGCCCCCTACCTGGTGGTGTGTTCTACCTGCATTATCACATTAGGCCTCAACAAAGGTTCACAGACTGGTGGATCTGTTTTGTCATCCAGCATGAGATTTAATCTTCCAGCATCTCTATCTCCTTATGCATTAGATCAACACAGCAGCTTATACCTACCTGACAGATCAGGTATTCACAGAATTAAATGAAATCACATACATGATAATGCTTGGCCCCAGTAAGAAGAATGGTACACATGGGATGAATTTAAACCAAGTGCTTGTGAAATTACAAATCAATGTGGAAAGATGCTAGAACTAGATCCTCACATGTCTTGAAGTTAAAAGAGCAGGTTTTACTTAAAAATAAGAGAACAAACTGAGAGCTGCCAGAGCGGAGGGAGATGGGACAATGGGCAAAATGGATGAAGGGAAGAGGCAGATATAGGCTTCCAATTATGGAATGAATAAGGCATGATAATAAAAGGCACAGCACAAGGAATATAGTCAATGATACTGTGACAGCAGTGTATGGTGACAGAAGGTAGCTATACTTGTGGTGAGTATCAACTTGTCAAATCACTATATTGTACACCTGAAACTAATGTAACATTATGTGTGAACTACACTCAAAAAAAACCCAAAACCTAAAGTAGACCTTTAGGGAAAGTTTGCCACCCCTCACTCCCACCCCCATCTCCCTATGGCAGGCAGGGCTGGATTCATGGGGACTTGTAGCAGCTAGACCTGCTTTCTGACTACCAGAGGGCAGCTGGGGCTTGCAGAGATGTGAGAGCAGCCCCGTGGCAACTGCCAGCTGGGGATGAGGGTGGGGAAGGGGACCCTGGCTGCACCAGGCTGGTGGGTGGGCCCATAGCCAGCTCCTCAGCAGAGGTCTCTCTGGGGCTAAATGGGACACTTACCCAGAGTTAATTGACTCTCCTTTCAAGATGACTCTCCCCCGACCCTCTGTTCCTTCCTCTAGTATATTGTCTGATTCAGCTTTCCTTGTCTAGAATTCCAATGTTTGTATTCCTGTCCTTAACCTCTCCTTCCATTTGCTGCTCTAGACGAGGGTCAGGGGCTGGGGCTGGGGCCAGGGTTGGGGCAGGTTAATCATCTCAGCTCAGTCTGCAAGCCTGCTGAAGTTTGGTTTGCTGACGCCTGGAGGGCTCCATGTGCAAAGCTCAGTACATATTTTCTGAGTGAATGGGTGAATGAAAAGGAAGAGAGAATGGAGGAGAAAGAGGGTGGGGGAGTGTGGGCAGCATGAGGAGTGGCTGAGGTCTGAGGGGGAGCATGTTGATTGAGGGTTGGGAGCAGAAGCCTACGCAGTTCTCACTTAAGTGCACTTGGGTCTGTGGAAAGGCAGAAAGTGAAAGAGAAATCACTGGCAGGCTGAGTCATACCACCAGGGTGAACAATCGGAAGCAATGCTGCTTCCCACTGCTCAGGAGGAATCAAAAGCCATTCTGCCTGGCAGCCTTTTGTGTTCAGGTCGTCAATATTCAGCTGTAGCTGAGCCTTCCTCCATCCTGGTGGGCAGCTTGTGTCTTAGCAGTGATGATTGACATTTCTCCTCAGGAATATGATTACCCACCGATCCCAACTTGCCCTTCTCTCTTCCAAAAATAACGCCACAGTTACACGCAAAGCTCATGCAAATTTAACCCCGCTGCTTTTAGTGCAGCAGCTGCTCCCACGTGAGAAAGCAGAAGGCAAGCTTCATCCACACTCATGACTCAGGTGCTACTAGGCACAAGGGCCCATGTGAGCTAGGCAGCACCCAGTGAAGAGAGTCACTTCTCTTCCTGGTAAAGGGGGAAGCATCTAAAGAACAGTGGCTCAGATCTTAAATGAGAGATTGGGTGAGATATCTAGAAGAGGGCTGGGAAACTTCCTAGGCTCCTTTCCATCTCACCTGATCAGACATAAGGGGCTCCGGACCAGTTAGGACTTTGGAGGCCAGAATGCAGGGTACAGACAGCTCCCCTTCCTGCCAAATCCTTACCACCCTAGAGTGCACACTAAGTGGGGTACCTCCTGGAAGGGTGGGTTTGAAGATAGGTCTGTGTTTGAGTGACTGACTGATGGTCAGAACTGAGACTCAGACAGTGACTGAAACGTGTTTTGTCTATTTGCCATCTCTGTGGCTGCCTAAAGTATTGTGAGGTCAAATTTAGGTTCAGTAGGGAAGAATTTGTAACAAATTAGCAATGCAGGTCATGGTTTAGGAAAGGGGTGTGGTGACACACCATTAGCTACATGACATCCCTGGTCCAGGTACCAAAGTTGGAGCCTGGTTAGCCTTTGGCAAATCAGACAACCTAGCATCTTGAATTGGATGGGAGATGTTCGAGGTTCCCACAGATTTCTAACTCTATGGAATGCCTTTGTGGCTCCACCTCACCAAAAACCCAACTCTTCTTTCATCTATCCCCAGCTCCATACTGTGGTTCTCTTCACTCTCCAGACCAACTTCCTTGGTCAGAGGGAAATACAACAGGTGACCTATCACCATTTCATCCAAGGAGCCAGTGGGAGGGGAAGGGCCACCTGAACAGTAAAAGGGCTTTAAGACCCTTCAGTGGCATCACAGAGACAACTATCTAATTACTTATGCATGAAACCCATCCTAAGAGGGCAGGAGCCTCAGGGCAATCAGGATAAGAGACAAGTTGGCACAAGATCATAGGTAGAAAAACAGAAGGGAAAAAGCTTTTGAAGCCCAGAGGTGCTGCTTCAATGTTCCACAGTAAAAGGCTACTGAGGCCCAAAGAGGTTGGGTGATTTTTCCTGGGCCACACAGCAAGGGAGGAGAACTGGGGCTAGAGACTTGGCCTCCTGTCTCCCTAGCTGGTGTTCTTCCCACTTAGGTCTTTGTTAAACAAGAGAGGAAAAAGGGCTGGAGTGGAATTATTCTATGTTGAGATATACTCTTTAAAATTGCTCAGATCAAAAAAGTCAAATCAAAGATGAAATCAAATCCACATACCCCAGCAACCTGTGACTTCATGTGTCATCACCAGCCATAAACAGGGGCTGAGGCCAGGTGAAAAGCAGTATTGTTCCATAAAAAATCAAAGGATAAGTGGAGCATCTGAGTATGGTTGGTGTGAGGGTATGACAAGAAATAAGAGGAAGAAAGAGTAGAAAGAAGTAGGCAGAGCAGAAAGACTTTTCCACCTACAAGACCCTTGTGAGAGCACCATTTAGGGAACAGAAGAGTAAGATCTTACAACAGAAAGCGTTGACTCTTCCAGAAGGTGGGGGTGCATGAGACAAGGATGGAGGGTGGATAAAGTGGAGGAAGAAAGTGAGTGTTTGTCCTAAAAAAGCTCCCCTTCCCTCCTCACCTTTCCCCCTCATCCCCACCACTTACTGGCTTTTATACCCAACGACTATATCCAGTATATAAAAGTATGTATTAGGGGACAGGGAAGATACCTGGAAGGTTTTGGTACTCAGAAAGAGATTGGAATTGGGGAAGCCCTGGCAGAGGGCCAAGCTCAGATTCATGACCTCTGGATGCTAGAAATGACCTAGAGTGGCTTGAAGAGTTCAACCTGGTCCTTTAGGGAGTGTGGCTTTTGGGATTTGGAGTTGTCCGTGTATATCTGAGTGTGTTTGTGAGTGTTCAATGGCATGGTCTGTCTCTTGGGATCTGTGTGCACAACATGGGAATCCTGTGACCATTCCTGATGAGTCTCCACATGTCCTGAGTTAATCTTCTCTTAGTACCACTGGATGTGTCTGGCTGGGGAATTTTGACTTCTGTGTCACCTCTGCCCTGATTTCTCAACTTCCTTCCTTCCTTTCCCAGGGAGTGTTCCTGTCAGTGAACTTGAAGCCTCACACCTTGCAAAGGAGCCTCTGGTGAACATAAGGCAATCCCCCTGCCTTCCTGGAACCTGCCCCCACTGGTCCTGAAAGTGAGATAATTAACCTCTCTCCAAAGTCTAGATACCCTGAAGGATGGCCCATGGATGCCCCTAAATTCCTCATTACTGTCCCCACCACCTCTGTGACACCTTCTGGTAAGGGTTACACATAAAGAGACTCTGAAGTGCTACCCAAAGATGTTGGGACTTGAGGGTTACTACAGCCTTGGTCCTGTCCCTCCTTGCCCATCATGTTCCAGTGATGCTAAATGGCTCATGGTTTCCCAACTTGCCATCCTTGCCACTCAGTGCTTTTCACACACTCTTCCCTCTGTCAGGGATGACCTCCCTGACTTTGAATCACCGGGAAAGGTAGACAAGCACCTCTGCCTCCCACTGCCTTCCTTGGCTGTGTCATAAGGAAGGAATGCCAGTCCTATGCCATGCTAGGAAATCAAACCCAAGACACAAATATCCATTACCTACACTTTAGGGGAGGGAGAGGGTTGGGCATACCACAGTTATACTGGGGGGCTTGGAGAAGAAGCTGAGATCTGGGCAGGAGGAGGGGACTTCCAGCTAGGGGCTCTTATACAACCCCAGGTGACATCTCCTATGCTGTGTCCCTTAAATATTTTGAGCTGCAATAGCATACTTGGTGTCCTCAGTGCCTCTGGGGACAATAACCATATCTACTTCATCCCGTATTTCTGAGGAGTAAATTGGCAATGCAAGTAGAGCACTTAGACTCAACACCCAACTTACTGTAAGCTCTCAATAACTGTCAGCTATCATCATATGATATTTCAAACACTATTTATCTTTCAAGGCCCACTTCAAGTGTTGCCTCCTCTGTGGACCTTCCCACATAAAGTGGAGGCATGTCAATCTCTAGATCCTCTTTGGCAATGGTTTTCAAAGGGTGACCCCCATACCACCAAAAACAGCTCCACCAGAAACCTTGTTAGAAATGCATGTTCTCAGGCCACCCAGAGCCTGGGGCCATACAATCTGTGTTTTAACAGACTTCCAGAAGAAACAAAAGTTTGACAACCACTGTTGTGGAATTTTCTTTGTATTATATCATTGTACTAATCATAGCCTGACATAAATTTTCACAGTAAGTTCCTTGAGGGTAGGGACCTTTTATATTCTGAGGAAGTTCTGGGGAAGTCCTTGTGAATTTGACTTAGGTTAGCACTTTAATTAGATTTAATCTGAGTAATTTGTAACTTCCCATTCCTCCCTGACCCTGTCTCTTGATTCTTTCAACCTTCTCATCCACCCAAGGTGCTGAGGGAAATCTTACCTGCCTTCAATGAAAGAAGACCACCTTCCATCCGTCATTCCTGCATCCTTTCTTTCCTCCCTCCCCTACTTCCATCTTCCCAAGTATCCACTTTGGGCTCATGAAATTGACAGTGAATGTAGAGTAATGGTAGAGGGTACTTCTGGGGCATCAGAAAGCTCCAGATATTGAAAAAGTTTGGATTAGGGATATGAAATATTGTCCCTGACCCAGTAACATTGCAAAGACTTTAAAAACCTAGGAGCTTCTCAGGTGGGGCTGATCTCTCAAAATGCAAAACCAGGGCAAAGAAGTCTGGCCCAAACCCCCTTGTACACAGAGTCCTTCAAGGATACCCCTGGGTAGCCTGCTTACACTGTGACCCACTGCATTATAGCAAAGTGGAAGAGAGTAGAGAGTATGAGAACTCCCTTTAGTACCTTCTCCATCCTGCTGTACTGGCTATGGGGCTCTCTCTCTCTGCCCTGTGGGTAGTATAACTAGAAGATGCACTGATTGTGGCCAATTAGATACATATTTTGCATAAATATATTATTTAGCCAACTTGCCAAGCAAGACTTTCTCTGTTTCCAACTAAAGTCAGTGACTTGCAAACACAAGTCTTCTCAGGGAACACAGAAACTGTGAACACATTACAGGTTATAGTAGGGAGATCATATAATTTGGACACTTTTAAGAGCAAAAGAAGACACTAGTATAAATTACATCAGAACAGCACACATAAACTGAGGCATATGGTCACCTTATGTATCAGCCATTATTTCTCCCAATGAGGGCCAGGCCATGGATGAGGATGTCAAAAAAAGAGTTTTGGCATCTCTTGGCCCCCATCCCCTCCCCTCAGCTATTAAGTGTTCTGTTGACTATAAGAAACAAGGAACAGGAAGCAACTAGGAAGTAGTAAGTCCTGCTAAATGGACCACTTATCAGGTGCTTTATCTATAGTGATACGTAGAGTGCTATGAGACCTTATACTTCAATCATCTTTGCATTGGGTTCTTATCTCATCTGTGCTGACCACACCCTGGACAGGTATTGGTAAGCAGAGTTCCAGGTGTTACAGGTAGAAAAACTGATTGTAGACCCAGGACTTGGGTTCAAAGGCCAGAACTCATCTATTGCCTCACACAGCCTAGTCATGGGGCAAGCAAGGTGAAAACAGGATTGAAATGTCTGGTAGAGTAGCCACAGCTATGTGTCACCTCCCAGTATATGTACCAGTGGTCACTTTGACAGAAAGAGATATCTGTAACTGTTGGGGAGAGCTTTTGGGAGTATCTGTGCCTTTGTCTTACATTCACAAGTATTTGGTGAGCATTTACTATGTGCAGTCACTATCAGGGCTCTACAGACATGGCAGTGAACAGAATGGAGTCAGCCCCTATAGACATGTAATAACAGATCTAGCTTGCATTCAACATCCTGTCCAATCTAACCTCAACCTGCCTTCTAACTTTATGTCCCACTATCTCAAGCTTTGCAAGTGAAACACTCTTCCCAACTAGTCCCAGAACTTAGGGTCATAGACACTCAGGGTTGCATCTGACATTTAGAATGGCCTCGTTGCTAGCATCCCTGATTGTGCCCAGAGTCCTGTCTAGTCCTTCCCCTTCTCCATGCCTTTGCTTGTGCTACACCCTCTCATCTGAGGCACAGTGCCTCCCCCTCTGCTGGATCCAGCCCTCCCTGCCTTTTTCTGCTCAGCACTGTATATTGCTAAATAGTGCTTTTGTCACCCAAATGGATAATAAACTCTTTCTGAGTCCAGATGCTTACATCCACACCAAAGAATCAAGATCTCCTAGCAATCTTGGGCTTTTACTGCTACGTTTTGTATTTCTCAAGTCACATCTAGTAAAACCTCTCCACTCTGTAAGCTCTGTACCACCTCTGCATCTTACTCCCTGCAGATAACTTCATCTCTATAGTACAGAGATAAGTAGAAGCACTGGGATCAAACTCCCTCAATTCCCTGAACTCATGAACTTACCTAGAGTTGAAGTGATTCCTGCCTGCTTTGTACCTGTCAAAATGGAATGTCTTCATATCAGGCTAATTCTTCTAGCTATGGCATGGTTCCATCAACTCCAACTTTCTCAGGGGTCTGGCACTAAGAATTATGTTCTATTCCTCTATTTCTACAAGTTCTGACTTTCTATTTTTTCTGTAATTTTTTAAAAAGTTTACCTATTTATTTGAGAGAGACAGAGACAGCATGAATGGGGGAGGGGAAGACAGAGAGAGAGAGGGGAAGAGAGAGAGAATCCCAAGCAAGCTTCATGTTGTCATTGCAGAGCCCTACATAGGGCTCAAACGACTGAAACCATGAGATCATGACCTGAGCTGAAACCAAGAGTCAGATGCTTAACTGACTGAGCCACTCAGATGCCCCATGGCTTTCCATTATTCTCTCACATGACCATTTAAACATGCATATGTCTGCCAAATTAAAAGCAACACACCAGCTCCTGAACTCCATTCCCCCACACACACCTAGAAATCACTGCCTTTTCCTCCTGTTCACAGACAAGCTTCTTGAAAGAGAAGGTCCTACTTACTATTGCCACTTGCTCATTTCCCACTTATCCTCTGTCTACAGAAGCCTGGTTTTCTGTCTCTGATAATCCACTAGAAATGTTCTCCAGGGATATTAATAAATCCAACTGACACTTTCTAACAGTTACAAACTTGACCTCTCAGTCACTCCATATTTGTTTGTTCTTTTTTTCTTACTCTATTCTTTTTGAGACACTCATTCCTTGGCTTATATGATACTATGATCTCTTGGCTTTCCTCCTATCCCCTTCGCCTCTCCCTCTGTCACTTTTCCCTCTTTTGACCTGAAAAGGTGGTGTTATTTGGGGTTCCATCTTGGACCCTCTCCTCTGGTCCTGGTTGGTTCACACTTTCCCATGGCTGTAGTCACATCCACATGGTGATGATTGGATCTGTGTCCATAGCCAAACTTCTCTCCTGAGCTCCTGACCTGAACATTCAACTACCTGCTGGCCAACTTTACTGGGATAAGCTACCACATCTCAAACTCAACATATCTGAAATGGAATTCACCATTCTCTCTTCCTTGCCATTACCCACCTTCCCCCAGCATGTCTCTCCTTCTAGGTTCTTAGTCTTGGAGAATGGTACAACTGTGACCAAGCCAGAAATCTGATTCCAAGAAACCTGACCAAGCTGAGAACCCTTTCCCTCTTCTCACCCTGATAACTGACCAGTCTCTAAGATGTGTTATTCCTGGTTTTCCTAAAAACCAGCATTTCCCTCTGACTCCACTTCCAAAGTCTTATGATCTACGTTTCTATCATACTTCCCTTGGGATATCAATAGGTCTGTTATTTGCTCTTTCCCATCCTCTCCCAAAGCTTCTCTGTTGTCCAAAAAATAAAATCAAAATTTCCTAACGTGGCAGAGAAGGCCTTCATGATTAGAACTATTCATCTTTGTATCTCCATATTATATGGCGTCAATCCCTTCCCTCATGTACCCTTCCCTACATCCATTTTGACTAACTTGAGTTCTATAAATATGTAGTATTCTTCCACTGACCCACTTCCCAGGTTTTCCCATGCTATTCTCTAGGCCTAAATTCCTGAGACTTTGCTGAAACAGGGCTTCTACTAGAAGGCCTTCCTATGCCTTCAACACACCCTCTGTTTAGTCTTTTAACAGTGTTAATCACACTGCAGTGCAGGTCCTTTGTAGTCATACACCTTTCTCAACAGATTATAAGACTTTTATACACTGTTCTCCCATCCCAGAGCTCAATAAATGTTTGTTGATAGATAGCATGTGTTTAAAAATCATATTCTAGAAAAATAAATAAAAAATAAAAATAAAAATCATATTCTATATTTTGGTACATGGGTTCCACGAGCTACCCTTTCCTAGCTAGAATACCACAAAACACTACATAGTGGACATTTATAAACATTTTCATCCCTAACCTCCATGCCCAGGGGTCTTTTTGGAACATACTAAGTAGCCTGGAATGTATGTGACATTTCCCCGCACTGTGCTTTAAAGAAGGCTTCTCTGTGTGGCACTTGTACCTCAGTGGCCCCCTAGTCTGGTCCAGGGCTTTGGATGTGTTGGCATTTGTAGGCTTGTGTGTTAGACCTTCCTCACATGGTAAGAGTACAACTGAATGACCTAACCTGCTTGGATGAAGATCATGCATTAGATTCAACATCTTTAATGATGCTATATTTTTCTAAGTCATCTGTACTCTGAGCTCCATTCTATAAAGAGAATTCTGTGAGGAGACACATTTTGCTGATTTGCCTGGGACTGTGGAAATTCCTGGGAGAGTAGACTTCAGTATTAGAATGGGGAAAGTCCCAGTAAAACCCAGATGAGTTGATGGCCTTATCTAGGAAATTGGGATTAGCACAAAGAAGACTGAAATTAGTCCTGAGTGACACCTTGATTTGGCCCTTGGCTTCTCATTGGGTGGTTCCCTAGGCTGATGCTAAAGAAAACAAAGAATGGCTACCTGTGTGTGTGTCTCAAATGGTTTACCATTCAGGGGTGTGATTTTGGGCTTGTGGAAGGAAGTGTCTGTAGGGCCACAGTGGAGGGCAAAGAAGAAAATGTATGGAGGGAATGGTGAGTTAATTTGCAGGTGGGAAGAAACAGAAGAATTGAGCATATCTGTTAGCTCCCAGTCCACTCCTCCTCAATTCCCTGCTTTCCCACGGACCCCAGAGTGAAGTGAGCAGGGAGTGGGGTAAAAGCCTGAGCAAGGGGAGGAGGTCTAAAAGGATCTGGGAAGGGAGAGATCCCAAGGGGAGGAGGGAAGCCTGGGGGGAGGAGAAGAGAATGAAGGAGAGAGTAAGAGGGGAGAAGGAAAGTGGATAACAGCAGAAGGAGGGGAAAGGGCCTTCATTGTGATGTAAATGCATTGATTGGGAAGGGAGTAGGAGCTGAGTGAAGAAGGGGGAGGGTACTGTGCTGAAACAGCCATGGAGATGAAGGCAAAGAATATATCATAGCTGTTGGTTATGGAGATCTGATTTCTTTTGTGCAAGTGTCACGTGGCAGGTGAGCTGTTATTAAATGAGAGAAGTCAGGGCTTAGTAGAAAGGAGGTATGTGGTTGAATGCATCTTAGCATGATAGAAGAAAGCATGGGACTGGACCACATTTTAATAGAAAGAACAGTATTTAAAGCCACTAGCCACTTATCCCTAACCCCATTACTACCACCACCAAAAAAAAAAAAAAAAAAAATGTGTAAATTGCCTGTAAGTTATCAAGAAGTAATACAATCCTGGAATAGATTTGTTTTGTTTTACACATTTTAATATACAATGCCTTGAAGAGGGAACTAAGGACTGTTAAAAGTGTGCCCAGGATAGGATATCACAATTGAAGGTAAGTATATAAAGCTGGTACTAATTTTAACAGAATAACACAAAATGACTTAAGAATGGAGTTTTAACTGGGGACATTCATTCTGAAGGTTTTACCTCAGGAGGATTTTCCCTTAGAGAGTTGAAGGGAGGGAGAGTGGCAGAAAACTTCTGCAACCCCAGGTGGTAAAACTATCCTAAAAGCACCCTTTTCTATGTTTCTACCCATCACAAAGGTGAGAATCTTGTGCAAGATCCAAAACAACAGGATTTGTCAGTATCTTGGAAATTTCCCAGGGGGGTTATCCTTGTCTACTGCCAATTCTGGCTTGGTGCAAAGTTGGGGAATTCTGGGACTGGAGGGAAGCTGGCAATAGGAGAATGTGTGTGAAAGTCCCTCCATGCAACCAGGAGTGTCCTGGGGTGCATTGGGAAAGATCTGTGGAAATAACGCTATCAACTATGAGTTCCTCGGAATGTCTCACTCACCATGGTATCATTTAGCACAATGCCTGGTACACAGTTGGAGCTTAATAAATGCTCACTGAATGAACTTCCTGCCTTAGATTTCTTCCAGCTCAAATAGATCTTCCACACTGAAGCAACTGGAAGTTACCTTGCTAAAACACAGACCTGATCAGTTCATGTTAAAGTCCTTTTCACCTTCTCCCCTTTGGAGAATTGTCTTAATTTCCTTCCTCAGAGACCTGCACTCTCATTCATGACTTTAATGACCTGAGTCCCAGTCTCCCTTTCCAGTCCTGTTCCCCACTTCACCCTCCACTTGTTCTTCACCATTTCCTCTAATACCACTCAGTACATAATACCCTCAGAGCTTTGCTTGCTCAGCTGTTTGCTCAATTTAGAATTTCTTTCACAACTTGTCCCTATGACCCAAGCCTGTGATAACCTACTCTTCAAGGTCCCACTCAAATATCACTTCCTCCATGAAGCCTTCCTGTCCTTCTTGCTTCTTTGCCTGTGGTTTCACAAGAGAGGGCCTGAAGCTATGGCAGCACTGATCTCATGTAACTTCTCAAGTTGCTAGTTATTTACCTATCACCCCAGTAGACTCTGGGGTTCTTGAAGACTCACACTTTGATTTGTTTTCACATATTCAGCTCAATGACTGTTAAATGAAGGAGGGAAGTAAGACATAGAGGCTCAAAGAGGTTGGAAGAAGGAATGTTAGGGGTATGATGTTAGGAAAATATAAAATGACAGATACCTAGCCATTTGCCTCCGAAATTTCTGCAATCAGCATTGAGTTTCCTTTCCCCTAGCTAGCTTCCAGTAGGAGTAGAACTGCTACTGACCACAGGAGGAGAGCAGAGGGCCCTTTGGCCAAGGAAAATGTTCTCATTCCCTTAGGCAAACCCCACCCCACCAAATGTCATCAGGGTAGAGATGAGGTGGAAGTCCTCTACTTTTCTCAGTCCTCTCTAGAATTTCTAGGAATTGGCCCTGATCTTCTCAGACATCCCACACTAAGGGTGTGCCCTTCCTCCTGCTTTAATATGCCCAGTAATAGTGCTAATTGAAGGAACTTCAGCTCCTTCTGCAGCCTTGTTTTGTCAGGTGTAAAAGTCCTCTCTAAATTTCTGGTTGTGGATACCATTCTTGCTGGCACCCTTCCTTTGGAGTTCAACTGTCACTCAGGCCTCATGAAAGGCCTCTTACAACTCACTCATTCATTGTACTTCATTGTCCCTGTCCATTCATTAACATTCACTGGGATAATTCCTCTCACTGCCACATGCATAGAGGCACGTGCACATGTGTTCAGACCTCACTTCTCATTAGCAGTGAGTACACTTGTAATAAGAAGCAGTACTGCCTGAATGGGGGACCACCCTCCCCCTCTAATAGCTGGGGAGTCTACTGCACTAATGTTATTTCAAGAAGTAGCAGGAAAATTGGTGGCCTCTGCAGAACAGGCAGGGAGGAAAGGGTGGGGGTGTTCCTGGCAGCTCTCTTCTCTAAAACACCATCAGCTACATCACCCCAGACAGATACTGCTCCTCATCCCCTCCCCCTAACCCCATTCCTCCCAGAGCCAGCTAGTTCTAGAGATCCAGTCTCTGCCTTCCTCTTGGACATTAACCTGGCATTCAAGGTTCTGCAGAAGACGGCTCTCAAGTACCTTCCACCAGTCTTATCTGCTATATCCTCCTTGAATTGAATTCTACTCCAACCAAGCAGGTCTGCTCCTATGATCTTTAGCTCATGCTTTGCTTATATATTTTCCCTAACCACTGCTTAGGGGCCAGGTGGTTGCAATGGCTTGGAGAACTGTTATTCTACCTCAGCAATTCAGCAAAAGTGGTACCTTTTCAACATTTTTTAATCTTTATTTATTTTTGAAAGAGAAAGAGACAGAGTGCAAGCAGGGGAGGTACAGAGAGAGGGAGACACAGAATCCAAAGCAGGCTCCAGGCTCCCAGCTGTCAGCACAGAGCCTGACACAGGGCTTGAACTCACGAAACCATGAGATCATGACCCGAGCCGAAGCCAGATGCTCAACCGACTGAGCCACCCAGGCACCCCAACATTTTTTAAACTAATGGTTAACAAGATGGTTGTTAGGACCATGAAGAAAGTCATTAGAGGAAGCACACCAAAAGTAAAACTGTGAAGTAAGAGATACAAGAGAAAAGAGGCAGTGGAATGGTGGTGCTTTCATTACTGTCTATCACCTACCCACCAAAATATAGTCCCTGCTCTTCCCAGCCTGGCCCAAGAAGCAGGCTAATTTCTCCCTGATGTTAGGATCCCAATTCTCCTCTTAGTACTGAAATCCCACTACCAGGCCTTCCAGGACCTAATCTAGCCCTGCCTTTCCATGAGGGAGATATTCCCTGTTCCCCACCAGGACCCACTATCCTTCTGATGCCCATGGGCTTCTTGGCAATACCATCAACTAGCACTCAAAAGTCCTCTGCATGTGCACATACCATACCTACTTAGATGAGACCCAAAATTTCTAGAGGGAATCCGGCAGAGGCTCATACCTCTGCAATCCCCCAGAGCACCCCAAGGGAAAAGTCTGCAACTTAGCAGCTGCTTCCTGAGCTTACTGGGCTTCTGGTTAGGCAGATGCAAATTGCTTGCCTAATAAGAGACAGTGACATTTGTTCTCTCTCAGGAAAGATAGGACCTGGTAGGCAGTTGCTTTTCAAAGGGGGCATTTTGTAACTAAAAGAACACAGGCTTTCAAGTCAGATAGATGTGGACTGCGACAGAGCTCTAACACTAACTAGCTATAAGAGCCTTGGGGAAGCTACTTCACTACTCTGAACCCCAATTTTCTTTTTGCATTTGTCCATTGCAGTTGGGCTTCTCAGGCTTGGTGTTATTTACAAATTGGACTAGATAATTCTTTATTGTAAGAGACTTTCTCATCTCTCTCTCACTCTCTCTCTCTCTCTCTCTCTCTCTCTCTATATATATATATATATATATATATATATATATATATATATATATCAGATGCCAATTATACCCACTCTCTGCCCCCCTCCCCTGCCCAGTTGTGACAATTAAAAATGTCATAGATATTGCTGAATGTTCCCTGGGGAGCAAAATCATTCCCAGTTGAGTGATCAAAAACCACTAGTATTTACACCTTGGGATTGTTCTAAAGATTAGATAATGTGATAGCATATGTAAAGCATCTGCCACAGCATCTAGCATATAATAAGGAATCAATAAATATTAGTCCCATCAGATATTTTAAGTAGAATTAGGCAGTTTTCCTTCTATCTTCACCCACCATGGAATGTCCCTGGAGCCTCAAAGTGCTGAGTGCTAGTTGGGTAGAGTGGGGGTAGCTTTAGAAAGGAAGCTCAGTAGAAGGTGTCTAAGTCCAGTGATCTCTCCAGGGTGTTCAATGGCCTCAGACATTTTATGGACATTCAGGTGTGTCTTAGAAGTGTCTCCAGGGAAAAGGGTGATGTAGCTGGAGGCCCAGAGGAACATGGGTTCAGTAGTTTCTCTGGAGAGCCTTTTTTGTAAGCAGGCTGCCCATTTGTGCTTCAATGTGCTCCTCTCCCCTGGTTGTTCTGGGAGATACATGGACCATTTCAGATGCAGGACTATCGCTTATGTAGAGAAGCTGTTTGTACTAGCAAGGAGAG
The DNA here is from genome assembly GCF_028018385.1 of Neofelis nebulosa. Classification (NCBI taxonomy): domain Eukaryota; kingdom Metazoa; phylum Chordata; class Mammalia; order Carnivora; family Felidae; genus Neofelis; species Neofelis nebulosa. The sequence continues at coordinate 38,446,157 of NC_080784.1, read as the reverse complement.
AATGTGGAAGATACTGCTGAGACACTAGCCTGGCTGGAGCACAGGAAGGAAGGACTCAGAGGAAGCTGACTATAACTGTAGACCCCAGAGGGTAGCCTTCCTGCCCACCCTGCCCTCAGTGCATCTGGCCTTTGCAGCTGCCATATTCTGCCTGCTCAGCTCTTGGAATCTCTACTAGGGTGGGAAGACAGAGTAAGGAGAAAAGTCTCCAGAAGTAGTATTTCATTGAGGCCTAGGATACATGGAAATCTTCCAAGTCTACAACCAGCTTCTAGCTTCTATGAGAAGTAAAATTGACCCAATATAGGAAATTTCAGAGTTGTCTGAGTTATAGACACCCCGACTCAATTTTTTAAAATATTTATTTATTTAGAGAGTGGGGAGGGGCAGAAAGGGAAGGAGAGAGAGAATCCCAAGCAGGCTCCACATTGTCAGTGCAGAACCTGACACAGGGCTTGATCCTAAGAACTGAGATAATGACCTGATCCTAAATTAAGAGCGAGATGCTCAACTGACTGAGTCACCCAGCACCCCAGCAACTCATTTTTTTTTTTTAATAGCGGAGTAGAAAGGGCAATGGACTAGGGCCTTAAATTGCTCCTCTGGGCCACTGATTGATTGTGTGGTCTTGAGTGAGTCATTCTCTCTGGGGCTCCCCTTCATCATCTGCTCTTGGGCAGCACTGCAACTGCTCTTTCCAAGGAAGACTTTGAGAGGCTCTGGTGAGATCAGCAACCAAACATGCTTTGAGAAGAAAGAATTATTGGTGCATGCCCACCACCAAGTTCAGTCTCATGCTGAGAACAGGCCATATCAGAGCCATCTGAAAGGTAGTCACTGGCTGAAAGGACTGAGCTCCCAGTATGAGAACAGACCAAGGTGGGCCACCTCTGGGGGGCCAGAGTGGAGCTGATCTACAAAAGTTACCAAGGTCAGTATATAACAGGAGCTAGGAGAGAGGGTCTAGCAGGTGAAGAAGAAAGAGTTCATTGTTTTTATTTGGTTGTAGTTTTAATCATAAGATTATCCAAGAAAGGTAAACACATGTCAAGTTTCACTCTTTTTTAAATGGGGAGTTGAGATCTAAAAGCCCCAAAGGAAATTCCTCACTTATATGTGTTGCTCATGGGGAGCTTTGATCTGACCCATGGGTACCTGGCCCACTGTGGTTCCTTCCTCTGCATTTGCTCTCCCTTCCCTCCCTGAGGGTCTACATCATCTCATATCTAACATGTCGTGTAACCTTCAAGAAGGCCTGCCTCCTCTCTTCCCACTAACCCTTTCTGCACAAAGGTCTTCTAAATACAGATTTCAACACTTGCCACACTAATCTTTCTGATAACCTTTTCCTGCTCCCATGGTCTACCTCATCAAGACCAATGTTACCATCTGGCAGTGTTGGGAAACCTTCCCATTAAGTAATATAGTCAAAAGGCTTGTGTTTGAAACCTATCTAACCAGCACTTCCTCAGAGAAACAACTTGGCCAAGCACCTTAACTCTCTGAGCCCCTTTCCTTATCTCTGAAAATGGTATAAAAATCTCACATGTGGTGATTTCATAGGTGTGCAGTGAGAATCAATGACACAGTGCATGTGAAAGGGCTTTACAAACTATAAAGTGCAGCACCAATATTAGAATCCATTCAGATCTCTTGAATTTCTCTCAAAGTTCATTCAAGATTGTTTTCTTATTCTCCTATTATTTCTATTTATAGGGATTTTCACTCCCTTAACTAGCCAGACAAATCCTTCCCTCCAGAGCTCAATGACCTTCCTATTGTGATATTTTCCTTCACTAAGGATACCCTTAGTACTGAGTCCCTGACCGGTCTCGGTTCTTCTGCATGCAGGTCAGAGTTAGTGAGCCCCCACCAAGCAATGTGCTTAGGGTTCATCCGTTGTCTCATTTAATCCTTGCAATAAATGTAGCAAAGTATCTGGATACAATGTCAGTATACAAAAATCAATTGCACTTGTATATACTAGCAACAAATAAACAGCAAAAGAAATTTTAAAAACTACCATTTAAAAAAATGTACATTTCAAAAATAACTGAAGTAATACATGGTCTCTGCATTGAAAACCATATTGCTTAAATTATTTAAAATGTTATTTAAATTATTTTATTAAATTATATAATTATATATATTAAATTATTATTTAAATTATTTGAAGTAATTTGTGATAAATGTGATAAAGAAATCTAAACAAATGTAGACATAGGTCAGGTTCATGGATTAGAAGACTCAATATTCTAAAGATTTGAATTGTCTCCAAATCGGTCTATAGAATCAATATAATACCAATGAAAATTCCAGCAGCTTATATGTTGAAATGCAAATGCTATATGGTCCTATTAATAAGATGTTGGTAAAGAGGGTAAAGTTATGGTGTCAGGATGAGGGACAGAAGGACAAAGGGTATGAGGGCCAGAGGAGTTTCAGGGGTACTTTTAACACTCTTACCTTTTGCCTTGGGTTCTATGTATGTAAAATTTGTTTGAAAATCCATCAGTTTGTTCATACATGATTTGTGCATATTTCTGTATGTATATCATATACTTCAGTACAATTTTCACTTTAAAAAATTCTCACATTGACCCCAGGAGGTGGTTCTACCTCCCAATTTGCCAATGACTATACAAGGCACAGAGGGAACAAGGAACTGGTCCGATGTCATAAGGTGGATGAGAGTCAGAGAGCTATTCACAGAGGCAGAGAGGTGGATGCACAGCCCACCCTGTGTGCATTCCTTAACACCCTCTCCTGACTTTACATCTAGTCATCACTGGGGCTTTGTCTCTTCACAAGCAGGGACCCTGAATCCTACTTGCCTCATGCTCCCTTTGTTGCCTGCACAGGGCTGGACATGGCAGCCCAATAGATGCTCAGTGTTATGGGCTGAAAGCTTCTGTCCCCTCAGATTCATATGTTGAAGCCCTAAGCCCCAATGTGATGGTATTTAGAGGTGGGGCCTGCGGAGGCAATTAGGTTTAGATGAGGTCATGAGGATAGGGCCTGCATGATGGGATTAGTGTTTTTTTAAAAGGAAGAGACCAGAACCTTATTTCTCCACCACATGAAGGCACAGCAAGAAGGTAGCTATCTGCAAGCCAAGAAGTGGCCTCACACCAGATACTATATCTGCCAGCAACTTGATCTTAGACTACCCAGCCCTCTCAACTGTGAGAAATTAACATTTATTGTTCAAGCTACCTGCTTTATGGTATTTTGTTATAGCAGGTCAAACAAAGACACTCAGTAGGAAGAAGAAGGCCAGAAGCTAAATCTATAAACTTTCCAACCTACACTTTCCCTCCTTCCTTACCTTCTACTCTTTTCCTTCCTGACTCTAAAGAGTGTTCCTGAGCTTGCCTGTTCTTGACTCTGCCCCCTACTTGGCAGAGTGGTGTTACCTTTAGGATGGGGCTGGCAGGGTGGTTTCAGAAAAATGGCTTCAGCAGTGCTCCCAGAATGCAGTGCAGAGTTGGAGCAGAAGACCTGCTCCTCTCCCTCAGGCCTCTAGAGCCAGGCTATCACCAGCAGGGTGAAGTTTCCTCCACTCGCCTACTCCTGGAAAGACCCTCATGGGTGACGGGGGAGCCAGACTGGTGTGCCTCAGCTCCCACCTCTCTCTGTCCCCAGGACTTGGTCTTGACTCCTCTACTTCCATTTCAGCCTCCAAGCTCTTTCCTCCTTTCTACACTTGATCTTAGCTGAAAGGCCAAGAAGCGATCTTCCCTCCTTTCTAAAGAGAGAAACTGTCCCTGTTGGCAGAGCCCTGTGCAGAGTTCCCTCCCCAACAGAGCTGAGGTATTCTTCAGTTTCCACCTCACTGAAGAATCAGAAACTGGATGCTGTCAGGAGTCTCCTCTGAAAAGGCTGATGCCAGCCTCCCATGGCTCAAGAAGAAGGTGGCCACTGCCCAGGAAAGGCTGTGGGGAGATAGTTTACCAACATTACCATTGCCTCTGGCCAGAGGTAGGTGCCCAAGTTGAAATAGCAGAGTCCAGATCCCTTAGATGTCAATCTGGAGGACACAGTTCCTCTTAACCTCCCATTTGTTAGGTTTGGATGAAGGACTATACATACATGATCTGGAGTAATCTGTACCCCAGATGCAGAAAATGAGGTCTCAGGTTTTATATCTAGCAAGGGGCAATGCCTGGCTTTGAACCCAGACTGCCATCAACAGAGCTTTAGCCACACACACCATCTGTTTACCCCTAGTGGTATTGATGCTCTGTAGACCTTAACACCAGCCAGTGTTTCTCCTGCTCCCTTGCCCAACCTTCTCCCCACAGGCTTACCTGCTCCTCCAGACCTCATCCTAACTCTGCCCCCTGCCCCTTCCTCCTGCTTCACCTCCTCCTATACTCTGGGTTCTGTCTGTAATCCTTGTTAGTCCTTTGCAGCCCTAATCTTGGACTAACACTGTAGCCTCTCCAAGCTTCCATTCCTACCTGTAAATTGGAGCTAACAGTAGTACCTACCGCACAAAGTTTCTGTATATATCGAGTGAGATTTTATTTGTAAAGGAAGTGGGACATATTTGAGAGATTAGTAAATGGCAGCTATGTTTGTCTTTTTGTTTTTTAACATATAGAACTTTGTGACTGAAAGCATTTTCGTGCTCTAATTCTAGACTCAAATTCTTCATATATTTTTCTCCAACATTGCTGTTCTCTGGGCTCTACTTCTTTTCTTTCATTATCTAAAGAACTGGGACATTTCCATTTAGGGCCTTTAGAGATTAGGTATTTTTTAAACATGGGTAAACATGTATCGATTTTTTTTTTGTAGAAATTGTTCTTAAAGTGCTTAGAAATCACTAACAAATAGATAGTAAAGTCACTGAGGATGCCAGAGGTATCCTTGGGGCCTACCATAGAGCCTTGCCCAGAAGAACTCAGTACATTAAAGGAAAGGAGCAGATAGTCAGAAGCACAGGTATGAATAGGGGGGAGCAGACACAACCCCTTAAGCTAGTGATGGGGTGTTTTTAGCTAGAGACATCTCCTCATTCCCCTGCATGTTCTCTGAGTCACAGCCAGCTAACAGCAGCCTGGCCCCAGGGTGTAGATGAAATCAGATACCTCTGTCTTCCCCAGAGGCGTTTCTGTGGGTCTCTGGCCCTAAAATACTCTTGGACTGAAGCATGTGATGTTGGCCTATCCTGTCTCTTGCTGTTACTGCTAGGCCCACACTTTCTGCCACCTCCTGAAACAGGAGCACCTATGGGGAGGGCTTTTCACCTGAGTCCATGGAGCGGCTAGAGGAAGAAGAGAGAGTGGGAGAATCTAAGGGATGATGTCAACTCAGTGGCTAGGAACAAGGGGAGTAAACATGAAGCAGCACAGAGGCTGGTCTGCACCATGAAATGTCCACTCTTGCACTGGATCTGGTGCATACTGAGCACCTGTGGTACTGTGGCAAAAGAAACCTTCATAGACACCAGTCATAGAAACAAGACTCTACCTTCTACTAGTACCTTTATATGACTCAATGTGGAAATATATATGCCTGTAAAGAGTGAGATCCTAAGAGCCCTTTCTGGTCAACAAGAGAAGTGGCTGATCCCTGGGGTCCTCCTGCCACTGTGTCCCTGAAGACTCCAATCCTGAATGCCTGAGAAGTGCTGTGCATCCAGCACAGGTCTGGGCAAAGCAGGGAAATGGCGCTTCAATTAGACCAGATCCCAGAAATCCCACTTGCCTCCTTGTTCCTGTTCTGGAGCTGCTCCAGGGCCAGGCAATAGAGCAAGGTCCTCAGTAACTGGCAGAAAAGGTATGAGGAACAGAGAAAGAGGAGAGTTCTTGGTTTGTGTCGCCAACCCTTCATCCTGTTTTCCTATCCTGGGACACACCTCTGTAGGGCCCCGCTGAGTGCAGACATTTTAAGTAGGGACCTCAACATAGCACCATTATTTTTGACCCTTGGCAGGCTTTCCTGAAACCAATTTATGCTGATGAGAGTAAGGCCTAATTCCAGGCTGCCTTGTGTCTCTCTAACAGGTTCCACATCTCTCATCAGCTTCTGAATCCATGAAGTGCAGTCAAGTGGGAGTTTATAGCTGCTGTCTCAGGGACTGTGCCCAGGGCAGGCCTTTGAACTCTGTCTTTCTCTGAAGACAGGAGGTTCCCACTGCTGTCTAATGGGGGAGGGCAGAGGCTGCTGGAGGGAAGTCCTGTGGATGCCTTTGTTCATGGACAGCTCTTTAAGATCTGTTCAAGCTGTCCTGGCCCTAGAATCAGATGGCCCTGCAACTGAGCTAACAACCTCTCTCCCAGATGTTTCTAAAAGCCATGAGAGCCTCTTGTCACTGGAGGCACTGCCTTCTCCCCAACAGATACCAACATACTAGAATGGAGAAATTGCTAGACTCTGAAGATGTAGGTTCTAAAGTCAGATCAGAGACCTAATAGCTGTGTGCTTGTGCCATGGAAGAAACCACCTCAACTTTCTGGACCACGCCATCAAAGTGGAGAAGTTTCCCCTGCTTAAACAGCTTAAAAAAACACACACACACAAAGAAAAAAGAAAAATAAAAAGCAGAGAAGGAGCTGAGAAGGCAGGTGTAAGGTGCACTAAATGCCAGACTGCTCATTTCACATGGGAGGGTTCATGTATCTGTCCCTGGTATAGAATGTGTGTCAAAACAGCAGCAGCTTTGATTTGGTCCACCCAGGCTGCCTGCCCCATATTGTTAATGATGCTATTTAGGCAGAATAATGTTGCTCTAATTTCCTAAGACAGAGGTGGACTTTTCAGCTTTTCATTCTCCTATGTGAGACTTGGCCAAACTTGGGCCTTCTTTCATCTGTTCATCTCCCAATGAACTAAATGCAGAGAGAAGTTTCATTTGATTTGTTTTTCTTTCTCCCCTTTTCCTGACCTTATATGCTACATAATCCAGAAAATGACCCAGATCGAGAAGGCACTGGCTTTGAAGCAAGAGGCAGGAGGAAAAAATAAAGAGGTACAGTATAAAATCCTTGTATCCAGCCGATCACCCTGGGGAGAAATCTTTCTCCCCTAACTCCATTCCACACATGCTCCAGATGGTGTTATGGAGTCTTCTTGAGGGCAGAGAGAAAATCCAGTGGCCCTTCAGGGTCTCTGAGCCCTCCCGTCCCTTGCCTCCTGTCCTCCACACATTTGGCATAAGCCAATGTGAGCAAGAGATCTACTTCAACACTGAATCTCTGCCTCAGGACATTCAATGATGCCACACTCATCTGTTGTACATAATTTCATTAACCAATTTTAATTTAGTCAAATTGACAATGTAGTTAGAGAACCAGAGTGACAAAGGTGGAAGTGTTTCACCCCCTCTCCCGTATTGTTTTTAGTTATGACTGTCTCTTTGTGCCAGAGTAAGCAAATAAGAGAGCAGTTGTGAGGAGGCACTTGGGTGGGTCAGCTGACTGAGCTCAGGTCATGATCTCATGGTCCGTGAGTTCAAGCCTCACATAGGGCTCTAGGCTGTCAGCACAGAGCCCACTTCAGATCCTCTGTCTCTCTCTCTACCCCTCTCCCATTTATGCTCTCTCTCTCTCAAAAATAAATAAACATTGGGGCATGTGGGTGGCACAGCCAGTTAAGCTTTTGGTTTCAGCTCAGGTCACGATCTCATGGTTTGTGGGATTGAGCCCCACATTGGACCCGCATTGATAGTGCAGAGCCTGCTTGGGATTCTCTCTTTCTCTCTCTCTCTCTCTCCCTCTTTCTCTGCCCCTCTCCCACTCATGCTCTCTCTCAAAATAAATAAATAAACTTAATAAATAAATAAACATTAAAACAAACAAACAAAAAAATAAAGCATTAAAAAAAAGAGAGAGGGGGCACCTGGGTGGCTCAGTCAGTTAAGCGTCCAACTTCAGCTCAGGTCATGATCTCACGGTTTGTGAGTTTGAGGCCTGCATCGGGCTCTGTGCTGACAGCTCAGAGCCTGGAGTCTGCTTCGGATTCTGTGTCTCCCTCTCTCTCTCTCTCTGTCCCTTTCCCACTCACACACTCTCTAGATAAACATTAAAAAGAGAGAGAGAGAGAGAGGAGAGAGACAGGGCGTAGTTGTCATGCAGTATTGGCTGACTCCAAAGTTTCCCCTTCCTGATATCCTGGACATGTCTATATGAAGGGCTCATGGCCTTCTTGCATGGACATCTTAGTCTCATGCTGGCCTTCCTTCCATTGGCTGAGAGGAAGGAGATGAGGCTAACAGAAATAGAGCTCCTACTATGTTTCATGTGCCTTTACTTATATTGGGTCATGTAATTTTCACAAAAATTCTACCTAGGACACAATACATTTTATAGATGAGAAAGCAGGCTCAGAGAGGCTAAGTGACTTGCCTGATGCCATACAGCTGTTAGGTAGCAGAGTCAAACACTGCCAAAAACAATGTTTTTTCTGCTTTCCACTCCCAAACTTGCCTTAAGGGTTGACAAGCATGAAAAAACCCAAGCCTCACTTGTGGGGCTCACCTGCTCTACCGGGGCCGTAGGTTGCCATCCAGGTGAGGATGAACTTCTCTGGAGACTAAAGGCATATGGCATGAGCTGAAGTGTTTCCTGAGGAAAGACTCACTGGAGGCTGGAGATGTCACAGGACACTGCCATGGCCTTATCCTTCCTTGGTTAGTCAGGCTTCTAGAAAACACAAGGGAAGCTCCTGGGCAAGTAGAAGAAGATAGGGAATGATGTTCTGAGATCTTTGGAGCTGTGGGCAGGAGGACCCCTGGAACCCAGTTCTGAGATTGAAGAAGGTCCTTACTTGACCATATCTGACTCTCTGAGCACTGGAATGGACATCTGCCTCCTGGCTGAGAATCTCTCCCAATGTGACATCAACTCTCTGGGTGGTTAGCAGAGCTCAGCGGCACCCACAGCCTTCTCATTTTGTTCAGATTTGGTTTAAATTGGGCACATATGAGACACAAACAGCAAACTTGATTTTCATTTTGGAAAGGTGACAACTGGTCACAACTGAGACTGGCATAGTAAACCTTCACTATCACATTAGATGGGAGCTTCTCAGAGCTCTTGGAACAACGAAAAAGGCAAAAGAAAAGAAGGAAATCAAACATCTGAAGACCCCAGAAAAATAAGGAGGAATACAGGAGAGAAAAATGGAGGCTGTGGAAGTCCATTCAGTGGAAGTCCAGGGACTCCCTTGACTTGGGTGGGGAGAGACCCACAAAGACTGAGAATATCCCATTATTGACAAGGACATATGTCTTCTGGGGCAAACCTGCCTAACACTAAAGATATGAGGATCTAATGAATTCTATTGGCCCTTCCATCTTTGTCCACAGTTAGCAGCAGGTTAATGTAAAGAGTCTGAAGTGGGAGCACCAATCCTAGTTCTGCAACTAACCAGCTGTGGGACCCTGAGCAAGTTCCTCCCCAGTCTGGGCCTCCATGCCTTCATCTGTTTAAAAAAACAAAAACAAAACAAAACAAAACAGAACAAAACAAAAAGGCTCCTGTGATTCTGTCTAGGTCTAAAGCAGTGCAAAGCAAGGTGTTACCCATGTATCTTCTTATAAATAAGTTCCTAGACTAGGAACTTTCCTCTCCTTGAGCCTTAGCTACCCTACATTTCCAGGCAGTGGGAGATCTCTAGGAACATGTGCTATCAATCAGGAGATAGGAAGGAGGAAAGAAAGTCATTCTACTAAATAATGTTATTTCTAGAAAGAAGTCTCTCCAACCCCAAATCTATTCTATTCTCCATTGCTGGATTAACTTCTTAAAACCAAGGTTTACTATAAGCCACTGTCTACCTATTACTTGTCATTTACCACTGCCTACGAAATAACAAGCAAACTCCCAAGGGGTGCACAAGGTCCTTCTCAATCTGATTCAACCTGCTTTTGTTTCCCCACAACCTATTGTCCCCTATCTTTGCCACCCTCCCTCCATCTCTTAAAATCACATCCAGGAGTGCCTGAGTGGCTCAATAAGTTGAGTGTCTAGCTCTTATTTCAGCTCAGGTCATGATCTCACAGTTCATGGGGTCGAGCCCCACCAGGGGCTCTGTGTTGACAGCATGGAGTCTGTTTGGGATTCTCTCTCTCCCTCTCTCTCTCTCTCTGCCCCTCCCCTGCTCATGTTCTCTCTCTCTCAAAATAAATAAATAAACAAATAAATAAATATTTAAAAAATAAAATCACACCCAGATCACAGGGTGCTTCTCAACTTCTATATCTTCCATGAAGACTTTTTAGACTAGTTTAGCTTTGTATAGGGATATTTTCTAATGCATCTGTTGTCTCCCCTAATACCAAGGCTGTCTGGAACAGTCTCTGTCTCATTTGTGGGTCCTGCCAGGAGCTGGTAGAGTGCTTGATATGAACCTAGTATATGCAACTTTAAGAGAATGCAACTAAAATAGAAAAAAATGGGTCCAGGGACCCAGAGCAGGAGTTCTTGGAGGTGAGTAAAGACAGCAACTTGGGGAAGAAGGTTTTGGATGGAGTTGGAGGAGTGGATAGCATAGAATTTAAGGATCCTTTCAACTCTGATATTTTGTGTTTCTATGAAGAACACTGGACATTTCTTCAACACAGACTCTTTAGTTTCCTGATAAATCTTGGAGCCTTGGGTTTGGAGGTCTTGTCTGTAGCAAGAGCTACCCACTCCAAGCCAGTGCAATGCCTGTGAGCAGGGCAGTTGCAGACCCACGGAGGGGAGAAGTGCAGGCAGCTGGGAGCAGACAGCTCCCTTAAGTGGAGCACTGCCTTTTTAGTGCAGGTGGAGGCTGCAGCTCTGCCTGGTGGCTTTTGCTTTCCCCACCTGCCTGCAGTTCAGTTTGCCTGCTGGTGCCACTGTGGTATTGGGGCTGGAGGAGGTTGTCTCCTCAAGATGTGAGCACAGTCTAATCCTACCCAGCCTCCTCCACATGTGCACTGCTGAGATGCACTTCAATGGGAAAAAGAAGAAGAGAGCTGAAGCTAGAATGTCTGAAGGTTGCAATAAATATGGGAGGTTCTCCGAGTGCTTAAAGGGTACTTCTGAAATCCTCTGGCCTCTGACCTTGCTGCTGAGGTGGCCAGGGCAGATCCAGCACAGGCATCCTCCAGACACTCTGGTCAGACTGCCTCTTAGTGATCAGCAGAAGGTAAAGAGCAACCTCAGGGCTCATTCCCCCAGACTTCCATCCCTTGACAAGCTCAGTTAATTCCCCATTGTTTCTGCCTCCCTAGCTGTGTGGTGGCTTCTGTTCTCAGGGTTTTTTTTCATTATCTTCATGGATAAGAGGGTGGGAGGGAAGGAACCAAGGTTGGGGGATCCATCAGGTTCCAGGCCAGCTTGTGTTGGTACTGTATTCCCCTTCCAACCTCTGCTTGGGAGACCAAATGTATGTTATCAGTGACTCAGAGAACCTTCTGTCAAGGTCACCCTGTTCTGCCTGATGCTATCTCTGCTGTCTGACATGAGAACTGATTCTGTTCTCCACCTCCTACCAGCCTCAGTGCAATTCTGGGCACAATTCTGTTGGCTGGAGATCATGTAGAGTCTCGCTATACCAGGACAGAAAGTCTTTAAGTTTCTGCTTCCCTAGCTGGTCGGTTCCTGTGTGGTATAACCCTTTCTCTCCCTGAAGCTTCCTTGAAAGCTGAGAGAGAACCAGTCTTGAAAGTTCCCCTGTTATTCCTTCTTTTCTTGCCTGCCTGGGTTTTCAAACTCTGTGGCCCTTGGGCACCACAGGGAGATCTGAGAAGGATCTGAGAAGGAAGGGCCACTGTAGGCCTTACCATTACCCTCAGCCATTTGAGTCTGAACCTTAAGTGAATTCAGAACCTGGTGCTCTACATGTGAGGCATGGCATATTTTCCTTTCAAGGGATTTATAATCTAGGCAGGGAGGAAGGATAGAGAAGCTAAATACTAATACATGGGAACAGATGCTCAATGGGTGTGACAGTACATATTGCAAATTTAAGGAAAAGGGAGCCAATAGGGGGGCGGTCTTTCTCCCATAGCTGATGTCCTTTATTCCCTCTAGACCAAGCAGGTGCAGCCCCTCAGTAGTGAGCATACCCCTCGTGTCTCCTCCTATTGAGCCAGGACACACTCACCTATTGCTCACCACCCCACCATCTAGAGTTATTGGAGTTCCTGGGGAAAGGTGCTGGCAAACCCAAGCTTTGTTTCACTGCCTCCTTAGCTTTCTCTTGCCTCCTTCCCTTGCATGCCTATACTCAATTCTCTCTTCAGCAGGAATATAATGTTCAGCTGCTTTACACCCACTCTCTGAATGCTGCCAGCGAATAATGACTAAGGTGGTGGGTGGAAGTACAGCAAGTTGAGACCAATTTAGCAGTCCAGGATGCCAGGAGGAGGGTGATTTAGCAGCAAATGGCTTTGCAACTGCAAGGAGAGTGAAGATGCCCCCAAAGCCAACAGGCCAGTGAGCCAAGTGCACAGCCCCACCCTGGTGCCTCAGGCAGGGATTGCCTCAGCCACCTGGCAGTCTATGCATTGCAGTTACATTCATGCAAAGGACAGGGTCTGTCCTTCAACATCAATTGATTTCCAGAACAATGCCCATCTTCACCCCTGATCTCAACTCCACTTTGACACTTTTGAGGGGTCTGTGTCCTTATGTACCCCTTAGTCTGAGAGTCTCACCTAGATTTATCCCTCTTCTGGTGGATGTTATGGCCTGGGAACTTCTGCAGCTCTGAAGGGCTGATGGCAATTCAAAAACTGCTCTGGGCATGGCAGAAATTGAGGTTCTGTGGCATCAAGGAGGGGTGCTGCCAAGTACACTTTAGATAATGCCATGGAGAGACCAACCCAAGTAGACACAGGTGTGGATCTTCCAGGTCCTGCCATCTGGGAATGTCTGAGGATTCATGCTATGGGATGTGACTGTGAGTGTGGATATCAGAGGAGAGCATGTCTCAGTGGGAGAGACGAATGAATGAATTTGGGGTGTGTGTGTGTGTGTGTGTGTGTGTGTGTGTGTGTGTGTGTCTGTCTGCCTGCTAGCAGTCATCCTTAAGGCAGTTATCTTCTCCCACAGTGATTAACTGACTTGGAAGCAATTCTGTAGGTGATCTGTATAGGGCAGCTCCTTACTGCCTCTGTTCCAGGTACTGGACAAAACCCACATCACGTCTGTTTAGACACCAATTTTGCCTGTCACTTAATAAGAAAAATCACCACTCTACTGGATTGATTAGAACAATTAGTTTTAGCTGATAGCTAACACACATACACCCTCACATTCTGTCTGCCATCAGGCCTAATGATAAGGTGGTAATAGCCTTGGACTGGGGGTCAGGAAAACTGAGTTCAAATCCCAGCATTCCACTTAAAATTTTGGGTGAGCTCCTTCACCTCTGATCAGCTCATTGAGTTTTCCCATATGTCCAACTGTGGAAGATATCTTCTTACAGGGTTGATGATGATTATACTAACAACACCATCACCAGCAACATTAATATCCCTTTTCAAGTGGACAGTCCTGTACAAATAAAAAGAGCTGTTAAAATTATTATTATAGGAAGCCTAGGGATGATGATAGGCTGTCAAGTAGAAGTTGATGTCTGTCAGGAAGCAACAGAGTAACAGAAGCAGGATGGAGATTGCAGACACAGGGACAGCTTTGCCAAACGGCAGTTAGCCTGAAGCTCAATGCGACCATGCTTGATTTTTGACACATCCCCACCCACTTCTCTAAATACTTGGAGAAGGGGATCCAAAGTGATTCTGCACACTCATTTTGCTGAAGGCAGTTGTTAGAGGTGAGTTACCTCATATCTTTCATTTCCCAGCTCTGTCTGCTCTCAGTGTCTTCCTGAGTTGCATGGAAGGAGGAAACAGGCTCCCACCAGGATTCCCCTTGGGAATAAAAGCTCCATCTCCTCAGGTCTCAGCTTGCATCTTGAAACTATAACCTTGCTGCTGCTATGTCTACTCTTTTTACACATTCCTGAAGCTCAACTTCAAGGTTTAGTTCATGACCACCTCTTCCCTGGTGTCTTTGAGATCACCTCCCTCATGCTGTGCAGCTGCCATGTTCAAAGTTAGTACAATCCAATTTTCAATGTACTTGTCATTGATTCATGTGTTCTGGTTCTTCTTTTCAATTTTCATCACAATTTTTATTCTCAAGGCATTATTGAAACATTTCTTAAAATCCCCCAACTCCCTGGTACCTTGCATGGATAAAATCTTTAATAAATAGTGAAATGCAGTTTTAGGAAAACTAAAATAATCTCAGACCTCTGAGAAGGCATGTGGCAACCTTTGAGAAATAATAGGGTTGTGTAAAGGGTATGGGAAGGGAGTCACCAGACTGTAATCATGTGACCTTGGACAAATCATGACCAGATTACTTCCCCAAACATGGTAGCAATTCACACTCCCAACAGCAGCTTATGAGTGTCTATTTTAGATCAGTGGTTTTCAAACTGTAGCAGCATAAAGATCTATTCAAAAGCTACCTCTGAGTCCTACCACTTAAATTACCTAAAGATTCCCCAGACAGCTAGATACTACTTTGTTGGCAAACCCCTAGAAACACCCCATCATTGCCCTGGAACCACTGCCCTCCTGGGGTTCCAAATGCACAATTTTAAAACCTCAATTCTAGACCCTAGCAACTCCCGCTTATATATATTTGTGGGTTGACTGAACCTGACATAGAGTGCCTATGTTGGAAGGGTGGCTGGGAGCTAGATTTTCCTTAGGTTTCCAAACTGGAGTCAGGAACTGAGATGGAGGAGCCCTGTCTAGGCAGCGGCCCTGAAGGAGGTGACCCAATAATAAAGGCAGGAAAGCAGAGGCCACACCAACGAAGTGTGTCCATGCAGTAACCTGCTATTGGGAAAATGCTCCCTGCCAATGGTCTCTGACGGTTCTTTTCCTTCCCATTACTTTATTAAACAAGCATTTATTAAGGGCCTAATCAAAGTAGCCACAAACTATACTCTGAGTTAGGCATTCACAACACTATCTCTGCCTCTAAGAACTTAGCAGGCTCTTCAGGACCAGTGAGTAAATGCCAGGATAGCATGGAAGAACTCAGAGGAAGCCATGTGACCCAATAAAACTCAGGGAAAGGAGAGGGGAAGTTTTCTTGAAGGTGTTTATTCTCATGGTTAAAACCAGAATTGCAAGTGGGAGCTTGTTAGGTGGAGGTAGAGGGAGAGGGACAGGGCAAGAATATTTTGCAGAGAGGAAACATGTATTTCTATTTTTAAAGCAGAAGAATATGGAAAGAGCCAGGGAAGGGGTGCCTGAGTGGCTCAGTTGGTTAAGCGTCTGACTGAGGCTCAGGTCATGATCTTGTGGTCTGTGAGTTCAAGCCCCATGTCGTGCTCTGTGCTGACAGCTCAGACCCTAGAGCCTCCTTCAGATTCTGTATCTCCCTTTCTCTCTGCCCCTTCCCCACTCATGCTCTCTGTCTCAAAAATAAACAAACATTAAAAAAAAAGTAAAAAAAAAAATAGCCAGGGCTGAGCTGAGCAGAGTTCAATTCCTTGCTCCTCCATTTTCTACCCTAGCTACGTTATTAATTTCCTGGTCTAATAATCATACACCCTGCAGGGCTGTGCTGAGGATTAAATGAGATAATGCATAACAAGTACTGTGCACATAGTATACTCAGTGAATGTTAACTATTGCCCATTACACCGACTATAAGCTGGTTAACCATAGGTTTGCCTTCATTACCTTATTCATCTTCGTAGCCTCACTGCCTGGCCCAAAGCCTTGCATTTTGTAGGTATCCAATGAATATTTATTAAGTGAATGCTGAATAAGTACAAAGGCATATAAATAAATTTTCAGGATTAGAAAGCCATTTTTTATATGGCTGGAGCCCATCTACCTCTTTGTCCAGACAGACAGACATAGGCAAACGCATGGCTTCTCAAGACTGCATGGCAAATCTTTCCCTCACATACTCCCAAAGCATTGGGTCTCCCAAAACACACCTTTGACAGCAACTATTTCACACACATCTACTGTGGCACACACAGACAGGAGGCTCCTCCTGCAGACACAAATGCACATGCTGGATTGTTAAAGCAGGTTTTACTTCATGAAGTGCACAGAGGCTGCCATAAATGTTAAATAACAACCATCTCAAATGTCCCATCCTCCTTCTTGCTCTCACATAGACACTTTTGAGAGACAACCTTTTTTTCTCCACCTGGGTTTTTTCTCACCTCATGAAGAGTGAATGTCCACACTCACATCTTCTCAGCTGAGAGTTTATCCTTTGACTTCCTAACTTTGCTCCCATTAGCAGTGGACCTCAGGGAAATCCCTGCCCCTCTCATGCCTCAGTTTCTTCACTGGTAAAACAGAGAATTAACAATGCTTCATGCCAACCTGGTAGTTACATTGTGAGGATAAAGGAGATAGCAAATGAGATAACGTCTGTGATGTGCAGAAAGCACCTCAGAAGAAAGGCACTGGATAAATATAAGGTGTAAATGCCACACCTGATTAGTGTGTATGCCTCTGCCCACAGATTTCCACCCACACACTCTGCTCTTCTCCACCCTTGAACACAAACACCCTTCCTGCCTGTAAATGCAGTCTCAAATACCCATTTTCATGTATGTACAAATATATACACACTTTCAACACCTGTATTTTCTGCAGAATGCCCACAGAAAATTATTTTTGAACTTAGAGGAAGCTCAGGTTACAAACTCTAGCTCCTACCTACAGAATCACTTCAAGGGTACCTGGTGCTGGAAGAATTGCCAAGCAGACGGCTCACCTCTCTGTGGCTGGGCTGCTCAGCTCCCATGACTGCAATTAGGCTGCACTACCAGCAGAGCAGGAGACCCTTTATCTGGTACAGCTCTTGCCAAGAGCTCTCCAGAACTCAATGCCTCCACACTAGTTTGCCAGCATCCAAGACCCAAGATCAGGGCTGATGGTTGCAGGAGGGTGTGGATGGAATGGGAGAGGAGGGACCCAGGAACTTTAGATGCTTAGATCCCTAACACTCTTTGTTCCTGGGGAACTGAGTGCTCTGAAGCTAACAAGTCTCAAGCACTTTCCTAGGCCTGACATACTTGTGGGTGAGAAGAACACTCATTTTCTCCACAGTTTACTCCTTTCCACTCGGAGCACGAAGGAGAAAGCTCACCTGGCTTGTGGTGTTTTGGTGCCTGTTGCTGCTGAGTTGTATGCTCTGAAAGATGGAGTTAAGTATGTTGAAGGGTGTGGTGGGGGGTGTAGAGAGTGGGGGGCTGGCTGCCTATGGTGGGTGAAAAAAAGAAGTGAATGTAGTATGTGTGGGTGTGGAACTGTGCGTGTGTTAATTTGGCTAAATGGCAACTCAAGGACTGATCCTGGTGACCCACAACTCCAGGGTGCCACTTACCTTCATTCATTAACCCCCTCTCTACCCACCTGAGCCCCTGTGACATATTCCTTCAGTGAAACATTACAAACCTAACTGTATCGCATCCCTGCCACCCTGTGAGTGCAGACACAGCCCATCTCCATAGTTCCAGAAGTCAAAGTGCAGTGACCGGACCCCAGCTGTCAGACCCTCTGTCTAGGACCTGGCCCCCTCAGGGCTCACGCACACTCCCCTTTTCCTCATCTCAGACATCACTTAATATCCATCAAGATCAGATTCGGGGCTTGGAGTAGATAAAACCAGTCTCCGGGAGACCGAGACAAAGACAGAGGACAGACGCAGCATCCTTTTCTCCAGACTGGGACCAGAACAGCAGCACCCACCCCGGCAGAGGGAGAGACCCTGACAGTTACATGCAGAGACAAAGACACCTAGACAGAATCTGACATAGACAAAGACCGACGGACGCACGGACGCACTGGCACGCCGGGGGGAGTGCAGTTTCCCTGGGAGCCCTGGTGCGGGTGCCGCGGCTGCAGACACTTCTCAGGAGCGACCCCTCGTCCACCGCACCTTACCTGCCCCGTTGAGCCTCGGACTGACTTGAGAATTTTTTTTCAGTGTGTTTCGCAGTGTGTTCCCGGTTGTCTTAGCAGAGCTGCCGGCCAAGCGGGTCCCGTGGCGCCGCCACAACTAGCGGCTCTGGCTAGCTGGACCAGGCGGGCAGAGAAAGTTTCGGCCTCCCCGCGCGTCCGCCGCCCGCCAGCTCTCCGCGCGCCGGCCACCGCGCGGGGTCCCGGAGCCGAAGGCGGGGCGGGGCGGGGCGGAGCGGAGTGGGGCGGGGCCAGCGCCGGCACCGCTCATTGGCTGGGGCGGGGCCTGCAGCCTCTCACTTGCGGCTCGGCGGCCTTTGTTCACCGCTGACAGCTGGGGCTGCTCTGGACCTCTGGGCTCCTTGGCGTCCGCCGTCCGCCGTCCCCCATCTCTCAGCTCTCACTTCCAGCAGACCCCGCCGGGCGGCCCTGAGTCTTTCTCTCCACCCACCCCTCCACCCCGCCCTTCCCTTTCTCCTACTGTTCTATATTGTTCTTTTCCCTTCATTTTTTTTTTTCCTTTTATTGTGTGCACTCCGTTCTTATTCCTTCCGGTTTCCTTTATCCATTCCTTCGCTTTCTCCTTTTTCCCGTATTCCTCTCCTTCTTTATCACCCCTTCTAGTTACTCGCCAGTTTCCTTTCCCCAGCACGGTCTCCCTACAGCAACCCCCAAATCCCGCAAAAAGGTTGGATTTCTAGGTTCAAAGAGGGACCCGCAGCTTTGGTGAAGGGCATTGCTTCACCCTGCTAGGACTATAGACTGGAGGCCGGAGCACTGGCACTCCCACTCCTAAGACATTTCAAAGGCAAACTTTTTCAGCTTCCTCGCGGGGACTCGGTTTCAGGTGATAGCTGAGGCCTATTTCAAGTTTATAGCTTTAATTCTCACCCAGTGCATTTTTAACGCTATCATTTTCTCTACCACTCCCACTTTTAACTTCTAGCAATTGAGCTAGGAAGGAAACCCAATTTACAAGCTTTGGTAGGACAAAAGACCAGTTAAATGGGGTGCTGGGTGTGGCATGAAGCTCTGATCCTGAGAGTTCACCCAGGCTAATCCGCTAAAACCACGGATAGCTCTACCCAGGGAATGCCATCTTCAGCCAAAAGAGGTGTGTATGTGTGGAGGAGGGAAGATGGAGATGGCTAATCTCTGATTATAAGTAGAGTGGGGAAAGACAGCCCTAACAGAAGCAACATCATTTTGTTTCAGCCACCCCACTGCTCAAAACTTTGTAAGAGATCCTTACTACTTCTGAAAACCCCTACTCTCAATCCCAGGCTTCCTGGAAGGCAATACAACATAGAGTTTAAGAGCACAGACAGGCTCTGCTAATTGTCTTCTCTGCATCCCTGAGCTAGAGCATTAACTTCCTTATATCTCAGTTTTTTTTGTTTTTGTTTTTGTTTTTTTTTTGTTTTTTGTTTTTTGCGTTTATGAAATGGGGGTAACAATTCCTGGAATGTAAACTTTCTGAGGGCAGGGACTTGTTCTCTTTTGTTCTTTTGGTCTGCTCTGTTTACAGATGTATCCTCAATACCTAAAACTTGGGTAGCATATAGTAGTCATTCAATAACTGCTTGTTAAATGAACCAATTCCTAGTTCATAGGTTTGCTATGAGGATTAAATAAGAATCCTTGGCATGTGATAAGTACATACACATGGTAGCTATTACAAATAACATTACAACTTTTTTGAATCAACTCCAAAGGCTATTCAGCCTTCTCTAAACATCACCTCTTCTTTTTCACCTCTGTGTATACTTGTCACTCAGTTTGAGAAGTCTTTCTCTACTTGTCAGAATTTGAGACCTAAAACACAATCCTTATTTATCCCTTCTTCTATCATCTCAGTCAAAATGACAGTTCCTTTCTCTAAAGCTCCATGCTTCTTGTGTCCCATTCATTGACACAGCATATGTAAGCTTGCTTGCATGGCGGCTGTTACTGCAGGTCTGTCTTTCTCTAGACCATGAACTATGTAGAGTCGGGGACTTGGTGTGCTCCCTCACAGGTGGGAGTTTCTCAGAAACATTTGCTGAGTGGTTTAATATAGACCAAACATCTCAGCACTTAAAAAAAAAAAGGTATTATCTTGGAAGGTAGAATAAGGGATCAGGTTGGCTTCAGACTTCAGTCAAACTAATTTTTGTGTTTTTAGATGTGAAATTCCATGGAAGGGGAAAAAAGTCCTGGAAGTCTGTTTCTCATTCTGGCCCTACAGTTACTACTTAAATGCTCTTGGATAAGCCACATCCTTGACTAGTCCTCAGTTTCTTCATCTGTAGTAGTTTGGATGAGACTCTTTAAGGGCATTCATCCAGCACTGACATAGTGTGACTCTCTGATAGAGATCTTCTAGGGAGAATATAAAGCATGATGTGTAGCGCTCTTATAATGACTGAGTTAGGCAAAGGGTATGGGCAGTGTGTTGGTGTGTTGGTAGAACCAGGATACAGTATGAAATAACAGAAATGCTCTGTGCAAGGGATGCTTCAAAGATAGAATGGGGTGCATTGAAAGTGGGGGTGGAAGTAAGGAAACAGAATAAGGGGAGGAGAGCTGCCATGGTAGTGTGTGTGTGTGTGTGTGTGTGTGTGTGTGTGTGTTCCTAAAAGCCTCAGGAATGTGGTCTCCAGAAGCAGAAAGCCATAATTAGCTCCCTGATTCAGCTGTTGGGTATGGTAACACAATGACTTGCTGTGTCTGCCCCTGACACCCCTGTTGGGATTCTCGATGTGGCTCCTCTTCCTTTTTCTGGTGAAGGGGCACTGCCCTAACTGGGCCCCAGGTGTCCCATCTGGACCTCTGCATCCTTCAGGCTCTCCTTTGCCTGAGCTTAGTCTGGAAAGATGGGTCACAAAGCATTTTTTTGTAAAAAATTCCCTACCCTCCTCATCTGTTCACCACCTAAGATTCAAGTAGTTTGCCATTCCGGCTTCTATCTTTAGGATCTCAGACTGATCACATAGGACCAGGCCCATGGACCAGTTAATCTAACAGCCTCTCTGGACTAGATACACCTCTGCCTTTCTCAATGTACTTTCACCTATTACAACTTAAATAATTGTCCATCTTGTCTGTGTGTTCAATTCTTCTGTAAACTTCTCATTCAAAAGACTATATCCTTCTTGTTCAACATTGAATGCCCAGTACATTGTTGGTATACAGAAAGCACTCAGAAATATTTGAATGAGGTCTATAGAGGGGGGAAAGATGATATTTTAGAAAGAGAAATGGACTCAAATACAAAAGAATCACATCTAGTCCCACTTCTTCACATATGTGGTCTTCTTAAAGCCTTTCTGAGACTCTGTTTTGCTCATTGGTAAAATGGGCTTATTAACATTATCCTCACCTGTCTTGTGGCAATGATGCAAAAATGAAAAGAATTAATGAAGTTTAAGGTGGAAAGAAAAGCAAAACATGTAAAATAGTTGTTTAATATTATTTCAAGTCTAAAACTCCAGATACTTATGTTAGACAGTAAGAAAAGCTGACTATAGGGGCGCCTGGTAGGCTCAGTGGGTGGAGCATGTGACTCTTGATCTCAGGGTTGTGAGTTTGAGCCCTATGTTAGGTGTGGAGATTACTTTAAAAAAATAAAAATCTTAAAAAAAAAAGAGCTGACTATATTTAACTGAGGTTGGGTAATCTCCAAAAGTAGATGAGAAAATATAGTGCTAGATTACTGAGTCACTACTGCATCTATATCCAAGCTACCCAGGAAAGTACAGGAAGGCTGATTTTTCTGAAAGCCAATCTAATGCCTCTTGACCTGGAAGGATGCCCCACCAGTGTCCTGTCTCCTTCCATGATTGGGGGGTGGGGGAAACAGTTCCCCTGGAATTTTCCAGATGTTTAGTTCTTATAACCAGAATTTACATTCCTTCCCTGTTTGTCCCTGGACACCTTGTACCTCTTATCCCTGAACCTTAGTAAACTCTTATTTGCATTGGGAGGAACATCTATTCCTTGACTTCTCTGGGTGTTATGAAGACAAATAGGATAAAATGCGAGTAATGCTTTTCCTTTCCTAGAAAGTACTAAATGACTCCAAGAAATTGTTAATCATTATCATCAGGAGGATTATCATGTAGAACTTCATTCTGAGTACTTAATCTGTATTCAAGAGACCAGGGAAGTTGTAGAGGGAACAAACACCTTTAGGAGCCCTAGGGAGAACATGCTGATGTTAGAATTCCTATCAAATGAAGACTTATTTACACTTGCATGCTCAAGTTATCTCAAGAAGTTTGTCCATCCGACTCTTTCATTGAAAGGAAAACTGAGTCAAAGAGCAAGGTGAGAAATTGACCCAGCTTTACTGGAGCTGGGACCCCAAGGTTTTGAGGCATGTATCCTATTGCTGCCTCAGAAGCCTTGTAACTGATACAGTGCCTGAATGTGGTTTGGTTTGGTTAGTGGAGACCAAAGGCAGGCAGCCTTCCCCTGAGCAGAAAGTAGTGAAACAGCCACATTGGCTAATGCAAAACCAGGGCTCAAATGGTGCTAACTAGCTTCTAGTGTAAATAGGCTTTGTTCATCCATCAGCTGACAAGGCTCATGTGATAATCCTTTAGCAAACCCTTCAATGTAAATACAGGGTTGAACTAGATTACAGAGAAATAAGGAGGAAGTATTATGATTTGACATGTCCTGCCTCACCTCAAATACCATTTTCAGTGGGATGCAATAGGCTATTTCTAATTCTGGTCTGGCCTATCACCTGTTTTGGAATCTATCTCTTCTGTGGTTTTGACTAGTTTGTCTCAAACTGTGAATGAGGAGGATGTTTCCACTCATAAGTAACAAAAAGCCTAAATCAAACTGGCCTAAACAATAGGTAACAAAAATCTCATGAATTAATACATTAAGAGATTAGCTTCCAGATTAGTTCATACCTTGGCTTCACAGTGTCCTCATAGATGAGGTCTTTGCATCTCTCTGTTCTGCCATTCTTGGAGTATGGGCTTTGCCCTCAGGATGTTTGCTTCATGACTTTGGTTGGATATGCCAGTCTAGTTGTCATACCCAGAACCAGTGATGGGCTGAGAAATAAAGGACCTTTTTTTTTTTTCCCTGCATCTCTTTCTTAAGATCAAGAAAACCTTTCCTGGAAGGCTCTCAGCTGACACCGGATAGGATTGGAGACACCATCTAGCAACCATTGGCATACTCAAGGAGAATGCCATAATTGGCTTTGGCCAATTGGTTGGGGTGGAATATATACTGGGACATACCTGTACATTTCACCTTTGTATACAAGGGGAAGGGGAAGAGGAAGCCATGGAGAAGAACAGTCATTGCTTGCCTATGATGTATCTCATCTTTGCTGGACATTTTATCTACAGCGTCTTACTTAAAAATCACAGAAATCACCATCTCTGTTTTCCAAATGAGTAAATTAAATAATGTATGCCAAATCCCACCACTAGTAAGTGAAGGAAAAAGGACTGGAATGCAAGTTCATCAAAAGCTTCTCCTCTCTCTATTGTTCCAGGCTATCTCTTCCAGTTGACTTCCAGGTTGACCCTTCTCAGCTCTACCCAAGACTGGAGACCCCCGAAATGAATTGAAGTCTTCCAGGAACCACTATAAGCACAAGAGATAAAATAGCTTTCTAGTATCTCCAACACCTCCCTGTATGCCCCCTTCCTTACCTATTCACCTTGATTTCTCCCTCTTGCTCAGCATGTATGTCTCCTTGGTTCTATACTGCTCCCCACCTTCATCAAAGCCACATTCATCTCTTTTCCCTTGCTTTCCTTCAAACCATAATAGAAGTCTTTCAAGGCCCTCCCCAAGCCCTCACTTAATCCTCCTGGGTCCCCTACCCCCACTTCACTGAAGCCTATCAAATAGCCCACCTATGTCCTGCTATTCTTTCATTTATTGTGCAGTTTGTAACTCATATTCTATTATTTCAGGTGAATGCATCTTGTTTTCCTGGTAGATGTTTAAGTGCTCAGCCCAATGCCTGGCACCTGATAGGCACTCAACAAATATTTAATGACTAAATGAGGGCAGGGACCACCTCTTATTTTTCTATATCCCTAATAATAGCCTGCCGATGAGCATATGGGTGGTGACTAACAGACTAATTGACCTTGGGCTAATTTCTCCCTAGGGCTGAGGATCCGCATGCAGATGAAGAAATTGACATGACCTTTGTCAGTTCTGAGGGAGGTCTTTGGCAAATGGACCCTGTCAGGCTCACATTTACTCATATCCCTGAACTCTTTTAAACAAACAGAGCATATGAGAGCATGGCTTCTGGGAAACATTTAGATCCCTTATGGGGAATGCTGGCATGATCATTTCCTTCCCCCAAGGGGGAGGGGGTGGAGGGGATAACAGAGGCTTTTTAGACCCTGTGTGCTGAAATTTAATTCACACACTTAGTCATTTCTCAGGAAGCTGCTGGGATTGGGGGGGTCCCAGACAGAAAGGCTGATGTTGTACCTTAAGAGTTGGTAGGATCAGACACTGGTCTTCTGGGATGAGAAGCTACTGCTGGCCTGCCTGACTTTTTCATTGAAATCTCCAGGTCATTGCACCTCTCAACAAGCATTGTGATTCTCCCCTTAGGTCTTCTGGGGTTAACCTCACTGCCTATACTTTATATGTGAACCTCTCTAGATGTTGACCACACATTTTGCTTTATTCCCAGACTGACTGCAGTCACCATGAGAAGGCTTCAATCTTATTGCCTGCAAAAAATAAAGGAGCTACGGAAAGGGACAGAGGAGTGGAGGTGGTAGGTAGCTGTACCAGGTATTCTCTCAGGTTACTTTCAGCATTCTCTGACTCTTTTTAGCTAAGTTTGCTAGAAACAAAAAAGAAGGATTGTTGCAGCAGCCAGGTGAGCATTCCATCCAGAAGAGGCTTTTAGTAAACTTTGAGAAGTTTTGTTTTCATGATACAATCAAGGCAAAATGTCAAATAGCATCAGTTTGCTGGGGGTTTCCTAGTACTAGTACCTATCTCACAGTGCTTAGCACCACACCTGTCATACAGAAACCCCTTTAATTATTTTCTTTGATACCTCTTCTCCCCCTGTCAGAAACCCAGCTGGGAAACTTTGGCCAAGTCTCCTGCCCATATCCTCAGTTTCTGGCACTTTCGAGTGGTATTGATGATGTAATTCCACAGGGAGGGACACACACACACACACACACACACACACACACAAATATAAAGCAGATTAAAATATGTTTACTAAAATTCTTGGGGATACTGTGATTGCTATACAGTGGAGCATGTCACACTAAGCTGAAACCAATAGGTTTATATTGTTTCCTTCCTAGCTCCACTGCCCACCACCTTTCCTAAAATCTTTGAATTTTATCAAAGAATATAGTCTAATGAATGAGGCAAGAGTGAACTCTATGGCACTAGCATGGGGAGAGGAGTCACCTGGGAGGGCAATGGGACTTCATCTTGTCCTTGAGATCCCAAAATTGGGTTCCCAGCGGAGCTAGGATGCTAAGAACAAAAGAGCTAGCTTGAAGTTAAGGGGGAGGCAGCCAGGGGACCCTGTCCAAAATGGCAGCTTGAGAGGAAGTAGCTGACTGCCTGTTCTGGAACCTCTCAGAGCAGTGTTTAGCATGTTCTCTCTCATTAATCCTATTTAAAGCTGAGAGGGGAGGCGGGGAGTCCTGTTTCAACTTGCAGTGGTTAGGTTCCCTGCTGCCACTGCTGCAGGGCTAAGCCTAGTGCTGGGAGGGGGAAGGGGCTTTCTGGAGCCACCTCTGCTGGCTCGCAGCTTCTCAGAAGAGCTTCTCAGAATCCCTCTACCATTAGACCTGATTTTACTGGCCTGCCATGGCCCTAATCTGTGTTGAGGAAGAGGATGCTTGGTGAGAAGGCAGGAGGTATGCACTGACAGGGTGGCTGGTTGGCTATTCTGGTAATGAAGGGGTGTTGGAGAAAGGTGAGGAACTCTCCATTGAGGTGCAGGTGGAGGAGGGAGAAACAAAAAGGAAGGGGCTCTTGTGCAAGAGTGCTTTCTGAGAAAGTGCCTCTCCCTCTGGGCATGGGGAGGTCTCTAGCTGGCTTAAAAACACATTCTCTCTTTGCAGTGCTCATAAAAAAGCCAGATCTAGGGAAAAGGGGCCTTCCTGGCCTTGAAAAGGTAATGTGTCAGTGAACCTACCATTAATAATGTAGGGTCAGCTTTTTACAAGGGAGAATAGTGGACAGTGTTTACCTCTATAGTATTATTTCTGGGAACCAAAAGAGACTTTTTTCCCCAAATATATTCCTGTGAGAGTCAATACTTGAGATTCATTTACACTGAGACAAAATCCTCTAGTATTATCCAAAGATTAGAGTTCATGGGTAGCTCTGATGTTTACTAGCTACATGACCATGAATGTCATTTAACCTCAGCTGATTATCTGTAAAGTGCACAGAATACCCCCCACATCTGTCATATATATCTAACTCAGTTGTCACCAAGGCCAAATCAGGTGACAATATAAAAATACTTTTAAACCTCAAGTCACTATATATACATGGCAGTTGCATTCCTTTCACTCAGGGTACCTGCCACCCATGCAGACTTTAGGCCCCCAGTATATGTTTCCCAATAAGCTCTAAGAGCCAGACACTGAAATTTTATAACAAAGACAAGCTTTCTCTCTTAGTTATTTCTTCTTGTTCTGAAGACCCTTTCTTAGCCCGGGCTTCTTTCAGTTTGCCTGAAAAGATACCATGATTAAGGTCAGAGCCTTTCCTGGCAAGACTGGCCAGCAGTTGAAAGATCTGCTTGCCATATCATAAAAGTGAATTGGAAGTAGAATTAACCCATGGGAAAGACAGAAGCTTCTAATATCTAATGGTGTCTAAAGACTTAGTAGTAAGAGTAATGTGCCAACAAGAAGCCAAATTTGTAAGCTCACGTCCAGCACCAGCCACGTGACTTTATAAAAGAACTTAATTATCTTCTATCTTAGTTTTTTCCTCTCAGTAAAATGGGGATAATAAAATTTGTGTTTCCCTTTGGATTGCATGAAGGTGATGGGGGATTGTGAAGGAAAGGCTGCAAATGTGAGGTAGTTTAGACTCCTGGGGTTGTCAGTCATCCTTGATAAATGCCCATTTGGCAGTGCTCTTGCTATCTTGAAGCACAGCCAACTTCACTATGATTTGCATTAAACTCCCACAATGCAAGACACCATCATTATTGCCTCGAAAACAGTAAAGCAGTAGGGTAGAATATGCTATTTTAGGACTTAAAACTGAAAAGCAAAAAGAAAAAGAAAAGAAAAGAAAATCAGTGTGAGAATAAAGAGATAATTTAACAGAATTATACTCATGAGGAAAGGGAAGACATTATATATTAACTTCTAGTCAAGTGAAACTTGACATTTATATAGCAAGTGAAATCTCCACAGCTAAAATACAAGTTAACAGCCCTATTATCCCCAGGCAGAGAAAGAGAAAGAGAGATGCAAACTATGTCTAAGATGTCTAGGGGGATTTGAGGAAAAACAGTCTTGCTTTAGGTTGACAGAATCTTGGCCTGGTCATCAGAAGATGTGGTCCTTCAGGATTTCTTTTTCTTCCTCCAGAGTAGAGACTTAATATATTTGTACATACTTTATACTTTTGAAGTACAAACATCATCTCATTTGATCTTTGCCAATCTTTTAATGTAGGAAAAACAGAAACTATTACCCCCATTTAACAAATGAGAAAACTGAGGCTCAGAAAAATTAAGTTGTATAATTAACAAACTACGGAATAAAACAGAAGCCATTTCTTTCTTTGGTTCACATTCTTGACATCCAGGCTGAAAAACTCACCCTGTAATATGAATTTTGTAGAATTTGATGGGGATAAGTTATCCTATCCTACATCTCACCCAGAGCAAGAATCCTAACTACAACACACAAAACAAGTAGTTAGCCAGTTCTGCTTATTGATTTATATTAACAGAGAAGTCACAAACCATTTTATTTTTGATAAACCATTCTATCTTTGATATCTGTAAATGTTGGGGAGTTTCGTGAAATTAAAATAAAAATTTCTCTCTCAGTAATATCTATCTACCATTGAATTGTTCATTAAATGTTGAAGCTTGAGCAGAGTTTAGAAATGATGAAATTATGGTTCTGGTCTAAGTAACAAATCTACCATGAGTTGGGGAATGAGCTCTGGCTCTGACTGCCAGTCTGGTTCTCTTATCCTCAGCACGATGCTAATTCTGATTGCTTGAGTCCTTAATAAGCCTTTCCCTCTTCCACATGAAAATCTTTCAGATATTTGAAAACCACAATCTAGTGTAAGGAGTCCACAATCTAGTGGGAAGGAGTTTCCTCCTTTCCAAATTTAATGTTCCCATTTTACTTTGCCATTACTCATATGATGTGATTTTCTCATTTATTCAACAAATATTTCAAGATATTTCAAGTATTTGAACCATACTCATCACTGTGCTAGGTGCTAGGAACAGAGCAGTGAACAAGATGGGTGTGTTCTTGTCTTCTGAAGCTTAGAGTCTGGTAGGGACTAAGGTCATTGAACAAATAAAATAAGATGTAGCAAGGTGCTACAGAAGGTACATGGATGTCTAGGAACTGTTTTGGGGAGAACACTTAATCTGTGCTGCCACGAACCATCCTTGTTACTATGTGCCCACATGATGTCTAGTTAGGATCCTTATGAAGTGTGGGACTCTAAAGATGCCACATCAGTCCAAGTATTTGTTCAAGGCAGAGTGCAGCTATTCTCTCTCTTTCTTTTTCCCTCCCCCATCCACCCATTCTCTCTGTCAACACACTAAATATATGTTAAAGCAAGGTAAGACTGAGTTTGCTTTTTACCAAATATACTGCATTGAGGTGTCCTCGAGTCTATATAATCTACTGTTCAGTCAGACCTGATTAATTTTTTAAATTGAAATGAAGTAATTCACAATTTACTTGTATTATGTTTCATTTTCTTGGTTTGGGTCCAGGATCCTAATTTGTAACAATCTCTTCTTATCTTTATTTCTATTAACAACGATACGTTTGTAAGAACTAGGAACTTATTCAGGTTATCTTAATTTATGAGAGTTTATTGTAAGGACAATAAAGGCCTTAGCACACCCCCAGTGAGGGCTCTGAGTAAGGAAGAGGAAGTAACCAAAGCAGCCCCTAAAGGAGGACAGCGCTGGGAACCAATCTGCCACATAGGTGTTCTCATTTCTCTACCTCTTTTTCCTATTCTACTCTCTGTTCTTTTCCTTCCTATTTCTGCCTGTGGCTTCTTTTTATTCTTGATTTTTTCTTATTGTCTTTTCTTGTGTTTTTCCACTTTTACACTATTCTATCAACTGCATTTGCTGCTTTGGACACCCAGAAGATCTGATTAAGTCAGCCATCCTTCTCAAGAATCAAGTGTCCATATGGCCCTGGCTATTTGGATCAGGCTTGCTCCTTGATCTAATCATCTATAGACAGGACTCTGGCACTGTGTGGGAACAAGCATACTTTTCTACACATAAGGAATCTCTCAGAAGAGGGACGTAGATATGCGAGCCCCAGACCACAGTCTCAAAGACACTAAAAGTGTCTGAGTGCTTCATAATTATCTCCTTGCTTATACTGGGGTTTAAATCTCTAAAATATTTGCTTTCTGTTTTCTGAGTTTTATCCCTTTGTGTCTCAGTTTCAGACCTGGCCCCTCCCTTATAATATGGGCAATTTCACTTTTCCTCTTTACGTGTGTGGTGAGAACAAGACTCATAATCCCAATCACTTGTCACTTGAGGCAAAAGAGATTTAGTACTTTAAATGATGCCTCCTTTAACAGGTATGTCTTACGCATCAACAAAGATATTGTCTGAACTTATGGTAGAATTAGCAGGCATTCATATTCTCTTCTTGTCACTGTGTCTGGCCTTTGAGGGACAACTAGGGAGGGAGACTGCTGGCTTTCTGAAGAGGTGGAGACATGTGCATCTGTGGTCCCTGTGGTTAGCACTCTTTGGGAGAACTTTACAGTTTCTGCAAAACTTGAAGGCTGCCATTAAAAAGGGTACCTATCCAAGTGTTCATTGGCTGCTTACTTCAAACATGGAATGTAATTGCTTATCCAGTTGCTAGCAAGCAAAGAATGAAGGTGAAGTCAGGTTGTGGCTGACTTCCATGAAAGTAGAACTTGGTTATATATATTACGATATATGTTAAGATCCATATGGCAAGAGAAGTACTTTAAGTATGAAATTAAGGTGTTATTCAGGGCACCTGGGTGGCTCAGTTGGTTAAGTGTCTGGTTCCTGACTTCAACTCATGTCATGATCTCACAGTTTGTGAGTTTGAGCCCCACATCGACTCCACACAGATCTCTCCCTCTCTCTCTTCCCTTCCATTACTTATGCTTTCTGTCTCAAAATAAATAAATTAAACAAAAACTTAAAAAGAAACATAACGTATTATCCAAAGATAGGTTTATCTGGGGAGTATCAATAAAAAAAAAAAAAGGGATATAAGTGGACCCAGGCAGTTCACACCCATTTTGTTTAAGGGACAACTGTATACATAATATATATTTTCATGCTTTATGAAATTATTTTTCATAATGTGTGGAAATATAAAATATAAAATATATTTTATTTATAAGATTTATAACATTATATTTTGTTTATCACACAAATGTGTACGTATGCATATGTGAAATAAGCCTTGTAAACTACTAGCAATTTAAGGTGATGTTCTTTGGGAAGTTTGAGCAACACCATTCTTTTCTACTATGTATCACACCCAAATATTGATAATACAAAGAAAAAGTGGCTGTGGTTGAAAAATTGACACACCACCTTTATTATTAACAAAGACCAGATAGGGGAATGTGAATGGAATCAGTGGGCAAATGTGATTCTTTTTTTTAGAGTGTTTATTTATTTATTTATTTTTTGGGGGTGATGGGCAGAGAAAGGGAGAGAGAGAATCCCAAGCAGGCTCTACCGTATAAGTGTGGAGCCTGACATGGGGCTCAATCTCAAATAAGATCATGACCTGGGCTGAAATCAAGAGTCAGTTGCTTAACCGATTGAGCCACCCAGGTGCCCTGCAAATGTTATTCTCAATCTACAAATCCTTCTGCGGGGAGAAAGATAGAAATCAGGAATGCCACACTTCACATTAAAAGAAATACCAAGAATGAGGATGACAACTACTAACCACTCTAGTTGTTTAACCCACAGGGTTTAGCCATTAAGCTGAGTCAACAAAGAATATGTTCTTCCTCTTCAAGGCTGGAGATCAGCACTAAATTAGAGCAGTTGTGTTGTCCCCTCAGTTCCCACTCAGGGGCCAGTTATCATTTCTTTGAGTATCAGGTTAGTTTATCCCTAAAGATTCTGAAGTGGGTCAAAGCAGTCCCCCAGTTAAATAAACCCAAGACTACTTTGTACTCATGGTTGAAAATTGACTCCCTTTCCAATCCCAAATTATATCTAATTATATTTTTCAACATTTATCAGAGGTTTTTCAATGAAATTAAATGACCCACTAAGATCTTCCAATTATAAATTGTCTTAAGACAATTCAATAATAAAATGTCAGCAATTTAGGACTGTCCCAGATTTGAATATAAATGCCCCTTATTATCAAATTCCCAGGGGGAATTTAAAGTTCAGAGACTAAATTTCCTTGCTAAGTCAAAGTTCAAAGAAGCTAATCTCCATAATCAAATTAACTTGTTTCTATGAGTTAAAGGTCAAGGAAATTGAAGTTTAAAATTCATCCTCTTCAATTTCTTACTGTGCTTAGACTCAGCCAGAGAACTTCCTGATGATTGAGTTGAACTGGGATTCCTTTAGCAGCTGTACCCTGGATTCTCACTGTAATTCCTTCAGAGTCTCAGGAGTTTTATTAATCCAACACCAAGCCTCAAATACCTCACTTTTAAAAAGCTTGGTTGAGGGGTGCCTGGGTGGCTCAGTCGGTTAAGCGTCCGACTTCGGCTCAGGTCACGATCTCGTGGTCCGCGAGTTCGAGCCCTGCGTCGGGCTCTGGGCTGATGGCTCAGAGCCTGGAGCTTGCTTCCGATTCTTTGTCTCCCTCTCTCTCTGCCCCTTCCCCGTTCATGCTGTGTCTCTCTCTGTCTCAAAAATAAATAAACGTTAAAAAAAATTTTTTTTTAATAAAAAAAAAAATAAAAAGCTTGGTTGGTTGATAGAACAATTAATTATCACAGTACAGACTTTCTGTATCCTCGAATTCAGAAAAATATCCTCTCCTTGACCAAACTCCTCTCAGGCTTTTCTGAGCTCTTTTTAAACTACGCTCGGTCCTTAGGCATGTTCTCAAGAGCCCAGTTTTAGCAAGAATCCTGCTAAGTCAGTTTATCCAGAATCTCCCATCCTTGATATCTGATCACCTTTGATATCTACTCAGGTTCTTCATCCTATACCATCCCTCAAATGGCATCTGATCATCTTGGCCAGGCTTCAACAAGAATCCCGTTAAGGTGATTATCAAAATCTCCCCTTACTCCTTGTGTTTCATCTTAGTAATTTTCCATCCACTGGTTCTACCCTGCTCCTTGGCTATTAATCCCCACTTTTTCTTGTATTCAGAATTGAGCCCAATCTCTCTCCCTTACAGCAAAACCCCACTGTAGTAATCCCTGTAACCTATTGTAATAACCACCCCCTCCCAATAAAATTTGCTTTACCATTCTTTGACAAGTACCAGAATGAATAATTTTTTCCCTTAACATCCTGGCCCCACCAAAAGAATTCCCATATCATCATTTTGGTCTGAAAATTCAATTTCTTGCCCCATGCACCAAATGATATGGCATCTCAGTGGATTCAATCAATAGTACCTCTTTTTCCCACCTCACCTCTGATGCAGATAAAGGCAAAGTCACAAGATATGGCTTATATCTGTGGGCAAGTGAGTTTTCTGATTTCCTGAATTACATACACATACCAAACTAGTAACAGAAAATGTCAAACTAAGTGAGGACACCCTACCACACCTCTCTTCCCCAAGACATAAGACCTAGTGTGGAGTAGAAGAGAACTGCAAATCCTTGTATGCAACTGAGCTGAGCTGAGCATTCCCAGTTTATTATCTTTAAATAACTAATCCAATTAAATTATACCTTTTCCTCTGGGAGGTGACAAGTAGGAGAGACTAGGAGTATTACACCTCCTGTGGAAGAAGCCTCTAAAGTGAGGAGGAATTGTCCACCATCCATGTGGGAGAACTTGTATTATACAGGATTATAAAAGTGGCATTTAATAAATATACTATGCAACCTAGCTCCTAAGTAGGGAGTCCATTCCTTCTTTTCCTTAGTTTTTGCTCTAGAGGTATATTAAAAATGAATAAACCAATAAAACCTTTTACATTATTATGCTTGCTTTTAGTAAGCTATCCAGTTTATTCTACTCTAAACCTTTTGCTATTCTTACCACTGCTTAATTTGTCTGTGAAATAACATAATGGATAATAATTCAAATTAACCATCTGAATGTTTTCTGCGAAATCTAACATTAGCAATACCTATGACTACCTCAATTCTCATAGAGTATCTTGTCCTCAGTTACACAAAATGCTTCTCAAACAAGATGGTAAACTGAGCTATTGATTTTCCACATGAGTGCAAGGCATTAAATGAGAGCAAGAATAGTGTTTTCAAAAAATGTTGCTGGACAGATATATCTATATACAGAAAAATGAATTTGGACCCCTATCTCATTCTGTACCAAGAAATAGAACTCAAAAGTATGATAAATTTAAGTGTACACAATAAAACCATAAAACTCTTAGAAGAAAACATATGTACAAATCTTTCTGACCTTGTATTAGGCAATGACTTATTGGATATGATACTAAATGCTTTAAATGCCTAATTGACAAAATTAAAAAAAATAGGTAAGTTAAAATTTTTGTATTACAAATGATACCATCAATAGAGTGAAATTACAATCCACAGTATTGGAGAAGATATTTGAAAATCATATATCTGATAAGGGACATAAGAATATCCAGAATATATAAAGAAGTCATAACTAAGTAATAAAACACAATATGAAAATGGGTAAAGGATCTGAATAGACATTTCTCCCAAGAAGACATAGAAATGCTTCACAAACACATAAAATGTTTCTCAATGTAATTAGTCATGAAGAAAATGTTATCAAAATATAATGAGATACCACAACCATTAGAATGGCTATAATCAAAAAGAGATCATTATATATATTGGGGAAGAGGTGGAGAAGCTGGAATCTCATACATTGCTAATGAGAAAGTAAAATGGTACAGCTGCTTTGGAAACCAGCCTGGCAGTTCCTCAAAGGTTATACACAGAGTAACCATATAACTCAGCAGTCTAGTTATAACTTCAGTCTAGTTATAGACTAAAGAGAAATTAAAATTTATATCTACCCAAAATCATGTACATGAGTATTCATAACCAAAAAGTGGAAACAACTGAACTATCAACTAATAAATGAATGAATAAATAAAATGTGCTATATGCCTATTATGGGATATTTTTCACCATAAAAATGAATGAAGTACTGAATAGGCATATAGAGAGACAGAAAGAAAATTAGTGGTTGCCTAGGATTGGAGGGTAGGGTGTTAATGGGTGATAGGTCTACACATAGGGAACAGTGTTTCTTTGGGAAAGACAAAATGTTCTAAAATTGATTGTGATGTTGGCTTTACAGCTCTGACTATATTAAAAACCATTGAATGGTATACTTTAACTGGATTGAGTTGTATGATATGTGAATTCTATCTCAATAAAGTTGTTAAGAAAACAAAACAAAACAAACAAACAAATTTGTGTACTTCTTGAAGGCAGAATCCATTTCTCACGCTTCTTTGTGCAATGTATGTGAATGTGTAAAGGAATGGACTTCATTGATTTTGCCCTGGGTTGAGCTTCCACCTAACAACACTTGACAGCATTAGAAACAATGAAAGGTTTCCACTTCTGTTTTTCTTTTTTTAATGTTTATTTATTTTTGAGAGAGAGAGAGAGAGAGAGAGAGAGAGAGAGAATGAGCAGGGGAGGGTCAGAGAGAGAGGGACACACAGAATCCAAAGCAGGCTCCAGGCTCTGAGCTGTCAGTACAGAGCCCGATGCGGGGCTTGAAATCATGAACAGTAAGATCATGACCTGAGCTGAAGTTGGACTCTTAACTGACTGAGCCACAAAGGCACCCCAAAATGTTTCCATTTCTGAATATTTCTGAAGACTGCATCAGGCAGATGTAGTTTTCACTTCCCCATGTTCATCTTCTTCCTTTTCAGTTTTATTAAGGAACTTGGAGAAAGATGGATTCAAAAATACCAAAAACAACAGACACTGGAAAGCCAGCCACTTCCCCTCCATGCCTGTAGCTTTTGTACAGTCCCTCACAATTGAATTGTACCACAGACCTAGCCCTGTCCCTATTGGTCCCCTCTTATTGTCACCATTGCTTGCCAAGGTGCAGGGGCACTGTATCATGCCTCAGTGTAAGCTTCTGCCTAGACAAGTCAGAGGTCCTCCATATATCTCCAAAGCATGAGCTCTCACAGGTCCTACTCTGGGCCCTCCATCTCTGGAAAATCTCTGCCCAAGACTTTGGTGTACAAATATTCCCCTATCAGTTTGTACTGAGAATGGACCAAAATGACACCTCCAGGAAACCAAACCTGAGGCTCTTACTATGTTAAGCCAGGAGAACAGCTTTCTCTATCTTCCCCTGCATCTTTCTGTCATTGCCCTCTCCCCACTTCTACTGTTTTCATGGAGTTTCCAGCTTCTTTTCTGGCAAGCCATATCAGGTACTGAGGAACACAGAATTTGAATTCAGACAAACCTGTATTAGCATCTGCCCTCCTATTCCTGTTACTTATGTGAACTCAGAGGAGTTACCTAGCCTCTCTGAGACTATTCTCCTCATTACTAAGTAGTAATAACTTGCTGAGAGGGGAGGGGCAGAGAGTAGTGATGTGAAGATCAAATGAGATAATGCAACTGAGGTATTTAGCATAGCATCTGGCCCCTAGAATGTGGTCTGGAATTGGCAGCAGCTTTTATTTTTTCTGCCTTAGACTGGGCCAAAAGCTTATCTGAGACAGTGTGGTGAGGACATGCCCAAGTGCTGAGCCTCACACCTCTGTTTTGTGCAGTTCCTACTAGGCTGGACTTGCAACATCTCCTTTCCCTCTCTCCATGAATCAGCTACCCTGAGTGCTCTGATAGGGAAAAGGCAACCAACCCAGTCCTTAAAACATGCAAAATAATAACTCTAGGTCTCCCAACTCTGGGACTTCTAGGTTGATCCTGGAGTCGGGGCTAGAAGAGAGCAGAAGGGTCATGGAGCTGCCTCCACTACATTTCTGCTGCCCTGCCTCAGGACACTCACTATACCCTCCAAGTCATCACATTTGGAGAGAAATCAGTCCTCTCTGGGGACATGTTTAAATGCATTAATGCACTGAGGTCCTTAGGTCATAAGCACTTTCTAGCAACCTCCTATCCTGGGCCCCTCCCCGACCCCACACACTCCAAGAACTAGTGTGTTCTTTTTTAGATTTGGGGTCCTCACAAAGCCTGGGAACAGCTCGGAAGCCCTGGGCTTGAGATGTGTCTTCATGTTTCCTCATCATGTACAGTACTTGGACAGTGCTCAGTAAATATTTTTGGAGTGATTAGTCAGCGTGGGCTGCTTTCCTTCCCTTTCCATCTCTGAGAGCCCAGCTGAGTATGGAATGAAAGGGAAATGAAATAAACATCTCAGGCCCTGTAGCCCACCAGGGTCAGGATATTTACAGTGGTGTTGTGAGTCAGAACTGACCCCCTTTTTTTGGTCATCACCCAAGGCACCGGAACTAAGAGCATAAACAGAGGCAAAAGAGGAGGAGGAGGGTTTTAGAACATTGGGACTTGTCCCTGAGTAACACTTTATCAAAGCCCACAGCTTTCATCAATAAACTTTTAGTAGAAATGCTTTATTGGCCAGATTATTCTGTGAGTTTTTGTGTACAGAATCACATTAAATACTCATAATGCCTTTGCAAGGGATAGTCTTCAACAAGTTAAAATTCAGTCAGGGCAATGATCAAGTCCCCCAAATGATTTTTTCCTTTAACTTATTTTCGAAGAATTTCACTGCATCAGAGAGGGGAGGCATTTGGTCTGTTTAGTCAGATATGTAGCTAGGTTTGGAAATGGGGAGATGTTTTACCATTAATTGTCAGTTATTAGTCAGTCTAGGGACCTATGATTTGAAATTAGGTTTTCAATTTTGTCCACAAGCATTTAATGGAAATATTTAAGGGCAATTCCTTGGGGACAACCCTCCCAAGGAAATGAATGTTGAATTTAAAACTTTTCCCACCCCTCTTGGTTTATACTTGCTCCCGAAGTAGCGCATAGGGAAGTTAAGTGACTTGTTCAAAGCATGGCAATAAGTTAGGATCAATGATAAAACCAGAATCAAGTTTTCTGTCTCCTAGTTCATGAGTTTTTTCAACTCATCATCAACTCTTCCCTCTGTCTGTGTCTCATTTCCCCTTCATTTTATTTTACATATTTGTATTTATTTTGAGAGAGAGAGAGAGAGAGAGAGAATGTGTGTGTGTATGCAGGTACATGAGAGGGGGAAAGGGAGAGAATCTTAAGCAACCTCCATGCTGGGCATGGGCTACTGAGGCTGGATCTCACTAATGTGAATTCGTAACCTGAGCCCAAATCAAGAGTTGGATGCCTAACCCACTGAGTCACCCAGGTGCCCCTCATTTCCTCTTCAAAGGCTGTGTACAAAGACTATGGAATGCTTGTTTGTTTCTCCTTGGTAGGAAGGGCTGGTGAGACAGTTCAAACCTTAGACCCAACTCACTATTGTTCAGCATTGAGGGTGGGATGAACATAAAAGGATAGAAATTAAATTGCTTTTCAGGAGCTTTGAAGAACACTATTTCCAAATTTTGGCAAATGACTCAGAAATACAGTGTTCTGTTGATCCAGTTACTGCCAGTTTTCTATAACAAATAATATCATGCAATAAATGATTTTTTGGGTTCATGCCTATTCAACATTTTACAATTAAATAATGTATGTTAGCACTTTCATCTGAGAAGACACATTTATACCCTTAGTCACTAAGCTTGCATGGTTATTAATCTTGCCTGTGTGTTTCCTAATCAGATTATAACTTTCTTGGCTGCAGGAACCGTTCCTT
Source organism: Neofelis nebulosa (assembly GCF_028018385.1). Taxonomy (NCBI): domain Eukaryota; kingdom Metazoa; phylum Chordata; class Mammalia; order Carnivora; family Felidae; genus Neofelis; species Neofelis nebulosa. Next base: position 38,408,019 of record NC_080784.1, on the reverse strand, counting down.
CAATTCCTTTGTATTTCTCACAGTATCTAGCAATGCTGGACATTAAGGTTTTTGTATTGTCAACTGCTAAATTTTGTTGTAGAGTAGATGCTAAATAATCTTAATTAAATGGATTGTAAACAGAGCCAAGATGAGCTCTCTTTGTCCCACTATCAATTTGTGTCAGTAATTCAACTTCTTTTATCTCTTGCCACCTCAGACATCACAAACAGCAGACTAGCCATTTACATGAACTTGAAAAATCACAAGCTAGGTTGGAAGAGGAAAAATAAAATGTTTGCTACATATGAAGATTTATTGATTGAGAAAACATTAAGAGTTTAAAAATACCATAGAGATAATTTAGCTTGAAGCTTTTTCAAACTTTTCTCCAGAAGGCAAAGCAGAGTAAACACCTCCCCAGGAATGTCATATACAAATGTCTTTGTATTTATATTCAGTTTATTTTAAAAATCATGAATCTGTGCCTATTGCCCATCTTTACCTACTAGTCCATAGGGCCAGGCTCCAGGCAACTTTCTCACCTTAACTTTGCCCTGCCAAGTCATTCAGATGCTATTAGGAATTTAGAATTTAAATAAAAACAGACTAGGGGTTAAAAAAAGTAAAAGAAATAAAAGCCCAGAAACTGCTGCTGCTGAGGCCTTCAAAACTGCCCTGGCTCCTACTCTTACCAATGTCTCCTTATTCAGACCATGAGTTCTCCAATATCTTGTTGATACTTCCCTTTTGGAAGGTAGCTTGATTTGAGTGTACATCTATCCTTCTGCACATGCAAGCTCTTTAACAGATATATGCCAGTTTTATACTCTGTTGTGCTTTCATCAACAATTATTTCTGGTATTTTACTTCATTAGTGAAAATTCTTTGTCCCTGATTAATTTGGACATCCTATGACTTTAGTATTGTAATACAATTTGTGAAAGCGTAATTCACATTAAAATGGGGAAGAAAATGTACAAGATTAAATCACTTTAAATTGCTGATATTTGACTATTTTTGAATCTACAGCAATTTCATATGGTTGAAACTAATACATTTAAAATTAACCATTAGGAACAACAAGGAATAGATACAGGCTTCCAATCAATCACTCCTCCTTTAAACATTTATTGAACACCCATATGTGTAATTCAGTCCATTTGAAGCTTAAAGAATCACGAAAAAGTATGATACACAGACTCTATTCTCAAGAGGTTTACTGAAGTGGTTATAATACAAGGTAGACAGTGATATATAGGATAAATGAGGCTTAGGTTAAATATTATTCAGAGAGGAAAGAGAGATGTCTTCTAAGAATGTTAAAATTTTCATGAATGTTACTGTTTCAGAGTGGGGCTTTTAAAGATATGTAACATTTTGGGGCACCGGGTGGCTCAGTCGGTTAAGCATCCAACTTCGGCTCAGGTCATGATCTAGCAGTCAGTGAGTTCCAGTCCCTCATCAGGCTCTGTGTTGAGAGCTTGGAGCCAGGAGCCTGCTTCGGGTTTTGTGTCTCCCTCTCTCTCTGCTCTTCCCCTACTTATGCTCTGTCTCTCTCTGTCTCTCAAAGGTGAATAAATGTGAAAAAAATTAAAAAAAGAAATATATGCAACATTTTGATATTCAAATAGTTGGGATAAGAAAACTGTTCCAGAGAGGAAATAAATTGTGAGCTGAGATAGAAAGAAGAAAGCTGTGAAATTATTGTTCATCAATAGGAATCAGAAATTAATATCTTAGCTAGAATACAGTAAAAGAAAAAAATGAGACAGAATATTGGAAGAGAAAATTGTGGCCAAATTATGGAGAACATTGTAGCAGTCAGGAATTAGAAAGGTTTTCCAACTAGGGAATGCTGTGATTAAAGCTGAATTATAGGCAATATTACCAAACAGTATGAGGAGGTTGAATTGGAGTGGTGATGACTGGTGGCAATAGTCCAAGAGTAAGGTGATGGAGAAGATAGGGTGATAGCAGTGAGATAGACTTTTGAGGTTTAGGTCAGTATAACTAGACCAAAGGGACACATAGTGTCAGTTCTCTTTCTGATACTTCAGAAATGAATATTGGTCATACCTCCTGTATTCTATGAGATCCTCAAAAAAGGGAATTGAAGGGACCTCTGCTGAAAGGATTCCAGCAGACAGCTTGTGTTAACTTGAAGTAAGGAATCAATGAGAAGGACTTGCATTAAGCAAGGAAAAATATAAATTTGAAACTCATTTTATCATAAATGTAAATACTCATTTAAATATAAACATGTAATTTGTACTTATAAAAAATACGAATTTTGGAATCACTTCCACTTAGTAAGGCCTCAATTCATTTTCTTTATTTGCTCTTGGGCATTTGAAATTCAGTGCTTCTCAGAGCTATGAAACCCAAATATTGTACAGAGAATTCTAAAGTTTTAACCAAGAAAAGTTCTCAAGGTAAAAAATATGACTATAAAAGCATCCCTGGGGCGCCTGGGTGGCGCAGTCGGTTAAGCGTCCGACTTCAGCCGGGTCACGATCTCGCGGTCCGTGAGTTCGAGCCCCGCGTCAGGCTCTGGGCTGATGGCTCGGAGCCTGGAGCCTGTTTCCGATTCTGTGTCTCCCTCTCTCTCAGACCCTCCCCCGTTCATGCTCTGTCTCTCTCTGTCTCAAAAATAAATAAACGTTAAAAAAAAAAAATTTAAAAAAAAAAAAAAAAAAAAAAAGCATCCCTGAATTTTTTCCCCTGTATTTCATCTTCTTGGATGTCTCTCAAAATTAGATCCTATGTCAGATTCATATGGATCTTTGGGTGCTTGTTTTTGAGCTCTTTGTTGCTCAGACCTAGGAAGGTTTTGTGGCTTAATGAAACAGATATAAGACTTTCAAACCAGTCTATGTTGTAATAAACTGGGACCATACTCATCTTGTAAAGAACTAGAAAACTAAAAAAAAAAAAAAAGTAAAAAATTAAAAAAATATAATAATGTGAGCTCTAAGATTGCTAGAGCTTTCCTCCTGGAGGCACTTTCTGGATGTCAGCACAAAGAAAAAGTCCTAGACAGAACTCAGCAGTCTTTCTGAGTGGAGCAAACAGAATACAGAGTTTGGGAAGACTAAAGTAGTCAGAATTTCTGAAACAGTGTGCCAGAGATGGTGCTTCATGGAAAAAGAGATTCATAAACCTACATAGTAGTGACCTTAAATTTATTACTGAATATTAAATTGCACATGCATAAAGTTCTACCAGACCAGCCAAAGGACAATTCAGGGAAACACTAAAATGAACAGTCTGGAAAGTGTTTTACTTGTGACCAGCTGGTGTTGAAGGTCTTCACTGAGCAACAGGGCTTAAAGTGGAAACTCCAGAAGTGTCCTTCCTTAATATTGATGCTAAACTAGTGAGAGCATAAGAGCTTCTCTAAACCCACTCTCTTAAAACTAAAAACAAGCTTTCAAAGGATCTAGCAGATCCACAAGGAATGTAACTGTTTTCCAGAACAAACTCCAATATCCCAAACTTTAAAAAAATCCAGCACACAAAAATATAAAACATGATCTCTAGAATTCAATCAGAAATCACTATATATGTGAAGAAACATAAATAGGTGACCCATAATCAGGAGAAAAAATAAGACTATAGAAGTAGATGGGGAAATTACAGAAATGATGGAATTAGCTGATAAGGAATTTTAAAACAATGAATGTAAGGGTGCTCAATAATTTGAAGGAACATATAAGTAAAAGACATATATTGAAAAAGACACAAATGGAACTTTTAGGAGTAAAAAGATAGAAATATGAAATGAAATACCCACTGGATGGAATTAATAGAAGTTTAGAGAAACTACAAAAGAAAATATTATTTAGCTTGAAGATATAACAACAGAAACTCAGTTAAATGAGCTACACTTTCACTTTAAGAAGCTAGAAACAAGTGAGCATATTAAATCCGAAGTAAGTATCTACAGGAGAAAGTAAAGAGCAAAAATAGTAAATAGATAATCGGAAAAAATATAGGAAGCAAAACCCGACAAAAACAGAACAAAAGCCTATTCTTCAAAAAGATAAGTAAAATTTATAAACCTCTAGCTAGACTATCTCAATAAATAAAAAAGAGAAAACAGGGTGCCTGGGTGTCTCTGTTGGTTGAGTGTCTGGCTCTCGGTTTTGGCTCAGGTTATGATCTCGCAGTTCATTGGTTCGAGCCCTGCATTAGGCTCTGTGCTGGCAGTGTGGAGCCTGCTTGGAATTCTCTCTCTCTCCCTCTCTGTCCCTCCCATGCTCGCTCTCTCTCTCTCTCTCTCTCTTAAATAAATAAATAAACTTAAAAAGATAAAGATAAATTTTAAAAAGAGAAGACATAAATTAACCGTATCAGGAATGAGAAGAGAGTAAATCCTTATATCAACAAAACAGACACATTTTCCCGTTTGATGTGTTGGCTGAAGAGGTGGTGAAGGCATTGAAGATGCTAGAAGTCTTTGTGGAGTGAGTCTTAAAATGGTCCCTGCCATCATGAGGAAACATGTTGAGAATAGAAAATATGGGTGGCTGTAGTGGGCAACTAGCTAAATAGGAGTAAAACATATCTTGGGTGACCCTTTACAAAATCTTAATTCACATAATCTAGTCATGGAGCTATGTCACATTTGAGAACAATAATCCAAACAGGACACAAGACTCTTACTGGTGTCTCTCACAGTTATTCAAGGGTATGTAAGTGCACTTCATAGAATCTCTTATTAACATCCCTTCGCATCTACTCGTTCATACCCAGCAATTCCTGTAACCCATCCTCTGAAGAATATAATCTTACTCTCTACATTTTCCTACCTCCACAACATTTCCCCCTTCTGCCATTTCTCTCAATCTGGTCATATCCATCAAGAAAACTGTGCTTCATATACTTGACTCCCTTATCCTCCCATATGAAACTCCCTAGGGAGTGTATTTCATCTTCATTGTGACTGCTTTTTATTTCTGGAATCCATTTGTTTGGATTTTGTCCATGTATTTCTCTTAAAATAGAGAAGATGGAAGCCGTGGTAGAACCAATTCCATATATGGTGATGGTGGGATCAAGTTTTGAATCCCCACACAAACATTTTTAATTCTGACAGACTTGTAAAGCTTGCTTATTTAGCTTTATGTTATTTTAGACATTTATTTTTCTTTCATTATTTACAAATGTTTTGTTTGAAGTTTCACGTTTTATCATTTGTGCTATTAGGAAAAGTAATATAAAATTTGTAGAAGAAAAATTAACATACTGCATCAAAAACCTTCCTTAAAGATATTCAAACTTTTACAAATTTTTAAGATAGTGAGAGAGAACATGCATGTGTGTGCACAAGCACATGTGAATGGTGAAAAGGCAAAAGAAGAAGGGGAGAGAATCTCAAGCAGGCTCCACTCTGAGTGCAGTGCCTAATGTGGAGCTCTATTTTACAACCATGAGATCATGATCTGAGCTGAAACCAAGAGTCAGACACTTAACTGAGCCCAAATTTTATTTCTAAGAAAAAATCTTAATGAAATCTTTATGAGGTTATGTAAATAATTATCTACCAGAACATTTCTACAACAATAGTCATAAGAAGTGATGAATTAGAAAGTACTTTATGTTCAACCAAGTGGACAGGAGTTAATAAAATAAATTATGACATTCATCACCTAAAGTAATGCTATAAAACACTTCTTTTTTTTCTTTTAAAAAAATTATCACTTTAGTAATCATGTTTTAGTAATTTTATATCCCAAAGGTTGCAGCAGTCATACAAACCAAAAAAAATTCTAGAGTGTTAAAAGAAATTAGTTCACAGATAAAAGTAAATCATGTTCCCATAGTTGATTATAATGCCAAGTAAGACATCCTTGTCCCAGATCAGATTAGATAATCTAGCTTTTTTATTTTATTTTATTTTATTTTATTTTATTTTATTTTATTTTATTTCCATTTTATTTTGTTGTTTAGGAAATACTTTATTTTTTATTTTTGTTTTTAAATTTATATCCAAGTTAGATAGTATATAGTACAATAATGATTCCAGGAGTACAATCCAGTGATTAACACCCTACATATAACACCCAGTGCTCACCCCAACAAGTGTCTTTCTTAATGCCCCTTGCCCATTTAGCCATCCCCCACCCATAAGCCCTCCAGCAACCCTCAGTTTGTTCTTTATGTTTAAGAATCTCTTATGTTTTGCCCCCTCCCTGTTTTTGTATTATTTTTGCTTCCCTTCCCCTATGTTCATCTGTTTTGTATCTTAAATTCCACATATGAGTGAAGTCATATGATATTTGTCTTTCTCTGACTAATTTTGCTTAGCATAATACCATCTAGTTCCATCCCCGTGGTTGCAAATTGCAAGATTTCATTCTTTTTGATTGCTGAGTAATACTCCATTGTGTATATATATCACATATTCTTTATCCATACATCTGTCAACGGACATTTGTGCTCTTTCCATACTTTGGCTATTGTTGATAGTGCTGCTATAAACATTGAAGTGCATGTGTCCCTTCGAAACAGCACACCTGTATCCTTTAGATAAATACTTAGTAGTGCAATTGCTGGGTCGTAGGGTAGCTCTATTTTTTAATATTTTGAGGAAACTTCTTACTGTTTTCCAGAGTGGCTGAACCAGTTTGTATTACCACTAGAAGTACAAAAGAGTCCCCTTTCTCCGCATCCTCACCAACATCTGTCTTTATGTGAGTTGTTAATTTTAACCATTCTGACTGGTGTGAGGTGGTAGGCATCTCAGTGTGGTTTTGATTTGTATTTCCCTGATGATGAGTGATGTTGAGCATTTTCTTCATGTGTCTGTTAGCCATCTGGATGTCTTCTTTTGGAAAGTATTTATTCATTTCTTTTGCCTATTTCTTCACTGGATTATTTGTTTTTTTTTGGGGGGGTTGTTTAGTTTGATAAGTTCTTTATAAATTTTGGATACTAACCCTTTATCTGATGTGTCATTTGCAAATATCTTCTCCCATTCATTTGGTTGCCTTTTAGTTTTGCTGATTGTTTCCTTCACTGTGGAGAAACTTTTTATCTTGATGAGGTACCAGTAGTTCATTTTTTAATTTTGTTTACCTTGCCTCCAGAGATGTGTTGAGTAAGAAGTTGCTGTAGCCGAGGTCAGAGAGATTTTTTGCCTCCTTTCTTCTCTAGGATTTTGATGGCTTCCAGTCTTAAGCCTTTCATCCATTTTGAGTTTATTTTTGTGTATGGTGTAAGAAACACCATATGAGTGTGTATGAGTTTATTTTTGTGTTTGGTGTATGGTAAGAAAATGGTCCAGGTTCATTCTTCTGCATGTCGCTGTCCAGTTTTCCCAACACCATTTGCTGAAGAGATTGTCTTTATTCCATTGGATACTCTTTCCTGCTTTGTCAAAGATTAGTTGACCATACGTCTGTGGGTCCATTTCTGTGTTCTCTATCCTGTTCCACTGATCTAAGTGTTTTTGTGCCAGTACCATACTGTCTTGATGATGATAGCTTTGTAATGCATCCTGAAGTCTGGGACTGTGATGCCTTCAGCTTTGGTTTTCTTTTTCAGGATTGCTTTGACTATTCAGGGTCTTTTCTGGTTCCATACAAATCCATACAAAGGATTGTTTGTTGTAGCTCTGTGAAGAATGTTGGTGTTATTTTGATAAGGATTGCATTAAATATGTAGATTGCTTTGGGTAGTATCAACATGTTAACAATATTTGTCCTTCCAATCCATGAGCATGGAGTATTTTTCAATCTTTTTGTGTGTGTTCTTCAATTTCTTTCATAAGCTTTCTATAGTTTTCAGTTGTATAGATTTTTCATGTCTTTGGTTAGGTTTATTCTTAGGTGTTTTATGGTTTTTGGTGCAATTGTAAATGGGATGTATTCCTTGATTTCTCTTTCTGCCACTTTATTATTGTATAGAAATGCAACTGATTTCTGTGCATTTTTATATCCTGTGGCTTTGTCAAATTCATGGATCAATTTTGGCAGTGTTTTGGTGGAATCTTTTATTGTTTCCACATAGAGTATCATGTCATCTATGAAGAGTGAAAAGTTTGACTTCTTCCTTGCTAATTTGGATGCCTTTTATTCCTTTGTGTTGTCTGATTGCTGAGGCTACGACTTCCAATACTATGTTGAATAACAGTGGCAAGAGTGGACATCCCTGTCATGTTCCTGATCTTAGGGGGTAAGATCTGTTTTTCCCCATTGAGGATGATATTAGCGGTGGGTCTCTTGTATATATATGGCTTTTATGATCTTGAGGGATCTTCTATCCCTACTTTCTTGAGGGTTTTTATCAAGAAAGGATGCTGCATTTTGTCAAATGCTTTCTCTGAATCTATTGAGAGGATCATGTGGTTCCTGTTCTTTCTTTTATTAGTGTGATGTATCACATTTATTGATTTGTGGATATTGAACTAGTCTGCATCCCAGGTATAAATCCCACTTGATTGTAGTGAATGATTCTTTTAATGTGTTCTTGAGTCTGGTTGGCTAGTATCTTTTTGAGAATTTTTGCATCCATGTTCATCGGGGAAATTGGTCTGTGGTCCTCTTTAGTGGAGTTTTCCACTCCCTTACTTTCAATCTGAAGGTGTCTTTAGGTCTAAAATGGGTATCTTGTAAACAGCATATAGATGGACCTTGTTTTCTTGTCCATTCTGTTACCCTATACCTTTTGATTAGAGCGTTTAGTCCATTGACATTTAGAGTGAGTACTGAAAGATACGAACTTATTGCCATTGTGTTGCCTGGTGAGCTGGAGTTTCTGGTGGTGTTCTTTTGTCCTTTCTAGTCTTTGTTGCTTTTGGTCTTTTTTGTTTTGTTTCATCTTTTCTTCACTCTGAGAGTCCCCATTAAAATTTCTTGCAGGGCTCGTTTAGTGGTTACAAACTCCTTTAGTTATTGTTTGCCTAGGAAACTCCTTATCTCTCCTTCTATTTTGAATGACAGCCTTGCTGGATAAAGAGTTTGGCTGCATATTTTTCCTATCCAACTCATTGAATATATCCTGCCACTCTTTTGTGGCCTGCCAAGTTTCTGTGGATAGGTCAGCTACAAACCTTATCTGTCTTCCCTTATAGGTTAAGGACTTTTTTCCCTTGCAGCTTTGATAATTCTGTGGGTGTATTTCATAATTCTGTCTGTGTATTTTGTGAATTTGACTATGATATGCCTTGTTGATTGTTGGTTTTGTTGAATCTAATGGGAGTTCTCTGTGCTTCCTGGATTTTGATGTCTGTATTTTTCCTCAGATTAAGAAAGTTTTCTGTTATGATTTGCTCACAGAAATCTTCTACCCCCTTTTTACTCTCTTCATCTTCTGGGACCCCTATAATTCTGATGTTATTTTTTTAAATGAGTCATTGAGTTCTCTAATTCTTATATCATGCTCTTTTGCCTTAGTTTCCCTCTTTTTTTTCCTGCTTCATTATTCTCCGTAAGTTTTTCTTCTATATCACTGATTAATTGCTCTGCTTCATCCACCCTTAGTGCCACAGCATCCATTCGAGATTGCATCTCAGTTATACTATTTTTTTTTTAATTTTTTTTTCAACGTTTTTTATTTATTTTTGGGACAGAGAGAGACAGAGCATGAACGGGGGAGGGGCAGAGAGAGAGGGAGACACAGAATCGGAAACAGTCTCCAGACTCCGAGCCATCAGCCCAGAGCCTGACGCGGGGCTCGAACTCACGGACCACGAGATCGTGACCTGGCTGAAGTCGGACGCTTAACCGACTGCGCCACCCAGGCGCCCCTCAGTTATACTATTTTTAATTTCTTTGTGACTAGATTTTCTTTTTTTTATCTCCACAGAAAGGGATTCTTTGCTTTTTTCATCTCCAGTTAGTATTCTTATTATCTTGAGTCTAAATTCTGGTTCAGGCATCTTGCTTATATCTATGTTGATTAAGTCCCTGGCTGTCATTTCTTCCTGTTCTTTTTCGGCGGTGAATTTCTTCATTTTGTCATTTTAGAGGAAGAAAAGAATTAATGAAATAAAAAATTAAATATAAAAAATTAAAAACAACACACAAAAAATCATATAAAGGAAGCAAGATCCTAGGTGTGTTTTGGTCTGGTTGTTGAAGGGCGCTTGATAGAATACAGAAAAAAGGGTAAGAAAAGAAAAGAAAGAAAAAGGGAAAAATATAAGAAAATTTTTAAAAGTTTTAAAAAATGTGCAGAGTAAAATAGACTAAATGAAATGGAGAAAGTAAAATAGACTAAGAATTTACAAAAATAATAAAAAAAATACTAGAAAAAATTAAAGAAAAATCTTTTTTATAAAAACAGAAAATAAATATAATTTTTTTCTCTTTCTGTATCCAAGAATAAGAAAAGAAGAGAAAAATGAATAAATGGACCAGTGAACAGAGTGAAATCTGAATGAAATTACATCCATTTTTTGCTTGAAATCAAACTATGAAACACTTTATAGTCCATAAATTAAGCAGGCAGAGAAACTTGTCATAGTCCTCTAAGGCTTGGTTGGTGCAGTTAGGGGTTGGTGTAACATTTCCGTTTTCCACTAGGTGGCGCTGCTTAGCTTACTAGGGTGGATCAGTGTGGCACGGGATAGTGTATATGTGCATGCATGGGAGATGTGAAAAGGGTGTCACCCAGCTTCCCAGTCTCTAGCATCAGAACTCTGTGCTCTCACCAATTGGCAATCAAGCATCCCTCCTTTGTCTCCAGCTTCCATCCACTCTCCACTTCTACATTGTCCACGAGCAAGCTATAAGCCTTCCAAGTGGCACCTCCCTCCTGAATTTTATCTCAGTGGGGCTGTGTTTCCAAACCCCTTACTTCTGAGGGCCCTATGGCTTGAACCTGCTTCTACCCTCTGGGTTAGAGTCTTGCCAAGCAATGGCCAGGTGCTGGCCCTTGCATGGGAATGCTCACATGACCATGCAGCTACAGAGGCCAAGACACTGTAGCCGGGTGTCAGCCTGCCCCAGAAAAATTTTGCACTGTTGTATAGCAGCAATGGTTTGGAGACTATGGTAGATCACAACACACATCTGGCACTGCACCCTAGTGTCCTTGTTCCAACACCAGCAAACTTGGTTGCAATCTGGGGTCCTCTGGGACCTTTGCCTGTGGGTAGGCTGCACAGCCTCTACCAAATATCCTCCAGGCAGGTGAGCCATCTCTCCCCATGTGGCCCAAGTACCCTTTGTACCTCACTGTCTACTCCTGGGGATTCGCCCTTTCTCTTTCCACCAGAGCACTCCTAGGTATCGAACTATGGAGTTTCTGACTCTGTGCTCCCCTGTTTATAGAGTCCTAATGCTATAGAAAACCCTCTCCTTTATCCTTTCTCCCTTTCTTGCTCAGTTCCTTGTGAGTGTTTCCACTCTTGCTTTCTCTTTAGTTGCTTTTTGGGTAATGCTTCTCCTGTACTCTCCCTCCTATCTCCATCCTCTTCACAAACAAAAACAGCTCCCTACCCTCCATGGCTTCTCTCTCTCCCATTTCACTTCTCCCTGCTATGTATCTGCCAAGTTCTGTGGCTCAAGTTATGCAGATTGTTGTGTTAGTCCTCAGATCAATTTTCTAGGTATGAAAAATGGTTTGGTGCTGATCTAGAGAGAAGCAGAGAACTTCCATGCTGCTCTGCCATCTTAGCCCCTCCCCTAAAATACTTTTTGATGGCAAGGTTTTAAAATGTTGAAAATAGGGGCACCTGGGTGGCTCATTTGGTTAAGTGTCCGACTTTGGCTCAGGTCATGATTTCACAGTTCATGAGTTCAAGCCCTGCATTGGGCTCTGTGCTGAAAGCTTGAAGCCTGGAGTCTGCTTTGGATTCTGTGTCTCCCTCTCTCTCTGTTCCTTCCCAACTCGCACTCCATGTCTCTCTTTCTAAAAAATAAAGATTATTTTTTTAATGTGGATAATATATGGTTAAATAATTATGGCATGCAATATAATTAAAAGATATATTTTTTAATTGAATAATATAGTTCATCCACATTTAGAAAAAAAAGGAATCGTGTCCAATAAACCAGCATAGTAGTTGGGTAGCAGGTGATTTTCCATCTGTGTGCTTTTCTGTTTTTGACAATATGCACGTATATCAGTTAGGAATACTCTTGGCTGCTCTTGGATGCCTATATCAGCAGGAATGCTCTATAGAAATGTGATTTCAGTGGTTTACTCAAATAGGTTCCCCTTTATTTACTAGAAGTTTGAAAATGGATGGCTTTTAATCCTGGTTCAGCATCTTGACAATGTCAGGGAGGACCAGCATCTTTAATGTTCTTATGGCTGTTTCCTCACATTTATTACCTAAGCTACAAGATGGCTATTGAAGTTCTAGTAGTAAGCATTCCAGGCAGAAAAAATAAGGGGAAAGAGGGAACACAATAGACCACCATTTCAGTCTTGTTGGCCAAAATTGAAAAGTGTACCCTCTGCCCTTCTTCAGCTCCAAAGGGTACTGGGAAACTGAGTATCTTAGCTTTTACAGCCTCATAACTACAAGCAGAAAGGAAGAAACATCTAGGAATGCTTGATTGAGCCAACCTCTGGTGTCTGTATTATTTTGCACATAATATGTGTGCCTGCAAGTGATATGTACTACTTTGATAATTAGATTAAATTTTAAAAAGAGGTTAGTAAAAACCATTTAGTCATCTAAAATGGAGGCCAAATATTATAGAGTATAGAATTTGATGACATCATTTCAATGGGTTGTTTTGTTTATAATATTTGTTATGTGAATAACATTGTGCAAAATACTGTGGAGAAAAAAGGAACTTCTGACATGATTAGCCATTAAAAGATTTATCTAGTCTAGAAGACATGTCCTATATTAAACACATTGTATAGTATAGACTACAACAGGAAAGAAATGTCAAAGCCAATGGTAGAAGTATTGCCCTGAAATGTCAGCAAGGAACTAGGTATGGACACAGAAGCTTCCTGGAGGACATAGTACCTGAGCTGGGTTTTACAGGATGTGAGAATTCAAAAGAATTCCTTCAACTCAGCAATAGCCATGAGGAAGCCACAGAGATGGCAATGCAAATGTCATGTGTGGGTCAGTGTGGAGGTTGGGTGAACTTGAACAGTTAGGGATTGTTACAGTGAACCTGTAAAGGTGTGCAAACAAATATTAAAATATTTTCTTTCCAAGGTTAAGGGAAGTCCACATATCCCTCCAGGGAGCTTTTACCTCATTCCTGTGACATCTGCCTTGTTGACTCAGTGTCTCTGCAGGTCTGTTCTTATTGTTTACAAGGAGCCTGAAGTGCCAAGAGCCTATTCCTGCCATGAGACACCTGCCTATACTTCTGTCCTGTCAGAGACTGCCCAACATTCACATTAGCTTCCTGTGCTCACAAACCTGCTTTGCCAAATCTGCCATTAGTTTTCTACCACTACCTGACCAAGACTTTGTGAAGCCATGAAGGTGAGAGCCTTTGGCATTTGTGCTTTGTGCCATGTCACTGGGATTCTTTATAAGACACCTGAAGAAGGTGTTTTTTGGCATCCTATAAATAAGAGGTGAATGACAGGTATAGTATTGACCCAGGAAGGTGGTCAATATTATAGGGATGGGGACTGTCTTAAATATGTCTGTCCTGCAAGACCTTCCTATGCACATTTCTTTTTTTTTCTTTTTTTAAAAAAATACAACTTATTGTTAAACTGGTTTACATGCAACACCTACTGCTCATCCCAACAAGTGCCCTCCTCAATGCCTATCACCCACTTTCCCCTCTCCCCCAACCCTCATCAACCCTCAGTTTGCTCTCCATATTTGAGAGTGTCATATGGTTTTCCTCCCTCCCTCTCTGTTTGTAACTTTTTTTTCTCCTTCCCTTGCTCCATAGTCTTCTGTTAAGTTTCTCAAGGTCCACATTTGAGTGAAAACATGTGGTATCCGTCTTTCTCTGACTGACTTATTTCAATTAGCATAATACCCTTCAGTGCCAACCACATTGCTGCAAATGGCAGGATTTCATTCTTTCTCATTGCCAAGTAGTATTCCATTGTATATATAAACTGCATCTTCTTTATCCATTTATCAGTTGATGGACATTTAGGCTCTTTCTATAATATGGCTATTATTAAAAGTGCTGCTATAAACATTGGGGTACATATGCCCCTATGCATCAGCACCCCTGTATCCTTTGGGTAAATTCCTAGCCATGCTATTGCTGGGTCACAGGGTAGTTCTATTTCAAAATTTTTGAGGAATCTCCACACTGCTTTCCAGAGTGGCTGTACCAGTTTGCATTCCCACTAACAGCCTATGCACATTTCATGATGATGCTTCTCTCCATAATACTCCCTGGACCAATATTGACTTCAAATTGCTCACAGCCTGGTGAGAAGGAAGACCCATAAGTAGATATTGCAACAAAAAATAGGGCTGCAGCAGAGTTAAATCAGGGAACCAAGGGTCTTGATGATTCAGGAGAGGTTCCCTAGAGGAGGTAATGTCTGAGATCAGGCTGTTGTGAGGAGTAAATGTTGAAAATCAGAGCAGTGATAAAATCTAAGAAATGGTTATTACCATGCCAGAGACATGGGTCGTTGATCATTTTGCTCCCTGTTATTTGTCCTACTTTGCATCTAACCTTTTTACTAGTTTCTTCTTTTACACAGAGATAAGTGGAAAGAATTTGAGATATGGAGTCAGGAGACCTGGATTATTATCTTAGCTACTAGCAATTTATGATGTGACCTGGGACTTTTGCTCCATCTCTCTGAATCACCATTGCCTCCACTGTGGTATGAGAGATAGGTGTACCTTTGCCATTGGATACCTTTCTTCATTTGGGGAATCCCCACATAAAGACTTTTGGCCAGAACCAGAGCTCACATCTCACTAAAGAATGTGAAGATATGCTTGCTTGCTTTCCTCTTTTACACCAGGGTAGAGACTGATGACCTAGGCTCTCCCAATCAGATATTTACTGGCCAGAGTCTGAATCAAAAGGAAGCAAGGACAGTGGAGGACCCTCCTGGTGGTGGCAGCTCTATAAACAGGCAACAGCAACCACAGTTCGAGCTTCAAAGTCCAGTGTCCATGAGAGTGGCAACTGTTTTCTCACCTGACCGTCATGTTGTGATTTACTCCTGGAAGCACAGCTCTAGGCCAGGTTCCTCCTTTTAACACATTCCTTTCCTGACCAATGAAGCTGTGTCAGTCTCAGTTGCTTGCAGCTAAGTACCGTAATTGATACCACAGTTTAGACCAGATGCTCTCCAAGGTTCCTTCCGGCTCAATGTTCTGTGAGTCTAGAATTTGTCTTCAGACTGGCTAGCCCAGTGCTGGACCTTTAATTAATGTTTATTGACTAAGTGACAAAATGAACAAAGGATCTCTGCCTTAGACTTTCTTTCCCATGCTTTTCATTATCTCACTCAGTGATCTAAAGGATACCGACAAGGGGGTAGCAGAGCCACATCAGCAAAAAGGAGAAATGCAGTTTCATAATGCCCTATAATTTTATTTATTTTTTGACTAATTGGTCAACACAGAAGCACTCCTTCCCTGCACGGTGTTCATCCCAGGAAGATACCAGAAGATGTGGAGGGCATGTTGTTGTTCCCAAAGAACTACAGTCAGATTACGGAGATAAGATTATTATATTTTATTTATTTTTATTTTTATTTAAAAAATTATTTTAGAGAGAAGAGAGCATGAACAGGGAAAAAGGGAAGAAGAAGAAGAAGAAGAAGAAGAAGAAGAAGAAGAAGAGAGAGAGAATCTTAAGCAGACTATACACTGTGCATGAAGTCTGACACGGGGCTTGATCCCATGACCCTGGAATCATGACCTGAGCCAAAATCAAGAGTCAGATGCTCAACTGACTGAGCCATCCAGGCACCCCAAGATTATCACATGTTAAATTTTTAGTGTTAAACATCGTGGAAGACATAAGGCCTTAGAAGATGGAGAAATCAGTGAGCAGATAAAGGGGAAAAAAAGGTCAGAGTATAATTTGAAAGTTTGAGTAGGATTTATATAAGCAGAAGGGAGCTCATATTTGATGGTGAACACAGTGCCAGCTGGTGCCCAGAGGCAAGAATTAGTCAGAAAAGTATGTGGTGAGGCAGAGGGTTCACACTGAGGAGTGGCAGGAATAAAAGTAAAGCCTTGCTTTCAAGGGCTTTGATCATTCCATGACTATGGGAAGAGCATATTCTACATTTTACTTATGGGTTCAGAAAACAAACGAAGAACATGACAAACAAAAGAAAGAAAATCACTAGGCCCAGTTCAAAAGGAAATCATTATTCAGAGATGAAGAGAGAAGAATTTACTTTGATTCTATAAGTATTTTGAGTGCCTCTCAGGCACTGTTTTGGTCACAGAAATACAGCAACAAACAAAACTTAGTCTGTTCTAACAGAACTTGTGTTTTATCAGGATCAAATAGATCACACACACACACACACACGCACACACACACGCACACACACACACACACACACAGCCATCAGGTAACAGTGAGTATCTGGAGAAAAAGAAGCAGTGGTGATATGTTCACACGAGAGTGCTGCTAGGGGAGGGTGCATGTTCATGGGGAGTTCAGGTCACATTTCTGATAAGGTGATGTGTGAGCAGAAAACCAAAAGGAAGATGTGGTTATTTGGATATCTGAGCGGAAGACTATTCTAGACAGAGGGAATGGCAAATGCAAAGGCTCTAGGCATGCTTGATGTGTTCAAAGAATGACAATGAGCCAGGAGAGAGTGGTAGGGGAGAAAGTCAGAGAAGTAGTGGGGGGGGGGGGCTAAATCCTGATGGGCTCTGGAAAACCCCTGAGGAAAATACCCACCTGCCATGCCAGAGTAAGCATTTTTGACTTACCCATCCTCATCCCCCAACCCCACCAGTTTGGGTGTTCTCATTAGTGAACTGCACCTGGAGCTGTCAAAGCTCACAAGGGGATGATGGAATGAAGAGATTGTCCTTGGCTCCTTTTATTTCCATTGGTTTTTCTCAGGCAAGCCCCACTTCTGCTTGCTTACTGGTCAGCAAATCTCATACCATTAAGCATGAAGCTGGCTTGGACTTAAGCTGTCTCTGAGCCTATACTCGATTTGACATGAAAAGGGTCCACAAGTGACTATAGAACCAACAACTGGTAAAGGTTTCTCCACGAATTATTGCTTTGAACATCTATTTGAGTGATGTCAGCAATCTCCACTTGCACATAGGTTTGCCCTGGTCCTATGTCACAGCCACTCCATGCCTCCCCATTCACTCAACCATAACTATTAGCAGTAGCCTTCACTCCACAATACTGCACAGCTGTAGCTTCTCCAAATATCACTTTAGGCACAGCTCTGAGCTTCTTTCCTTCCTCTCACTAAGTATTCCCACCAGGGGCTTGGTTCCCTACCTGCCCAAGAGTTCATGGGAACCTTGATGCAACCACAATTTTCTCAGCAATGAATACTATGAGGATCCACTCTTTTTTAGCATCTTTTGATTATCTTTCATGTCCTCACTGGACCTTTCCCTTTGCAATGCTACCATACCCACAGAACAGAGGAAACAGACTGTGGTTGTTACTAGGTGAACTGAAAGTGTGTATGTGTGGGAGGAGGGTGGGCTTTGGGTATTTTACTAGACCAGAACAGGGTGAATTGCATAGAAATGTAAAGGGAAGGTTTTGTGGCAATCAAGGATTTCTCTCTTGAGGGCCTGGCTAATCTCAATCAGACAGGAATGCCAGGCTGCCTCTCAGAAACCCTGTATCAACTGAGCCCCAAGTGGTAGCTCACAGGAGGGGCTGAAGATGTCCTTTTAAGGAGAGGGCTCATAGGGGCATAAGGTATGGCTGAGACTGAGGTGCTGGCGCTCTTCATCATTCTCCCTCACCAGGGCTCTGCAGTCTCTCAACAACTCTTGAGCCCCTTCGCCCTTAGACACCCTGTAACTCTTACCTGACAATCAGTGCAGTGGAATGCTTAGGCATATGGGCCCTGAGCCAGATGGTCTGGATTTGATCTGACTCTGTAGATTACTCATGTGAGACCTTGGGCAAGTGACTTAATATGACTATGCCTCAGTTCATTATCTACAAAGTGGAGATAGTGATGGACCCTGCTTATAAGGTTTATATGTGTAAATAGAGATGAAACTCTTAGAGTCATTAATGCAAGAAAAGCATCTAGTACTTCTTATTGATATAAATATTCTACCTCAAGGTCTGGTGGAGTGTCCCAGGTTTGTGCCCATCTCTGGCCAAAGTCCATCCAGCATGAATTACGCTTGGCAGATGTAGGTACTCTCGCCTCCTTAGTGAATGAAGAAATAAATGAATGAACATAGAAAGCCTCAGGTATTCAGGCATGTGGCTAAATTCTCCTTTGTATCCATCTTCTTGGAGCTATACTTTCATTTTGCCTACATATAGAAGAACCCATAACAGGAGCACCAGAGTGAGGAAGGAAATGGTCTTTTTGCAAACTGAGACCCTTCAGTCAATCCATACATTTGGCTTTGCACTAGACCACCATGAAGGAAATTTAAAAATAAATAAGATATGATTTCTGCTCTCTAGGAACTTTTAATCTTATAAAAAGACAAGATGAAAGAAAATGAGAAGCTGAATCACAGTGAGAGTTTAGAGAATATTGAGGAGTATTAGAGTATTCTGTGGACAGCTCTTCACTGCAGAAATGGGAATTATGGATGGGGCACGTTTGAACAGGTGGGAGGGAGAACATTTCAGGGGGAGGACAGGCACCAATGTAAGAATGAGCATATTATATTTATCCATGAGGAGACCAAAAGGAAACAATATTACCTCCTGAGGATAATACCAGTCTAAAGGATTATATATCATTTACATTCATGTACAGGCCTCCTTTTAGTTTGGGGTAGCTCAGATGTCTGGATAGGGTAATAGAGAATTCTTAGCAACCTCATATCACTAAGTATACTATGAAGGACAGGTTCAAGGAATAGCTGTCAAGGCAGTATTTTTAAAACAGATACACTGTTGATGAAGATGCTGAAATTGGTTTTTTTGTACATATTTTACTTATGGAATAAGGAGATCAAAGGGGTAAAGCTGTACATTGAGGCTGCAGAGCTGGTGAATGTCAGAAGTGAAGTTTGAACCCAACTGCTCTGTTCATGTGTTTTTCCCACAACACCACACTGCCTTACACACCCCAGGACTTGCTGCAGGAGGAGGAAAAGGCCTATAGGGGTGCTCCGTCTGCACTCAGATGGGGACCCCATGAATAGCCATCTCCAGGACTGTCTCCCACACAAGTCTTTTATGTATCCTTCTCCTCTATGCAACAGAATGTTTATACACAGGGAGCCCAAGGCATGGGACTCATGGTGAGGGAGGCTTGCAGTAAGAGAGAACAGAAGATGAGGGGGGAGAGTGCTGGTGAGTCAGGAGAGAGTCAGGAGAGATGGCTTCTTGTCCTGGTACTGTCATGAGCTAGCAGTGACTATGCCATACCCATTTCTGAGCTTCATTTTCTCATCTGTAAAATAAAAGGCTTGGACTAAAGGAACTATATGATCTACTGTTTTACTCTGAAATTTTATAAAAGGTGCAGTTATGTCCCTAAAATTACAGGCTTCCTTTTCTTTGTTCCATGTTCTCAATATTAGCTGATAACCCTTTTGTTCAAGGTGGGACTGGAGGCTTATTCCTTGTTTCTGTTCCTTACCCTTCCTTTTCATCTCTCCTGTGTCAGCTGCCTGAATTATCTGGATACCAGGAGATGTAGAATCGGTAGCCAAAAGCTTCTTTCTTGCCCTGAAGCAATCGAATCTCCCCAGGGTGGGGGGTTGCAGGAAATCAGATTGGCTTGGCACTTGCTCTCTGGTTCAGGCTGGTGGGGGAAGGCAGGAGAACTGCTGGTTATATTTGGTGTCAAGGGCTGTTGGGGAGGAGTTGGGGACTTGGCAGATTTCCTCACAGCTTGGAGGGCTCTGGACATTTGGTGCATTGCCTGCCCAATTCCTGGAGCTCGGGCACAGATGGCTCCTGTCAGCTCTTGAATGAGGGTGGGTTCTCACTCTGGTAATTCTAGGGGGAGGAGTCCCAGAGGCCTCAACCCAGCTGGCCATCTCCTGCCCAAAAACTGTTTAGTGCAGGAGGGGGAGGGAGAAAGACCAGATGGGCCACAGCCTTTGGGCCTGATGGTGCAAACTATGTCCCACCCTCAGTCATATTGGATAGGGGAAGAGAAACACCTCTTTATTAGGCAGCTGCTTGTTTGGCAATTAACCTGAGGGGCCTGGAAGGCACTCAAGATTAACCCGAGTATGGCAGCCAGCTCTGCTGTTGAGACCTTTGTGGGGTGGGGGTGTAGGTGGGGCAGAATTTTTTGAGACAAGCTGGCTTGGGATACTGGATCCCTGGATGCCACAGGTAGAGTTTCAGCTATAGGTGAAGCCATTTGGGAGGGATGTCCTAGAGGGGAAGACAAAGCCAGAGAGAAGGAAGGAAACACTTCTTCAGACTGTGAGATCTGGCCCAAGCCTTCAGGAAAATATACCATAGCAAATGGTCCAAGGGAAACCTCTAAGATCTGAGCTGGCCAGAATGCCCTTTGCAGCTGCTCTTCTTCTGAGGCTGTTCCCATGAACCTTTGCTCCCTGAGACAGTCATTCCCTCTTCCAAAAAGCTGTCCCTATGTCTCCTGAAGCCTCTTAGGACAGGAAAGGGAGAGCAGAATAGTCCCTATTACCAACAGGGTTGTCATTTCAACCTGGTGTGATGCCCAAGAAGACAAATGGGTTGGAGAATGAGGCCATGTGGGCAGTGAATACAGGGCATATGGGCATTCTACCCACACTACCAAAATAGGATACCTGTGCTGAACCAGCCAGGGAGTTACCATTGCCATGGTTGTAAAGGAGATGGCATGGTAAGAGGGAGGGTGAGTGGGGAGGGGTATGTTATAGGAGAGAGAACAGATCATCCTAGGTTTGGAGTCTTGCTTTCACACTCATGAGCTGGGCTACCTCCAGCAAGCTGCTTAAATCTCTCTGAGCCTCAGTTTTTGAGGCTACCTGGGGTTGATTTAAACATTAAGTGAGTTAATATAGTAAATGTGATATGTGAACTGTCAGGTACTAGAAAATGGTTTTTTGTTGTTGTTGTTGTTGTTGTGTTATTTATTGTTATGAAAAGAAGAGATGGTCAGATTAAGTTTGGGCCTGAATGTGATGGCTAGGAGGACATTAGACAGCACGGACTGTGCTGGGGGTAGAATTCTAGCTTGTAATAGATAGGAAAAAAAAAGAAAAGAAAGAAAGAAAAGAAAGCAAAAGGCATCTTCCAACTACCAGATCTTTCTGTTGGTTCAACAAGCAGAAGAGATTATGAGATGGCAAATAGTGTCCTTAGCCAGTCTGAACCCTTGGGGACTTCAAGGTGAATTATTTCAAGGGATTTTCTACTTCATAGCACAGTGGATATTTTAGTCAGAGTGAATGGGTAATGTTTCCCTGTGAAATTGTTTTTCAAACGTGTACATATGTTTGTGGTTGTTAAAATATGAAATAATTGGGTGGCTCAGTCAGTTAAGTGTCTGACTTCAGCTCAGGTCATGATCTCATGGTTTGTGAGTTTGAGCCCTGTGTCGGTCTCTGTGCTGACAGCTCAGAGCCTGGAGCCTGCTTCAGATTCTGTGTCTCCTTCTCTCTCTGCCCCTCCCCCACTCATGCTCTGTCCCTCAAAAATGAATAAATGTTAAAAAAAGTTAAGAAATGAATTAATTGTAAAGAATCATGGAATTCACATTGGGTTTTGGTCTGATGAGTTTTCTTAAACAAGAGAGACTATTTGGTGGGGATCCTGGGTGATTTGATAATACTAAAAGATGGGTGGGGACCTCTATTGGAGGCTAGGGTTTCTTCACAGATACAAGAAACAATGCATCTGAGGAAACAGGGGCTAAGGAACCAGTGCCTGGGTTTGGGTGTGAGGGTGGAGGCCAGCTGGTGGGGCCCTGGAGAGTCATGTAAAGCTGCATCCTGGAAAGAGTCTGGGCTCCTCTGGAGGAAGCCAGGGCTGGCTTCAAATTCTAGTTTTGCCCCTTGTATCGGCCTTGGGTAGTAAACATATGCCTGTAATCTTCAGTCTTCCTAGAGTTCATAAGGATCAAATGAAATATTATCTAAAAGCCATAATAAGTCCTTGAAAATGAGTTGAATAATGAAAACATGACATCTTCTCTTTGCCAGAATATCTTACTTCTTATATTTCCTCTAGTGTACCTTTCTTGGATAAGGAACTCAGAGAAGCAGGCATAAACTCATAGGATTTAATTAAGAGGAAAAATAACATATGATGTTTATTTTCTTTCTAGAAGCAGGACAGGGGAGCAGTCCCATTTATGCAGCCCTTGCTTTTCCTTCATTGAAGGAGGGCACTGCATGACCATCAACAGCTTTTATACCTCCATCTCGGTGGTTTGGTTGACAGTGCTGGTCCGGGGTATTTGAGGCCTAGATTAAACATTCCTCCACCATCAAGAGCCTATGATGCTGCCAGTGGTCAACAATTATCAAGAGGGTCCATTCCCTGAGGTGTGGAAATGTCATTCTTCTGTGGTACAGAGTAGGTGCTCATAACATGTGGCTGAGTGAATGATCAAATTAATGAAAGGTTCAATCCATGCCTTGTCCTGACTGCATCCTAAGGCCTTTGAAGTGATGTGTACCTATTCTCCTGCCTGCATGGTCATAAGCCAGTTTTGGATCACAAGCTGTTCCCAGTTTCCCTCTCTGAGATAGTCAGGCAACAGATGCAGAGTGTTTGGGAGAAACACTTTTCATTGTGTGGTCTGATCCTCAAACCTGCATCTCAAACTTGTTCCATGATGGTGGAAGAGGCCACAGCTTTTTTTTTTTTTCTGAGGCAACCTGTAGTGTGACAGGGCCTGCCAAAATCACAGACATCAAGTCTGCCTTTTCCCATCCCCTTTCTATACTCCTTTCCAACCAGGCTGAGTTTAATTAAAAAAAAAAAAAAGAATGATGTTAAACCAATGCATATCACTAACACTAAGGTGCTAATGACTTGGATTAGGCCTCCTGGGGAACATTTGCATTTTAATAGAGTGTGCTCCAGACCATTAATGTGCTACTATAGAGAAGTTTTTGAACAAGGAGTCTAAGGTTTGTATTTAGTCCCTATGCCACAATTAGCCCTTTAATCTTGGGTAAGGGATCTCTCCCTCTTCCTCTCTCAGTCTCTAAATTAAAAAAAAAAAAAGTTGGACTAGATAAACAGCTCATATAACAGAGTGAGGATTTTCCCATGTATTCTTTTTTTTTTAAGTTTATTTCTTTTTTAGAGAGAGAGCGCACGCATAAGTGGGGGAAGGGCAGAGCGAGAGGGCGACAGAATCTGAAGCAGGCTCCAGGCTCTGTCTGAGCTGTCAGCACAGAGCCGACTTGGGGGCTCAAACCCATGAACAGCAAGATCATGACCTGAGCCAAAGTCAGATGCTTAACTGACTGAGTTACCCAGAGTCTCCTCCCATGTATTCTTTATAATAATTTTGAGAGGGATACATTTAATGGAACTATTTTTCAGATGAGAAAACAGAGGTCCAGAGAAGTTAAGTGCCTTGCCTGAGGTCTGTAACCATTAGGCAGCAAGAGCCAGTATCAAACCCAGGCAATGTGACTCTGGCATCTACCCCACCTGCCTCCTACTATTCCACCTCTCCCTCTCACATCCAAACTGTAAACAATCCCGTGCAGTCATGAGGAAAAAACTGAGGGTAGATGAGGACTGAAGGAAAGTTTGCCTAAAGTCTGTCAAGTGCATCATCTCCTCCCTTTCTATATCTCCTCTTCCCAGCCCAGTTTGCAAATGGTGTAGGGTGTTTTGCTAGACATAGCTGTGGTGTTTACAGCTTCATAAGAGGCAATTGCTCAGCCCCTTAACCATCCCTTGAGTTCCTCTTTGAAGTATTGGGTAATATCATACACACATGTTCAGATCTATATATTTGACAGCAATGGTATCTCGTTTACAGATAATAGTGAGTTTCATGACAACAAAGTCCTTCCCCCAATCCTGTGTGTTAAAACTAAACAACAAACAATCTGAAATAACAAACAGAAGTAATCAAAATATAATTAGACCCTAGGTGTGCTAATGGGTATGTAATGAAGGATATGAAGTTGAGAAGTATGTCCAGCAGAGGAGAAGTGTGCCCAGAGAAGTGTGGCTAGCATCCTGGGGACCCAGGATGGAAACGTGCACTCAGGGGCTATGATGCTTGGAGGTGTGGGTGTGGGCTTTGGAGATTCATGCACATGGCAGGGCTGGTGGGGAAGGGGAACAAACAGAGAGGGAAAGTCAGTTTCCTGGAAGATCTGTGGCCAGCTACTTGGGAACTTGTTTTGATGGAGTTCAGGAGGTAGAATGAGCACAGATTTAAACTCAGAAGCTGGTGGTGACCCAGAGACAGACACAAAAAAGCCCCATAGTCTGAAGACCTAAAAGAGAAAATACAGTTAAACCAGAAGGACAAGGAAAAGGAGTATGAAAGCCATCTCCCTCAAATAAGACAAAAGCGCTGACAGTTATAGATCCTTCCAGGGTACAGGCAGTGTTCTAATTGCCGATACCACCAAAGCCTTGTCGCTGGGTAGTTATAATCCCTACCTTAGATGAGGACACAGCACACAGGTTATGAAGCTTGCTCTTGTGCAAGGCTGCAGCCTGCATTTGAACTAGAAGGGCTGATTTAGGTGGCTGTGCTCCTGCCCTCTCCTGGGCCCTGAGCAGCTGTGACAATGTTTCACAGAAAATGACAGTGGACATTAGGAGGCTCTGGAGAGGCATGGCCAGTATCCCAGGCACGGTCTTGGAGGAAGTCCTGCCCTCCTTATAGGGAAGTGGGGGATGCTGTCCTTCATGAAGGGGGCCTCTGAGCCAGACTTCACTGTGGTCCTCTGGGCCTCCTTTTGTCAAACTACTTAAAGATGAGGAAATTCTGATGGACTACATAGATGGACAATTTGGTTTCACCCAGCTTTAAAGATAGTTGCCATGAATTTCCTTCAGTTCAGATACCTGAGTCCAGCCTCCAGGAACTTGAGTCTGGGTCATGTTGTCCTTAGTTGAATCTTGGAGGAGCAGGCACTACTATGCATGGGGTGGGACAGGGACCTGGGGGTCCACATGCTCTGTGTATAGACTTTCATCCACTCCTCTTGTTTTCACTATCTCCTCTCACCCCTGCTTCCTGGAACCTCTCAAGAATCTATAGGCAGATTGTCTCTCACCTTCTTGGTATTCTCTCTGTAAGCTTCAAATTGTAAGATAAATTGATTGCCCTGCTTCTAGCATCTCCTTTTAGTGGCTTTATTAATGCATAATTGACATATGATAGACCACACATATTTATAGTATACTCTGATAAATTTTGACAAATGTATATACCTGTGAAACCATCACAAAATTCAAAACACTGATTATGCCCATCACCTCCAAAACCTTCTTCATGTGACTGGTAAGCTGCCCTCCTATCTCTGTCTGCACCCACTGGGCCCAAACAACCACTCATTTGTTTTCCCTGATTCTAGATTTGTTGACATTTTCTAGATTTTATGTAAATGGAATCATACAGCAAATAATTTTTTGTCAGCTTCTCACACTCAGTATATTACTTTGATAATGTAACTATTTTAATTTTGAAAACAATTTACAACTTAGAAAAGCAAATACTGTATCTATTTGACAGTTAAGAAATTTTACATCTCCTGCACAATTCTGTCTGCATCAGATGGACAGTCCTCAGTCTTTTCCATGATTGCTACTGGCTGAAAACAGCATATTGCTTTGAGATTCACCTATGTACTTGCATATATTGATAATTCACACCATTTTCTTGTTGAGGGGTATACAGTGCATGGAGGTACTGCCTACTCAAGGCATCCAGGCCCCAATCCAACCATGTCTAGAAACAGACACTAATGCATATCTACCATGCCCTGACATGCTCATTTAAAAAAAATTTTATTTGACAAACTATAAACATAAATGCATTGTTTCACATGATTTTAAAATATTTAAATACCTTAAATGGTGTTGTTTTCTTATTATTAATAATAAATTATACTGACCAGTTTCCTTCATTATTTTTTCAAAGCCTGAATGTTTTGTTTGCCTGATTGACATGGTTTCTTGCTGGAGGCAAAACATCACTAGACTATGCTTCCCTCCTGTTGTCACCCCAGATTTCCCCCATTTCCAGGCTGATTATACAAACAATAAGGTGTTGTCTTAAAGAAATTATTAAATAATTTAATTTTAGAGCAATTTTAGGTTCACAGCAAAACTAAGAGGAAGTTACAGAGTTTCTATACACCCCTTGCCCTTACACTTGTGTAGTCTCCCCCATTAATCTGCATCCTCCACCAGAATGTTGCATTCATTAACAATTGATAAACGAATGTTGACACATCATAATCACTGAAAGTCCATAGTTTACATTAGGGTTCACTCTTTGTATTGTACATTCTATAGGTTTAGACAGATGTATAATGACATGTATCCATCATTATTTTGTCACACAGAGTTTTTCATTGCCTTAATAATCCTCTGTGCTCTGCCTACTCATCCATCTCTCCCCACAACCCCTGGCAATCACTCCTCTTTTTATGTCTCTATAGTTTTGCCTTTTCCAGAATGTCATATAGTCAAAAACAGTATTTAGCCTTTTCAGATTGGCTTCTTTCACTAGTAATATGTATTTAGGTTTCCTCTATATGTTTTATGGCTTGATAGTTCATTTTTTAAAAATTGGTTTTCATCCTTTTTTTCACGTTTATTTATTTTTGAGATAGAGAGCACCAGCAAGGGAGGGGCAGAGAGAGAGGGCGACAGAGGATCCGAAGCAGTCTCCGCACTGACAGCAGCAAGCCCGATGTGGGGCTCAAACACATCAACCTAAGCCTAAGTCAGATGCTCAACCGACTGAGCTGCCCAGGCACCCCAATAGCTCATTTTCTTTTAGTGTTAAGTACTATTCCATTATCTGGATGTACCATACTTTATCCATTCACCTACTGAAGGATATCTTGGTTACTTTTAAGTGTTGACAATTATAAAATAAAGCTTCTATAAACATCCATATGCAGGTTTTTGTGTGGACATAACTCCTTTGGGTAAATACCAAGGAGTGCAATTGCTAGACTGTATAAGAGTATGTTTGGTTTTGTAAGAAACCACTAAACCATCTTCCAAAGTAGCTGTACCATTTTGTATTCCCACCAGCAATGAGAGTTCTTGTTGCTCAACATCCTTGTCAACATTGGATGTCAGGTTTCCAGATTTGGGACAATGTAATAGGTGTGTAGTTTTGTCTCACTGTTGCTTAAGTTTGCATTTCCTTGAGCATATTGTCTTTTCACATGCTTATTGGCTATCTGTGTATCTTCTTTGATGAGAAGTCTGTTAAGGACTTTGGCCCATTTAAGAAATCAGGTTCTCTGTTCTTTTATTGTTGAGTTATCATGTTCATTTTTACCAGGAATTGTTTATTAGTGGGAGGAAGCCCTAGCCAATGTTTCTGATTCACTTCAGAGAAGTCAAATGTCAGAGCTAGAATGACTCTAGAGAGCAGCAAGTCCCTAATTTGAGATAATTTATGCCCCCTCTTATTTATATGTTGAAGACCTAATCCCCACTAGTACCTCAGGGTGTGACTGTATTTAGAATTTAACTAGGTAATTAAGTTAAAATGAGATTGTTAAATTGGGTCCTAATCCAATATGGCTGGTGTCTTTATAAGAAGAGGAGATTAAGACACAGACACACACAGAGGGAAGACCATGTGAGGACACAAAGAGAAAACAGCCAACTATAAGCCAAGGAGAAAAGCCTCAGAAGAAACCAATCTCACTCTTGAACTACTATCCTCCAGAACTATGAGAAAATAAATTATGTTGTTTAAGGTACCCAATCTATGGTACTTTGTTATGACAGCCCTAGCAAACAAATACAGTCCTCTACCTTCCCTTCTATTAAACAAGCATACTGAATGTTTACTATATAAGACTGGAAAGGAATATAGCAGGAGGGCAAAGATAAGGTTTCTCCCTTTTAGGAATTATGGCCTAGTTGTGTCATTTTGCACATAAAGAAACTAAGGCTCAGATAGGTTAACAGACTTGCTAGAGCTAATAATATTGTTTTCTTTGGTTACCTCCTCTTCACAGGCTGACCCCATTTGTGGACTTGGAGGACGCTTTGATATATCAAAAAAGTGCCCTGAAGTAAGGCCAGGAAAATGAAAGTCTAGTTTAGACTCTGTCCTTATTAGTTGGTAGCCTCTAGTTTTAAACATTCCTTTGTGAAATAAGCATGAGAATCCCTACCAAGACTTCTCCCCTGGTGGCCATGCAGACCAAAGGAGATAATGTAGGCAAAACACCAAGCAGAAAACAATTATTGGGAAGCCTAAGTGGCAACCCCCTGGACCCTAACCAAGGCGCAGTGCTGAGACCACAATGGCCCCCAAATCTGACCCTTGCATCAAAACTTTTGTACGTCTCTAGCCCACGGTCCTACCCCACAGATTTCAGACTTGCCAGCCCCCATAATTACATAAGCTGATTTTTAAATATAGGCATACTTCAGAGATATTGCAGGTTCAGTTCCTGACCACCATGATAAAGTATCACAATAAAGTGAGTCAAATTAATTCTTTGGTTTCCTGGTGCATATAAAAGTTATGTCTACACTATATTGTAGTCTATTAAGTGTGCAATAGAATTATGTCTAAAAAATATGTAGATTCCAATTAAAAATACTTTATTGCTAAAAAATGCTAACTATCATCTGAGTTTTCAGTGAATCATAATTTTTTTTGCTGGTGGAGGGTCTTGCCTCAATCTTGATGGATGCTTGATGATCAGAGTGGTGGTTGCTGAAGACTAGGGTGTTCTGGCAATTTCTTAAAAATAAAGACAGTGATAAAATTCCCACATTGATTGAATCTTCTTTTCATGAATTATTTCTCTGTAGCATGTTTGATAGCATTTTACACAAAGAAGAAATTCTTCCAAAATTGGAGTTAATCCTCTCAAACCCTGCCACTGCTTTATCAACTAAGTTTATGTAATATTCTAAATTCTTTGTTGTTATTTCAACCATCTTCAAAGCATCTCCAATAGGAGTAGATTTCATCTTAAGAAACCACAGTCTTTGTTCACCCAGAAGGAGCAACTCTTTATCCATTCAAGTCTGATTATGAGACAGCAGCAGTTCAGTGCTATCTTTAGGTCTTCTTCCAGTTCTGGTTCTCTTGCTGTTTCTCCCTGACATGTCCAGTTATTTCTACTGTAGTCTTGAACCTTCAATTTGTAAAAAACACAATTATCTGACAAGTACAATAAAGCAAAACACAATAAAATGAGGTATTTCTATATATACACACATATATCCTATTAGTTTTGTTTCTCTGGAGAACTCTGATACACCCCCTGTATGGGTCAGCTTTAGCTACGACAACAAAATAGCATAGAATGGGTGGTTTAAATAATAGGCTTTTATTTCACACTCTTCTGGAGGCTGGGAAGTCCAAAGTCAATGTTCTTGCAGATTTGTCCCAGTAAGGGCTCTCTTCTTGGCTTGTAGATGGCTGCTTTTTTACTGTGTCCTCACATGGTGGAAAGGACATAATTCCATAATGGGGTTTCCATCTTCATGACCTCATTCAGACCTAATTATGTCCAAAAAGCCCACCTCCAAATATCTCAATACCCATCACATGAGGGGTTAGGGCTTCAGTATATGAATTTTAGGGGAACACAAACGCTTATATATATATATATATATATATATATATATATACATATATATATAATATAACTATAAATGTATAATATATATAATATTATAATATATAATATAACACTAGATATATATACAAGTGTTATAACTCCTTTATCCCCATCCTCAAATAACTTACATTTATCGAGTGCTTACTATGGTTACTAGACATTGTCCTAAGCACTTTATATTTATTAACCTATTCAATTTTTCATAGAAACAACATGAAGTAAATATTAATATTGCCCCTGTTTACAGCTGACAGTGTTGAGGCATGAAAAGGTTAGGGGATTTGTTCAACATTATGCAGCTAGTGAGTATGTCTGGAATCGGCTTCTTGACTTCTGTGCTGTTCTGACTCTCAGGTGCAAACCCACATACCTGGACATAAAATTAATGCTCAGACCTGCCCAAATAGCAGAAGCCACATAGTCACTCAGGAGAGTGCACCAGTCACTCAGCCACAGGGAGACATGCACACTGCTGGGAATGGTCCCCTGTGATGATGAGACATTCCTGCTCCAGTTATATCAACTGAGATCTGGTTGCTGCTGCTGTACTCCTGCTTCTGTCCTGGCTCATGATGGCTGGGATGGTGCCTTGCATGGATGCTGGCAATCAAGTCTCAGGATGGATAATTTAGGTAGATGCCCTGACATGACACTGCAAAAGCAAACCAAGGCAGTGCCTTCCATCTGGCCTTCCAGAGGTGAAAGTGGTGGAGATTTATCTCATCTGAAACAAATGAGAAGCTTCTGGCTCAAGCCTAAGTTTACATGTTTGTCTCCACTGCTTCCCAAATCCCAGTGAAATAACAGCAGAGGTGTACAAATGAAATCAATCCACGACTGTACTAAGAACAGGGGTGGCCCTCTGTGTCCAGAAATTTTGATGAATCTCTGAAAGACAGGATGTAGACGGGAACATATGGAAGGATAAACTGGAGAGGAATAAGTTACATCTTAGAACACGCTTAGGAAAGTGTGGCAGGTTACCCTTAAATACTGCTTGAAAAATAGACCACATGCAGAATCCTTTCATGATGATCCTGATAAATAAGAGAAATAATAAATTTCCTCACTTTCAATCTGCTGGAAATGGTCCCCAGTTACACTGCAACATTCTTTCTCAAGGTATATTAACCCAGATCTGGACTACTAATGTCATGTTCCTACTCTGGGATCTAAGGACTTGTTGGAGGGTCATGAATAGTCCTAGAAAGACCAGGAGGCTTCTGAAGTCATGTGCAAACATTATTGCTTCCTTGAGCATTTTTCTGGGGCCTTAGGTTTATTGCTTTTGGTAGATTGCAAAAAATTCTATGACCCGAAGCTGCAATGCACTGTTAAAGTTTTATGATGACTTTCCCAGTTTCCCATGGCTGGTTAGTTGCTGGGCAAGTGTCTCCTCTAGGTTCTTAGTCATCAGTACTTTCTGTCCTTACTACCAAAATCGTGCTTTTCAAAATGCTTTTGTGCATATTGTCCTATTTGAGTCTCATAATTGACCATGGAGAAGGAAAGAACATGTATCATTATTCTTACTTGAGAAAGGAATCTCAGACACAGTGAGGTTAAAGGGTTTACCCAAAGTCACATAGCAAGGTAGTGGTAGAGTTGTTATGGGGTTACAGGTCTCAAGGCTCCAGGTCAGCGCTCTTTGCTGCTTCCTTAGTATCCTTACTAATGAGAGAAGTACTTTTTTAATGCATCAAATACAGACAAATAGGAATATGTGCAGACTTCTCTAAAAACCTGGTTCAGCACGCAGGTTGTGATCTTAAAATAAGTCCTCTTCAGAGCCCAAATCCTTCACATATGCTTTCCTCAAATAAGAACTATCATTACAAAGGGAGTGGTAAAGGCAAAGAAAATTCCAGTCCCTTTTTTAAACCCTCTGTGGCATCCACAAGCACTTTCCATGCTCAAATGCCCAGGAAGAGATGGCCTTCCCCTCTTTCTGCACTCTCTCTCTCTCTCTCTCTGAGAGTCAGTGCATCCTACTGAGCTCTTTCCTTGCTTTTAATTGATGCCATTGGAAAATCAGTGATGACTGCCCATACTCATCCAGCATGTAATGAGTGTTGAGCCAGTGTCTTTGAGATCAACTAGCAGTCCTTAAAATATAAGCTGTTTGCAGTGATGCCCTGAGCTACTATCCTCTTCTTTGCCCCTCCTTATTTTTTGAGAAACATCATGCCAGAGAGATTTGTTCCACATCTGTATGCTGACTGGCAGAGGCTCCTGATACACATTTGTCGGTTGCCTTGGCCAGAAACCACAGCAATCAGCTGGAATGGGCTTAGTTGACCATTCCTTGTCTCAATCTACAGGCAAATTTAAAGATATGGCTTTGGGAGGTTCCCAGATAATTGGCTTGCAGCTGGCTTTTGGATAAAACAAACAAACAAACCCTGTCCTTTGTGGTATATCATTTCTCAGCCTAGGTGAACATTTTCAAATTCCACTGAGGTTTAAATTACTCATAAGCATTCTGTGGTGGTAGAGAGGGATTGTCTAGAGTGCCATTTTTCACTTTAAATTCTCATTAAGGCAGCTTGATACTATAGGAAGTGCATGGGCTTTGGATTCAGACTTCAGCTTGTTGGGAAGATTAAATAAGTTAATACACTTTTAAGTACTAAAAATAATGGCTGGCCCATAGTAAACTCTCTGAGTATGTTAACTATTATGGTAAAGATTGGAGACCATGCCTCTAAAGCCTAGTACATAGTGGTTATTATTTTTACAATCTTAGCTCAGTGCAGGAAAACCTCTCAAATTAAATCACCCCTTTTCCTCACCCTGAGTTTGGAGCCAAATTGATGCTCCCTGGAGACATATATTTGTGCCTTAGAAATCACCGTGGATATGGGAACAAAAGGCCTGAACTCCAGTTTTAGCTCTGCCATTAATTAATTGGCCATGTAATCTAGACTAAGTCACTTTAGTCTCTAGGATTTATTCTCTTCATATGAATTGACATCCGGTATGCTATATTGAGTTGAATAGTTTCCCCCCTAAATTAATGTCCATCCAGACCCCAGAATGTGAACTTATTTGGAAATAGGGTCTTTGAGGATATAATTAAGATGAGTTCATACTGGATTAGGTTAAACTGAATCCAGTAAAACTGGTGTCCTTATAAGAGAAAGAAAGATCACAGAGACTCAGGGACAGAGAGATGCACAGGGAGAAGGTCATGTGTTGGTGGAGGCACAGGCTAGAGTGATGTGTCCATAGCCAAGGAACATCAAGTATTGCTGCAACCACCAGAAGCTGGAAAGGGCAAGAGAAGACCCTCCATTGAGCCTCTGAGCCATCAGAGAGGAGAGGCCCTGCTGACACCGTGAGTTCAGACTTTGTCCTCCAGAACTGTGGGGGAGTAAGTTCCTGTTATTTTAAGTATCACAAAAAAGTACTTGGCTTGTGGTGCTTTGTGATAGCAGCCACAGGAAATAGATACACATCCTCAGGAGTATTCCAGCTCTAATAGACTTAACTTACTGGGACACACAAAGTTCTGTCCCCTCATTTGACCTCGTCCACCTGTTTTCACCATGCTGATCTCTGGAGATGTCTTAGATCTGGGCTGGCCCCTAAAAGGCAAAGAGGGGAAAGAAAGGAAACATGGTTGGAGATGGAATGGAGATGGTGGGCAATAGAAGTGCAAAACACCAGAAGCAGTCCTGTACAACCTGCGAAAGTGGGATGGAAGGAGAGAGCCTCATGGATGGGGGGAAAAAAGTCCTGCTAAATTGTGGGCTCCCTCCCAGAGGCAATGAGTCACCAAGGAAAAACGCTGTAAGTTGTTCAGTTAAGCAAAGATAGAAATCTAGGCTCCTCATGGTTTGAGGAAGGCTTAGGTTGTGCCATGAATCAGTTCTGAGGATTTGGGATACCTCAAACTTGCATTTGCTAGTACATTTGTAGGGCTCTTCTTAGCAAAATGTTTTTTTAGGCTATTTGTCTCTGGAGGGTGGGGAAGAAATTGACATTTTGCCCCTAATATATGCATTCTCCTGGGTAATTTTGCAAACTTTTGTTTTTCTTTTACTTTTGAGAATAACTGTATGATAGTTATTAATAACTCTAGTTTGCAGAGAAGCTGCGAATTGCTCACCATGGCTTGTTACCATCCAGGGGTGAAGCTAAGGTCTGTCTGACAATGAAGACCAGACTCTTAACACTCATCCATTTCTCTTATTCCCATCCATATCTTTCCTCTTCCTCAGACTCCTCCACCCATTTATAGTGCTCACAGTGTCATTCTGAGTTGCAAAGAAAAAGTCAAAGAATCATAAAATGTCAGAATAAGAAGGCACTTTCCCATCTTTTCATTTTAGGAATGAGGAAACTCTCTTACTGCCTTAGTTTTCCCAAGGTGGGTTTTCTTTTTAATCCTTTAAATCTGTCACATCTCTGAAGTGCCTGACTCTTCAAATACACAGAGAAAAAATGACCCTACCAAAGAAGTACAGCCAGGAAAGGTGAGCCAAAGCTTGACTGGAAACATCAACGTAGTTCATCCCCCTAGACCACACTAGCTCTGGTGAAACCTTGCTATCAAAGAAAAGCCAATGGACAGACCCCTTTTTCTGTGTTCCCGAAATTTCTAGGAACCAGATGGAATTCTTTCAAAGCCTCTTCCATTGATGAGAAAATAATGAAAGACAGAGTTACTTTTGTCTGTGTGGCCTATAAAGGAACATAGAGGTCAGTGTCTAAAAAATGGAGCTCATGGGAGTTCTCAACTCATTCATTTACTTTCATAGCAACTTGTGATTATCTGAAAGTCTTGATTAGCAGAAACATTAACCAGAGGCAAGCCAGGCATAGATTTCTCGTTATTTTAATTTTTTTCTAGAGAAAAATATTTATTTTTTATATATTTTGTCATTTATTTTATTTTTATAACTCTTTGAGATTTTGCTTATATTCAACAAACTGCACATATGTAAGTATATAATTTTTATGAGTCTTGCCATATGTAAACCCCTACAAACTGTCACCACAATTAAGATTTCAAACATTTCCATCACCCACTCCCCCAAATTTCCTGGTGCCCCTTTGCAATTCTTCCCTCCCTTTGCTCCTACCCCTAGGCAACTATTCATCTACTTTCTGTCACTAGGATTATATGAATTTCTTAGAGTTTTATATGTATGAATCATACAGTGTATACTCTTTTTTCACTCAACATAACGCCGTTGAGTTTTATTCGTGTTGTGTCTGTGTCATAGTTTATTCCATTTGATTGGTATACCCTTTGTATAGATAAACTACAATTTACTTATCCATTTGCTTGTTTTTGGCTTGTTTCCAGTTTCACCATTGCTTTCTAACATACATACACAGGATACTTTAACATGTGTTTCCTTTGGTACCTGCATGTGGCTGAATGTTCCTGATCAGAGCACTCTGATTCCATTCTTATCTCTGGGGACTACAACATGACTTTTTAAGTCACAGAAAACCCGCAGTTCAAGAGTCCTCTGGTTCCATTCAGAAACCTGTTAATCATATCTTTTTATGAGTAATCATATCTCTTTGTCTCTATATAAGAGGATTAGGGCGGAACTTTAGCAGGCTGCACCAAAACAAAAGGATCAAGCAATAGGTGTTGAAAAGTCACTGAACAATTTTTAAATTTATACCCAAAGACAGAAATTGGAAAAAAAGCCTCAAAGGTCGTCATTTCCCAAAGCTTCTTTAAGAAAACATTTGTTCCTCTAGATGATAATAAAGGTGACCCTTGAACAACACAGGTTTGAACTGTGTGGATCCACTTATACACACACACACACACACACACACACATACACACACACACATTTTACAAATACAGGATAGTACTGTAAAGGGATTTTCTTTTATGGTTTTCTTAATTAAGTTTTCTTCAACTGACCTTATTGTAAGAATACAGTATATAATACATATAACATACAAAACACATATTCATTGGCTTTATGTTATCGGTAAGGTTTCTGGTCAATAATAGGTTATTATTACTTAAGTTTTCAGAGAGTCAAAAGTTATTCACAGATTTTTGATAAGGAAGTGGAGGCTGGCCAGAACCCCTAAACCCTCATTGTTCAATGTCAACTATAGTAGTTTTGTAAATAAAAAACAAAATAAACAAAAATGTCTTGATTACTTGGATTTCAGAAACAGCCAGTCAAAGTTAAACAAGTTTAAATTTCTTTATTGCAAGACTTCTCGGATCATTTAACACATTAATGTTAATATTCACTATACATTCCAAGGGGGTGGTATGGAGTGTGAATTTAATTTGAGTTTCCCAAATGTATTTATCCACCAGAACTTTTTTTTTTCTTTTAAACTAGTATTCCACAAAAACATACTATGAGAAGTGCTCTTTTAGTGACTTAATCATTTCCCAAGGCAATTTTAATGTAAAGTAAAAGAAAAATAGATAATGAAATGTAGAAAAACTAAGGTGAGTTAGAGTCAAGATTTTTTTTAAGTGGGGGATTCAGGTTTTAGGGAATCCCATGAATCACAAACAGGTGACTGTCAGTGCATATGGCAGTAGCTAATTCTTATCTCCTTTTTCTAAGTCCTTTGCCCTCAGCATGACAATATTTATGCTATTTATATATTTTTCTCATAATAAATAGTTCTTTGATGGGACCTTTTCCCTATGATCTCAGAATTGTTACAGGTAGTTGTCCTCTCAGCTAGCTTCTCTTGGTTCTTGTTCTTCTTCATCATTCCTGGAGGTGGATGGCACTGTGGGGCCATTCCTCAGTGGGTGGGAGACCCACCTCTAACACTGGTTAAGCTACATGCAATAGGTGTGCTCTTCACAACAAGAACATGCTGGTACTTATGGGATTCCATAAAGTGCCATGGTTTTGCTTTATGAGCTCTCTACTGTAATCCAAACTCCATAAATGAGCAATTCCTTTGCATAATGAATGGATGAGACTGTTTTATACACTTTTATGTTGTTCCAAGTCTGTGGTTTTACTAAATTTCCACCTCAAAGATATATAATTAGAGCCTCAATGATCTGCTATCTTGGCCCTTCCCACCCTCCTCTGGAATCCACAACAATCTCACAGGCTGGTTTCTGACAGGAACAAACACCAAGTAGGGTGTGTATGTGTATGTGTGTGTGCATGTATACATGCATATGTCTGCCTATTGGTTTGTATGGGCAGAGGAACGTGGCTTCAGTCTTCTAGAAAGTGAGATAGATGGGTTGGATGGGACCTAGGTGCCAAATTTCTCTCTTTTGCTGACTTCTGGCTTTACTGCCCACTATGAGGCCCTTCACCATCATTTCCCCCTACCACCCAGGCCCCAGAGAAGTTTATCTTCTCACTGTCCTCTATATAAGTCTGGTCATTCCTCTAACTCAAGCTTTTTCTCATGTTCCCAATGCTAACACTAGGCTAACAAGGGCCTTTCCTTCTTCTCTGGTCAATTTTTTTCCTCCAAGACTCAGCTCAAACTTCTCTTGTTCCATGAAATCTTCACTTTTCCCTCTAGTCCTTAAGGATCTTTCTTTTTTCATTATTTTGTACTGTAAGTTCGTTCCACAAAGCTCAGCATTTACATGTTTTGTGTATTTTTATGTTGACTACAGGTTAAGCTCTCCTGGGTTGGGGACCATGTTCTTGCACATGTGCTTAAAATATAGTGATCTCTGACTGCTTTTTGTTTGGGACAAGGGACTGAAGCCACATCTTATGAAGCTTCAGACAGGGGCTCCAAGCTTCTGTAGTCATCCATGTTTCTTTATTCACTGGAATTATATAATCATCTTGATTTTCTAGAGGGTTAGAATTTAGGCTGAAGTAGATCCAATCCAGATTCTATCCAATGTGGAAGTGAAACAGCCATATCAAGAAATGCTATGTCCCTGTTCATAGGCATCTCAGTTTTCATGACAGCCCTATGACCTAGGTGCTATGTGTGTGTTCTTCTGGGCAGAGTCCCTTGGTTGGCCTTAGCTCTGGGAGAAGATTATGGCAGGAAACAGAAGACTCTTAGATGGTTCCAGGGACTGAATGATGTGGTAGAAAATGTTGTAAGTTTTAGAATCAGACAAATTTGGGGTCATTTCCCGGCTTTGAAATTCCTAATTATGTGACACTGGGCAATTTACCCCACCATTCTGAATTTTAATTTCTTCAAATTTAAAGTGAAATAAATAATGTTGCCAGTAAGGTGGTAAGGAAGATAGACCTTCCATGAAAGTTGATTATTACCAACATCAAAAAAATAGTGGCAATAGATGGAGGACAGAGAAAGCAGGCATGATTTATTCTCATACATTCTAATCAGACTTACGACAAGATGAAAAGTAATCTTTTTCCACAGCTATTTCTGAGGCCTACTCAGGATCATCTTATAAAACATCATGTCTTGTGAGTTCCAACCTCAGATTACATGCAAGTCTCCACATCGGCATAACCTGGATGTCCAAGCCAATCTCCAAAATGCAGTTATGGTACATATATATTCTATCTCTGATTCCTCTCCTGCTTTACAGTATAACCTAAGTGGTCTCAACTCCCTAAGTCCTATTTTCTGTTCCCCAGAGGGACAGATGGACTTCCCATCCATATGTACTGCTGTTCATAAACTTAAAGGAATATGCCATGAAAGGGTTAAAACAGTCTCATCAACAACAAACTCAAGGAATGTTATTGGTGAAAGAGGACTAGAGATTATCAAATGGAAGCTTTCACTTACAGATAGGGAAACTGAGGTCCAGAGAGAAGAAACTGATCATGCTAAAGAATACAACAAATGTTAAAACCAGGCCTCAAGCAGCAATTGTGTGATTTTCAGTTCAGTTCCTTGACATCAAACTGTAAGGCCTTCTGTTCATTGAAGAAAAACCAATGAATTGGACCCTTCCATTACATCTTTGGCATTCCTAAGAGCTAGGTAAATTTCTTCCAAATCATGGCTATTCTTTTCTCTTGCTAAGAGAAAAGAAAGGAGTAATGTCAACTCCACCAAATAAATTTTATATTAATGGATTCAGAAGGCAAAATCTGAAAGTAGAGTATGTTAAGTCTTTGAATCTACATATACAGTTATTCACTTAACTAGTTCTGATGCTCGTATGTATATAGCATTCAATTATTCACATAGACAAAAAAAACCCCACATGCACACATATTATAATCTTTTCTTTATACCAAAACTTGGTTGCTTAAACCAGCAACCATTTTATTTCCTCACAAGTCTATGGAACAACAATTTGGGTGGGCTCAACTCTGGAAGAAGGTCCTGACAGAAAATGGA
Source organism: Neofelis nebulosa (assembly GCF_028018385.1). NCBI lineage: Eukaryota > Metazoa > Chordata > Mammalia > Carnivora > Felidae > Neofelis > Neofelis nebulosa. The sequence continues at coordinate 38,368,946 of NC_080784.1, read as the reverse complement.
AAACTACTAGGTGGTGCCAGAGTTGGCATGTGGTGTTTCATGTGGTGGGAATGGGTGGTCTGAGATAGCCTCATTCACATGTCTGGTGGTCACTGCCTGCTGTCATCCAGGCCCCTCTCTTCATGTGGTCTCTCATTCTCAAGAAGGCTAGCTCAGGCTTGTCACATGGTAATGGCAGAATTCTAATCTAAGGGAACAAGAGTGAAGCTGTAGGTCCTGCTTCCTCAACTAAGAAACCATACTATAGCATATCTACCATATTCTGGTTGTCAAAGCAAGTCACTGGGGGAGTCAAGATTCGAGGAAATGAGACATAAACTCCACTTCTTGATAAGTGGAGCAAAGTCTCATTAAAAGGGGCATGAATACAGGCATGGGATAGGTTATTTTTGTGCTTATTTGCTCTGTCTTCCTCTAACTCAATCTTAAGCCCCCAGGGTGACCTCTGCTCTTCTCCCTGATGGGCTGGAGAGGTGTGAGGACAGTTTCTGAGCTTCCTGAGATAGCTGTAGAGGGACATCCTTGCTGCTCCACCAAGGTCTTTCCCTGGGCTCCCACTCCCTGGCCTCCTCCTCTCCACTCTCTCCTGGAGCAGCCAGCCCCAGCTCCCACCTCTCCTTCTTTGGCAGTCGGTAACCTGTCTCTTACATGCCTGGATACCTGTGGACCCCTTTAGTTCACAGGGACTCAGGCCTGGAGCTTTCTTCCAGACAAGGCTGGGAGGTTCTCCTCAAGTCCTCAGTACTGTGACCTCTGGAATGCTTCTTCTAAAGGCTACATACTCTCATTGATTTGCCCCAGAAGCTGAGTCTTGAAGACCTAGAGTTCAGACCACCTAGACACTTTACTTTTTTTGTAGCTTTGTCTTCCTCTATGCATGAAAGGTGGATGAACTCTACCCACTCTCTTATCCAAAGTTGTCAAAGGAGATAAAATGAAATCAAATATGGAAAGATACTGTTTTATTTCACAAATTTTTACTGAGTACCTGGAGGATACTTAACACTCTGCTAGACTCTTTGGGTGATAGAAAATATACAGGGAAAGTTCTTTGCTTTCAAGGGGTTTACAACATAGTAAGAGATCAAATATCTGTGCAGAAAATAAGAACATAATTTTGTATTAGGCCTACTACTATCTCACTGAATATTCCTTCATTTCTTTCCCCTTTGCAACCTATGGTCTTTAGAATTGATTTACTTGTTCTTCTTCCCACCCACCAATCCATCCATCCATCCATTTGGCCACCTACTCATTTACAGGGTACAATAAAGTACTAGTCTAAATACTGGAGATACAAAGAAGACAGGCCCTGCCCTGGGGAAGGGATGTTGACTATGTAGTAGAAGACAAATGTAGTACAATAAAAAGCCTTGGCTTAAAAGATGAACTGTGGCTAAATTCTCCCTACATTGAATTGTAATAATCTCTCTATCTGTTCCACTCAATTTAGGTCTTATATTATAATCTCAGTATCCCTATTGTTTCACATAGTCCCCAGCCCAAATAAAAGCTCAGTAAATGTTGAATAAAAGAATGAGCAAAATAAAGTACAGTGGTGTAACCCCTTTCTATGTCTGTTTTCTCACGTGAGAAAATGTGTGTTGGCCTTAGAGAGGCTAAATAAATACAGTACTCTATATGCCTAGTGGGATGCAATATCTAGATTAATATATATTTCCATTTTACTTCCTTGTTTGACATGAGCATGTCTCTTTCTTAGTCTCAACTCCTTTTTACAGTTTAATAATGAAGGGGCCAGACTACTATCTAAGATCTTGATCCAGTTTGATTCCAAATACTAGATAATAGTCTAGTGCTTGGCATCAATCCTGAGAAAGGTTCTGTGTGCTTTTTGTAGATATTACATGGTACTTGCTGCATATAAATTATCAATTAAATATGAGTCATCTATGGGATACTTTAGGCTCCACAGGGATAATACTTTAGTGTTGCTTAGAAAACTATAGTAGGGAATGTTCCTAACAGTGAGCTAACAGTACCACCAGCAGTTTTCTTTTTCTTCTTCCTTTCCTCCAATACAGGCCACTATTTTTATTGATTGAGTGGAGTTCAGGATGACTTTTTAACTATTGTCTCTGTTACAGGTCTGAAAAGCAAAGCTGCTTAGATGAGACTTTGATATTAACGAGTGTGCAGGGAGGGTGGAATGCTCTATTTGGTGGTCCAAAATGGCATTTGGGGGCCCCCTGCTGTCAGCCACCAGGGGTTTAGACAAGAAAACTCCGGAATTTGGTCTACATTGCCCTCTGGTGGTAAGACTTCCTTTTTAATAGACAAGGAAGGCTATTCCTGGGCCAGGCCAAACTGCAGAGCAGGGATACATCAGTTGCAGCGAGTTTCCTCAGCACTTCTTATGCTGTCCAAGATACTGTGAAGTCGCACAAGAAGAATAAGGAATTGACCTTCCCCTAGAGAATACTTGTCTTCTGGACTTCTCCCCATCATTCATTTACTCATTCATCCATATCTTCAACATTCATTGAGCATCTTCTGTTTCAGCACCATAAAGGGTGCTGGGGTAACAAAAGTAAAGAAAACAAACAAGCTTTCCCCTCATGGGTTTCCTTACTCTTATATCCCTTCTGTAATTAGCCTGGCCTTTGAAACACTCACACAGTCACATACTCCTGTCAAATTTGCTTACATCTAAAGCCAGTGAATCACTTGCTAAGGCATTGCATGGTTAGAACTTAAGATGTTCTCCTTCTATAGGGTATTTAGGGTTTAGTCAAGAGGGGGCTACAAAAGAGAAAAACCTCAAAGACTGAAAGGAATGTACTACAAATTAGTGGAATTTCAGGTATTGGAGGTGGGAGGTTTGGGGACAAAATTGGGAAATTCCTTGCATTCTCCAAAGCACACCACCCAAGTCCCTTCCTGCTCTGCGCATAAATGACCGGTTCTGCCAGCTGTGTCTCACCCCCCAAGGTTGGTTGGGGTCAGTTTGAGAGCAGTGGGAGATATGAAATAACCCTGGACTCCAAGGACTCCAAGGACTCCCAGGACTCCAAGGACTCCCTATGGAATTTCTCTTTCTCATATAAATAAGGAAGAGAAATCCCAATTTTAATTGTTCCTAGTTCTGTCCTCAAGGAGTTTATAATATTCTAATAGAATAGAGAAGTTACACACATACATAATTAGAAGAAAAACACAGATAAGGGCCCGAAGAGTTCTAAGTGGGAACAGAGGTTACTTATGGCTAGAAGGATCAGGAGAGACATCATGAGGAGAGGTATGTGATATGTCATATTATTATTTGAGGAAGTCAAGCCTTGCTTCAGGAGGAAACCTGGTGATCGAAGAGGATATTTGGGCGGCAATTGGGGAAGTGAAGCTCAATGTCCAGGGACAAGAAACTTTGAGGACACTGTTCTCATTTGGCTTTTGGAGATGATCTCCAGAATTGATAATCTAATAAGCCAGGGCTATTTGCAGTCCCTTCCCATTCTACCCTTCACTCGCCAGGGCTATTTGCAGTCCATTCCCATTCCACCATTCACTTCCTGGGTGCTAGGGAGTCACATCACTGAGTTTAAAGGTTATTACCTTGGATGGCCTCTATTGCCATGTGCCTCAGACCTGAGCAGATCCATTAAAGCTTTGAGTTTCTATGAAATTTGCATATGGTGACAAGTCAGCTCAATGACAAGTTTCTTCCTAATTATTTTAGGGTTCTCTTTTTTCTCCTTTTATAGGTATTTACAACTCTGCTATATTTCAGACTGGCAAGAAAATGGGAATTAGCTTTTGTTTGGGAAATGCAATGCTTTGGTTATATATTTTTTGTATTTTGAAGCTGGGTTGGGTGCTGGGGTGCAGTAATATTGTTGTGCATCTTGCATACATCTCCTGGAAATTTGGAACAGTGAAACACCTGAAAGACTTGTGGTGGGGTTAGTTCACATTTGGGGTGTGGAAGGAACCACACTCAACAGGCTCCTGTGGTGAAGAAACAGCCTTGTTTATACCTAGGAGTCTTTCAGAGATCACTCTGACAGGCCACAGGGGAGAACTGGGAGCAGAATATCACCCTCTATGTGTTACTGAGGATAATGTTTAATCTCAGTCACCACACTGAGGTTCATTGCACCCAGATTTGCTGTTTTTCTGCCTCCTGCCTCCAGAGGGCGATCTAGCCACAGCTCTTTTGGCACAGGTAGCGGGATTAAGGGTTAAGGCAAGTCCTGATCACACAATTCCCTTCTTTTTCTTTTATTTTGTGCCCGCACACATACCCCTGTGTTTGGTCCAGAGAAAACAGAAGATCCTACATAGGTCTTTGAGCCTAAGCCACATGTTGCTGTGAAACGTCTCCTGATGAGTCCTGAGTTGGGATAATATAGGGCTTGCACACCAATAATCATGTCACTTGTGTGCAAGTGCTTTGGAAAATGTCATGGGGAGGACATGTGATCTGCTGGCTACAATTAGGCATTCCTAAGTCCTTGGTCACCAGATGTCAGCATCTGTTTGTTTCTAATGCACTGTTGATTATGCCTCTATCTTATTCAGGAATCCTGACCCCTTAGCAAAGGCCTTTCACAATCTGTTCTCAGCTGACTGAGCCACTTTCATTTTCTCTGCAATTGCTGCTGGCCATATGAAACTTCTTGTTAACCCTGGACCCTTCCCTAGACTCCTTCCAGATGTTATACTTTTTACACACTAGTTCTTTTTCTGGGAGTTTCTTTTTCACTACTTTTTGATTGGAAAAAAATCCTTCCTTTTCTTTAAGAGACAGCACAAGTATATCATCTTTGGTAAAATTTCTCTAACTACCCCAACCTGAGTTGAGCTCCTCTCTCTGAAACAATACTGCGATATTCTACAGAGTGTGATGTATTGTACCTGGCTGTCTTCCCCGAGCCGTAAGGGACCCTGTCATATTCATCTTTGTGTACCTAGGTCCTAGCATCATGTCTGACATGTATTAGGTGCTCAAGAAATATCTGTTGAATGGTTGATAAGTGTGTGCATGCACATGTGGCATTCTTAGCATACAGAGAGTTCTTGGGGTGGGAAAGAACATGCCAAGTCCCTGGCTCTGTGTCAGTAGACTGCATCCTTGATACTAGTTGTCATGCTTCAAAAACAAATAGGGGAATGTAAGCTGCCATCTGTGCTGAACCACAGGGAACAGACTGCTGCATGGTCATCTAAGTGGCCCAGTGCTGCCTGACCATGAATAATTTCCAATGAACTAAGCTTCACAGGGCCCCTGAGCAGATAGTTATCATTTGAAACCATTCCAGCCTCTTTAGCAGAATCTGGATTTTTATTACTACCTGACTGGATGTCGGGCCTGCTTCCACTGATGTCCTGGGTTGGAGAAGCCAGACAACTTCTGGGCTATAAGATGATAAGTTTCTACCACAGCCTGCTGTTGCCACTCTCTTTAATTCTGTCATTTCCTTTCCATTCAGAAGGCCTAACTCCATAGTCCACCACCCTTTTCTGTGGTGTCCACTTCTAAGTGACCAGGTATAGTTCACTGACCTGTTAGGGGCATGGGTGGGGAGGCAAGGTCCTCAAATTTTTAGATTTGTGGTATATATATCATGGGAAAGGCCATGTTCCAGAAGCATCTTGAGTGTGAAAAGAAAAAAGTCTCACTTCTCTTCCACTCTCTACTGAGTGGGAGGCTGGGGTTGGGTCATGGCTGGTCTCTGAATCTCTGATCACCAAGGAGGATGTTCCCAATAGACATGACCCACTCATGGAAGCTGCAATGTGCTGGGAAGGACCAAGAATTCTACTTAGATTTGGAATCTGAAGAAAGAAAATAAACAAATTGGCCCAGGACACGCAGCCACCTGCAGCTAAAAACTTCTGTGTCTTCTTCAAGCTTTAGTGAGTCTGCTTTATTGAGTCAGGGCTAACTTACTTTCTCCCACTGACCACCTCCCACTTCTTCTACTGTGCTGCCCCCCTCTCCCACCTCCCGGTAAGCTCCAAGAACCTCTGCAATGTTTGTATGTATTCTGAGTTGGAGCCCAGTCTTGGAACATTGCAGTTGTTTATTTGCTTTTTTTTTTGTTTGTTTTATTTTGTTTTTACAGAGAGGATAGTTTGCTGAGCCCAGGGCTTAGATTACTGTAATTCTATCTGATCTGCTGCCTCACAGTGTTGTGTCACTGACTTCCAGCCCCAGGCCATCTAAATTCAAGACATAAATCACTTGCTGCCAGCACACTGCTTCCCTAGACAAGAACCCATGATGGATCTCTGTTGCTTTTTGAATCCAAACTACTGCCTGGTTTTCAAGAGGCTTCATATTCTTCTGTTTTTATATTCAACCAACTGTATCTCTATCCTCTGCTTTGCCAACACAGTTGTCTTTATCCTTCCCCTGAACCTCCCACCTCTTAAGAAGTCCTAGAGCCAAAAAAGAAAAAAAGAAAAAGAAAAGAAATAGCCTGCCCCCCAAAACATATCAGGTTTATTTTTATGTTCTGGTCTACAATCTGCATCAGTGTTTGCTTCTGTATCCCAATATTACTCATCTTTGAGACAAATTTCAAATCCCACTACCTAGACAATTTGAATCCACACTGACATCTTTCTAGACGGTACAGGGTACTTTGTCTGCACCAGACATGCTGGCATGTGATTATGTTTGAGATGCTGGTGTTGAGTTGTTTTATATTTATTTACCCAATCAGTAATCATTCACTGAATGTTTATTATTGTAGTCCAGATATTGGGCTTATTCATTAATCTAGGAGTCATCCCTGATTCCTTTCTCTTCACTCCAAAATGTGTGTTGTTCCAGCTGCTTCTTTACACACCACTCCTTCTGCCTTACCCACTGTCTCCTGTCTATTCTTCTGAAACTGGTTTCCCACTTCCCTTCTTGCTTCTATGCAACCCATTCTCCACAAAACTCAGTGAATTTTAAAGGAGGAAGTCAGATCGTATTATTTAATCACCTTGGTTAAAACCACCCAGTGGTTCTCTATTACACTTAGAATCAAACAGAAATATAAGATAAAGTAAACCCCCTCTCCCTATGGCTTATAAGACTGCTTGTTGTTTGTTCTCTGCCCACTTCTCCAGCCACATCCTGCTCTCTCCTGCTAGCCACTGGGATCAGCCTTCCCCACCTGCTCTCCATTTCTGCAGTCCCCAGTTCATTCCCGCAGGCAAGACTTTATACTTTCTGTTTCTGCCTTGGGTGCTCTTTCCAGATGTTCATGCCACTAACACTGTGTCATCATTTGGGGTTTAACTCGAATGTTATGGACTTAGAGAAGCCTCCCATGACTGTATTATTAAATGTTCCCTCCTGGTTCATCTCTTTCCCATGGCTTTGTTTTATTTTCTTTGTAGCATTCATCTTATTCATTGGTTTATTTTATTGCTCCCCACCCCTACCCCTCCAGAATGCAAATTCCAGGAAGTTACTTGTCAGTCTGCTAGCTTGCCAGCACCTAGAACAGCGCCTGGCACCCTGGAGATTCAATATTTGTTGAAATAATGGGATGAGTGAGTGGTTAGATGATTTTGTGATTAAATGTATCCACAGTGAATAAACACAGCCCTGCTTCAAATAGTTCACAGAATGCTTGTAAAGGAGAGAGACTAACAAACATTTCCAACCCAAGGAAACAAAAGCACTATAGAGATATGTGTAAAAGCACTATTTGAACATTGATGAGGGAATAATTATATCTCTTTCCTATGAATGAATCTAATCTCTTTTGCTTATATAAGTTCCATAAGGACAAACTGTATCTTATACTTCTATTATATCCCCCACTGCCATGGTTTCCAAATGCCAGTCCCTGGACAAGCTGCAGCAGAATCACCTGGGGAGCTTAAAAAACATCACAGACATCTGATTCTGATTCTGCAAGTATGACTGGAGCCCTAGGATATGTCTTTGTATGAAAGTCCCCTGGGTAGTTCTGAAGCATACTGGCTTGGGAACCACGATGACACACTGCCCAATACTGGACTGGATCCCTGCCTGAACTGAAATAAACCCATCTCTGCTTGGCTCCATTCTTTTTCTGACCAGCCTCAGCTGAGCTCAGGGTAGATTACCAAGTGTGTCTGAGGTTCCTGTGACCAGTGGGGACAGTAAATATAAGAAGATATGAACAATCATTCCTTTTTCCTAGCATGATGGCTTCAGTGTTGCTCGTCTCTCTTCACAGGGATGGTTATTACCAACCTTACCGGTCATTTTATCTTTTTAACTGCATAGCACACAGGCATTTCCTATCAGTCCCACTCCTTGTGAATACCACTGTAACATGGAGAAATTGGCTCCACGGATTACACAGATGCCTTTCTTTTCCATGGGTTAAAGGGCATGCGCATGTGTGTGTGTATGTTTGTGTGCCGATGTCAGATACATGTCTGTGAGTCAGATCACAAGGGAGGATTGATTGACTTCCATAGGTTCTGGTGTTTATTTGCTGGAGGAGTGGTGCACTGGAGGGCAAGGTAAGAAGTAAGTTCCCTCCTGTATCAGGAAACCTTTGGGCAGCCTTAACCCATCATGTCTTGACTTGTCCTTGGGGAGGACTCCATCTGAGAGCGGCTGGGAAAATAGGACTGACCGGCAGATTTCATGAATGCTGGGGATTCCAGAATTTGTATGCAGGAGGGACTTGGAGGTGACAATATTTTGAAAAGAGAGCTAAATAAAGGCCTTCCTAGAAACCATATTTTAGAACAGTACATTATTTTTACTTGGATTGTCTGCTGGTTAGGTGTAGCCTAGGGGTCTGATATAGATTATAGGGAATGAACACCAGAGTTTTCCCCACTGCCCCAATGCTGTTTGCCCATGTCACCTGTCTAGGTCTCTGACTAATGTCACATCTGCTCTTAAGACTTAATCTTGGAAACAAAGTTTCCCTAAATCACATCTTGCCTCCTTTATTCCTTTCTATCTTTCTTAATTCTCTTTTATACTGGTTAAGATCATCACAGAAGCTATACACTCTCATCTAGGTTTGCTTTTCAGTACTCTGGCTACAGATGTGCAGACTCTATGTACATCATAGAGTTTATATCAGCTACCTGGAACATGGGTAGGAATGAGGAAGGAAGGGAAGGGGCTTCCCCCTGACCATGGACTAAGGCTCATGCCTTTATCAGAGGAAATGTCTCAATACTGCATACGGAGAGATTTTTATTCCTCTTCTACTATAGCATGTTTTGTATGGAGTTGAGGTTTGACTTTCAAGCCCATGATACAGTAAAAACAGCAACTTAGAAGGGAGCAGAGATTGCTAGGACAAGGTATAATGAGAGTAGGGAAAAAAAGATAGACAGATGGATTGACTGACTCTCAGTGAAGAACATTCTGAGGTTGGAACTCAGGATAGGCTACATTTCAGCAGGGGCTTACATTGCCAGGTGGAGGGTATGGTGGCCTAGGAACAAGAGCACCCAGTTTCACACTCAGGTTCTACCGCTAATTCCCTGTGCGGCATTAGACAAGTCTGTTGAACCTCTCTGGGACCTCAGTTTTTTCATCTGTAAATGGCAATAATAACAATCCCAAATACCCTTGGATTCCTATCAGATGCAGGACCTGTATCAGGGTGCTATTTTCTCAGTTTTACTTACCTGTTCTATTATTTGCTTTATGCAAAAATAACAAACTTGTCTATTGTAAAAATAACTTACTTGTAAAGGAGGAAAAAAAAGAAATGGAATAATTCAGAAGTAGAGTCAAAAGAGAAAATACTCTACCTCTTCATATATCCTTTTTCCTTGTGCCACCCTGCCCCCCACATCTTATTCCTCACTGTTCCTAGAATGGAACATATTCCTTCTGATCTAATAGTGCTTTGTAAAACCTATACAGAATACAAATGTAATGAACAGAAAACAAGGGGGCAGAACCATTATACCTTAACAGTTCCAAGGGCCTCTCTGTACAAAAACCCAGAAAAAGGATTTCTTTTTCGGATGTAAAAACAAAGAAATAAATAAAAACTTGAGGAAAAGGTTAAATGGTGTGCAGCAGATTCTGTTTAACAAGACTGGGGGACATATAGTTCTTTTTATAAAGATTTCCATAAGCATTGTAAAAATACATAGAAGTACCAGAATTGAAAAAAAGACCTTCCATCCTTCAGACAATTCACTTAGATGGAAAGTTCATTCTCCACCTATGCTAATTCTTCTGCTTCACAGTTACCACAAAGTTTACAACATGTATAACTAGTTGAGAAGTTAATTCCTCCCAGGTATGTAGAGCAGATGCCAAAGGCAACTGGTGAAATTACTCTCACCAGTTTCCTTTATCAGCACAAATTTGTCTTGATCTTTTGATTTGTGTCTTTCTTTTCTTCCTTCCTTCTTTTCTTTTTTCTTTTCTTTTCTTTTCTTTTTTTCTTTTCTTTTCTTTATTTCTTTCCTTTCTTCTTTCTTCTTCCTTTCTTTCATATGGGCCACTTCATGAATTTGTATGTCATCCTTACACAAGGGCTGTGCTAATCTCTATATTGTTCCAATTTTTGTATGTGTGCTGCTGAAGCCAGCACTCTGTTTCTTTATCTTGGTGCCTTCTCTCCCGAATTTTCATCACCTTCAAGATTAGCTAAATTAGCGACAAAAATTTGCCTTCTCCTCAATTTCAGTTCTGCCTTTTCTGGTTGGACTTTATTTCTTCAGTCCACTGTGTCTAGCTTTGGTCAGCTTTAAAGCCTTCAAGCCAGGAACATTCTCCTGTTTCCTTGTGGATGGCTCAGGGGTTTGGGTGAGGGGAGCATCCTTCCCACTTTGGAAAGACAACATCGCATGGTATAAATTCTCCTGGACTTAGAATCAGGAGTCCCAGATCTGAGATCTGTAGTATGGTCTTCAATTTTTCTCCTTTGGATGTCGGATTACTTCTCTGTAGAAAGATCCAGCTTAGATGTTTTTGGATTCTGGGATTCGGTCCTTAGTCATGATTTGCCTGTTAATGTTTGCCTACAGTAGAATGCCATGTTCCATTCTTGCTCCTATGGCTTGGTTCTTTGGCCTGCATTTGGAAACTCATAATGTGAGCCCCCAAAGACAGGGGCCAGTTACTCCTCAGGGTGCTCAGTCATCCAACTGTGCCTGCAGTCTCAGGGTAGAAAAATATAGAAGAATTGGCATCCAGGTGGAACATTTCTCATCAAGAAGACAGGCTTAAATTAGCCTCAATTTGGGGTTCAAGAAACCACAAAATCACAAAAGTTGATTTAAAAGGTTTCCAGAGAGCTTTTAAAATTTGTTTTTTTTTAAATTATAAAAATAATACATGAGTTGGTAAAAATAAAGTTCAAAAAAATTTAATGGTATAAAATGAAAAGTAAAAATGCCCTTTATCTCCACCCTCAGTACCACTCTGCAAGGAATCCTCTGAGGTTTCTTATATATGCACTGAGAAACTTGCTATGCAAGTTGTATCCACTCACCTCTACCTGCACTCAAGCACACACACACACACACACACACACACAAATGGGAACATTTTATAAAGTTTGCATCTTGCTCCTTGCATTTAATGAGACATGTTGGAAATTTTCCATGCCAACACACATGGATCTGCTCTGCTCTTTATAGGGCTGCCTAGCATTTCCTGAGGAAAGGGAGGTTAGCAGTGGCTACCCAACTTATTTCCACATTGTTGCCACTGCAAACAATGCCTCTCAAACAGCCTTTAATTCAGTGTTTTCTAAAGTTTGATCCTTGGAACACAAACTTTTAGAGATGTTCAGTGATAGAAACAAAAATAAAAATGGTTTACAGGTCAAACAAATGTGGAAAGCACTACATTTGAGATCTCCTCTTCCAATGGCATATAAAAAACTCCATAAATTCATTCAGAAAGAAAATTTTAAAAACGTAGCTTCATCCAGTCTCCCAAACTTGTTTTTGACCATTTCACCTCTGAAAACATTCTCTTCAAATCACTTATCTGTATATAAGTATATGCTAATGTTATATAAGTATCCAGCAATGCTCTGAGGAAGCTGTCTTCAAAATGCTGCTCCTTCACTCCACAGATGAGGGATCTGAGGCTCAGAGACAGGGAATCACTTGCTCAGAGTTATAGAACTAATGATTAGTAGCAGAAACAGGAATAGAATCCAAGACCTATGCATTTTCTGCCACACTACTTATGGAAGCCCCATTCTCAGGCAGTGAAACATTTTCACCAAAGTTCAAAGAGTTTAGCAAGAAAGCTGTGCATCATAAAATAAACCTGGATATCATCTGGCTTAAAAAATGAGTTTGAAGTATGCAACTACTTTAATAAGAACTGTTTTGTAAATTAATTAGTTGGTAACTAAATTCGTGCTCACAGTATTTTAAGTGTCATTTTTGTAATACCACAGCAATATGCCAGTAATTGCTTGATGAGCTGAAATCCCATCACAACATTATTGCCCTGACATTGCCCTGATGGAAATTAGGGGGGCTTGGCACTGGGGCCTGTGGGTGGCTCATGCTGTATGGGACCATTTGATTTTCTCTTTTCAAGCCTCCCAAAAGATTAAGATAAGGCAGGTAAAAGAGGCCTGTGATGGCTAACTTTATGTGACTGAATCAAAAGGTGCTGGGATATTTGGCTGAATGTTTTTTCTGGGTGTCTGTGGGGTGTTTCCAGATGAAATTAGCATTTGAATGGGTGAATTCAGTAAAGTAGATTGCCCAATGTGGGTGGGCATCACCCAATTTGTTGAGGACCTGAGTTTAGAATGAAAAGTGGAAGAAAGAAATTCTGCCTTCCTGCTTGATTGCTTGAGCCTGTAACATTGATCTTACTCTGTTCTCAGGACTTCTGACTCAGACTGAATCACACCATTGGCTTTCCTGGGTCTCCAACTTACAGACAGAAGTTCAGGGGACTTCTCAGCCTCCATAAATGTGTGAGTTAACTCTTTATAATCAATCTCTTTATATATATTCCTGTTGGTTCTATTTCTCTGGAGAACCCTAAAATTAATGCAGGGCCAGAGATTAAGGATGTAGAAGCCAACAAATTCTCAGCTTGCTCTGGTGACACTCTGAAAAGCCTAGAAAGATTTTCAGGACAAACTCTTAACCACTTTTAAGGAGACTGCTTATCTGTGCCACTAGATCTATGGTACCCCTGGTACGCTAGAGTTGAGGAAGAATAAAAGAGATGAAGAAGCTGCTTAGGCCAGGAATATCACTATTCATCATAGGAGTTCTTATTCTCATTTTAGAGAAAAGGAAGTCTAAGACAGGAGAGATAAAATGACTTCTTTAGAGTCATACTGAGATGAACTAATATCTCTGGGGGATGTCTCTGAATTGCTAGCAAAGTGTCTATCTTGTACTAAAGCTTGTCTTTGGACTGTGTGGCCGTTAGGGCTTCTGAGAGTCTGAATGAATCTGACCTTCCCAGACTCCCAGCTGCAGTGTGGCCACTGTCCATATGATTTTGGGTGAAGGCTAGGCCTGAACTTTAAGTCAGTCTTGTCCCACCTCTTCTAGCTGTGTGATGTTGGACAGCTTACTCAGCATTCTAAGCTAAGGTTTCCTCATATATAAGATAGAAATAGTGAAACCTACCTCTTATGTTGTTGGAATTTAATATAAGGTAAGTGATAATTTTTGATCCTGTCCTGGCATATGGTTTTGATCCATTCTCTTCACCATGCTAGGTCACACTGGTCATTTGCATTTTGATCTCTGCTACAGTTATTCAAAGATTGTACCACTTTTCTGGCACCTCAAATGCTGCTGTGAGTACTGGTTGGCTTTTGCTGTATGTGTTGGGTGGCCCAGACCAGACAGTAAGTATTTGCTTTGTGAAGGGCCTCATGTGTAACATGTACTCCACAAACAGTTGCTGGTTGATTGGATAACTAATCTCTCTTTCTCCTCTATCACTAGTGCTTGGATTTTTTTAAAATCAAACTGCTTCTATATTGCCTGGCTCTGGAAGCTCAGCTATCCAAGGACAATGAGGTGACCCCCAAATCACCCACCTGCTTCTACACTTGTGGCTCAGACAACAGTTCTTCCCTGGACTGACTATGATATTTTACCCTTAAGGTCTCATATTTTTTCTTTGTACTGCTTTTCATGAGTTGGCACCTGGTGAGGTCACTTGGCACTCCCTTCCAGGAATTATGGTGCTCACAGCCCTCATAATTTCTCCCATCCTTTTTCCTGTATTGATAGCTGTGTGATGCTGGGTTGCCATGACAACTGATTGATTAGAATCCAATTCCTGGACTGGGAAACATGCAGCCATAAAGAATTACAAATGATGCCTGATTGTCTGCTGCCAATAGCCTGATTGCTGCCATTTTCTGGCAGGTAGCTCAGCCCTAACAGGAAACCCTGTGCTGTGCAATTATTGCGACGTGATTGATGTATCACTATAGTTACAATCGGCAATGTTCCCAACTCAGGAGATTTTTTTATTTTTTTTTTTTTTTTTATTTTATTTTTTTTTTTTTTTAAATTTTTTTTTTTTCAACGTTTTTTATTTATTTTTGGGACAGAGAGAGACAGAGCATGAACGGGGGAGGGGCAGAGAGAGAGGGAAACGCAGAATCGGAAACAGGCTCCAGGCTCCGAGCCATCAGCCCAGAGCCTGACGCGGGGCTCGAACTCACGGACCGCGAGATCGTGACCTGGCTGAAGTCGGACGCTTAACCGACTGCGCCACCCAGGCGCCCAGGAGATTTTTTTAAAAGAAAAAAACCTCCCCCTTTAGGATGGAAATGCTTATAAATGAGGAAGAAGTATAGAGTGGGGGAGGGCAGTGGGGCTGGCAAGCAAGGAGAGTATGGGCTAAGAGCTCAACTGGAGTTTCAGAAGTAATGCAGGGAGAGAGGAGGCATGAGCAGTGACATATGGCTGGGGAGAGGGGAAAAAGGGATGACTGCTGCCTGTGCTCCCCGCCCCCTCCAACTCCTAGGCTTTTCAGCAGTCTAAGGAGTAGTTCAGAAATGAATTCCAAATGAGAGGCTTAAAAAGTGGGGGGATGCAGGAGGGAGACCAAAGAGTATACAGGTCACAGGTGGTGTTCTGCTCAGGCCAATTACTGAAGCTGCTGTCTTGGGTTTGAGTCATTTGTGATGACCAAAGAGCAAGCACCTGGGCCTGGAAATAGGGTCAGGGAAAGAGGCCTTGCACCAGGTGAAAGTGGGTTTGAGAGTAGGCCAGTGTGGAGGATGGAGCCTGCAATGAAGCTGGTGTTTAGAAGCTTTGGGGCAGAAGAGACATTTTCATCTGACCCAAGGGCAAAGTGCCTCTTTTTTTCCTAAATTGGATGTGGAATATTTCTCAGGCTGGTGGAGAGGGATAAAGAGAATGAAATATTTGTGACTGTTAGAAGTAGACTTATTGGGGTGCCGGGGTGACAGTCAGTTAAACACTGGGCCTGGTCTCACAATTCATGAGCTTGAGCCCCATGTCAGGCTCTGTGCTGACAGCAGGGACCCTGCTTGGGATTCTCTCATTCCTTCTTTCTCTGCCCCTCCTGAGCTCACACATGCATGTATGCATGCACACTTTCTCTCTCTCTCTCAAAATAAATAAATCTTTTTTTTTTAAAGTAGACTTATTGATAAAGAAGCAGTCGTTTACCTTGTTTAAGCTGGCTGTTATTGGGAAGGTTGTTTTCTCCAAGTGTCTTCCAAATTATGTTCACAGTTCAAAGATACCTAGTTATTATGCTACTGATAATTCTTCTCCTTGGATTAAAGACATTTTCTTTCTATAGTCTTTTTTAAAAAATGCTGCCAAAAGTAGTACTATGTACTTAAACCTAAATGTTAGTGTATGTGTGTTTAAACTAATTTATTGATGTATGACTGACATTCTTACCTGATGAGTTTGGAGATAATAATATATCTATGAAACCATTATCACAATCTATTCCAAAAACATATCAATCACCTCCAAAATTTTCTTCTGCCCTCCTTATTATTTATTATTACTTTTAGTTTTTTTCCACCTCCTCTCCAGCCCCCTTATTTATTCTTACATTATTAGTGATAAAAACACAAGACCCAGGGACACCTGGGTGGCTCAGTTGGTTAATTGTCTGACTTGATTTTGGCTCAGGTCATGATCCCAGGGTTGTGGGATTGTGCCCCGCATTGGGTTCTGCACTGAGCATGGAGACTACTTGGGATTCTCTCTCCCCTCTCTCTCTCTCTCTCCTTCTCTCCCTCTGCCCTTCTCCCCCACTCACTCTTTCTGTCTAAAAACTAAAATAAATAAATAATACCCAGAACAAGGCAAGGATGACTTCTCTCACCACACCATTTTAATTCGACATAGTACTGAAAGTTCTAGCCAAAGTAATTAGGCAAGAATAATAAATAAAAGGCATCAAAATCAGAAAAGAAAGATGTAAGATTATATATTTGCAAATTATGTAATCTTATATGTATAAAAGTCTAAAGACTCCTCACACACACACACAAAAATACTATTAGAACAAGCAAGCAAATTCAGTAAAATTGCAGGATACAAAACCAAGCATACAAAAAAAAAAAATCAGTTGCATTTTTGTATACCAACAAAAAACTATCCAAAAAGAAAATGAAGGAAACCATTCCATTTACAACAGCATCAAAAATAATAAAATATTTAGGAATAAATTTAACCAAGGAAGTGAAAACTTTGTGCACTGAAAACTGTAAAACACTGGTGAATGTTTTTGTACTCATCTCACCTGAATCTTTTCTATAATAATATTTAGGTACTTTAATTTTTGCATTTATTTATTTTTACTCTTTGAAAGTAGGAACTGGATCATTAATGTAATCATGTAATGGAACTATAATAAATGATGACTGAAGGAAAGGAAAGATGGTTGCTGTAATGAGACAGATTCAAAATACATGGGGTGGGAATTAGGTGAAGTAAGGGTACAATGGGGTGGTGGTGGTCAAACATAAAATGTAAACTGATAGAGACCAGTCAAACTCATATAGTGGGAATCTTGGATCCAGCCTACCTCCAAAGGTAGCCTGGGTTAAGGTATAAGAAGGCAGGATGAAAAATTCAGGCAGGCTAATATCTGTAGTTCTTGACATTGTTAGCCATCACTCTTGGATGCCATGGTCTTTGTGGATATGTTCCTGTCACTTTAGCTACTGCTAAGTATTAGTTACCTACCGTATGGAGCTACCCATCAGAAAATGATTGAAATCTGTGAGTTGATCCCACTAGCCCAATATTTTCAAAGGAAGAAAAGTAGATTAAACTTATGTTGTCTTCATATTAGACTGTGGGTATACTAAGGGCACAAACCACGTCTTCTCTCTGTATGTATTTAGTCAGTTCCTGGCAAACAGAAAGCATGTAATATATTATTGTTGAATAAATGTACAATTTAATTTAAAAAAGGCTTAAATCAACCTTTTGAGCCATGGAGTAAGAATTGAAGAGAAATAGTGAAAATAAATGTGGAAAATTATTTGGGCAGATGGGTAATAACTATGGGTTCTAGGGAAACAGGATTGTAAAATCTTAAATTCAAATTGCAATTCCACAATTTATCAGCTGTGAAACCTTGGGTGGGTTATTGAACCTCAGTTTTTCTGTATATCAAGTGGAGAATAATAACAGCACTTATTTCATAGGGTATTTAGAAAGATAAATTAGGAGAACACATGCAAAATGTTGTATTATTATTATAGTGTTTAATTCCTGGACTAGAAGTTGAATATTTTCTACTAAAAATATACAAAACAACACAAATGATCACCTGAAGGGATAACACACCTTACATTAGCACAATGATCACTGATCCCACAGTTGTGGGGGATGTGGGGAAGCAGGAGCATTCTTCCTTTGATGTACCTGAAATACCTCCAGCTAATGTCTTGCTTGCTGTTGAAAGCATCTGTAAACTACTTGTTTTATGGCCCAAGTATAAAAATAAGTCCATTATGTTTAGGACATTAACTATATCCACATTTGTAGTACCATTTAGGGCCATTCAAAACCATCAGGATTGGTATCCCAGACTTCAGATAACCTAGACAGATAAAAGCTGGTTTCCATGGGAACTAGTTTTACCTTCTCTTCTATCTAATTGAAATCCATTTACCCAAGTCTGAAAGTTTTGTAAGTACCTTCTAATGAGTTCTTCATTTGGTTTACCAAGCTCAGTGCAAGCACAGGTAACTTACCATTTGCAACATCAGTCAACTTCTGTCAAGTGAATACACACTTGAGTTTTCTGGGATTGATTGTTTACTTGGTTCACTTGCAGTTCAGATTTTAAAGGATCAGTTTCTATAAAACACTCTACAGGGCTTGTAGTATCTGATATTCTGTCATCTTGCTGAGGAACCATAGTTTGGTGAACTTTCTAAGGGAAGAAATTACTAAGAGAGGAATTACAAGGTGGTAACATAGACCACATTTCTTCACATGTATCTAAGAGCAACACACATATTTTAGAAACTTTGATTTGGCCATTCAGTTGCATTGCATTTGAATGACACTGTTCAATACCTTGCCTTGTTATCCACTCAAACACCATGTTTTCCCCATGTACCTGCAGAGTTCTTTCTTTGTTCTCTGTTCAGAGAAGGAGGTAGGAGAGCTCTCTTAACTCAATCTCTGCTGTTTTCTACAGTTGAACAGAATAATTTTCTGTGCTCAGGAAGAGAATACTCTCTTCAACTTACATTTTCTAGGCCCTTAGAGGGCTGGGAAGATGCCTGCATGACATAGGCTTGGCTGTTCAGATGAGTCAAGAAGACCATCAAAACTCAGCCTCACAACTCAGAAATCAAATCCTTCAAATAAGAGCATCAGTAGGTGCCTTTTATTTCTCCAGCCTCCAGTACTGGGAATCAGTACTTGTATTCTTCTCTTTAGCTATTTTCATTTGGAGACCCCCAGTGGCTTCCATGAAGCTCTGTCTCTTCCTACTCATTGCACTTGTGGCAAGAGGCACCTGGGCCTTTTTGGCAAGCTTTGGGTCTGCTCACGATGCGGGCTTTCCACGTTGCCAGGTTCTGCCAACTGCCCTGCTTGGAGGAGACAGATAAGGGCAGGGAGGGCAAGGAAGACTCTGCCAGTTGGCACGCTGACTTGGCAACCTGAGATGGACTAAGAAAGCTATAGTCTTTTAGGCTATATTTGCCTTGGAACAAGCTGGTGCAGGAAATGGCCAGATATTGGCAAAGGGCAAAGGGAGCCCAGATGGAGAAGAAAGCTTAAGAGGTTAATAGACTCGGGGCAGTTTTTACTGATGGGTACAAGGGAATCCTTTCAACATGCTTCACTAAGCTCTTTGGAAGAGTCTCCAGGAAGGCACTAGTAAACTTCCTATATGTAGTAGCACTTATACCAATGTATTATTATTTTGTTCTGTTAGTAGCATATAATACCAGGCTTCATAAAGGCAGGAACTGAGTCTTTATTCTTTACCATGTCCCCAAAGTTTAGTCAAGGTCTAGTGGTTTCCCCATGTACCTGCAGAGGTACCTGCATGGTACCTGCAGAGGTAAGTCAGGACTCACTTAACTTTTGCTGATTTGAATGGAATTGACAGAAATAGGTAGAGTTATGTTTATAGTCAGAGAGAGACACTTGGCTGCCCCAGAAAAGCTAACACCTTGGCACCACTTCAAATAATATTATTATTTTCCCAATAAGTATTTAGAGAAGAAGTTGAAGGCTGAGTGAGCAAAGGGCTACTAAGGAAGAAACCACCCGTCCCATTTTCTAACCTCTTCACATAAACAAAAAACATGCAGTTAAATAGATTTAGCCTCCTTAGAGACATTTGAACAATACATTGTTACTTCAGCTTGTCCTTTGGGGGTTCTCAACTTGGAGATTCCTTTCTTAAGAGTTTTGGTAAATATTTTCCTCACTGGATTTCCAATGATGTTTCAATGCCTAGATGTTCTTAGTCTAATCCAATGCACCAATGTATCTTGAGAGATAGGTTAAATAAACTACTGCTAAATTTTGTTTTGTTGTATTTAAAAAAAATATTATAATAACTTTAAAGGGCTTTTTAAAGAGGGGTAACAAATAACAAATTCTTGTGATAGAATTACTTTCTATCATTTGGCCATGATCGAAAGTAATTCTGTCACAAGAATATAACAAAATAGGTTCTATATTTGTGTATTAATCAATGTGATCATAGTGAACATAATATTTTGCTTTCTTCTTTATTCACTTCACATTACATTAAATGTTTCTCTATATTGTTCCATTCTTTTTTAATTAGCTTTATAATATTCCATCAAGTGGATTAACAGACTATGTAGATTATTTACATTATTTTTTGCTATCATAAGCAACCATTCAATGACAATTGTGTTTATATAGCTTTTTTTTCTTGCTTAAGTTATTTTCTTTAAGGTTAATTTTTTGGAGAATTATCAAAGGCAATGGTGTGTTGCAGCTGGGTCACATCAGCTTGTAAGAGCACATTTTGCAACTCTCTTCCCCATTCTTCATTGGGAGAAATCCTAAAATCAGCCCTGGTAAGTAGGAGTATTCGCATTACAAAAATTGACAAATGCTGCAAATCAATGCTCTTTTGTTTTATTTTGTTTTTGTTTTTGTTTTGGAACACAAAACTGACCAATGTGTACAAACTTGTTTATAGCTTTTGAAATATTAATTGCCATATTATTTTTTAAAGAATTTTAACCAATATATGTATAACCAGTTTGATAAAGACATCTTAGCTTGTTGTGGTGTAATCATAAAATATTTATATTTCTTCAATAGTTGCTAAGTTGTGTTTTCTCTCCAGGCAATGGGCTCCCTTAATATATCTGAATCCAATTCCATAATTTTTAGTTATTTAAAACAGTATCATTCTGAGTGCTAGGGAGGGTTTAGTTTTGTATATTTAAACACCTTAAGTTTTGATTCAAAGCCCATCCCATTCTGTTTGTGGTGAGGTATGACTCTAGAATTTGGAGTGGAAGGGGTTAACTGCTACTCTCAATAGCTGTGATTCTCTCCATTTTCCCTCTAATTTTTCACTGGAATTAAATTAGGGAAAAGGAGAAGGATACATGTGATTTCCCAATGTGTTTGCTATTTTCCTCTTTGCTGGTCAGATCTGTGGTCCTTATCTCTGTCCCCTCTACTGTCCATTGCTGCTTCCTGTGTGTCATTGACTGGTTATAGTACCTTTCTGTGTGGTCAACATCCTATTATTAACTCTTTTCCTTATGAAACTGCAAAATGGAGAAAATATATGAAGCACATTGAACATCAGACAACAAATGAGAGTGATCACTGAGAGATGGACAAAAGCAAGGTAAGCGCTATGATTGCTCTAGCTTGAGAGATTTACCAGATTGTAGCTCAGGGAGAGAGATTCTGGGTAGGTCCTGACTTGAGAGGATGAAGCTGGGAGTCTGGGGAGACAGACAAGAGTAGGCAGGGCAGAGTACAGAGAGGAGGGAGCTCAGAGTTAGGACTCCATAGATATGCAGAGGTTTCCACTGAAGGTTTTATTGAGTATTGATCAGTGTGTATGTGCAAGGAAAGACTCAAGGTCAAGGAAAAAAAAACATCCAAAAGGATTAGAAGAATATTCACCAGAGAGTAAAGAGTCCTGGGAATTGTTATTCACAGCAGCAGAGTGAAAAACTTCATAATTCACAGGGCTTTGGATACAGCATTCAGAAAGGTTTATTATTAGGACAAAATTAAACCTATACCTAATGCTGCTGTGGTCCCATCTAACAAAGCTTAAAAGCAAGACATACAAAAGATCAAATTATTTTTGATTAACTGCATTTCAGTGCAAAGCTAAGAATTTTAATAGGAATATAAAAATATCCAGTACAACATAGTAAATATCATGTCATATATATAATAGAAACAAAATTATAAGATATGCAAAGAAATAGGAAAGTAAAATTAATAATGAGAAAAAAGGTTGGTTTAACATTTGAAAATCAACCAATGTAACTAACCATATTGACTAAAAGAGGAAAAACATATAATCATCTTGATGAGTATAGAAAAAAAAAATTAAAACCCAGCATCTATTATTGATAATAGCTCCCACCAAACCAGGAATAACAAAGGATTTCCTTAACCTGATAAAAGACTTCTGTGAAAAACCTACCTGCAGGCAAATAACTGAATGTTTTCCTCCTAAGATCAATAAAAAAAGCAAAGGGATCTACTTTTACCACTTCAATTAACATTGTACTTGGAGAATTCAGCCAAGGTAATAAGGCAAGAAAAAGAAATAAAAAGCACCAAGATGAGAAAGGAAGAAGTAAATCCATCTTAGTTCTTAGACAACATAATCATCTTCCAAGAAAATTTATGAAATCTACCAAAAATCTAAGGAAGTAAAAGTGGGTTTAGAAAATGTATAGGATATAGGATTGGTATACAAAATTCAACTTATTTCTATATACTGGTAACAAAGAATCAGAAATTTAAACAATATTGTTAAAAATACCACTTAAAAGAGTATCATAAATATGAAATACTTCAGGATAAATCTGGAAAAATTGACCTGTGCACTAAAAACTACAAAGCTGAGCTGAGAGATATTTAAGAAGACTAAATAAACTGAGAGATAAGGTCATGCCATTGAATAGGAAGACTCAATATTGTATGTTAATTTTCCCCAAACTGCTCTATAGAGTCAGCATAATCCAAATTAAATTCCAGAAGACTTTTTTTTTTGGGAAAATTGACAAGTTTGTTCTTAAATCCATGGAAAAGTGAAAAGGAACCATAATGGTTAAAATAACTTTAAAAAATAAAAACAAATTTAGAGGATTGTCATGACCTGACTTTAAGATTTATATAGCTAGAGTAATTAAGGCAATATGTGTATAGAAAAATATATCAATAGAACAGAATGAAGTCTGAAAATAAGCTATCCATATATGGTTAATTGAATTTTAACAAAGGTGCAAAGGCAGTTTGGATGGTGGGGAAAAAAGACAGTCTTTTAAATAAATTGTGCTGGAATAGGTGGATATCTATAGTCAAAAAACAAACAAAAACAAAAAATTCTATTCATTTCTTGCACCACATACAAAAAATAACTTTACATGGATCATAGACCTAAATGTAAATTCCCAAACTGTATAATGTCTCAGAGAAAACACAGAAGAAAATCTTCATGATTTTGAATTAGGGGAAGATATCTGAGATACAATACAGAAAATATGATCTGTAAATGACAAACTTTATAAACAGGAATTGAAAACTTCTTCTCTTTGAAAGATGCCGCTAAGAGAATAAAAAAAATGAACCATAGACTAGAAACATTCATTTGCTAACCAGAAATCTGATAAAGGACTTACATTCAGAACTCCTGGAGAATTATCAAAACTCAATAGTAAAAACACTTCATTAAAAAATGGTCAGTAAAACACCTCATTAAAAAATGATCAGATTTAAATAGCATTTTACTAAAGAATATACTTTTGGCAAATAACCACATGGAAATATGCTTAATATTATATCATTAGAGAACTGCAAATTAACACCATAATGAGATGCTGTGGAACATCTATTAGAATATTCTGAATTAACATGACTGGTCATACTAAGTATTGGTGAAGATGTGGAAGAACTGGAACTTTCAACTGCTAGTGGGAATGTCAAATAGCACAATGACTTTGGAAAACAGTTTGGTTGTTTCTTAAAAGAGTTAATTATAGACCTGTCATATGCTCCAACTATTCCACTCCAGGTATTTATTCAAGAGAAATGAAAACATGTCCATACAAAGATTTGTACATAAATGTTCATAGTAGCTCTATTTTGTCATAGCTAAAAACTGAAAATAGCCCAACTATCCATCAATAAGTGAATTAATACAACAAACTATGGTATATCAATTCAACAGAATATTATTTAATAATAAAAGGGAGCACAGTACTGATACAATCTACAACTTGGATGTATTATAAAGTAATATGCAGTGTAAAAGAAACCAGACCCACAAAAAATGTGCTATTTGATTTCTTTTACATAAAATTTTAGAAATAAAAAGTAATCTACAGTGGGGAGGAGCCAAGATGGCAGAATAGCTCGGAAGCTTTTTGTGTGTCTCGCGTCCATGAAATACAGCCAGACCAACACTAAACCATCTTAGACACCTAGAAAACCGTTTAAAAGATTAACACAACAATCTGCACAACCTGAACCACAGAATTCAGCAGGTACATGACATGAACAGCTGAACTTGGGGAGCAAGAAGCCCCGAAAGGCAGGGAACCCCTTTTGCAGGTGAAGAGAGGACTGAGACTGGGGGGGGAGCATATGGGAAAAGCACCCCTCCCCAAAAGCAGCTGGAGAGAAAGTGGAAAATTGGAAACAGCTGCAGGGACTAAACTAAAAAGGGAGAAAGAAGAAAGGAGAGGGTTTAAATTCCATTAAGACTGTAAACAAGGGGAGTGCAAAGGCTGCAACTCCACAGCTCAATACCTGGTGGTGTTCTGGTGGGAAAGGTGAATCCCCAGGAACTGAGTGGGGTCTGGGAGGTTCTCAGGCCACATGGGGAAAGCGGTTCCACTGCTGGAAGGACATTTGGTAGAGACTGTTGAAGCCACCTGGTCCCAGCAGACCCTGGAAGGCAGCCATATTCGCTGGTGCTGGGGCAGGGTTGTTGAGGGTGAAGCCTGGTGTCAGATGTGTGTTGCGATTTTCCATGGTCCCTAAAATGCTGAGGTTACACTGTCTTTCGATTCTTTTGGGGGGGCTGGGCTGGCACCTGGCTTCAGTCTCGGGGCACCAGCAACAGCAGGATCCAGTGGGCGTTCCTGGGTGTAGCCAACATTTGGTCATTGCTCATTTGGCCATCCCTCAGTGAGACCCTCCCACAGTGGGGTGAAGAGGGTCAAAGCAGCAGTCCTTCAGAAGCAAGGGGCCAGGGAAAACAGCCACATCTGAGATAAAACTTGGGAGAGAGGTACTGCCTTGGGCCTGGTCACAGAGAATGGAAAAGCGGGGAGTAGACAAGAGCTTAAGATGGAGGACCAGTGCATGACTGCTGATCTGGGAGAACAGATTGGGTGGCTGGGTGGCGCCATTTATCACCATTCCCACGCATGCAGATGCACACCACAACAATCCACCCCAGTAGGCTAGCAGTGCCATCTAGGGGAGAGCGGAGCTGTTACACCAAACCCTGCCCAACTGGGCCAACTTCGCTCTTCAAGAACACAAACCTCACTGCCAGCTTAATCTATGGACTATAAAGAGCTACATGGATTGACCTCTAGGGGAAAACAAAGCAATTTAAGTCCTACTTCAATCTGTTAACAGGTTCATCTATTCAATTTTTTTCTCTCTTTTTCCTTTTTCTCTTTTATAATTCTTTTCCTTGAATACAGAAAGAGAAAAAACTCATTTTTATTTTCAATGTTTATTAAAAATATGTCTTTAATTTTTATTGCTATATTTTTTACATTTGTGTAAACTTTTTCAAATTCTACTTTACTTCCATCATTTTATTTTAGTCTATTTCAGTGTACTCACCTTTTCAAATTTTCAAACAATTTCCTTTTTTTCTTTCTTTTTCTTATTTTCTCTTTTTCATTTATTTTCTTTTTCTTGAATTCAGAAGGAGAAAAACTTCATTTTTATTTTCAATTTCTTTTAAAAATATTTTCATTTAATTTTTATTACTATATTTTTGCTTTTATGTAAATTTTTTCTAATTCCATCTTGGTCCCATCATTTTATTTCAGTCTACTAAATGTATTCACTTTTTCAAATTTTC
This sequence comes from Neofelis nebulosa, assembly GCF_028018385.1. Taxonomy (NCBI): domain Eukaryota; kingdom Metazoa; phylum Chordata; class Mammalia; order Carnivora; family Felidae; genus Neofelis; species Neofelis nebulosa. Next base: position 38,343,223 of record NC_080784.1, on the reverse strand, counting down.
AAACTATTTCTTTTTTTTGTCTTTTCCTTTTTTCTTTTTTTATCTTTTTTTTCTTTTTCACTTCTTTTCTTTTTTCTTAAATACAGAAAATGAAAAAGAAACATTTCTTTTTAATTTTTACTAAAAATATGTTTCTATAATTTTTTTCTACTATAGTCTCTACTTTTGTGTATTTTAGTCTACTTTAGTGTATTCATTTTTTTCAAATTCTCAAACTATTTCCTTTTTTTCCTTTTTATCCTCCCTCTTTTTTTGTTTGTTTCTCTAATCTGTCAAACCACTTTCTACATCCAGACCAAAACACACCTAGGATCTAGCATCATCTATTCGATTTTTGTGTGGGTGTGTTTTTTAATTTTTAATTTTAATATTTTTAATTTTAATTTTTTTAATTTCAATTTTTCTACCTCATTAATACCTTTTCTCCCTTCAAAATGGCAAAATTAAGGAACTCACCCCAAAAGAAAAAGCACAAAGAAACAACGGACAGGGATTTAACCAACACAGACACAAGCAAGATGTCTAAACAAGAATTTAGAATCACGATAATAAGAATACTAGTTGGAGTCAAAAATAGATTACAATCCCTTTCTGCAGAGATAAAAGAAGTAAAAAATAGCCAGAATGAAATTAAAAATGCTATAACCGAGCTGCACAGAGGACCCCATTAGATTCAACAAAAACCATCAACAAGGCATATCATAGTCAAATTCACAAAATACTCAGGCAAGGAGAGAATCATGAAAGCAGCAAGGGAAAAAACATCCCTAACTTTCAAGGGAAGACAGATAAGGTTTGCAGCAGACCTATTCACAGAAACCTGGCAGGCCCGAAAGGAGTGGCAGGATATATTCAGTGTGCTGAATCAGAAAAATATGCAGCCAAGAATTCTTTATCCAGCAAGGCAATTAGAAGCATGGCAATTAGAAGCAAAATAGAAGGAGATACAAAGTTTCCCACACAAACAAAAATTAAAGGAGTTTGTGACCACTAAAACAGTCCTGCAAGAAATATTAAGGGGGACTCTCTGAGAGGACAAAAGATGAATATATATATAATATGTATATATATATATATATACATATTATATATATAAAATATATATATTATATATATATACATATTATATATATATAAAATATATATATTATATATACATATTATATATATATAATAATATATATATATATATATATATATATATATATACCAAAATCAATAAAAGATTAGAAGGACCAGAGAACACCACCAGAAACTCCAACTCTACAAGCATCATAATGGCAATAAATTAATAGCTTTCAGTACTCACTCTAAACATCAATGGACTCAATGCTCCAATCAAAAGACATAGGGTAACAGAATGGATAAGAAAACAAAATCCATTTATATGCTGTTTACAAAAGACCCACTTTAGACCTGAAAACACCTACAAATTAAAAATAAGGGGATGGAGAACCATCTATCGTGCTAGTGGTCAACAAAAGAAAGCCGGAGTAGCCCTACTTATATCAGACAATCTAGACTTTAAAATAAAGACTGTATGAAGAGATGCAGAAGGGCATTATATCATAATCAAGGTGTCTATAGACCAAGAAGACCTAACAATTGTAAACATTTATGCGCCAAATGTGGTAGCACCCAAATATATAAATCAATTAATCACAAACATCAAGAAACTCATTGATAGTAATACCATAATAGTAGGAGACTTCAACACCACACTCACAGCAATGGACACATCATCTAATCAAAAAATCAACAAGGAAACAATGGCTTTGAATGACACATTGGGCCAGATAGACTTAACACATATATTCAGAACATTTCACCCTAAAGCAGCAGAATATCCATTCTTCTCCAGTGACATGGAATGTTCTCCAGAATAGACCATATACTGGGACACAAATGAACCCTAAGTAAGTACAAAAAGATTGAGATCATACCGTGCATATTTTCAAACCACAAAGCTCTGAAACTCGAAATCTACAAGAAAAAATTTGGAAAGGTAACAAATACTTGAAGACTGAAGAACATCCTACTAAGAATGAATGGGCTAACCAAGAAGTTAAAGAAGAACTTAAAAAGTATATGGAAGTCAATGAAAATGATAACACCACAACCCAAAACCTCTGGGATGCAGCAAAGGCAGTCATAAGAGGAAAGCATATAGCAATCCAGGCCTTCCTAAAGAAGGAAAAAAGATCTGAGATACACAACCTAACATTACACCTTAAGGAGCTGGAAAAGGAACAGCAAATAAAACCCAAAAACAGAAGAAGACAGGAAATAATAAAGATTAGAGAAGAAATTAATGCTATCGAAACCAAAACAAACAAACAAACAAACAAAAAACAGTAGAACAGATCAATGGAACCAGAAGCTGGTTCTTTGAAAGAATTAACAAAATTGATAAACCATTAGCCAGTTTGATCAAAAAGGAAAAGGAAAGGACCCAAATAAGTAAAATCAAGAATGAAAGAGGAGAAATCACAACCAACACAGCAGAAATAAAAACAATATTAAGAGAATATTATGAGCAATTATATGCCAACAAAATGGGCAATCTGGAAGAAATGGACAAATTCCTGGAAACATATACACTACCAAAACTGAAACAGGAAGAAATAGAAAATTTGAACAGACCCATAACCAGTAAGGAAATCGAATTAGTAATCAAAAATCTCCCAAAAAGCAAGAGTCCAGGGCCAGATGGCTTTCCAGGGGAATTCTACCAAACATTTAAGGAAGAGCTGACATCTATTTTCTTGAAGGTGTTCCATAAAGTAGAAATGGAAGGAAAGATCCAAACTCTTTCTATGAATAAGCCAGCATTACCTTGATTCCAAAACCAGACAGAGACCCCACTAAAAAGGAGAACTATAGACCAATTTCCCTGATGAACATGCATGCAAAAATCCTCAATGAGACATTAGCCAACCGGATCCAACAATACACTAAAAAAATTATTCACCACAAGCAAGTGGGATTTATACCTGGGATGCAGGGCTGGTTCAATATCTGCAAAACAATTAACATGATTCATCACATCAATAAAAGAAAGGACAAGAACCATATGATCCTCTCAATAGATGCAGAGAAAGCATTTGACAAAATACAGCATCCTTTCTTGATAAAAACCCTCAAGAAAGTAGGGGCAGAAGGATCATACCTCGAGATGATAAAAGCCATATCCGAGTGACCCAACACTAATATCATCCTCAATGGGAAAAAACTGAGACCTCCCCCCTAAGGTCAGGAATAAGACAGAGATGTCCACTCTCGCCACTGTTATTCAGCATAGTGTTGGAAGTGTTAGCCTCTTCAATCAGACAACACAAAGAAATAAAATGCATCCAAATAGGCCAGGAGGAGGTAAAACTTTCACTCTTCACAGATGACATGATACTCTACATGGAAAACCCAAAAGATTCCACCAAAAAACTGCTAGAATTGATTCATGAATTCAGCAATATTGCAGGATATAAAATCAATGCACAGAAATCGGTTGCATTCCTATACACCAACAATGCAGCGACAGAAAGAGAAATCAAGGAATCAATCCCATTTACAGTTGCACAAAAAACCACAAAATACTTAGGAATAAATCTAACCAAAGAGGTGAAAAATCGATACACTGAAAACTATAGAAAGCTGATGAAAGAAATTGAAGAAGACACAAAGAAATGGAAAAAGATTCCATGTTCCTGGTTAGGAAGAACAAATATTGTTAAAATGTTGATACTACCCAAAGTAATCTATGTATTCAATGCGATCCCTATCAAAGTAACACCAGCATGCTTCACAGAGCTAGAACAAATAATCCTAAAATTTGTATGGAACCAGGAAAGATTCCAAATAGCCAAAGCAATCTTGAAAAAGAAAAACAAAGCAGGAGGCATCACAATCTCAGACTTCAAGCTCTACTCCAAAGCTGTAGTCATCAAGACAGTATGGTACTGACAGAAGAACAGACACCCAGATCAATGGAACAGAACAGAGAATCCAGAAATGGACCCACAAACGTATGGCCAACTAATCATTGACAAAGCAGGAAAGAATATCCAATGGAATAAAGATAGTCTCTTCAGCAAGTGGTGCTGGGAAAACTGGACAGCGACATGCAGAAGAATGAACCTGGACCACTTTCTTACACCATACACAAAAATAAACTCAAAGTGGATGAAAGACCTCAATGTAAGACAGGAAGCCATCACAATCCTCGAGGAGAAAGCAGGCAAAAACCTCTTTGATCTTGCCCACAGCAATGTCTCATTCAACACGTCTCTGGAGGCAAGGGAAAAAAAGCAAAAATGAACTACTGGGACCTCATCAAAATAAAAAGCTTCTGCACAGCGAAGGAAACACTCAGCAAAACTAAAAGGCAACTGACAGAATGGGAGAAGATATTTGCAAATGGCATGTCAGATAAAGGGTTAGGATCCAAAATCTACAAAGAACTTATCAAACTCAACACCCAAAAAACAAAGAATCCAGTGAAAAATGGGCAAGAGACATGAAGAGACACTTCTCCAAAGAAGACATCCAGATGGCCAACAGGTACATGAAAAAATGCTCAACATCACTCACCATCAGGGAAATACAAATTAAAACCTCCATGAGATACCACCTTCCACCTGTCAGAATGGCTAACATTAACAACTCAGGCAACAACAGATGTTGGCGAGGATGTGGAGAAAGAGGATCTCTTTTGCATTGTTGGTGGGAATGCAAGCTGGTGCAGTCACTCTGGAAAATAGTATGGAGGTTTCTGAAAAAACTAAAAATAGAACTACCCTACGACCCAGCAATTTCACTACTAGGCGTTTATCCAAGGGATACAGGTGTGCTGTTTCAAAGGGACACATGCACCCCCATGTTTATAGCAGCACCATCAACAATATCCAAAGTATGGAAAGAGCCCCAATGTCCATCGATGGATGAATGGATAAAGAAGATGTGGTATATATATACAATGGAGTATTACTCAGCAATCAAAAAGAATGAAATCTTGCCATTTGCAACTACGTGGATGGAACTGGAGGGTATTATGCTAAGCGAAATTAGTCAGGCAGAGAAAGACAAAAATCATATGACTTCACTCATATGAGGACTTTAAGAGACAAAACAGATGAACATAAGGGAAGGGGAACAAAATAATATAAAAACAGTGAGGGGGACAAAACAAAAGAGACTCATAAATATGAAGAACAAACTGAGGGTTGCTGGAGGGGTTGTGGGAGGGGGGGATGGGCTAAATGGGTAAGGGGCATTAAGGAATCTACTGAAATCACTGATTCACTATATACTAACTAATTTGGATGTAAATTTAAAAAAAATAAAAAAATAAAGTTAAATAAATTAAAAAAAAAGTAATGTACAGTGAAAGAAAGCCAATCAGTGGCTGCCTGGAGACACAAGGGGTGGAAGTTATGTGAAGAAGGGAATACAAAGTGGTAGAAGGAAGCTTTTTGGAGGTGATTGATGGGTTTATTACCTTGGCTGAGGCAATGGCTTCATGGATGCATGTGTGATAAGTAAAAACTTACCAAACTGTATGCTTTAAATATATGAAGTCTATTGCATGTTAATTTATACTTTGATAAGGTTGTTAAAAATGATTAAAAATTGTGCAAACGGGCTCATTATGTCATGATATATAATATTTAAAACTACATATTGAGAATATGTCATCTGTGAGGAGACATCCCAAAACATTGGCCACTAAGTTTTCTATGAACAGGCAAAATTATTATATAGGTAAACACAAAAATTACATAGATCAAAAGAATAGAAGGTAAAACACACCAAAATTTTCCATACTTTAATCAAAAAAGGAGATTCTATGATGTTTTAGGATAAAAATGAGTATGCTGATGCTCAGTAAGGTAGCTCAGTAACTGCCACAAAATCCCTCAGCTGATGCCTTTGTACATGGTGAAGTAAAATTGCCTTGAGTCTGGAGGTCTGGTATCATTCCATTTTGGTTTGAGTATTTTTTGTAAACCTTTGCAAAGCAATTCAGTCACATGGACATTGCCTCTAATTATGGAAGGTATCACTGTATAAAATGTAAAATTTGGAGAGAGTAGACAGAGTCACAAGTGCAATTTAAAGTGTATTTTTGAAAAAAAATAAAGTGTATTTTTGATATAGTTTTCAGGAAATTTGGCCAAATTCTGTAAAAATTTTTGAATGTTATTACAAAACAAACACACCAAGGGGTACATTGTCAAGTTCTGCCTATTTCTGCCTCCAGTTTTCTCCTTCTACCTCTTTACCTAGAATAAGCATAGGTTAAATTCTGACTCTGGAGCATGTGTAGGCACTTGTTCCAGCCTTAGATGGAGCCCATATGTGATTATCCTTTAGATACCAAGTGTTAGGTTAGAAAGCAGATTCCAGATCTCCCACCAGATCTGTGTACCAGAAAGACTTGTCTTGTTTCATGGGACAGAAAACTGGACAAAGTATTTTAAGCACAAAAAAGGATGTTTATTAGCTCATGCAACTAGAAAGTCCAGGGATAAGGCTAACTGTAGACATGGCTAGATTCAGGGCTTAAATAATGGCATTGGGCCTGACCTTTCTTTCAACTTTCCTTTCCTTCATTATTGCCATATGGTGGCCTCTTGAAGGTCATGAGGTATCCAGACCTGATACTCTCAGGTTCAAATCCAGTGGAAAAGAGAGGTTCTATTCTACAAGCATCAAATGAAACAGTTGGGTCACTGAACTCATCGCTGAGACCAAGGAGAAATCTTAGGCATACCATATGGTCTGGGATGTTACAAGGAGTGTTCACCCAAAGATCGATGAAGAATTCATTTTCCAGAAGTACAGTAGGGAGCTGCTGGGTGAAATTCACTAGTGTCCTTTGATTCAGTGTATCTGGAGCTCATTCCTGTTTCTGCATTCCTGCCCGGTGATTCTGGTAAGCTCTTGGCTTTCAAAAATTTCATTAAGCCCTAGACTGATTTACTGTTTAATTTGCAGGAAAAAAAATTCAGAACTAATATTTGGGATAAGGAAGGTGAGAGAGAAGGAAGATTGGATCCTCAAGCTCTACAGTGTTACATGCCTTATTTAAGTGGCCAAACTTGGAGAGAACCAGTGGTATAGAGATGGGCCACAGTGAAGCAGGCATAATGTCATTTGTTTTCCGTTTTATGGTATATGTGGAATACTGGAGAGATTCATACCAGAAACACTGGATGCCTGTGGTCTGCACCAGCACACATCCTGGTGTCTTGGATCCTAGGTGACATCACCCTTATACTTCAAAGAAGCAAATTATGGAGACAACATCTATGAAAGTCTTTCCTAAAGTTTCAGGCTTAATACTAATACTAATAGTAATATTAATAATGATACTAATCATGAAAGTAACACTGAATCGGGGTAAAACATATATATAATTTTATTAGCTTGCAGCAAAATTTCTCTTTGGGAGAATTCTACCTTTGAGAAAATCTTGATAAAATGTCTAGGGTAGAAGCTGAAATTCTGAGAACATGGATATTAATAGCTGTGTGGACAAAGAGCAAAATGGGTTTTCTTCCTGAAAAGAAGGTTGATGGAAATTTGTGATGTACATGAAATGAAGTGGCCCATAGAAGGTCCAAGAACGTTTTAGAATGGAAGAGCCAAGTATTCAGTTTTAAGTTCTTTGCTTTGCTGCCATTAAATCACTTCTCTACTGCTCTCATATACCTTCAGTAAAATTCACTAAATACACAGATTGTTGTGTCTAAGTGTTATTCAGTCATTTACTTACTTATAATAGAAACCAAGTTAGGGGTTGGATTTCCCATCTGGGTCAGTGTGGACGATTAGAAAAGAACACGTGTAAAATGAATAATCCATTATGAAGTGAACAAAAACTCAGAGCTGGGATTTTCACAGGAATTTCCCTTAAAAATTTTACAGGAATTTTGGGTTTTAGATGTCCATAAAGAATGGAATTGGAGGTTTAATTTCCCCTAAAGAGATTTCAGTGGTTGGGAAGGTCCAGGTGACATCAGGCTAATAGTAATAGTCATTGTCATAACATTTATTGTTTATGTACAAACAATGTCAGGTGTGTTGCCAGGTATTTTATATCACCTATTAAGATAAAGTATCATCCTTCAAATCTATGAGCATGGAATGTTTTTCTATTTCTTTGTATCTTCTTCAATTTCCTTCATAAGCTTTCTACAGTTTTCAGCATACACATCTTTTACATCTCTGGTTAGGTTTATTCCTAGGTATTTTATGATTCTTGGTGCAATTATGAATGGGATGAGTTTATTTATTTCTCTTTATATTGCTTCATTATTGGTGTATAAAAATTCAACTGATTTCTGTACATTAATTTTGTATCCTGCGAACTTGCTAAATTCATGTATCAGTTCTAGCAGACTTTTGGTTGAGTCTGTTGGGTTTTTGCTGGGAGAACTGGACAGCAACATGCAGAAGAATGAAACTAGACCACTTTCTTACACCATTCACAAAAATAAACTCAAAATGGCTAAAGGACTTGAATGTGAGACATGAAACCATCAAAACCCTAGAGGAGAAAGCAGGAAAAAAAACTCTCTGACCTCAGCTGCAGCAATTTCTTACTCAACACATCTCCAAAGGCAAGGGAATTAAAAGAAAAAATGAACTATTGGGACCTCACCAAGATAAAAGCTTCTGCACAGCAAAGGAAACAATCAACAAAACTAAAAGGCAACCGATGGAATGGGAAAAGATATTTTCAAATGACATATCGGATAAAGGATTAGTATCCAAAATCTATAAAGAACTCACCAAACTCCACACCTGAAAAACAAATAATCCAGTGAAGAAATGAGCAGAAGACATCAATAGACACTTTTCTAAAGAAGACATCCAGATGGCCAACAGGCACATGAAAAGATGCTCAACGTCACTCCTCATCAGGGAAATACAAATCAAAACCACACTCAGATACCACCTCACGCCAGTCAGAGTGACTCAAATGAACAAATAAGGAGACTATAGTTCTGGAGAGGATGTGGAGAAATGGGAACCATCTTGCACTGTTGATGGGAATGCAAACTGGTGCAGCCGCTCTGGAAAACAGTGTGGAGGTTCCTCAAAAAATTAAAAATAGAGATCTACCCTATGACCCAGCAATAGCACTGCTAGGAATTTACCCAAGGGATACAGGAGTGCTGATGCATAGAGGCACTTGTATCCCAATGTTGATAGCAGCACTTTCAACGATAGCCAAATTATGGAAAGTGCGTAAATGTCCATCAAGTGATGAATGGATAAAGAAGATGTGGTCTATATATACAATGGAATACTACTTGGCAATAAGAAAGAATGAAATCATGCCATTTGCAGCAACATGGGTGGAACTAGAGAGTATTATGCTAAGTGAAATAAGTTAGGCAGAAAAAGACAGATACCATATGTTTTCGTTCATATGTGGTTCCTGAGAAACTTAACAGAAGACTATGGGGGAAGCGTAGGGGGGAGAAAAGTTACAGAGAGGGAAGGAAGGAAACCATAGGAGACTCTTAAATACTGAGAACAAACTGAGGGTTGATGGGGGGTGGGGGAGAGGAGAAAGTGGGTGATGGGCATTGAGGAGGGCACCTGCTGGGATGAGCACGGGGTGTTGTATGGAAACCAATTTGACAATAAATTATATTTAATATAAAGAAAAGAAAAGAAAAGAACATTTTTATACATACAAAAAAAGATAAAATATCATCCTTATCTCAGTACTTATCTTCTCTACTTTCCTCATATTTCTGATTACATTTTTTCATTTACCTAATAGAACTCACCCCATTCTGTTTTATATGCTTACTTTTTTGCATATGCTTTCTCAGTGACCTCCCACGGAATAGTAAATTCCATGAAGGAAGACACCATGTCATTTCATTAACCATTGTTAATGGCACTTATGGTGTCAGCACTTAGTGATCACTTAATAGATATTACCTATTAGTATAGCAGGTAGTAAATAAATAAATGAATAAGTTAATATGATGAATGTGTGAATTTTATAGATGAAGAAGCGGGTTCAGAGAAGTTCATTGATTTACCTGAGGCCACATGACTAATAACCAGCAGGGTTGGGATACTATCGCAGGTCCCAATCTAGCATGTTTGTTTCTCTCTGTGTCTTTCTACTCCAAGCAGAAACTTGGTGGTAACTTCTCAGGGAGGATTTCCAGCCTGGCTTAGGAGAAGCTTATGTATCTCTGCCAAATGTTGTTTCCTGTCTTACAAAATTTGAGAGAGAAGTAAAGAGGCACCCTGAAACACCCTGATCCCAGAAGTTGAGATATAGTTGAGCTCTCCTGGGACCCTGCATACAGTCTGTGAATTATGAGAGCTCCTGCTGACACCAAGTCTAGTGCCTACACCATCCACTGTATGGGATGTGCAGCTTTGGAGTCTATACAAAGACCTCGCCTTTTGGGGCTGGTAAAGATGTAGGTAGATCTGTGGGCCATGTTTTCCATCACAATGAAAGGCAAAATCTGCCTTGAATAGATTCTGGGGAAGAGGAGAGTACTGAAACCAACAGCTTGGTCATGGGGGTTCATGAATGTACATGGATCTGTGTGCTATAACCAGAGTAATTGTAATGTCAGTTTCTTAGTCACCAGCCACTTATTCAGTAGGAATAACACACTTACATGTCAACCACAAGAAGATCCATATGATCTCTTTAACCAGAAAATGTCAAGCATATAACAGGGTTTTCATGGTAACAAACTTTGAGAAGATATGATTTATTTTACCATTTTTTCTCTTTTGGTGCCCACCCTTGTCCTGTACCCAGCAGTTAGTGTGGTCTAAAGCCTCAGTCTAGGTAGCTTCTACAGGTTGTAATGCTCTTCATCAAATCTAGTTGCTGCTGCAGATGGTGAACCACTGAGGAACCTTGTGTCTGCAGTTGTCCAAAGCAGAATCTCCATTCTCTTAACCTGTCTTGAGAAAACAAATGCCTGTTTCCCGATAGAGGATAATTTCAAACTCTACTGAGCTCCCGGGATTCTGACCCCTGCAGATACAGACTTCTGAGGCAGAGTTGGGTTTTTATGAAGGTAATCTTTAACACCTTTTCTTACAATCTTCAGAGAAGAGCCCTGGGAGTTGGGAGTACATAACAGCCCAGAGCACCGGTGAAAGGGCATAGATATTAGAGTCAGAAAATGCTGGGGTCAAATCCTGAAATTGTTTCTTACTTCCTGATGGCTTCAAACCAGTCAGTTAACCTCTGTACCAATTTCTTTGCATATAAAATGTAGAGACTAATGACCACTTCTCAGGGAGATTACAAGGCTATTATGCTATACATTATAATTTTTATACTGTTATATATTATTTTAATATTATATATGTAATATATTCTCTGAAAATTGTCATTTACCATGGTTGGCACAGAGTAAGAGTTCAAGAAGTGGTAGCTAATATCAGTTATCAGATCTGTGCAGATTATGTGCAAAAATATGTTTGTCACAGCATTGCTTATAAACACAGGAAGTGGCATCAATAAAAACACGATTAACTCAATTAAAACATACTCTTATGATAAAATATTATACAACCATAGCAAATCATGATTTTTAAAGAAATGGGAAAATGTTCACAAATGAAGTGTAAAAAAAGACTCAAATAATATACCTGATTCAAATTACATCTATCTATACATATAACCTAATTTATACAAAATAAAATGATGCTATGTACAGATATAATAGAATAAGTTTCTATTCACTTCCCTAAAAAGGATTTGGAAAACTATACCCCCAAAAGCTGTAGTTTCTCTCTCTAAGTGGTGAGAATATGGGTGTTTTTCATCTTTTCTTTCTTCTTCTTGTATTTTCCAGATTTCCCACAATGAATATTTTCCACCATTCTAATACAAGGAAAAGCAAACATTATTACTTCTAAAAATGACATGAGAAGCTGCACCTTGTTTTTGTTTTGCTTTGTTTTGTTTTTATAGAGCAACAGCTGCCGAGAGCCATTAACATTCTCCTCTATCTATCCAGATGCCCCAACCTGTGCCTGGTATGGGTGGAACAGCAAAGACCCCCAGTCTGCTAGGCCAACATCACAGATGGGCTCCCCAAGTCAGGGGCAACGCCTAGCATTTTTGGTTTCCCTCCCTCCTCCTCTCTGTTGGCATATCCTCAGGTATTTATTCACTCACATAGCCTATAGAGTTAAAAGAGGTTTGTTTCTTTTCAAGCTGTTGAGTGCAGCCAGGGTAATTTAGTAGAAAAATGTCATGCTAATGCAATTCAAAGTTCAAATGATCTTTCATTTCGAGGGAAAGAAGAATGTGTGTGCAGTTGGAATGTTAAAACTCACTACTTGCCCTGCAATTCAAATAGAAATATGAGCTGCAGGGGCTACATAAGTCACATGAAGTACTGTGAGTGAAATGCGCAAAATGAATAAAAATGATCCAGAAGCCATTTATTAGCATTGCTGGGGGCCAGCACCAAACAAGAATCGTGGCCATCAGAAGCTGCATGGGGAAGAGGGAGGGTTTGCATGAAATTACAATAATCCTGAAATAATAAGGAAGGAAGTGATCAGTGAGGTCCTTCTTGTGAATATCGCCCTCAGCCACCCCCCCCCCCCCGCCAAGAGCTGTACCCTTTCCAGCCCACATGCCCTTTCCTCTACATCTTAGATTTCTGCTCAGCTGGCTGTACTTGGCAGATGCGGAGTGGAGCCCAGGAGAGTGGTTATGGTTGCCTCCACAGTGCTGCCTGCTCTGGGGGTCTGGGAGGGTGGGGGTAGTATGAAGAAGTAGTGGCTCCTGGGGCTCTGGCCACACAAGAGTATGGTTGGCCTCCTCAGTGCACTCACCAGCTGCATGGAGAGCAGTTATGTCCTTGGTGACTTCAGGATCTCTCACTTCACTTCAGATTTCCACTTCTTTGCCACAGAGATGTGCTCAGAGGGAAGAATGTCAGTTATTTATGTCTTAATATAAATTTGCTGCCTTCCTTCGGCTCATAAGCTTTTTAACATTTTCAGACATAGCAGTTATGATCCATTGAAATTCCTTATTTTTTCCCTTTAACTTGTGAAAAGGATGTGAGGTAGCAGTGTGTGGATGGTTTTTCCAAATTTCTTTCTTTAGATATAAAAATAGCATTTAATCTACCTCTGAGACCTCTCTGGTCACCACAAACAGAAACTTTGCTGTCATCATTATATCCTCCATCTTTGTTATGAACAGAATTATGTCCTCTCAAAATCCATATGCTGAAGCACTAACCTATATTTGGAGGTGGGGTCTATAAGGAAGTAATTAAGGTTAAATGAGGTCTTAAGGGTATAGATCTGATCCAGTAAGATTAGTGTCCTTAGAAAAAGAGGCACCAGATGGTTCTCATTCACTCTCTTTGTCTCCCCCTCTTCCCCTCCTCATCTCCCTCTCCCTCTTTCTCTCCATTTCCCTCTACCTCATGGTGTACACACCACCCCAAGAAGAGGTCATATGAGCACACAATGATGTCAAGAAATGAGGCCTCAGAATGAAACCTACTTTGTCAGCACCTTGATCTTGGGCTTCCAGGATCCAGAAAGGTGAGAAATAAGTTTCTGTTGTTTAAGCCACCCAATCTGTGACAGCCTGAACAGACTAATATAATCTTTTACAAACAAACAACTCCCAAAAGAACAGTGAGGATATTTTTGGTCTTCACATATGCAAAGACAATAATGTAACAACCCTAAGACACTGAAACAACAACAACAACAACAACAACCAAAACCAGAATTCAAGGCATTTATGCGTATGTGTTTGTGGTGTGTATGTGGTGTGTATACAGGCAAGAGTACAAATGTTCTTTCTTTTGAGAATATTAATTTTCCATTTATGTTTCATCTAAGTGGGTAAAATGTTTTCCCATATGTATTTCAATGTAAGGTAGAGGACTGTGACACATAGATTTTTTTTTTGGTGGTTATGGTAGGAGAGGTTTTGGAGATGAGAAGAAAAGAAAGTGAGGAACTGCTTTTCTTTTCTTTTTACATCTGGTACCAACAGCATAAAAAAATTACACTTATCTGTATGCTTATATCCTAGTATATATTATGCATTGTTTCCCAAACTGACTTCCATAGAATACTAGTTCTGCAAAGAGTTATTAATAGAAGACATTAAAATTTTTCTTTGGTCAAGTGAATTTTTGAAGTGTTTTGCATAATTTTTCAGACTGTGCATTATGACTTTCCAAGAGGAAGACATGGCCTGCAATAGGTCCCAGCATATCTGACCAGGGTTCCCTTTTCATCATTCATTTTGGAGTACATGCTCAGGGCCAACGTGCTGCAATGGAAGACCATAGACCAGAAGTCACACGGTCCAGTTCTAGACCTGCTTTTCCCTAATTTGTTGCATATTCCAAGCTAGTCACCTCTGGGTGTCTCAGTTGCTTTGCTATAAAATGAATGGTGGGTTGTATAATCTTGACTCTTCCCCCTTCTCTAGCATTTTGTGATTCTGTTTCCATGACTTCCTGGCTCTAGCGACTGACTTTGTACCTCGAGCAAGGAAGGCATCCATTTCGCTATCTATTTATAAGTATAGAAATGCTCAATCTACAGAGATCTCTTGTCAACATCAAATGAGTTAATACAGGTGAAAGTACTTAGAAAAAAAATAAAGTGCTTAATAATTGTTAATGCCTTTGGGGAGAGGGTTATGACTTTTCCATCACTTTAAGTGCTGTACAGACTAGGTGAAACAAAGTATAAAGAATGATATATCACTCAGAGTTCAAGATCTAAAGTTGGGCTGCTTGGATCCAGATTCCAATTCTTCCCTTTCTGCTGGAATGATCTTGGGCAGGTCACTAATGTTGTCACCTCAGTTTCCTCAGCATTAAAATGGAAATACTTTCTTCTGTAATTGAGTGAGGATTAAATGAGACAATTTTGGGAGGTGCCTGGCTGCCTCAGTCAGTGGAGCATGTGACTCATGACCCTGAGGTTGTAAGTTCAAGTCATACATTGGGTGTAGAGATTACTTAAAAATAACATTGCTTATCAGCAGGGAAATACAAATCACAACCACATTGAGATACTACTTCACACCAGTCAGAGTGGCTAAAATTAACAACTCAGGAAACAGCAGATGTTGGTAAGAATGTGGGAAAACAGGAATCCTCTTGCACTGTTGGTGGAAATGCAAACTGGAACAGCCACTCTGGAAAACAGTGTGGATGTTCCTCAAAAAATTAAAAATAGAATTACCCTACTACCAAGCAATAACACTACTAGGAATTTATCCAAAGGATACAAGAATGATGATTCATAGGGGCACATGTACCCCAATGTTTATAGTAGTGCTATCAACAATAGCCAAATTATGGAGAGCCCAAATGTCCATCAACTGATGAATAGATAAAGAAGATGTGGTTTATGTATACAATGGAATACTAGACAATGAGAAAGAATTCAGTCTTTCCATTTGCAATAATGTGGATGGAACTGGAGGATATTATGCTATTAAATAAGTCAGTCAGAGAAAGATAGATATCATATGTTTTCACTCATTTGTGGAATTTGAGAAACTTAACAGAAGAACATGGGGGAAGGGAAGGGGAAAAATAGTTTCAAACAGAGAGGGAGGCAAACCGTAAGAGAGTCTTAAATACAGGTAACAAACTGGGGGTGTGGGGAAAATATGTGATGGGCATTGAGGAGGGCACTTGTTGGGATGAGCACTGGGTTATGTAAGCAATGAATTGTGGGAATCTACCCCTGAAGCCAAGAACACACCATACAGTGTATTTTAGCTAACTTGACAATAAATTATGTTAAATAAGTAAATAAGTAAATAAGTAAATAAATAAATAAATAAATAAATAAATAAAAGTTAAATGAAGCTTAAAAGATAAAAAAATATTTTTTTTCTTTCAAGATTTTATTGAAATTAAAGTTAGTTAACATGTAATGTAGTATTGCTTTCTGGAGTAGAATTTTGTGATTCATCACTTATATATAATACCCAGTTCTCATCAGAACAAGTGCCCTCTTTAATACCCATCACCCATTTAGCCCATCTTCCCACCAAACTCCCCTCCAGCAATTTTCAGTTTGTTCTCTATAGTTAAGAGTTTCTTATGGTTTGCCTCCTTCTCTGTTTGTATCTTATTTTATTTTTCCTTTCTTCCCCTATGTTCATCTATTTTGTTTCTTAAATTGCACATATGAGTGAAATCATATGGTATTTGTCTTTCTCTGACTGAGTTTTTTTGCTTAACATAATACACTAGTTCTGTCCATGTTGCTGCAAATGAGAAAATAAAAATTTTTAAATTAAAAAAATGATACAATATGGGTGAAGTGCTAAATGCAGTGTTTGGAATTTAGTACACTCCCGTAAATATTGTCATCTTCTTATTCTTGTCCATCATCATCATCATCATCATTATCATCATCATCATCACCACCACCACTACCAAATAAGGAAATAACCATAGAAACAATAGCAACAATGGAATAATAATAATAATAATAATAATAATAATAATAATAATAAATGATGGAGTGGTGGAGGTTGGTCAGTACATTCCTAGCCTGAAAGATCTTAACTCTTCAAATGAACTGTATGTTCCCTTTAACTATCTGTTGGCTTCCACAAGCTAATGAATTAAATACATGGATTGGTTTTGCTATTAACAAGTATTCATTGTTTTGTAAGCCATAGTGTTCACTATGACACATAGATAAAAAGGCAGGCCCTTCTCCCCTTTAAAAAATTATGATTTAGAGAGAGATAAAAAGTGTAAGCTCCCCAAACAATGGTAGGAAAACAAATGCCTGACAGCATTCTGCCTTTCTTTGTAAGTCTGTGAATGTTCCTGGGGTGAGTAACAGTTAAAAGATTCATAGGAAAGATGGGGCTTGGCCAGGTTCTCTTGTGAGATGGATTTGGAAAGCAAAGAGGAGAGAACATCATGAGTAAAGAAACAAAAGTAGGCATGATGTATTGGATGTGGAAGAGGACACCGAAGAGTGTAGACTCAGTGAGTGGTAGGACATGCATTGGAAGGTAGGTCCTTGAATATTAGGCAGAGGAATTCAGACTTCATACAACAGTAAATCAGCAGAAGACAAATTGCTTTTCTTTTAAAACTGTCTGTTTTCTCCTTATGAAAGTAGCAAGGTCATGCAGTGAAAGTGAGTCATCATTCTTTCCCACTCAACATTCAGCATAAATCAATGTTTGCCTTGAGTGAATGGGAAGTTAGGTATTTGCGAGGCTGAATCAAATAATGCAGCTGATATGGGTGCTGCCTGTGGTCCTCCTCTCCCTATAATGGCCATGATTCCCATTCAGTGGGAACTGGCAGATTGGTAGAGATGGTGTTCTTAAGGAAGGAGGAGAATGGAAACTCTTGCACCGTGGGAGATCTTATTGGAGAGCTTGTTTCTGAAATCTTGGAGGTGGGAAAGTGTTCCCAAGCTAGGGTTGGCATGTCTGGAATTTTAACTTATACCACCAGATAGATGATTATATCTTAAAGCAGACAGAAGTGCTTTCATGTGGATTAATAAAGCAAGGATAAATTGTCTTTATCTTACAGTCCTAAATATTTGGACTTTCAGTTTGGGCATTTAAAAGCCCATTCATTAAACATGGTCATTGTGCCACTATTGATTGTATCAGTCCTACACCTTCCACTGTCAGTGGTGCCAGCCTCCATCCTTCCCAAACCTGGCCACCAACGTGAGTAATCAGCTATTCAAACAGAAATAATCTTTTATGAAAATCTATATATTATTTAATGTCTTTGCCCTTTGCCTCAGCTCTCTTTCCACAAGTTTCTCAGCCAGGATTTCAATCTGCTTTGGATGCTTTGCAAGGAGAAATATACAGCAAACTCCTGTGGGAATTGTGGCTTTCTGTCCCTGATGTCTGGAGTCTTGTAATTTATAGTTCTTTCATGCTGGGCCTCTGCAGTTCTTTAATGGGGACTTGCGGTAAAGTTTGGCTAGGGAGAAATCATTTCACTTAAAAATGGTTCTGCTTTGACGATCTCTGTCTTACTGGGAGTTTTTCTTCTCCTTTGTCTTTAAAACTAGAGCCATTTCCTAGAATAAATGTTGCCTGAACAGGGAAGAAGAAAAAAAGGAGACATTTAAGTTTCTGAAAGATTCAGATACCAGCAATGCATCCAAATGGCTTTGGCAGTTCATCGATCAATCAACAAATATTTAATAATTGCCTACCACATGTAAAGCATAACATTAGGGACTATGGAGAGTATCAAATTTGAATAAAATATTGTCCCTCTAGCCCTCAAAATTCACTTTTTACAAAATTAAGCCAGACTAGTTGCTCTGGTATCCAAGGCCTCATGTAAACAGCTCCAACCCACCTTTCTACATATGCTCTATGCTCCAGCTAACCAAGATTATCTTAACATCCCTTTGATCTAAGGCTAAATGCCCCTTGAACCTTCAGATCCCTACCCCAATCATTTCTGTCTGCTAAATTTTATTAATTTTTACAGGTTAATTTCAAACACTACCTCCTCTATAAAGCATTTCCTGATTTGGCCCTCATTGGATATAACTTTTCATCTTTTCAAACCCCCACAGAACACTGTATTTCTCTTGTTTTGTCCAGAAGACAGTGCTTAGCAAAGTAGGGAGATCAAAAACATTTGCTAATTGAATGATTTAACAGGGTTAAAGAGCTCATAGCATCCTATGAGATTGTCAATATCAAAGTGTTAGAAATAAGACTTGATTTGAAATTTGAAATTAGGTACCAATTCTGAGACTTAAAACAAGAGAAATTAATTGAATTGCTAAACAGATAAAAGAGTAAGGGGTTAAAGGAATATATGTTTATAGGCACACATGAGAGTGGTATTTTTAAAAACAGCCCAAAACGTGGCATACTAAGATGAGTGCTGCTCTTCTAAACAGTCACCTTCAGAGACCTACTTCAATGAGGCTGCCACCAAAAACAGCATTAACATTGAGAAGATTCCAGCTCAATTGGTGGATTGGTGCTCCCACTCGAGCCCACCCCTTTCATTTCCTGCTGTGGTAATGTGAACCAATCTACCAAATTTCCACTTGGCAGGAGTTTCAGGGACACCAATGGTGTCCACAGGACTGCATTCAGCATTTAGGAGAAGGTAAAAGGCAAATTGTATTCATTATGAGTTTACATCTATGCGTGGGAGAATCATATGAAAAAAAATCAAGTGATAATGCAAAACAGTCCATGAAGCAGTGCTGAAATGAACCACTTAGATGAGAAGAGCTACCAGAATCTAAGGAAAAGCGTGTGGGTGGGAAATAGGCAGCATGAGAGGTTAGATGTGGAACTGAGATGATCCCCAAGAGACTTCAGGAAATGGGGATGAGAGACTGGATATTCTGGCTGAGGGACTCAAAGTGTCTAAAATTGTAACTCATGATTTCACTACTCACATCAACATTTCTACTTCCCAAATCTTTAAATATTAGCCTTGCCTCATGGTACTTATTTTGGTACATATCACCAACTGTACTCAGTCTCCAGAGCAAAAAATCCGGCAAATTTGCCTTCTCACTTGCACCGATGCCTGTCTAATCAGTCACCCATTATTACTTTTCACACAGATTGCTTCTGTTTCTAAGTTCAGCCTGTAAATAGAACCCCAGGTCCTCGCAGCTTTTGTCTTTTCAATTTTGTTCCAGTTTTCTGTGGCTGTGTAACAAACTATCCAAGAACTTACTGGCTTAAAACAACAACAATTTTAATATGCCTCATGATTTTGTGGGTCAGGAATCTGGGAAAAGGCGTTATTCTGTTTCATACGGTATCAACAGAAACATTCTGTTTCACATTCCGTATCACATGGTATGAGGATGGCTAGAAGATTGGACTCAGAACTATCAACCAGAGTGCCTATGCATGACCTCTCCAGCATGGTGGCCTCAAGGTGGTCAGAGTTCTTAAATGGGAGCTCAGAGCTCTCAGAGAAAAAGTTTCAAGCATCAGTAAGCGGAAGCAACAACTTTCTTAAGCCTGAGTCTTGAGTCAGGTGCAGCATCACTTGTACAAACTCTACTGGTTGTGCAGTCACAGAACCAGCCCAAATCATGTGAGAGGATGTAGATGCCACCTTTGGAAAGAAAGAATTCTGAGAAAATTGTGGTTACCCATAGTCTATCAGAAATATACTTTTGATTTTGACAGCAGAATGCAACGGGAAGATCTCTGCACTGACATCCAGGACGTACAGGTGCTGGTCTGTTTTTCTGTTAGCCTACCATGTGAGCTTGACAGAATTTCTACATATTATCAAACCTTAGAGCCTCCTCTGTGATGGGTGTGTGCATTCACTAGTTTTCCAAGGTGGTCCCTGGCCCAGCAACATCAGTTTCACCTGAAAATGTGTTAGAAAAGCAAATTATCACCCACACTCCAGAACCATTGAATCAGAAATCTTGGTAAAAGGCCAACAATTCTATTTTGCCAAGCCTTCAGCTGATTCTGATACCTACAAAGGTTATAGAACCCTATTGATTTCCAAAGTCCCTTTCAGCTTTCTGTGATTCTAACTATAGGAGAAGTCTTCTCATCCCACAGGACCAGAATTGATAGTCAATTAATTGAAAAAGTTATCAATTAAAATTGAGAAATGCTACTTAAATACTTTAAATTTTATTTTAATGAAATAAATTCAGTCTTTGATGTAGGATCAAGGCCTTTCTTTGAGTATGAATCTGTTGGTTGGATTTCTATAACAACTTTTTCACATAAACCATATCTTTAATGGCATGAGTTAAGATTTTCAGGTTTCTTTAAAGCAAAGCAAGCACTTAAGACTTTGCAAAGGAATCTAAATAGTTCATTTTAGTGACTTTATTGACTATTCCTGAAGCATTTGACTTGTTGGTTTATATAACAACAACAACAACAACAACAACACATAATATTTAAGTTATATCTTACAGTAACAAGAATAACAGGCATAAGCAGGTTGAGCAACAAATTCATCTGGTGGGAGCAGAAGACACGGTGAACCAGTCAGTCACCTACCCATCACATCAAAACTGTTTTGTTTTATAGAAGAGATGAAGAACATTGCTGCTTCTGGAAAGTTGGTTGAGTGGAATTGAGTAAGAAAATGTTCCCTGTATTGCTGATTCCTTCCTGCCAGAACTCTTGCCTTCTTCCCTTTCTTTCATGCATTCTTTTTTTTTAATTGAAGAATAATTGACACACAATATTGTATTAGTGTTAGGTGTACAACACATTGATTTAATATTTACATACATTGAAAAATGGTCACCACAATAACTGTAATAATACGATCTGTCACCATACAAGGTTGCTAAAATATTATTGACTGTATTCCTTATGTTCTACATTATACCGCCATGATTTATTTATTTTAAAACTGGGAGATTGTACCTCCTAAGCCCCTTCATCTCAGTGAAATCCATCCCCCTACCTCCTCCCCTCTGGCAACCATCAGATTGTTCTCTGTATATATGAGTCTGTTTTTGTTTTATTTTGTTTGCTCATTTGTTTTGTATTTTAGATTCCACATATAAATGATATCATACAGCATTTGTCTTTCTATGCCAGACTTACTTCACTTAGCATAATGCCTTCTAGGTCAATCCATGTTGTCTCAAATGGCAAGATTTCATTTTTTAATGGCTGAATAACATTCCACTGTGTGTGTGTGTGTGTGTGTGTGTGTGTGTGTGTGTGTATCTATTCTTTACCCATTTTTAATCCATTTTCTTTATCTATTCATCTATCAATGGACATTTAGATTGCTTCCTTATCTTAGTTATTATAAATCATGCTGCCATGAACATGGGCAAGCAGATATCTTTTTCAAGTTAGTATTTTTGTTTTCTTCAGATAAATATCAAGAAGTGGAATTGTTGGATCAGATGGTAGTTCTATTTTTAATTTTTGAGGAAACTCCATTCTGTTTTCCATATTGGTTGTACCAATTATATTCCCATCAACAGTATACACATCCTTTTCTCCACATCCTTAACAGCACTTGTTATTTCTTGTCTTTTTAAAAATTTCTTGTCTTTCCGACAGGTGTGAGGTGATATCTCATTGCGGTTTTGATTTGTATTTCCCTGATGGTAGTGATGTTGAGCATATTTTCACGTGCCTATTGGCTATCTGTATGTCTTTTTTTTTGGGGGGGGGACAAAGGTCTATTTAAATCTTTTAATATTTTTAAAAATATCTATTAAGTACTTTTTAATTTATTTGTTTTCATATTGAGTTCTGTGAGTTCTTTATATATTTTGGATGTTAACCCCTTATCAGATATATCACTTATGAATATTTTCTCCTATTCAGTAGGTTTTTTTTTTTCATTTTGCTAATGGTTTCCATCACTGTGAAAAAGCTGTTTAGTTTGATGTGGTCCCATTTGTTTATTTTTGCTTTCATTGTCCTTACCTAAAGAGACGGATTCTCTCTCTCTCTCTCTCTCTCTCTCTCTCTCTATATATATATATATATATATATATATATACATATAGACAGTGACACAAGTAGTGATAGTGATCTATCTATCTATCTATATCACTAAGACCAACATCAAAGAGCTTATTGCCTATGTTTTCCTCTAGGAATTTTATGATTTAATATCTTACATTTAAGTTTTAAACTCATTTTGAGTTTATTTTTGTATGTAGAGTAAGAAAGTGGTCCAATTTTATTCTTCTGCATGTAGTTGTCCAGTTTTCCAAATATTTCCCATTTATTAAAGACTGTATTTTCTCCATTGTATGTTCTTGTCTACTTTGTCATAGACCAATTGACCATATAAATGTGGATTTATTTCTGGGTTCTGTATTCTGTTCCATTGATCTATGGGTATGTTTTTATGGGAGTACCATACTGTTTTGATAACTATGGCTTTGAAATATAACTATTTGAAAAATAACTATAGCTTGAAATTTTGGAGTGTGATACTTTGAGCATTGTTCTTCTTTCTCAAGATTACTTTGGCTATTCAGGGTATTTTGTGGTTTCATTCTGTGAAACATGCCAGTGGTATTTTTATAGGGATTACATTGAATCTGTAGATTGCTTTGGATTGTATGGACATTTAAAAAATATTAATTCTTTTAATCCATAAGCATGGAATAGTTTTCCATTTATTTGTATCTTCTTCAATTTCTTTCATAAATGCCTTAGTGTTTTCAGAGCATAAATTTTTCACCTTCTTGACTAAATTTATTCCTAGGTATTTTATTCTTTTTGATGCAATAATAAATAGAATTGTTTTATTAATTTTTGAGAGTTCATCATTAGTGTATAAAAATGCAACAATTTCTATATATTGATTTTGTATCCTGCATCTTTACTGAATGCATTTATTTTGATAGGTGTGTGTGTGTGTGTGTGTGTGTGTGTGTGTGTGTGTGTGTGTGTATGTGTAGGCTTTTGTGTTTTCTCTATACAGTATCATGTCATCTGCAAGTAGTGGCAGTTTTACTTCTTCCTCTCCATTTTGAATGCTTTTTATTTACTTTTCTTGCCTAATTGTTGTAGTTAGGGTTTCCAATATTATGTCGAATAAAAGTGGTGAGTGTGGGAATCCTTGTCTTGTTCCTTATCTCAGAGGAAAAGCTTTCATATTTTTATCATTGACTATGACATGAGCTGTGAGTTTGTTGTATGTGGCCTTAATTATGTTGAGATATATTCTCTCTATACACACTTTGCTGAGAGTTTTTATCATACATGAATATTGAATTTTGTCAAATGCTTTTTCTGCATATATTAAGATAATCATACAATTTTTCTCCTTAATTTTGTTAATGTGGCATATCACAATTATTGATTTGTGGATATTGAACCATCCTTGCATCCCTGGAATAAATCCCACCTGATCATGGTGTATGAACCTTTTAATGTATTGTTGAATTCAGTTTGCAGATATTTTGATGAGTTTTTACATTTATGTTCATCAGGGATATTGACCTATAATAATCTTCTTCTTCTTCTTCTTCTTCTTCTTCTTCTTCTTCTTCTTCTTTCTTCTTTCTTCTTCTTTTTGTAGTATCTTTGGTTTTGGTATCAGGGTAATACTGGCATCACAGAATGAGTTGGAAGTGTTCCTTCCTCTTTCATTGTTTGAAATAGTTTGTGAAGGATAGGTATTAACTCTTCCTTAAATGTTTGGTTGAATTCACCTGTGAAGCCATCTAATTCTGGACTTTTTGTTGAAAGTTTTTTGATTTGTCTGCTCAGATTTTCTATTTCATCTTAAATTCAGTCTTGAAAGATTTTAAATTTCTAACAACTTACCCATTTCTTTTAGGTTGTTGGCATATAATTTTTCATAGTAGTCTCTTATTTTTCTTTGTATTTCTGTGGAATTTGTTGTAGCTTTTTTTTATTTCTGATTTTGTTTATTTGAGTCCTCTCTTTCTTGATGAGTACAGCTAAAAGTTTATCATTTTTAAAATATTTTCAAACATAAGTTTTTAGTTTCATTGATCTTAGTTTCATTCATTTCCACCATGATCTTTATTATTTCCTTCTTTCTACTAAATTTGGGCTTTGTTTGTTCCTTTTATAGTCCCTGTAGATGTAAGGTTAGATTTTTTATTTGATATTTTTCTTGTTCTTGAAGTTGGTTTTATCACTATAAACTTCCCTCTCAGAACTGCTTTTGTTGCTTCCCACAATTGATGGAGCATTGTGCTGTACTTTCATTTTCACTTGTCTCAAGGTATCTTTTGATTTCCCCTTGACTGCTTTGATGATCCATTGGTTTTTAGTAGCATGTTGTTTAGTCTCCAGATGTTTGTGGGTTTTTTTTTCCAGCTTCTATTTATAATTGATAACTAGTTTCATATCCTAATGGTAGGGAGAAATGTATGATAATGATGTTAATCTTTAGTTTGAGACTTGTTCTGTGCCCAATATGTGGTCTATCTTGGAGAATGTTTCATATGCACTTGAGAAGAATATGTATTCTGCTGTTTTTGAATGGAATGTTGTGTTCTCTAAAGAAGACATTCCAGATGGCCAACAGGCACATGAAAAGATGTTCAACGTCGCTCCTCATCAGGGAAATACAAATCAAAACCACAATCAGATACCACCTCACATCAGTCAGAGTGGCTAAAATGAACAAATCAGGAGACTATAGATGCTGGTGAGGATGTGGAGAAATGGGAACCCTCTCGCACTGTTGGTGGAAATGCAAACTGGTGCAGCCGCTCTGGAAAACAGTGTGGAGGTTCCTCAAAAAATTAAAAATAGATCTACCCTATGACCCAGCAATAGCACTGCTAGGAATTTACCCAAGGGATACAGGAGTACTGATGCATAGGGGCACTTGTACCCCAATGTTTATAGCAGCACTTTCAACAATAGCCAAATTATGGAAAGAACCTAAATGTCCATCAACTGATGAATAGATAAAGAAATTGTGGTTTATATACACAATGGAATACTACATGGCAATGAGAAAGAATGAAATATGTCCTTTTGTAGCAATGTGGATGGAACAGGAGAGTGTTATGCTAAATGAAATAAGTCATACAGAGAAAGACAAATGCCATATGTTTTCCCTCTTATGTGGAGCCTGAGAAACTTAACAGAAGTCCATGGGGCGGGAAGAAAAAAAAAAGAGGTTAGAGAGGGAGGGAGCCAAAGCATAAGATACTCGTAAAAACTGAGAACAAACCGAGGGTTGATAGGAGGTGGGAGGGAGGTGAGGGTGGGTGATGGGTATTGAGGAGGGCACCTGTTGGGATGAGCACTGGGTGTTGTATGGAAACCAATTTGGCAATAAATTCCATATTTAAAAAAATGAATGGAATGTTGTGTATATTTCTGTTAAGCCGATCTGATCTAATGTATCAATGTTTCCTTACTGATTTTCAGACTGGATAATCTATCCATTGATGTAAGCAAAGTGTTAAAGTTCCCTACTATTATTTTATTGCTGTCAATTTCTCCCTTTATATATGCTAATATTTGTTTTATATATTTACATACACTCATCGGATGCATAAATATTTATAAATTTTATCTTACTGGATTGATAACTTCATCATTATGTAATGTCTTTCTTTTTCTCTTGATACAGCCTCTATCTTAAAGTTATTTTGTCTGATATAACTATTGCTACTCCAGCTTTCTTTTCATTTCTGTTTTTGTAAGGTATTTTTTTTCATCACTTCATTTTCAGTCTCTGTGTGTGTCTTTAGATCTGAAGTGAGTCTCTTGTAGGCAGTATATAAATGGGTCTTTTTAAAAAATCTATCCAGTCTTTTGGTTGGAGCATTTAGTCTATTTACATTCAAAGTGATTATTGATAGGAATGCATTTATTGCCATTTTGTTCATTGTTTTCTGATTGTTTTTGTAGTTCTTCTCTGTTTCTTTCTTCTTTTGATCTGATGACTTTCTTAGTGTTATGTTTAAAATCCTTTCTCTCTCTCTCTCTACCCCATCCCCCCATGTGTGTGTGTGTGTGTGTGTGTGTGTGTGTGTATCTATTACAGGTTTTTGGTTTGTGGTTACCATTTGGTTCATATATAGCAGCCCATGTATACAGCAGTCTATTTTAAGTTCAAATGCATTCTAAAGGCACTACATTTTTACTTCCCCTCTTCATGTTTTATTATTTTGATGTCATATTTCACATCTTTTTATTTTGTGTATCCCTTAACTTATTATTGTGAATATACTTGTAGATATTGTTGATATTATAGATATTGTTGATTTTATTACTTTCATCGTTTAACCTTCATACTAACTTTATAAGTAGTTGATCAACTACCTTTACTATATGTTTGCCTTTACCAGTGAAAATTTTTCATTCATATATTTTCTTATTTATAACTATAGGCTTTTATTTTCCACTTAAAAATGTCCCTTTAATATTTCATGTAAAACTGGTTTAGAGGAAATAAACTCTTTTAATTTTTGCTTGTCTAGAAAACTATTGCTCCTTCAATTCTGAATAAGAACCTTGCTGGCTGAGGTATTCTTGGTTGTAAGTTTCTTTTTTCCTTTTAATACTTTGAATATATCATGCCACTCCCTTCTGGCTTGCAAAAGTTCTGCTGAGAAATATCATCTGATAGTCTTATGGGGGGTTCCTTATATTTAATTGCTTCTCTGCTGGTTTTAATATTCTCAATCTTTAATTTTTGACTTTAATTATAATATGCCTTGGTGTGGACCTCTTCAGGTTAATCTTGTTTGGGACTGTTTGTGTTTCCTGGACCTAGGTTTCTATTTTCTTCCCCCTCTTAGGGAAATTTTCAGCTATTATTTTTCAAATAATTTTTTTTTTGATCTTTCACTGTTCTGGGACAGATATAATGTGGGACCCTTATAATGTGATTGTTAATATGCTTGATGTTGTCCCAGGGGTCTCTTAAACTATTCTCATTTTTTCTATTTTTTTTCCTTTTTACTATTCAGTTTGGGTGATTTCCGCTACTTTATCTTACATATCACTGATCTGTCATTTTGCATCAGCAAATCTGTTTATTGCCTCTAGTGTATTTTTCATTTCTGTTATTATATTCTTCAGCTCTAATTGACACTTTTCTCATATTTTCTCTTTGTTGATGTTCTCACTGTGTGCATCTATTCTCCTGAGTTCAGTAAACATCTTTATAATCATTGTTTTGAACTCTTTGTTGGGTAGATTACTTATCTCCGTTGTGTTTAGTCCTTTTTCTGAGGTGTTGTCTTATTCTTCCTTTTGGAACATATTCCTCTATCTCCTTGATTTGTTTTCTGTGTTTATTTTTGTGTATAATGTAGTTCAGCTATATCTAGTACCTAAGTCTAGTCTTGAAAAATTAGCCTATGTTAAAGAGGTCTTTTGGATCCCAGAAGCACAATTTCTTTTGGACACCAGAGCCAGCTACTCCAGGGGCATGGGTACCATGCACCATCCTCTTGTTATGGGGCTGCTACTTCTGTAGGTGCACTGGTGGGTGAGGAGGCCCCTAGCTTGGCTGTCTGGAAAGCCTAGCTGTGACTTACCCAAGCATGCTGGTAAGTGGGGGTGGGTCCCAATCCAGCTGGCTGTAATTGCTGTGGGCATGTGTGGTTGGGTGGGGCCAGGACTTGGCCTGACTGTGAGGCCTGGAAGCAGCTACTATGGGTGGGGTAGTCATCTTGTCAACTACAAGGCCCAGCCAAGATGCAGGGTGTGGGGGCTCTCACTGGGGCATGACCCTTGCTGATAGCAGTTCAGAGGGAGGATTCCAAAATGGAATCCATCAATACTAGAATCATCATGATGGAACAAGACAGCAAAAATGGTTACCACCAGTGTCTCAGTCCCCAGGGGGATGTCCTAGCTACCTCTGTCCTCTCAAGCAGGTGCTCCAAGATTAGTAAGTGAGTCTCTTTCACCTATGGTCTATGCACTTTTTGGTCTGGTGTCTTTGTGCTGGTTTCCAGGTGGAGTGAATCTGTGTGCAATACTTTAAAAAGCAGGTTTTCCTTTTGTTACATTTCTATAGTTTTCTTGAATGTGTTCCCTATTGTTTTTCAAAGCCAAGTGTTTTGGTGACTTGCTCTCCTATGCAGGATCCAAGGGTTGGGGTGCAGATGTAGAAATGGAATTTCTTGCTCCTCAGGGAAAAGTTCTATACCACTGAGCTCCCTCCTGACTGTGGAATGCTGTGCCTGGGGTGTGTTTTTCCCCTTAGAGGGACAATATCTCTGTCTCTTCTATCCATCCTGGCACTGTCCCTTGTTGTGGAGGCTCTATTCATCTAATTTCTAGATCTTCTTCAGAGGGAATTGTTCCATATATGGTTGTAGATTTCCCATGTCTGTGGGAGTAGGTGTGTGTGGGATCTTCCTACACCACCATCGTGGACACTCTTCCGTTTTCTTTTATCACATTCCTGACACAAGTTTAATTCAAGCTTTTTTATCTAACACTGAACTATTACAAAAGCACCCTTGATGATCACACTGCCTCCACAGTTACCTTCTACTGTCTGCATAAATGCATGGTTACAAAAATCACGTCATTCCCATTTTCAGCAAGATAGAGTGAAAAGAATGCTGGATTAAGAAGCTAAAAAAACAGTCTTGAGTCTCAATCTATTATTTATAGTTGTGGATCATTGTACAACCTTTAACTTCTCTAGCTCCTTTCCCTCAAACAAAGAGAAACTGGTATTACACATATCTCAGAGATTGTTGTGAGTTTCAGATGGCCTTTAATATGTGAAAACATTTTTAAACCTGAGAAGAATTCTATAATTTTAACTTCTATTTTTTCCATTACTATAAATAAACCCAGTCTTTTTAGCCCAGCACTCAATAGTGCACTTACCTTATCTTCCCAAATTTTTCCTCAAATCCCCCATAGTGTCCTCTCCACCCTAGAGACACTGCTCTACTTAAGGTCCCATGCACAAACCTAAATCTTCCTCTGCTTCTGTGCCTTTAGCTACTGGCCATCAAATGCCTTTTTCTTTTTCTCAGCCCTTGAACTTTTCCTCTGAGTAAGAACTGAACTGAGAATGACTTTTAGTTCCAGAGCTGACTCTCTAACTAGGTTGGTCTTTGCACAGAGACACAGACTTACAAAAAATGAACAGAACACAATAAAGTCAAAACAACCTATTTCCCTGGTCTTTTAAGATCCAGTGGAGATGGGGCACCTGGGTGGTCCAGTTGGTTAAGCATCCAACTTCGGCTCAGATCATGGTCTCATGGTGAGTTAGAGCCCTGAGTCAGGCTCCGTGCTGACAGCTAAGAGAGCCTGGAGCCTGCTTCAGATTCTGTGTCCTCCTCTCTGCCCCACCCCCACTCATGCTCTCTCTCTTTCTCTTTCTCTCTCTCAAAAATAAACATTAAAAAATTTTATTAAACAAAAAAAGATCCAGTGGAGAAAAAACAGGTTTATAACCAAGAAAGAAGTTAAAAATTATAATTTCTTACTGTTCAAGACAGGATTTGGCACATCCTGGAAATAGCAAAGAAGATATTTTGTTCTGATAGCCTGCATCTCACCAATTAAATGACATCTTTCCTTGTCTTGCTGGGACAGGGTTGCACACTTGTCAGGGGCACTTAGAAAATGCAGTAGTAACAACACAGACTAGGTGCATGCTGGGCCCTGCTAGGTTCTCTGTTTTGTGGTCATCTGGGAATTGGGATTACTTTTATTGAAACAAACCAGGCACTGGGGAGCTGAGCATCCAGGCAAGAGTAAGTCACAAATCCTTTTATAATATGGATATTAAAAGGCAATCACACTCTTACATTTAAACATGGTCTGAAACCTGTATCAGTTAGAATTCCACTTAGATGAAAGCAAAAGAAAATGTGACTAAAAGTGGCTTAAATAGGTAAGGAGTTACTTTATCAAACTCAACATGTGCTCTGGAAATAGACAGTCTTCAGGTGCAGCTACTCAAGAAGGTTGTTGAAGACCCAGATCCCTCTCTTCCTGCTATCATTTATTAGCATCTTTAGCCTTTGTCTTTGTTATTGCAAGATGGGTGCTGTACCTGCAGGCATTGGATAATGTTCCAGGCAGGAAGAAGGAAAGAGTGAAATGGCAAAGCACATGCCATTGAGACTGTTCCTTTTATAGAACTTTCCTGGAAAGAGGGCTGTATTTACAAGAAGTTTATATCAGGTATGCTTTTTTAATTGCTTATTTTGAATATTAGCTCTACTTAAAAGCTCCACCCAGTAACTTCTGCTCTTTTTGTCCAGAACTACATTACATAGACACCCTTGCTTGGGAGGAAATGTGGAAAATTAAGTACCTTTACTCAGGCACATTGCCACCCCAAAACAGTACTGTGTTTCTATCACTAAAGGAAAAAGCAAAAATAGATATTGGGAAGGCAATGAGCAGACTCTGCCATAATTCCTAAATTCAAACTTTGTATTATTGCTAAATTGCACTACATAGCTTTATATTTAAAGCTGGCAGGCTTCAACTATTTTAGGGACAATTAGGTGACCAAAGATAGAAAGTCTCATTTTAAGGTAACATTTGCTTGGGGAGCCTCAGGCCATATGTCTTTCCAGACCCAGCTCAAATACCACAAGCTTCAAGATTGCCTTGTTCACTTAATGTTTCTCACCCCAACCAAATTATAAGTTCCTTGGGATAGGACCACATTTTATTATCCTTTTTATTCACTGTAAACTACCCCTCCACAAAGTGCTGCACACAATAGAGGAGCATATTAAATATTTATTTTTTGGTTCATTGGAAACACAATCATAGAGGTGGTCTTGAACTTGATATGAACATGGAGCAGCAAGAAGACTGTTTCTGTGCCCAAGAGTCTGGGCAAGAGAGCAATAAGAGATAAAATTTAAAAAGTACTATGAAGCCATCCATTCGTTGATTCATTCACTTAACCCTTTAACATATTCATTGAGTACCTATTTATGCAGACAAAAATACAGCTGTTCTTGAATTCTTTTATTTTTATTTTTTATTTGAGAGAGAGAGAGAGAGAGAGAGAGCAGGGGAGAGAGAGAGAGAGAGTGAAAGAGCGAGAGAGAGCCCAAACAGGGAAGAGGGGCAGATGGAGAGAGAGAGAAAGTCTTAAGCAGGCTCCAAACTCAGGGAAGAGCGGAGCTCAATCCCATGACCCTGGGATCATGACCTGAGCCAAAATCAGGAGTGAGATGCTCGACCAACTGAACCACCCAGGCACCCCACAGCTGTTTTGAATTCTGTATTCTATTGGCTTTATAGTATAGAAAAACTCAAATACCAATGAGGTAATTTTGCAAAAATTAAAAGCTACAGACTACCTGTATCACAGGATACTTTCCATTGGGTCTGGTATGTGGACAGGAGGTACACATATTGTGAAGCCATATGTCTTTCTAGCCATCAGACTTCATATTCACCGTCAAACATGCAATCTTGGTTAATTCTCAAAGCAACCTTTGCTTTGTGTAGAGTTGAGAAACTGAGGCCCAAGGCAGTTGTGACTGTTCAGGGTCACACAGCTGGTCTGTGGCAGAAATAGATTTCCATCCAATGTGCCAGAAGGTCAGCCTTGCTCCTGCTTTCCAATCCCTGGTTCTTCCCAGCTCTAATTGTATATGAGAGTGATGATGTCTCCTAAGAAATAAAGGGAAGTCAGAGAGCACACCCTGGGGACTCACAAACTGTTACCCACACCACAGCCTTTGTTTGTTAAGTGAAGCAATGAGGAGTAAGTAGGGAGAAGAAATAATGGGCAGTCATAACACTCTCTTTCTTACTCTTACTGGTGCTGCTTTACTTTCACTACACCTGGCTGAGCCTGGGTGCACGTACAGGCACTGTCCACAGGTAGAAAGCAGCTATGTTGTCAAGGCTTGGAGGGTTCCCTCTCAAAACCCCTTCTTTGACTGATTTCTTGATTCCAACACTGATTGCTCAGCTTTCTCACTCCTTCACTGATAGACAAACCATCTGAATTTTCAGCTATTTAATGCCTTGACAAGGACAAGACATTCAGTGATTCAAGCATTCAATGGGTGCCACCTTATGTCTTAGGTAAACAGCAATGAATGCATCAGACAAAAACCCCTGGCCTCACAGAACTCACTTATGAGCTCTGCCCCAGTCTTCCCTGAACAGCTGGAATACACAGAAGTATTGAACTCCTGTTTCCTTTTGGGTGGGGAGGCAGCAGTTTTATCCTATTCCCAAGCTGGCCTCAGAGAATTTCTTCATGACATTATGTCCTTGAAATAAATGCCTCTTTTATCAATTAAAAAAAAAACTTGGCATCTTAAGGCTGAATTATAATAAGTAGATTCATTCTATCAGTTAGTAAGGCTTTGAAAAAAGGAGGTAGGGTCTGGCCAAGAAGTTAGAGAGTTTAGCCCCTGGGACAGGAGGTGGTCAGGAAAATGCAAGCTTTGCTGCATGGTGGGAGGTCTGGAGAGGAAATGACTGGAGTATAGAAGCAGCATAAGCACCACCACTACACAGAAAGTAAAGGCAAATTGTTATCCATGTCACACTTTCATCTGTGCCCACTCAGCCTGGCCAGGAACAATTCAGTATCTTCCTTAAATTCTAAGGAAGAAAAAAGCTCTTATTGAATTTTTCTAGACTATGAGTGCCCTGAGGATGGGGATGTGTCTGCTTGGATCATGGCTTTCTTGGTGCCTGGCATTTGGTGTGCAACAAATATTTGCTGAATGGCTGAATAAACTTGCAAAGGCTCAGACATTGCACCTTTGTGTATATTTCCGTGTTCTCATTCAAGTCTAATGGTGTCCAAAGCATGATGATACCTATTTTTCCATAAGGAATCTCGGACATGGAGTTTTAAGGGCACAAATAGTAGGATCAAGATTTGAAGTCGGGACTGTCTCTCCAAGGTCAAAGTAAATACTTCATACTTGCCTCAATTCTTCATTCTATTCAACTCTAGCTTCTCACCCAACAGTGCCAGACTTATCTACAATAAGAAAATATCTTGACTCTGACAACTCTGTGAATCCTGACTGGTGGCTTTTTCTGGTGGTTCTCTAGGGAAACATCCCTCAGGTCCAACCTTAAAGTGTAGGCTAAGGTTAGTTCTTCATTCCCTGGATGGCCTCACTTATTCTCAGGACTTCATTCCTTGTGTGTGTGTGTATGTACCGATTCTCAAATGTTTGTCTCCAGCCTGTAACTCCCTCTTAGAACTGCTCACCAGACTTCTACCAGCCATCTCCACTGGAATACCACACTAGGACTTCAATACTGACTCTGTCAGGTGTCTGTGTTTTTTCTTCTGACTTGGCTCAATGAATTCCATTGCTATCTAGCCCAAGGTCCATGATAGAATGTAGGTTCCTTCCCTCCTCCTCATATCTCATATCCAATATATCGTCAGGCCTATCAATTCTGCCTCCTGAATATCTCCTAAACCCAGATCCATGTCGCTACATTTCTCACACCACCCTAGTCTATGCAGCCATCATGTCTTGCTAGAACTTCTGTAATGGTCTCCAAATTGGCCTCCCTGCCCTTCATGCCCTGCTTTATAGTTCACTTGTCATGTATTATCCAAAGTGATCTTGCTATAACATAAATCTGATAATTTTATGTTTATATTTAAGATATTTTAGGGGCACCTGGGTGGCTCAGTTGGTTAAGTGTTCGACTTTTAATTTTGGCTCAGGTTATGATCTCACAGTTCATGAGTTTAAGCCCCATATCAGGCTCCATGCTGACAATGCAGAGCCTGCTTGGGATTCTCTCTATTCCTCTCTCTCTCTGCCCCTCCTCTGTTAATTCTCTCTCCCTCTCTGTCTCCCTTTCTCTCAAAATAACTAAACTTTCAGTAAAATAAAATAAAATATCTTAATAACATGATATATGTGTAATATATATAAAATAAAATAATATATCCTCAGTATTTGCCCATTTACCAGAAGATTAAGTCCAAGTTCCATAACAAGGTTACCAGTCTGGCCTCAGTTCAACTTTATGCCTCATTTCTTGCCTCTGGCCAACTCTGCCTTTCAGCTAGTCGGAGCAGAACAGAACAGAGCAGAGCACATTCTCCTGTGTGCCACACTTTCTCTATCTCCAGACCTTGGCCCGTGTTATTTCCTCTGACTGCCCTCCTCCCCCTCTGCATTTCTTCACCTCCACCTTGTCATCTCTCAGTCTCTTTGCAAGGATAACATCTACTTATTCTTTAGTTTTCATTAAATCATCATTTATTCAGTATTCAAATATTTATTGAGTATCTATCAAATGCAGTTCTAGGTGCTAAGAACTCAGCAGTAAACAAACAGACAAAATCTCTACTCTCATAGAACTTTATATTTAAGAGGGGCAGATAAACAGCCAACAAGATATGTGGATCAATATATACACATGTCAGATGGTGATAAGTACCAATGAGAAAAATAAAACAGGAAAGGAGATAGGGAGAAGGGATTTGGCAATATAAGTAGAGTGGCTAGGGAGACCTCATGAGAAGATGTTTGTGTCAAGGTCTGGAAAAGAAGGGCAAACCATTCAACTGTCTGGGGAAGGTGTTCCAGGCAGACTTCACAGTAATTGCAAAGGCTCTGAGTGACGGAGTGCTCGCAATGTTTGAGGAATTGAAAGGAGACAGATGCACCAAGGAAGAGTAAGTGGGAGGCAAAAAAATAGAAGGTGTGGTCAAGAGATATTGGAGAAACAGATTGAAGGGACTGGGGCGGGGGTGAGAGAGTGGGATTGTGTGTTCCTGATGACATCCCTCTCAGGATTAGGTAGCATCTCTAAATAACACCTCTATTTCTCCTTCCAGAACTAATCGCGACAGACTTAATTGTCTGCCTGCTGTTTTCCTCTTCTTCTGTACCCTTGTTGGGACTGTGAGCCTTGTGAGGACAAGGGATATTGCACCTGTCTTATTCTCTGCTCTGGCCCCAGACCCTTTCACAGTGACTCTCACAGAATAGTAGGGCTGCATCAGAGAATCAATTAATGAATAAACAAATGAATGAATCTCAATGAATCTATAATTATGCTGTGATACATTCGATGTGCTCTCTCCATTTCCCTCTTTACCCTGGAGCTCCTCAGCTCTCTGCTGTTCCAGTAAAAAGTCTTTCCTTACATTGTATCCATGCTTTGCCACTTTATGAAATCTTCTACCTCTAAGGGTGGGAAGTTATGGTACTTTCATTATACATGACAAAAGAGGCTTTTCTACTCTGTTGGCAAAACCAATATACCAGTGATTCTATGACAATCTAGGCAAATGCTCATGATTGAAATCATCTCAGGTGGGAAACATTGGCCTAAAATGCAGACCTTCCATTCAGAGACCACAGATCTCTATTTGCCACATTAAACCCAATTTTTTTTACTTTTTTAAAAATATAATTTGTTATCAAATTGGTTTCCATACAACACCCAGTGCTCATCCCAACAAGTGTCCTCCTCAATGCCTATCACCCACTTTGCCCTCTCCCCCACCCCCCATCAGCCGTCAGTTTGTTCTCTGTATTTAAGAGTCTCATATGGTTTGCCTCCCTCCTTCTCTGTTTGTAACTTTTTTTTCCCTTCCCCTCCCCCATGGTCTTCTGTTAAGTTTCTCAAGTTCCACATATGAGTGAAACCATATGGTATCTGTCTTTCTAAACCCAATTTCAAACATTCAGCTAGTTAACTGGGAAATCAGATCATCAAGCTTTCCATCTTCTGAGGGCTCCTTGGACACACTGAGCAATAGAGGTCTTTTGTGACCTGTATACTGGGGAGCTCCATCGTACGTTCATGATATTATTATGAAGTCTGCATGTTGTTGCCAACATGACAGCTATTTTGTCTAGCTGTCCCTATTCTGTGTATACCTGTTAGGTGTGGATCCTGTGAGATTAGTAAAAATATGTATCCATGAGGTTAAGAGGCCCTGGGCAGGTAATTTTGTTTTTTACCAGGCTATTCACACCCACCAGGGCTTCTCTGACATCAGAGTAACCATGAGAACAAAGCTTGAGTCATCAGACCCCTGAGACATGAGCGCCTCGTTCATGCTTTCCCTGCTGTGTCCTCCCATATGCATTTTGAGTGATATTATACCATTACTGATGGGAAAACATGAAATTAATCAACAATGAGTATGAAAGAAAAGAAACCTTGTTACTGAAAGCTTTCTACACTTTAATATCTTTAAATATGTGAAGTAGGAGAAATGCTTTATGTTC
This sequence comes from Neofelis nebulosa, assembly GCF_028018385.1. Classification (NCBI taxonomy): domain Eukaryota; kingdom Metazoa; phylum Chordata; class Mammalia; order Carnivora; family Felidae; genus Neofelis; species Neofelis nebulosa. The sequence goes on along the minus strand of NC_080784.1, from coordinate 38,306,539 downwards.
TGCTTTGCTTATTTTGGTGTGGAGTTGTTATTCACTCTATGAAGTTTGAATGAAGTGGCCTGGGGCAGCAGTGAAGATATGGCCAGCCTCACGCTCCTGCCTGAATACCATTCTTACATTACTTCCTGATTGGCCAGAAATGGAAACTAGTGGGAATACAAGAGAGACCCTCCAACTAGTCCCTTTCATTTACATATATGAATTTTTTTTTTTTTGCAGAGAGGACAGAGATAGTACTAGAGCCCACAGCTTGAAATGGAATGACAAAATAGTGCATCTCTTTTGATTTGTATCTTCATGTTGGCTTTTGCTCCCTTTCCTAAGTCCAGAGCATCTTCCTCAGCCTATTCTCCAGGTACTAGAGCTTAAGATTTGTATAGAAAAAGCAAACAAATAAAGAGTGAAGGTTTAGCCCATTTTGTCCAGATAACCGGGTTCTCAAAGCCGAGACCTACTACTTGTTAGCTCTACTACTTGTTAGCTCTAGTTTCTTCAAATCCCAAAGCCTTAGTTAAGTCATCTGTGAAATGGACATTGTAACAGCCCTTCTAGGATAGGGTTGTTATGAGAACTGAAGGAAATACTGCACGTAAGGCACTCAGAAGATCTTGCCACACAGTAAGTGCTCAGTAATATTAGCTATGATTACTCTGTATCCCTTTTGAAAAAAAAGGCTGTAGGGTGATAGCATTAGCCAGCAGTAAAATTCATATATGTGGTTTCATTTTGGTAAATAGTATCATTCCTGGAAGAGCAACACTGCTCCAATTTATGAGGATTTTTTTCTTATATTCTTCCTCACTCTTTCGGTATAATATGTTTTCAGTTTCAATTTGTATCAGCTCAGAGCCTATCCTTGCCCATCGTTAGTGCATTGTCCACACTTTAACTGTATAGGATACTAAAACTGTTAACAAACCCAGGGCTTTACATAACAAGACACAGACAGCACAATAGGCTGGAATATAGAACAGGAAGGGCCTCCTTCGCTTCAAAGGTGAACAAAGGAGCCAGAGTTGCATTTGTTAGTAAGAACTTCATTGCTTCCAGTGTGGGGTTTAAGCTGTTTGAAATGGATGAGAGGATGATATGGAGCCCAAATCAGACCCATTTGGAAAGAGAGAGAGAGAGACAGAGAGAGGTAATGGGCTCTGGAATGACCTACCTTCTTGCTTTTTCTCTCACCCCTTCTAAGCCTTATGCTAAAAGCAAGTTAGTGAAAGGGTCAGGTCTACTAAGGAGAGCCAAGTCTGAAAGCAATTTAATCTCCTGAAGAAAGTCCAGGGAAACCAATTCCCCAGCCTAGATTTCAGCTCTTTATTTGAAAGCAGGGACCAGGAAGGAAGAAAAAACTATGTAAAGAGAGGTTAGGAAAGCGTATGGAGCGGGAGGTAGGGAACTAGCTAAGGAGGCTCCATGTTTGTGTGTGTGCAGGCATGGCCTCTCCCTGCCTGGCCTGGTCTCTCTGACTTTGTAAACTGTAGGGAAATACACTGTGGGCTTAGGACAGCTGGGTACTGCTCTGTTAAACTGCACAACCTGCTACTTTCTGAGCTGTTCTTTCCTGAAATTTCTTCTCCGAATAAGGAAAAAAAAATTAGACAAGATAATTTTTTGGTTTCTTTCCAGTACTACCATTCTAAGATAAGAATTCCCTGCCTGCCTGCCTGAAGGCCAGTGGAATTTGCTCCTAGGATTGCAAAAAGATTTCTTGGTCACATGTCTTTCTTTCAAGAGAATTTCTTCTTGCACATTGCCAACATTGGATTCTTTACCAGACCATTGCTGAGGCCCAGGAGTATTTGAGCCAGAGTCCTCAGTTGGAAGGACAGACCTGCTTCTGGTGCTTCAGGACCTTGGCCCCCCTAGGGATCACTGGAACTGGGAATAAACGAAGCAGCTGGCAGCTCTAGGGGTTGTTGAGGGAGCCAAAGGTCTGGGACTGAAGAGATAGCAAGTTGCTGCACTGCAGGTCCTTTGTAGTCCTTTGTGCAGGGAAGGCAGAAGTTGGATGGGGTCATTTTATGCACTGAGGGAACTCTGTAGGAGTCAGAAGTTGGTCCAGAAACCACTGGCTGCAGGAATAGACAAAAGGGCCTTTGCAGGTTCATAGAGAAGCCTGTCACTGAGCTTGTATTGACAGTGTGCTGGACGGGCTAGCTCTCCCATAGCACGGTTTCACTGTGAGGCTGCAGGGCACTGGGGCCTGCTCTGTCCTGGGGTTAGGGATACCCTGCTATAGCTAAATTTTAATGTTTATTTATTTTTGAGAGAGAGACAGAGCACCAGAAGAGAAGGGGAAGAAAGAGAGAGGTAGACACAGAATCTGAAATAGGCTCCAGGCTCCGAGCTGTCAGCACAGCCAATGAACTGTGAGATCCTGACCTGAGCTGAAGTCTGATGCTTGACTGACTGAGCAACCCAGGCACCTGGCTATACCTAAATTTTTTTTCCCAATATATGAAATTTATTGTCAAATTGGTTTCCATACAACACCCAGTGCCCATCCCAAAAGGTGCCCTCCTCAATACCCATCACCCACCCTCCCCTCCCTCCCACCCCCCATCAACCCTCAGTTTGGTCTCAGTTTTTAACACTCTCTTATGCTTTGGCTCTCTCCCACTCTAACCTCTTTTTTTTTTCCTTCCCCTCCCCCATGGGTTTCTGTTAAGTTTCTCAGGATCCACATAAGAGTGAAACCATATGGTATCTGTGTTTCTCTGTATGGCTTATTTCACTTAGCATCACACTCTCCAGTTCCATCCACGTTGCTACAAAAGGACATATTTCATTCTTTCTCATTGCCACGTAGTATTCCATTGTGTATATAAACCACAATTTCTTTATCCATTCATCAGTTGATGGACATTTAGGCTCTTTCCATAATTTGGCTATTGTTGAGAGTGCTGCTATAAACATTGGGGTACAGGTGCCCCTATGCATCAGCACTCCTGTATCCCTTGGGTCAATTCTTAGCAGTGCTATTGCTGGGTCATAGGGTAGGTCTATTTTTAATTTTCTGAGAAACCTCCACACTGCTTTCCAGACTGGCTGCACCATTTTGCATTCCCACCAACAGTGCAAGAGGGTTCCCGTTTCTCCACATCCTCTCCAGCATCTAGAGTCTCCTGATTTGTTCATTTTGGCCACTCTGACTGGCATGAGGTGATATCTGAGTGTGGTTTTGATTTGTATTTCCCTGATAAGGAACGACGTTGAACATCTTTCCATGTGCCTGTTGGCCATCCGGATGTCTTCTTTAGAGAAGTGTCTATTCATGTTTTCTGCCCATTTCTTCACTGGGTTATTTGTTTCTCGGGTGTGGAGTTTGGTGAGCTCTTTATAGATTTTGGATACTAGCCCTTTGTCCGATATGTCATTTGCAAATATCTTTTCCCATTCCGTTGGTTGCCTTTTAGTTTGTTGGTTGTTTCCTTTGCTGTGCAGAAGCTTTTTATCTTCATAAGGTCCCAGTAATTCATTTTTGCTTTCAATTCCCTTGCCTTTGGGGATGTGTCGAGTAAGAGATTGCTACGGCTGAGGTCAGAGAGGTCTTTTCCTGCTTTCTCCTCTAGGGTTTTGATGGTTTCCTGTCTCACATTCAGGTCCTTTATCCATTTTGAGTTTATTTTTGTGAATGGTGTGAGAAAGTGGTCTAGTTTCAACCTTCTGCATGTTGCTGTCCAGTTCTCCCAGCACCATTTGTTAAAGAGACTGTCTTTTTTCCATTGGATGTTCTTTCCTGCTTTGTCAAAGATGAGTTGGCCATACGTTTGTGGGTCTAGTTCTGGGGTTTCTATTCTATTCCATTGGTCTATGTGTCTGTTTTTGTGCCAATACCATGCTGTCTTGATGATGACAGCTTTGTAGTAGAGGCTAAAGTCTGGGATTGTGATGCCTCCTGCTTTGGTCTTCTTCTTCAAAATTACTTTGGCTATTCGGGGCCTTTTGTGGTTCCATATGAATTTTAGGATGGCTTGTTCTAGTTTCGAGAAGAATGCTGGTGCAATTTTGATTGGGATTGCATTGAATGTGTAGATAGCTTTGGGTAGTATTGACATTTTGACAATATTTATTCTTCCAATCCATGAGCAGGGAATGTCTTTCCATTTCTTTATATCTTCTTCAATTTCCTTCATAAGCTTTCTATAGTTTTCAGCATACAGATCTTTTACATCTTTGGTTAGATTTATTCCTAGGTATTTTATGCTTCTTGGTGCAGTTGTGAATGGGATCAGTTTCTTTATTTGTCCTTCTGTTGCTTCATTGTTAGTGTATAAGAATGCAACTGATTTCTGTACATTGATTTTGTATCCTGCAACTTTGCTGAATTCATGTATCAGTTCTAACAGACGTTTGGTGGAGTCTATCGGATTTTCCATGTATAATATCATGTCATCTGCAAAAAGCGAAAGCTTGACTTCATCTTTGCCAATTTGGATGCCTTTGATTTCCTTTTGTTGTCTGATTGCTGAAGCTAGAACTTCCAACACTATGTTAAACAACAGCGGTGAGAGTGGGCATCCCCGTCGTGTTCCTGATCTCAGGGAAAAATCTCTCAGTTTTTCCCTGTTGAGGATGATGTTAGCTGTGGGCTTTTCATAAATGGCTTTTATGATGTTTAAGTATGTTCCTTCTATCCCGACTTTCTCAAGGGTTTTTATTAAGAAAGGGTGCTGGATTTTGTCAAAGGCCTTTTCTGCATGGATTGACAGGATCATAAGGATCATATGGTTCTTCTCTTTTTTTTTGTTAATGTGATGTATCACGTCGATTGATTTGTGAATGTTCAACCAGCCCTGCATCCCAGGAATGAATCCCACTTGATCATGGTGAATAATTCTTTTTATATGCTGTTGAATTCGATTTGCTAGTATCTTATTGAGAATTTTTGCATCCATATTCATCAGGGATATTGGCCTGTAGTTCTCTTTTTATACTGGGTCTCTGTCTGGTTTAGGAATCAAAGTAATACTGGTTTCATAGAATGAGTCTGGAAGTTTTCCTTCCCTTTCTATTTCTTGGAATAGCTTGAGAAGGATAGGTATTATCTCTGCTTTAAACGTCTGGTAGAACTCCCCTGGGAAGCCATCTGGTCCTGGACCCTTATTTGTTGGGAGATTTTTGATAACCGATTCAATTTCTTCGCTGGTTATGGGTCTGTTCAAGCTTTCTATTTCCTCCTGATTGAGTTTTGGAAGAGTGTGGGTGTTTAGGAATTTGTCCATTTCTTCCAGGTTGTCCAATTTGTTGGCATATCATTTTTCATAGTATTCCCTGATAATTGTTTGTATCTCTGAGGGATTGGTTGTAATGATTCCATTTTCATTCATGATTTTATCTATTTGGGTCATCTCCCTTTTCTTTTTGAGAAGCCTGGCTAGAGGTTTGTCAATTTTGTTTATTTTTTCAAAAAACCAACTCTTGGTTTCATTGATCTGCTCTACATTTTTTTTAGATTCTATATTGTTTATTTCTGCTCTGATCTTTATGATTTCTCTTCTTCTGCTGGGTTTAGGCTGCCTTTGCTGTTCTGCTTCTATTTCCTTTAGGTGTGCTGTTAGATTTTGTATTTGGGATTTTTCTTGTTTCTTGAGATAAGCCTGGATTGCAATGTATTTTCCTCTCAGGACTGCCTTCTCTGCATCCCAAAGTGTTTGGATTGTTGTATTTTCATTTTTGTTTGTTTCCATATATTTTTTAATTTCTTCTCTAATTGCCTGGTTGACCCACTCATTCTTTAGTAGGGTGTTCTTTAACCTCCATGCTTTTGGAGGTTTTCCAGACTTTTTCCTGTGGTTGATTTCAAGCTTCATAGCATTGTGGTCTGAAAGTATGCATGGTATAATTTCAATTCTTGTAAACTTATGAAGGGCTGTTTTGTGACCCAGTATATGATCTATCTTGGAGAATGTTCCATGTGCACTCGAGAAGAAAGTATATTCTGTTGCTTTGGGATGCAGAGTTCTAAATATATCTGTCAAGTCCATCTGATCCAATGTATCATTCAGGGCCCTTGTTTTTTTATTGACTGTGTGTCTAGCTGATCTATCCATTTCTGTAAGTGGGGTGTTAAAGTCCCCTGCAATTACCACATTCTTATCAATAAGGTTGCTTTTGTTTATGAGTAATTGTTTTATATATTTGGGTGCTCCCGTATTCAGCACATAGACAATTATAATTGTTAGCTCTTCCTGATGGATAGACCCTGTAATTATTATATAATGCCCTTCTTCATCTCTTGTTACAGCCTTTAATTTAAAGTCTAGTTTGTCTGATAGAAGTATGGCTACTCCAGCTTTCTTTTGGCTTCCAATAGCATGATAAATAGTTCTCCATCCCCTCACTCGCAATCTAAAGGTGTCCTCAGGTCTAAAATGAGTCTCTTGTAGACAGCAAATAGATGGGTCTTGTTTTTTTATCCATTCTGATACCCTATGTCTTTTGGTTGGCGCATTTAATCCATTTACATTCAGTGTTATTATAGAAAGATATGGGTTTAGAGTCATTGTGATGTCCGTAGGTTTCATGCTTGTAGCGATGTCTCTGGTACTTTGTCTCACAGGATCCCACTTAGGATCTCTTGTAGGGCTGGTTTCGTGGTGACAAATTCCTTCAGTTTTTGTTTGTTTGGGAAGACCTTTATCTCTCCTTCTATTGTAAATGACAGACTTGCTGGATAAAGGATTCTCGGCTGCATATTTTTTCTGTTTAGCACACTGAAGATATCATGCCAGTCCTTTCTGGCCTGCCAAGTTTCAAAAGAGAGATCAGTCACGAGTCTTATAGGTCTCCCTTTATATGTGAGGGCACGTTTATCCCTTGCTGCTTTCAGAATTTTCTCTTTATCCTTGTATTTTGCCAGTTTCACTATGATATGTCATGCAGAAGATCGATTCAAGTTCCGTCTGAAGGGAGTTCTCTGTGCCTCTTGGATTTCAATGCCTTTTTCCTTCCCCAGTTCAGGGAAGTTCTCAGCTATAATTTCTTCAAGTACCCCTTCAGCACCTTTCCCTCTCTCTTCCTCCTCTGGGATACGAATTATGCGTATATTATTTCTTTTTAGTGTATCACTTAGTTCTCTAATTTTCCCCTCATACTCCTGGATTTTTTTTATCTCTCTTTTTCTCAGCTTCTTCTTTTTCCATAACTTTATCTTCTAGTTCACCTATTCTCTCCTCTGCCTCTTCAAGCCCAGCCATCGTGGTTTCCATTTTGTTTTGCATTTTGTTTAAAGCGTTTTTCAGCTCCTTGTGACTGTTCCTTAGTCCCTTGATCTCTGTAGCAAGAGATTCTCTGCTGTCCTCTATACTGTTTTCAAGCCCAGCGATTAATTTTATGACTATTATATTAAATTCACTTTCTGTTATATTATTTAAATCCTTTTTGATCAGTTCATTAGCTGTTGTTATTTCCTGGAGATTCTTCTGAGGGGAATTCTTCTGTTTGGTCATTTTGGATAGTCCCTGGAGTGGTGAGGACCTGCAGGACACTTTCTCTGTGCTGTGGTGTATAACTGTAGTTGGTGGGCGGGGCCACAGTCAGACCTGATGTCTGCCCCCAGCCCACCGCTGGGGCCACAGTCAGACTGGTGTGTGCCTTCTCTTCCCCTCTCCTAGGGGCGGGATTCACTGTGAGGTGGCGTGGCCAGTCTGGGCTACTTGCACACTGCCAGGCTTGTGGTGCTGGGGATCTGGCGTATTAGCTGGGGTGGGTAGGCAAGGTGCACGGGGGCAGGAGGGGCAGGCTTAGCTTGCTTCTCCTTAGGTGATCCACTTCAGGAGGGGCCCTGTGGCAGCGGGAGGGAGTCAGATCCACTGCCAGAGGTTTGGCTCCGCAGAAGCACAGAGTTGGGTGTTTGCGCGGAGCAAGCAAGTTCCCTGGCAGGAACTGGTTCCTTTTGGGATTTTGGCTGGGGGATGGGCAAGGGAGCTGGCGCTGGCAAGCACCTTTGTTCCCCACCAACCTGAGCTCTGTCGTCTGGGGGCTCAGCAGCTCTCCCTCCCTTTGTCCTCCAGCCTTCCCGCTTTCCGAGCAGAGCTGTTAACTTATGACCTCCCAGACGCTAAGTCACGCTTGCTGTCGGAACACACTCCGTCTGGCCCCTCCGCTTTTGCCAGCCAGACTCGGGGGCTCTGCTTGGCCGGCAGGCTGCCCCTCCACCCCAGCTCCCTCCCGCCAGTCCGTGGAGCGTGCACCACCTCGCTGCCCTTCCTACCCTCTTCCGTGGGCCTCTCGTCTGCGTTTGGCTCCGGGGACTCCGTTCTGCTAATCCTCTGGCGGTTTTCTGGGTTATGTAGGCAGGTGTAGGTGGAATCTAAGTGATCAGCAGGACGCGCGGTGAGCCCAGCGTCCTCCTACGCCGCCATCTTCCTATCCTCCTCCTATACCTAAATTTTAAATGAAGAATGTTATCTTAATTATTGCAGCAAATATGAAATTATTGCAGCAAATATGAATACAGCCCAGCTAAATTCTTCATATACTTAAATTTTAAACGAAGAATTTAGCTGGGCTGTATTCATATTTGCTGCAATAATTAAGATAACATTTGTAAATATAGAAAGAAGGCTAATTTATAACATGGATGCCATCATTGCCAAGTGAGACTCTGAAGCTCCAATTACAAGACAAATTTCCTTATGAACTGAATGCCAGAAAATTCCCTTGTTATTCTGACAACAGAAGCTAACTTGTTACTTTTTCTTTTTAGAATAAAGGAAGAAAAAATAAATGGCAATAGTCTCCCCTTGTTAATAATCTGAGTTGACTCTTCTAAGACTGCTAATGAGTCAGGCTCCAGGCTTGGCTCGGTACAACACTAAACCTGCCCTGAGTGGCTATTCTTGCCTCAAAAAAAAAAAAACAAAAAAAAAACAAAAAAAAACAAAAAAAAAAGGCTGGAAAGAGAATGACCTGGTTTTGCAGCAAGGGATACTGAGACTAAGCCAAGGGTAGGTGCTATGGACTGAACTGTGTCCCCTCAGAATTCTCATGTTGAAGCCTTAAGTTTCAATGTGATGACATTTGAAGGTACGGCATTTGGGAGGTGATTAAGTTTCAATGAGGTCATGAGGGCGAGGTCACTTTGGGTTACTATAACAAAAATTATATACGCCCAGTGGCTTAAACAATGGAAATTTAGTTATCACAGTTTGAATGCTGGAAATCTGAGATCAGGGTGCTGACAGACTTGGTGTCTGGTGAGGACTTGGTTCTTGATTCATAGATGGCCATCCTCTTGAATCTTTATATGGCAGAGAACAAAGAAAAAAGAAGCAAACTCTCTTGTGGTCTTTTCTTATAAAGACATGAATCCCATCATGAGGGCTCCAACTCCATGACCCCATGGAGTAAGTAGGCCCCATATCCACATATCACATTGGGGGTTAGGGGTTCAACATGTGAATTTTGGAGGAAGGCAAATATTCAGTCTGTAACATAGATAGAACTCAACCATACTGGAACCCTGATCTCAGACCTCCAGCCTCCAGAACTGTGAGAAAATATTTTGTTCAAGAGTTTTGCCATGGCAGTCTGAGCCGACTTACACAGACCAAAACTAATACTAATACTACTAATACTGACTAATATGAACTGAAACCTTGAGGAAAACCATTCCTTGTAGAGGCTCTAGCATTTAGGTGATGAAGTACAAGAATCTGGGTTCAATGTCAGCTCAGCATCTCCTCAACTGTATGAAATCAGCCAAGTTACTTAGCTTTTCTAAGTCCCAACTAATTAATCTGTAAAATAGAGATACTAATACTATCAAGACCATATAATTGTTATGAAACTAAATACATTTATTTTTTTAGAGATAGTATTCATTTTTATTTTTAAATAAAATTTTTTTAAAGTTTACTTATTTATTTTGAGAGAGAGAGAGAGTGCATGAGTGGGGAGGGGCAGAGAGAGAGAGATGGAGAGAGAGAGAGAGAGAAAGAGAGAGAGAGAGAGAGAGAGAGAGAGAGAGAGAGAGAATCCCAAGCAGGCTCCACACTGCCAATGTAGAACCTAATGCTGGGCTCAAGCACATGAACCATGAGATCATGACTGAGCCCAAGTCAAGAATCAGAAGTGTAACTGACTGAGCCACACAGGCAACAAAGATATTTTCTTTTTTTATGTTTATTTATTTTGAGAGAGAGAGAGAGAGAGAATGCATGGGGGAGGGACAGAGAGAGAGGGACAGAAAGAATCCCAAGCAAGCTCCACACGGCCAGCGCAGAGTCCGACATAAGGCTCAGTCTCACAACCATGAGATCATGACCTAAGCCAAAATCAAGAGTCACTCAACTGAGCCAACAGGTGCCCCAAAGAGAGAGTAGATTTAACATGCCTCATGCCCAGTAAGCACTTAGAGGAATTCTTAGAGGATGTCGGGAACATCTTATCACTTAGGAAGTAGAAGCATGACCATTCTATTGAATTTGCCTTTGGTGTACAATTCAAATTCTAATCCTTCCTTAGAAGAAGTCCTGGAAACTCTATATTTTAGAGCCATTAGAGTCTCCTAATAAATCACTCTCTGGAAAGAATCTGATCCTTGGAATCAGAGTAACCTGGGATTTTAATTCCAGCTTTGCTGCTTATTATCTCAAAGTGTCATAATTTTTCAAAACTTTGGTTCCCCCTCAGCAGCTTGGAGATAACACCTTCTTTCTAGTGCCCCATTGTGAGAGACACATGAGACAGCTGCATGAAGCACTTAGCATAGGACCTGACACTCCTAGTCACCCTATGAGTCTTAGTGCTACTTCCCCTCTTGAAATAGTTCTAAATGCTAAATAGGTAATTCTAATCCTTAAGATCCAGGTCCAGGGGTTGCCTGGGTGGCTCAGTCAGTTAAACATCTGACATTGGCTCAGGTCATGATCTCACAGTTAATGAGTTTGAGCCCCACATTAGATGAGTTTGAGCTCCTCTTTGGTTCCAAGATGACAGTGTAGAGCCTGAGTGGGATTCTCTCTCTCTCTCTCTCTCTCTCCCTCTTTCTATGCCCCTTGTGGGTTCTCTCTCTCTCTCCCTCCTTTCCTCTCTGCCCCTTACTCACTTGTGCTCTCTCTCAGAAAGAGAAGGAGAGAAAGAAAGGAAGAGAAAGAAAATTAGTCTTTTAAAAAAAATCCAGGGCCAGGAGTTCATGTAGTATATGTATATGTTTTTACATGAATGTGTGTGTATACACACACACACACACACACACATATACATATATATGTATATATATACACATACATAGTATGTAATATACATATATTATATGTAATATATAGAAATGTAAATATATATAATTTATTATATTATATGTGAAATTATATTATATATTATATATATGAAAATACCTCATACTTTAAATATAAGATTCTGTGCAATTAAAAAAGTTAACATTCTTATTTATCGAAGGTGGAGTCAATATAGTAGGATTCTGCCATGAAAAGAGGGTTTGATAATCACTTTGTTGGTAGGCAGTTGCCAAACAAAGAGTTGCCAAACATTTGTGGGGACCTCCATTTGTCAGGCACTGTATCAGATACTTTATGCAATCAGAGGTATATCATGATATTGGGCAGACATTACTAAACTGTGACTCCTCAAATGATTACCATGTATTGCCAAGAACTGTAATTTAGGATCAGATGATCTTTTTCCAGTAGTTTCTAAGCCCCTTAAATACAGAGACAGTGTTTTATAAATATGCACTTTCTCCACAGCACCTGGGATAGTGTATCAGAACAACTTTAGAGATATGTGGTGAATAGGTGATGGGCGATCATATTAACTTATTCATTAACTCTACAATTATTTACTGAGTATCTACTATGTTCCAGGCACATTTCCAGACACTAATGATACAGCAATTAACAAAAGTCTACTTTGCTTTCCTAGAGCTCACACTCTAGCAGGGGAATGCAACATGTAAGGTGTGAAGAGGCACAAGTGGAAACAGAAAATGAAGCAAGTGGTCAGTGAGTTGGGAGATCACCTGCCAAAAGCCACCTGTGAGTCGTCTGGATCCTCCCTCATCACATTGGCACAACTGGTATGATCATGATGTTCTGGGCTTGTTGAGCGCCATGCTCCCTAAAGATGAACGTCATAAGTATGTTCAAGAAATCTTCTGGTACTGAGCCCAGGAATGATACAACTTCTCTCTCTCTCTCCTTTAAATTAATACAATTTACTGTTTAAAGTTTGCAGAAAAATTGAGCAGAAAGTACAGAGAGTTTCCATATATTCCCTTTCCCCCACTCCCAAATTTCCCTTATTATTAACATCTTGCATAACTGGAGTGCATTTGCTACAATTGATGAGCCAATATTGATACTGTATTAATAACTAAAGTCCATAGTTTACACTAGGGTTCACTCTTAGAGTTGTGCATTCTATACGTTTTGACAAATGTATAATGACATGCATCCACCATTACAGTATCATACAGAACAGTGTCACTGCCCTAAAACCCCTGTGCTCCACCTATTCCTCCCTCCTCCTAGTCCCTGGCAATCACTTATCCTTTTATTGTCTCCATGGTTTTGGGGTCGTTCTTAGATTGTCATGTAGTGGAAACCATACAGAACCTTTCTCTTTTATCAATTCTGTTCTCTTTCAGTTTAGTTTGGTTTCTACCTTCATCCCAGAGTGATGGAACCCAGAACCCTCTGACCTTCCATGGTCATCTGGGCCCATTTTTGTAATTGAGAGGCAGTGATGTACACGATAAAAGTCTTCTCCACTTAGCAAGTAGGATAGATCCACTGTTAGCCCAGAGGGGAAAGATGGGATATTTGCAGTTTTCTTGATTCAGTAAAACATTTAATCACTTAAATGCTTTTTGATGATGAGCTGGGGGTGATTTTTTTTAATCATTTTAGCCAACTCCCAACAGTCTCTGCTCTGTCCTGAATGAGAGAACTGAGAAGAAAGCAGGGGCAGGAGCTTTCCTTTTGGTTTATTTTGCTTTACTTACCTGTGTGAATTATCCATTTTTGCAATTAAAATGACCCAAATTTGCCAGGCAACTGCAAAACTTCTACTGGATGTAGTTGCTGTGCTGTTGGCATGATGGAGCAACTGGCTGTGAGTCCCCCCACCCCCCAAGGGTTGCCATGAGAACAGAGGAGGGCTCTGTCCCTGCCCTTCTCCACAGGACCCAGAGTGGGAGTGCCCTGCAGAAGATGGGCAGGGGAAGGGCAAGTGTGGGTGAGATCTTGTTTGTGTATTACTTGTCAGATTTATGACTGCTGGTAGCACTTATCAAAAGTGACGTTTATTGCATGTGAAATGCTCTCATTTGTTAGATAATGCAAGCTGTTTAGTATTAAAGCAGCTTTTGCACAGCACAGTCTCCTCTTTCATTAGGGGACCTCCTAGGATTAATTACTGAGATCTATAACCCAACATTCAGATGCCTCCCAGAACCATAAACTTATAAATCATACATGAACTGATTGCCAAGAAATTTTCCTCAAAGCCATGATCTCTCTGTGAGGGGGACAAGGACAAGTTAAGTGAACAGTCAGTAGCTCACAGATAAGCACTCTCTGGAGACCTGGGTTCCTAGTCTGAAGTACTTAGACTATCCCTGCTTCCCTCATGCTTGAGGTTGCTACAATAACACCTCATATTCATACATTTTTTTTTTTAGCTTTTCAAAGCATTCCATCACAAAGCTGATTTCTTTGTCATTTGTGATTGTACTGCTAGCACCTGGAAAGCATCTGGCACATAGTAGACCCTCAGGAATAGCGCTGGATGAATGAAAGCCTCAGGAAGGACAGGGATCTACCTGCTTCTAAGAGGTGGGTGTGCTGCTTGTCCCAGATCACGCAGGCTGTCAGAGACAGCACCCAGTCTCTTTTCTGAATCCAAGCTATTCTCCTTCTTTTTGAACCCTATTTCAGAACAACATTGTCCCAGACCTCTGGCTCCCAAGGTCTCCCAGAGCAGCACTGCTTCCATCTACTTTTAGGATGGAACATAACATCTTTAGGGATTATGATAAAAACAGTAAGACTTCAAATGCAAAGAAATTTGTTGAAGAATTCTAAAACTACTTAGACCAAAACTGGAGTCAACACAAAAGGGAAATGTACCTACTAGTTTTTAAAGCACTTTGGATCACTGATAATTCTTTGGCACAAGAAAATGAATATAAAATGCTACAAGCTGAATTAGGGTGGACATTAGGAAAAATTGTTACGGGTGTCTACAAACATTGATGTGCACCAGGGAAATAAAGTCTGTTGAATCTTCTGTATTTTATATTTGCTGTGTAAGACAGTAAATTTTGGCATCCTAGGTAGTCCCAAAGCATGTGGGTTCACTCTCCAAGAAATATCCCATCTCCAACATCATTATTCCAGTCCAAAGCATTTTCCCCTTTAAACTGCTGCAAGGCCTTCTAACTGAATTCCCCATTTCTACATTTTCCCTGAAATACCACCTCCCCACTACCTAAAATATCTCAATGGTTTCCTATTGAATTTAGGATAAAAACAAAAATCTTTATCATGACACATAGGCCTTGCAGGAGTTGGCCTCTGGCTCCCTTTCCCACCTCATTTCTTACCATACACCTTTTCACATACCACTTTCAGCCAAACTTGCCTTATTCCAGGCCCACAGATGTACCAACTGTTTCCTGCTTAAGGACATTTGCAGAGATGCTGTTCCTTCTGCCCACAATGTCCTTTCTTTCACTTTTCCCATGGCTGGATCCTTCTCATCTCCCTAATCTTCTAATCATCTAATATCTTTAATATCTTCTAATCTTCTAATATCATCCTAAATGTAATCTCATCTGAGAAATCTTCCCTTACCACACAATCCTAGCCAGTACCCTTCCCCTGTTATTCTTTCTTACATATTCCTTCATTCTGTTCATAATCCCTGCTGTTTATTCATTTTTTTTAAATTTTAGTGTTTATTGCTCTCCTTATGTTATATATACCTAAGGACAGGGACCATGTGTATTGGTTATGCCAATAGAACCTTAGAGCCTAGCATAGTACCTGACTTCAGAACAGGCTTACAAGAAATATTTTAGGAATGGAGGAAGAAATACATTAATGAATACCAAGAAATATAAGGTACATTTAATATTCCCAATCCATTTTTGTTTGTTCATGTATGCATATAACATTTATGCTTCAAAATCTCAGAGATTTGTGTGTATTTTGTTCACTGACATATCCTCAGCATCCAGAACAATGCTTGGCACATAGTTGTTCAAATAAATATAAATAAATATTTGTTGGATGAGGGATGAGGAGAAACATAAGGAACTATGTAAGAACATTTAGCAGGGAGACCTAATCTAGTCTATAAATCAGTAAAAACATTTGAGAGCAAGAGGCATTGAAACTGAGTCCTGGCATTATCTACACAATGGGGGAAGGGAGAGGTATAGCACTGAGTAGTTCTGACATTGTAAACAACCTAAGTAAAGGCCCAAGGTAAGAGGCAAATGTGAGCTTAACATGCTACATGTTCTTAACATGATTGGGTGTGCAGTATGGCTGGTAGAGTGCCATTGTAGATATGAGGGGGCACTCATGCAAGCCTGATCCCAGGGAATGAGTCCTCTGGGTAGAAACTGTGTTTCCCAGGTCAATAAACTGGCATTTTCCTTTCTTTAATTAGTCTTTAGGAAGTTTGGTTAGGATAAGTCAGCCCTGTTCAGTGGAAATAAATTATTTTCTCAGCAAAACTGAGGGCTAGATCTAGAGCCATCAGGACCTCACCAAGAATGGCCACCTATGAATCCCTGAGTAATGGTCTGCCTGCCTCTCCTTGCAGTCGGGACCAAGTGCTAGGATTTAAGAGGCCGGTGTCCTATGTTTGGTGATGTCCAGTGTGTCATCTCTGGGCTCCTGACTCCCTTCCTATGAATACTCTTGCTCTTGGAGGGGAGGGGCAATGTCGGATTCTGCTGAGATTTCCCAGCCGCATTGAATACAGTCTTGCATGTCATAGACATTCAACATTCAGTGACAAGTTAGCAATGCAGAGGTGACAAAGGCCTGAGGAAAAGATGCTTGTGCCTTGACCACCTGTCTGTGTTGTTCCTAACCTCTCCTCTTAACTCCTGTCAGGCTCTTACCCAGAAGGCTTTTCCAGGCCTCCTCCCAGATTCTCTTTCCTTATACTCCAAACATGGGAAAACCTGAACCTCTATTTAGCAGTAATCTAAGGTTCTTTTTCTTTTGCTCAGTGAATATTGATTGAGGGCTGACCATGGGATGGCCTGTGTGCTAAGTCTTAGGGATGTAATGAATAACAAATAGACCTACTCTTTGCCCTCAAAGAGTTGCAATTTAGTAGGAGAGTCAGATATCAAATTGAAATACACAAGTAAATATATAACTCAAATTGTGATGTAGGTTGCATATCCGCTGTGATGTAGGAAAAGCATAGATGCAGAACACAGGTGGCTTACATTATGTAGAAGTCAAAGTGACACTTGAATTAAGATTAATGCACAGAGGCAGGTAACCATGCAGAGTCTGGGGTTGGGGAGGGGTGAGAAGCTCTCTAAACAAAGATAAGGGTGGGTGCAAAAGGCCCAAAGGCAAGACAGAGCTCAGTGTGGCAGAGGAATGGAAAGAAGGCCCTGGTACACTAGGAGTTTGAAAACATGGGCCTGGCTAGATTAGACCTTTCAGACCCGGTTAAGAATTCTGAATTCTATCCTTAATTCAATGGGAAGCCCTTAAAGAGTTTTAAGCAGGGCATGACATAATCTGATTTACATTTTTACAAGATCATTCCAGCCTCTGTGTGGAGAATGAATTCAGAAGATGCTAACAAGGAAGATATTGAAGTAGTCTGGGTGAGAAACAAGAGTCATTTGCACCTGGGCTGGAGATGGAGAAAAGAAGGGGATGAGATTTTTTTTTTTAATGTAGAAATGACAAGATTGGTGATGGCCTGAGTTTGGGGATGAAGGAAAAGAAAGGGCAAGAATGGCTTCCAAATTTCTGGTTTGAATCAAAGAAATCTTTCACATGCCTGCCCTGTTCTATTTGGCTCTTGCAATAACTTTGGGTGGCCAGAGATTTTTGTCCCTGGTTAATGGAAGAAAATAAGAAACTGAGAGATTAGATGATTTGCCTGGTGTCTCATGTTAGCAAAAGGCAGGACCGGCTCTCTCCTTTCTAGAGGAGGTCTAGCCATCCTGGGTGTAGCCATCTCTGCTGAGCCCCCATGGAAAATTCCTGTGTCCTGTCACAGGACCCACACATGGATGGCCCCCATTGCTTCTGGGCTGGCAGCCTCCCTGACTGCCTCTGTGTACAGCTCCATCAAGCCTCCATCCTGCCTCTCCCCGCCCATCGGCTCCTGGCTCACTCTTACTTAATGACTCTCATCTCCCAGAAAGTTCCTCCCAGAATCCACAATGGGCGACATTACAAACTCCTCATGTCTGGTGATAACTTTTTATGAGATTTTTATTCTTTTACAATATATTAAAGCCATATTTTTGCCAGGTTTTTACTTCAGTTTATTTCTTGTCCTTGAATCACTCCTTCCCTTCTCCCCCACCCCCTTTGCTCTCTCCCCCACTCTCCTACCTGAGCAGGCTTTGCACTGGAGATGTTTAATTCCCCTTTAATCCCAATTCCCTGAGGTACATGAAAGCAGCTTTACGAGCCCATAAATCCAAGAAGATAAAGTGCATTTTTATTAGTTGTGTCAGCATCAAAGGGAAAAAAATGAAATCTAATGTGAAATAGTCAATAATGAATTTGCTTAATAGCCCTCCTCATCACCTCAACGGGTCTCACTGAAGGTAGTGGCCTCCCAGGTAGGGTGTGGAGACTGGCAGACTTTCTTGGGGGATGAGGCAAAGGGTACCACCTTGACTGGCTGTATTTTTATTTTCATTTCTTCCAGCAGGAAGGTATTTCTTCTAAATGGAGCTAGAAGGCTTGAAGGCAGGGGTGGAGAGAGGAGAGGTTTGAGTAGCAGACATGAGAGGAAGGTATGGGCTGGCTGAGGCTTAAAGCCCACCATTGCCTTGGGACTGCTGAGGTTCTGTCTGCTATGCTCTGAGCCTAGGTGAATGTTTTGTCTCCTGAGAGCTGCAGAAAGAAGGAAGGTGACAGAAAGATGGAGGGTAGAGGCAGGGATGCTCAGATGTCAGTAACAAAGAAGGTGTGCTACCTCAGGGGCAGAGTGACCAGCATCCCTGTGAAGATAGGGAGGTGTACTTTGTGGAAGTGAAGGTGAAAGAGCAGCCCTCCTGACATCTGTGCTGTCTTCCAGATTTGAGCTCCTCTGTCATCTCTGGCACACACCCTTCATTAGCTTAGTGCTGGCATATCTCATCTTGTTTCTGTGGCCACAGGTCCAGGGTTTGCAGTCATTCCCTGACCTTACCCCCTCTCCTCTTCCTCTTCTGCTCAATTTCTCCCTCTTCTCTCCCTGCTACCCTCTCCTTTTCTTGCAACTCCTCAGTCTTCTTAGAGAAAGCCGTCATGCCTAGGTTGTTACCCACAGGAAGGGCCCTGATCCTAACATCTACAGGTTGGCAGGTGTTCAAATAATTTCCTGAGAAAACTGAAGCTCCTGGCAGTCTTTGACCACAGGTTTTAGGATCTTTTGGTGTTGAAAAGGAGAGCTCTTTTCTTGCTTCTCAAAAAAGGTAAAAGGGTAGTTTGGGGGGGATGGGCTGCAAGTTTAGTTTATGCCACATGGCCACTAGATGGCAATAGTCAAACATGCAAAAAGGTAAGCAGCTCAGGAATCCAGCAGGCCTCCTTTTCTCCTAGCATTTCTCCCTGTAGTAGGAAGGATTGGGGGTAGGGTATTGAGAACAGAAGCAGGGCACCAAGACATAGGTAGGACTTATGGCAGGAATCTGTCTTGGAAAATAGGGTGGGTATGCAGCAACTTCAAGGCAGCATGAGAGAGCCAGGGCAGCCAAGGCTGCCATCCTCCATATTCCTGCCCAGCAAGAGACCCAGACACAGGGGCTCCAATTTCTCCTGGCTGGGTGAGGTGGGCATTTCCACATGTACTTACTGCTGTGTTCAGGTGTGACCCTGAAGATGCTTTGCCTTATAAGGGGAGAACAAATGGTTTCTTATTTCTCAAGGTGGCTCTGAAGATGGGTTGTAGTTTCATCTTATTTCAGTATGCCCTGAGGTCATTAAGGGAAGGACACAGTGCCAAGATTTGCATAAAGTTGTGGCTTAAACTCTGTCATGAAAGTTGTTCATCTGCCTGGAGAAGCCCAGAGCATGGACCAGCCTGTCAGTCAGCACATCAATGGATACAGGCAGGGGATAATAGTAAGTGTTCAAAAATATTTGTTACATTGAGCTTAATTGAATAGTCTCTGCCCTTCAGGACCTTATAATCTAGCGAGAGAGAGAGAAAGAGAGAGAGGCTGTGTGAAGCAATTAAAGAATAATTTAGTGGCTTGCTATCAGTGAACTGGAGTTTAGAAAATCAGAGATCATGTAGAGGCTCGTGGAATTTTAGCTGGGTCTTGAAAAGTTTAGATAAGAAAAAGTTACAGTATGACTGGAGATGACGGTAAGAGCCTGGAACAATTAGGACATCTTACTTGCAGGGATAGAGGGTTTATGCTATAGTTAGCAAGATGAAGTAGAGTTAGGTTGGAAGTGGGTAATTAAAGTCAGGCTGAATTGTTTGTACTTGATCTAAAGCAATAGGAAGCTATTGCAAATTCTTGAGGACAATGACCTGCTGAAAGTGTTGGTTGGGAAAACTCTCAACTATGGCTCTTGACTGAGAGGTCACTGAGTGTAGGGATGGTGGGTCTTTCTTTTCTGCTCCTCTCAAAGGGTCAGTATAATGCTTGGCCTTGGCAAGTGTTCGATAAATGTTGAATTGAATGGATGTGCTGCAGGAGATCCAAGGATACTGAGGCTAGTGATGGACTCCCTCAGGGGAGGTCAGATTCACTGGTGAGTACGTGGGGCAGAGTTAGGGCTGCTGGCAGTTTGGCTGAGCACTGCCCACATCAAGCACCAGTTTTCAGAGAGTTGCTTTGTTCAGTGGCTCAGCAGAGCATGTGAGATGTAATCACAAGCTTGAAATAACACAGACAGGCTCTGGTCTCTGCCACTTCCTATTTTGCTGATCCATTTATTTAACAATGCCTAAGAAACACCTACACCTTCCTTTCCTGCCTGCATTGCTCACTTGTGGGAATTTCTGCAGTCTAGGAGTGTCAATGCAAGAAGCACACTGCTAGCAGCCCCCTCACCTGGACAGAAATGTGGGCCAGGGGTGGAGGGACCCATGGAGGCAGCCTTATGTAAACATTGGTGTAGGTGAAATATCTAAATTTCTGCCATGGGCAAAGGCAGAGCTGACTGAACTCTGTGTTTCAAGGTGCCCTCACCTCTACCTTCATTCCCATTTCTACCCTGAGCTTGGTATCACTTCATCCATTTGTGAAGGACACTGAGGACTGGCAATGGTAAGTTTATAACAGATGGCATTATTCCTAAGCTGGGGAACTTGAGGGTGGACCCCTGCTTTCATTGTCAAATACTGTGCCCGTTCCATGAGATCCTGCTGACTGGGTCCAGGTGATGAGGGCAAGGGATGCAGGGAAAGTCTGAGTCTGCCAGAGCACCTCTCAAATATGGAGGTGGTAAGGCCAATTGGGATGAGGAAGGGCACTCCCACAGTTCAGGAGCACAGCAAAATTCTGATGTTAGATTGGGTTCCATGCTTCTTCAATACCAAGGCTGGGCCAAGGAGAGGACTGGCTTTGAGCATGCCTGGGAGTCAGGTCAGCAGAGAGATGGGATTCAATGTCAGGTGAGAGGCAAGGGTCAGGAGCACATAGATATCTGGCAAAAGAGGCCAGTTGTTAGTCTACAAACATTTACTGAACACCTGCTTACCCCAGATGAGGAGTCAGACAGATGGGGAGAGACAAGGAAATCAACAGTTACAATACAATGTATTATTTATAGTAAGAGGGGTGTGTAAAAATTCTATGGGAATCTGAAAGAAAAATCTGTTGCATCTTCTCTGGGATGGTGGAATGAGTGGTAAGGAACTTGGGAATACATAACAGACCTCATGTCATTGACTTGGCCAAGGACGAGTCATCAACAGCATGGGGCCTTTCAGTGTGCTGCCCCACATAGCTGTGCTATGGCCTCCTGGAGCCCACTGGCACAGGAGCTGTGTAGAAATGTTTCCTCATGTTTCAAAACTATCGTCGTAGGTAGCACCAAGCTCATGGCCTTGGTTCCATGATGTCTTCTCTTCTTCCTCATTCTTTAGAACTTCAGAATTCCCACTGCAAGAGTCAAATATCTTAGCATCATCTTACAGGCCCCTTTCCTCTGGTCCATGATCTCACTGCACACATCATCAGGACAATGGAGACCTCTATCAAGAGAAATAATTCATCTTTGTTTCAAATCATCTTTACATGCCTCAGGGACCTGTTTGAGAGTATGTGTGATAAGTTTGGCTGGATCTGATGCTCAGGAGCACCAAGTGTTAATGGACTTGCCTTTTTCATATGTCTTGGTAGTGGACAGAATGCATTTTCCAGAGGCAGTGAAGAATGTCAGAGGGTGGTAACATCAGTGTGCCCTGGAAATAATAATGAACTCAATAATAAAAATAATAGCTACCATTTATTAGATGTCCAAAATCATATAGCAAGGAAATGGAAATGCAAATGAGAATTTATCTGTGACTGGGGTGAGTTTCATGATCGGCTTGTGATACTTGTTAGGGAGAGCATCCCAGGTTTTGAGTCTATTGAAGGATGGGAAGAGAAAGGAGGAGTGGGGCAGGGCAAGACCCAGGCTTTCTGCTAGTTCTGGTATAATAAACAGGTATGTGAAAGCAGCTTGCTGGGCACAGCCTTTGCTCTCATTCCCAGCAGCCAGCTCCTGAATCTCTCCAGTGACTGAGGCTTCCTACATACAGCATTTGGGTCATTTAACAGATCATACCCTAGCCTATTGTGATATTGTGATTTATAAGAAAAATGTATTTGATCACTCAGATGATCAGTATATGTATATTTCTCCTATATATTTGGTCTGTTCATTTTTCTTGACTCACAGCTCCCAAAGCCCTTGGAATTTCCTGAATGTTGAGAGTAATAAAGGTATCTTTTGTTATGGTAATGATGTGACTTTTGGAAAGCTCATAAGGGTGGGGGCTGGTTGCCAATGGAGCCAACTGTGTGATAAGAGGGTTGGAATTTTCATCCTATACCAGGACATCTGGGGAGGGGAGAGAGGCTGGAGGTTTAATCAATTGGCAGTGACCAGTGACTCAGGCAATCATGAATATGTAACGAAGTCTCCATAAAAACCAAGAGAACAGCTTTCTGGTCCTTTGTCAGAGAACTTCCATGCTTGGGGAATCAGAATGCTCTTCCTTGCTAGTGATCTGGGACCCAAGCTCCATAAGGACTGAAGCTCCTTTGTGCAGGACCTTGCCCTATGTATCTCTTCATCTGGCTGTTGATTCATATCCTTTTTATCATATCCTTTAATAAAATGGTAAATGTTAGTGTTTCCCTGAGTTCTGTGAGCTGCTCTAACAAACTAATTGAACCTAAAGTGGAGGTCATCAGAACCTGAACTCTAGTCGGTCAGTTAAAAACACAGGTAACAGCCTAAGGCTTGCAACTGGCTTCTGAAGTAGAGGCTGGAGGAGGGCAGTTTTACAGGACTCAACATTTAACCTGTGCAATCTGGAGCTATCTCCCTGTAGATAGTATCAGAATTGAGTTGAATTCTGCTGGTATCTGAAAAATTTTTGGTGTTGTATGTGTAGGGACCCTCTCTTCTCCCCATTGGAATTAGGCCCAAGAACCCTAAAAGACTGTGCACCAAATTAATCTCATCTGGTTGGTAGCACAAAACATTCTGTACCATGACATTGAACTTGATTCAGATTGAAAGCCAACTAGCACTGACTGAGAAACTACTATGTTCTGGACATTGGACCAGATAATTTTGTCTAATATTATCACAGTTAATCTTTATGACAACCTAATGTGAGGCATTAACCCACTTTTTAAATTGAGAGTCCCAGGGGTGTTGCTTCAGGTTTCATGATGTATTAATAACAGTGGCAGTTTCTTGCTTTTGTGTTAGCTGTTTCTGAGGTTCTTTCAGATCTAATACTCTACTACCTGGGCCATAGGGAGAAACATGGGAATTGATTACCGCTGGGAGCAGGATGCTTGATAATTCCAAAAGAAGAGTTTCCTTTTTTCTATTACTAACAGTCTCTCCTCTCAGGTGCTCTTTCACCTGGATAACTAACAACTAATGTTTCCTTCTTCTCATTTCTTTTTCCTATCCCCAGGAGTAAAATTCAAGGAAAACATGAGATTAGAAACAATAAAGAATTTGTATAATGAAGACTGGTATCCAAAGTATATCAGGAGAGAAGGGTGAGAAGGGTGGAAGACATTCATATCCAGGAAGAGAAGGACTGGGTAAAGCCTCAGCCACTACTTGTAGACTGGGTGGATGCAGCTCAGGAAAGTTGTAGGATCTGCTTGGTGTGGCTGACACCAGCTGTTCACCAGTTACATTTCCCCTTCCTTTTTGGTTAACAGCTAGACTGCATTTCCTAGCCTCTCTGAAGTTAGGGTGATCAAATGACTGTGTGTTGGCCAGTGAGATGTGAGTAGAAGTGATATGTGCTGCTTCCAGGCCTGGCAGTTAAGAACCTCTCACCCATGACCTCTGTCTTCTTTGCTCTCCCACAGCAACCCTAGAAGCCACATGCTGGTAATGGTGAAGCCACGGATGAAAGGATCTTCGGTCCTGGAATCACCACTGTGAGAGATAAACTTTCATTATGTGAAGCTCCTGGGATGTGAAGGTATCTCTATTACAACAACTAGCATATCCTTGGCTAATATACTCAGGTTGCTCATATGGAGAAAAAGAGGGTGCTAGTTAGAATGATTTCTGAGGGCCTTCAGAATTTAACAGCTTTTGGTTCTATGGCGCCATGAAAGAGGAATGCAAATTCCAGCCATATCATATTGAACATGATTTATAGTACCTTGTGAGCTTCTCTGTAGTCCCTGTCTTTGGGGAACTTCCATTTGAGGCTAGCTGTGGTAAATTACTTTCCTGGCACTGTACTTTTCTCTGAATGACCTAAGTCAGGACCCTTCTCATCTCTGTGGATTGAATACAATGACAAGGGCCTCTTCATGTGTTCCAGAAAAGTGATGAATCTATATAAAGGCTTATTATTATTATTATTATTTTGTGGATTATTATAAATGATCAATAATAATTCTTATGAATTAATGTTAAGAGCAGGTTGTAGTTAAGATTCAGGAAGTCAGCGAAAGATTCAGAAACTCACAACTGATCATATAACATATGACACTTGCTTTCATTACCCCAGCCAGGTTGCATAACATTAGTCCAAATGGTAATATAATCCATTTAATGTAAATCAAATAGGTGACAACTGAAACTCTTATAAACAGACACATTAGAGAATGATTATTTCAGAGAACTTTAACTATCAGCTTCTCTGATCTTATCTTGTTTAATACTGAGAGAAAGAGATGAAACTTTCAAGTGAAAATTTATCAGTTAAAGATCAATTTAAAATAATGATAAAGTAACACTGCAATTGGGGAAGGGTGAGTCAGACTAAGTAAAATACAGTTTACATAAGATTTTTTTTAACTACTACCCAAAATGGGGGCCCCTGGGTGGCTCAGTTTTTTGGGCGTCCAACTTCGGCTCAGGTCATGATCTCACGGTTTGTGGGTTCAAGTCCCATGTCGGGCTCTGTGATGACAGCTCAGAGCCTGAAGATTGCTTTGGATTCTGTGTCTCCCTCTCTCTCTGCCCCTCCCTTGCTCATGCTCTGTCCCTCTTTCAAACATAAATAATAAACGTTAAAAAAAAAAAACTCTTCTACCAAAAATGAAGCATTTTCTTAAAATGGGTTTGCAGAGACAGTTCTGTCAACACAGTTTATGCATTGTCCATGTGTTGGGAATATAGCAGTGAACCAGAAATACAAAATTCTTGCTCTATGGGGAGATAGAAAATGTACTTTCAGAGGGTTCAATGTCAGTTACAAACAGCCAACAATCATTGCATCCTGCCATATTTTTTACTGAGCATTTTACAGGTGTTAATTCATTTAAACTGTTAGAGCTTTATAGGATAAATGCTATTACTCTGATCTCCATTTTACAGGTGGGAAAATTGATGCACAGAGAGGTTAACTGTCAAAGCCAGGGCACCTGTTCTTAGCTCCTAATCTATGCTGTCTCTTAAGGGCTTAGTTAAGGGCTACAAAGAATGTGAATCAGGGAATAAAATATGATGGAGAAGAGGTGGCTAATTAGGATGGTTAAGAAGACAAAACGTTTAATCAAAACCTAAGTAGAGTAGGAAACCAGTCTGAAAAGTATCAAGAGAAAGATTGGATTCTAGACAGAGGGAAAAGAAAATGCAAAGGCCCTGGGATGGGAAAAATATTGTGGGTTTGAAGAATATCAAGATGGTTGGTTTCTGAGTGGATAAGCAAGGGGTAAAGTGACAGAAGACAGAGTTGGAAAGATAGGGCTAGATATTGCAGGGCCTTGGCATACATGATAAGGGCTTTAACTTTTGTCTGAAGAATTAGGGCAAACCATTGTAGGGTTTCCAGTAAGGGCAATAACAAGACCTAATTTACATTAAGAAACAATGAACTATTCTGATTTCAGTGTGTAGAGTGCAAGATGACAAGAGTAGAAACAGGGATGTGGTGCAGAATGGAGACTACTGCTATAGTCCAGGCAAGAGGTAATCTGGGATTAGATTAGAGTGATAAGGATGTAAGTGCTAGAGTTTGGAAGCTTTGGATGTGGGGAGTGAGAGAAAGATGGGAATATAGATGTTATTAAGTCTTTTTTAAACTGAACAACTGGGTGTGAAGTGGTAGTGGTGCCATTTGCTAAAAAAGGGAAGAGTAGAGATGAACAGGTCTATCAGTGGTATTTGGAGATAATTAAGTGTATTGTTTTGGACGTGCATGTGGAGATATTGAGTAAGAAATTACATACTCAAGCCTGAAGATCAGGGGAAAAGTGGGGGTGAGAGATACTAGTTTTGAAATCCCAGCCACAGATATGGAGAAAATGTTAGAGAAGAGATATACAGTATTCTAAGATTTCAACATTTAGATCTCAAGGAGGAACCAGTAAAGCAGACTGACAGGCCAGTGAAACAGTAGGAAAACAGAGAAAGTGGGGCTCCCAATACCAAGACATGAAAGTGTTTTAAGTAGGATGGCATAATCAGTTGTTCAATAAGGAGACCAATAATTAATTGATCACTGGACTTGCCAACGTGGAAGTGGTTTTGATAATTGCAGTTTTTCTATGGAATGATCGGGCCACAAGCCTGTTTAGAAAGTCAGAATTTGCTGAGTAAGGCTGCCATAATGATCAACTCCCAACTCTAAAGGACTTGTCAAACAGTAACATTTTGTTGTTGTTGTTCAGGTTACCTGGTGACAGCTGTGGGTCAGCTATAATTCTGCTCCTTATAACTTCTCATTTTAAAACTCAGACTGGAGGAATAGTTCCAATCTTGGGTTTGGAGTTACTGTAGCTTAGGGGAAGAGTAAGATTGCTGGTGGCAATTTAGCATGCCTCTTAAAGCTTTTACGCAAACACAGCTCATATCATGTCTACCATGATTCTGTTGGTAAGCCAATGACAGTCTTCTACCAAGAGAGCTCAAGAGAAATTGTAAGGTAAATTAATGAAGATAAGAATTTTTAAAAATCAGGAATTTTACTATAAAGGGAACAAATAAATAGGGTAGTAGCTGTGGGAGCTGCTGCTTCTTCTTTAAGATGTGTGTTTTTTCATTATGTTTGTGTGTGATATACTGTTCTTAGAGAGGTGGAAGTGAGAAGGAGAGTGATAGAATAACTACAGGGTCAAAGTCTTTCAAGTGGAAGGAAACAGAGTCCTCTGGATGTGGAAAAGTTGACCTCTAGGAAGAATTTTGGCAGGAGAAAAGGCAGAGCTTGTTGCACAGAGGCTGGGAATTGTGGCTGTAGGAAGACAAATAATTTTTCTGATTGTTTCTATGTTTTCAGTGAAATAGACCATCATACAAGAGTGAAGAAGTAACAAGGGGTGTTGGAGATTTGAGAAGTGAAAAGTTGTGAAATAATTGCCTGAAATGAATAGAAAAATGAAGTAGGAGCACTTTTCCACTTGGGGTCTAGGGTCATGGATTTAAGACGAGAATATTCAAAGTGTTTGCATGTTTTTCATCATTACCATTCAGCTGGATGCAGGTTGAGGTAGATGGAGAGTTGGGTTTAACCAAAGGTTAGAGTCATCCAGGATGGCTTCCATGATGGAGAGCAAGGGAGACAACAGAACTGGTGGCTTATCCAATGGATTGATTTCTAAAAAGGAAGATGTAGTGAAAACCTGAAAAGTAGGATAAACAGTATATATTTTATGATCTGGAAGCTCTGGATGATCAAAAATTGTTGAAGTAGATGCAATAGACAGAGTAAACTGGAATATTGGTGATGATGGTCAGTTGGATGTTTGATATGAAGATATTACAGATGATGCAGTTGGTAATGACAGTCTGGGCTATGGACATGGGAATAGTTGGCTGACATGGGCTGAGATGATTTCTGAGCTGATGATTGGCAGTGACATCAGGCACTTGAGAAACTAGTGTGTTAAATGGATCAAGTATGTGAAGGTAGAAGTCACCTGGAGAGAGGAGGAGGATATCCACCAGGATATGGAAAGGATTGAGGCAAAAGTGGTTATAAATAAGTGCAACAAAGAAATGGTGAGTATTACCAGATGGCAAAAGCTTATGAATCTCATGATGTGATTCTAACAATCTTGCTTTTTCTTCTTTTGAGCTGTATTGGAGAATAGTGCCCTTGATGAGTAGTTACAGGTGTTTTTACATGGTCTATCCAGTAGCTTGGCATATGGAGGATGCAGGAAAGGCTCCAGGGTCTTACATGGGAATGTGTCCTTACCCTTACTTCCATCTTGCCTCCTGGCTGCCAAAGCGTGGAAGGCTCTGATGGATGGTGGACTGTTGTGAGAACACATGATGCCTTTTTACAGTAAGTCAACAGTAACAGAGGCCAACACAAGCCCCAGATGTGGGGAAATGCAGTGATGGGAGTGGCTAAACCATGCCATAATAGTGTCAGGGAGAGGGGGTCCATTGTATGTGTGGTAGGTGGAAGAAGAACACAAGTAAGGAAGGGGCATTGCCTTGTCACCCCAGGAAATGATCTGTAACAGTTTCCCATCCATGACATGAGGTTTCTTAGATGGTTTCCCTTCCCAATTCCATGATCCTCCCCTCCACCCCCAGCTTATTGAGACCATTTTGATTTCATGGTGAAGGTGTTTAAAATCTGAGTATTCACACATCTTATTGTGGGACATCTGTAGAGAGCTGGAGTAGGGACATTTTTTGATGGCATTGCTTTTAGCCCATTTTATCACAGATCTCTGAGACAGAATTGATATCCCATAATTGAACATTTGGCTCAGCAAAATAACAACTGTTTAAATAACAGGTTCTTCAAAATATAGTATTTTTCTAAAGCTTATTGTAATGTTTAGTTTCCTGAGCTTTGTTTTTTGAAGATGTTCCTTACTGAGTTTTTCTTTTCTTTTTTAGTCTTAGACCATCAGAAGGTGGCAGCTGACCTGCCCCCTCAACTATTTTTTCTATTTCACAAAGGTTGTGCTTATCATAAGCTTTCTGTAACAGTATGTTTGGATGATATCTGGGAAGTGATTCAGAACCCTCCCTATACCTCAGTTTCTTTATCTGTTTAGTGGGGATAATAGTAGGTCTTTACTCAGGATTGTTGGAATCATATGAGATAAAGCATGCTCAGTTCTGAGCATAGTAGCTGACATGTAGTAAGTGTCCAACAAGTCAATGATAATAAAATTATTGTAATCACCAGTATCATTATTATTATCAAAATCAAAGGTAAAATTGTGAATCACCTTCCAGCAATTATTTTAATCTCTGTTCTCTAAAAAAGCATTGAAAAGTCTATACTTCTATGTGATAGCCATAGAAATAAAAAAACAAATGGAGTTCTATTCTGATATGTTTCCAGGAAAAAAGGTATGGAATCCCCTCTTAAACCTTTTAGGGGATTTGGCACATTAGTCAAGATTCTTACAGTTTCAAATGACAGAAACCCAATTCATACTAGTTTAAGGAAGAAAATATATAACTGATGTTCAAATAAGCAGGTGTAGAGATAATAAAAGACACACAGAGAAATTTCTCTTTCTTTTCCTCTTTCTCAAACTTTATTTCTCTCTCCTTTCATCTCTTAAGTCAGTCTCCATCTCTGTGTCATCTCCCTTCTCATACCCTTAACTTAATTAAGGACATAGCCATGGGCAATTCTAGAGTAATATCCTTGCATCTAGAAATCCCAGGAAGAAATAGAGCAATTTCTTCACCTTCAACTAATGAAAATTCCAGGAAAGGATTCTGATTGGCCCAGACTGGGTCATAGTCCAAGGCTGATAGGTAGGGAGCACTGACTGGCAGCTCTCCTCAACTCAAATGGGTCAGCTGAGGGAGGGACAGTTCTCTAAATAGCAGTGTGGAGTACTGCTGATAGGAGAAGGTAAAAAGGTAAGGGGATAGGTACTTGGTTGGTCCAGACAGCTAATGTCCACTGCAACTGGAAACCCCAGAAACTTCAGGTTTTAAAAGATTCTCAAAACCTCGTTCAGCTCTGGTCTGACCTATAAACCTCAGTTAAGAGTGTAGGTATGAAGTTTGACTGTCTGGGTTTGAAATCTATCTCTGATGCATCTTAGATGTATGACCTTGAGCAAGTTAGTTAATCCCTTTAATGACTTACTTTTCTTATATATGAAATGGAGATGACAGTACTACCTATCTCACAGAGTGCTTTTGAGAATTAAATGACATAATTAATATGCAACATTTAGCACAGTGCTTGGTATACATTAAGTGTACAAGATATGTTGTTATTAGTACACCATCATATCACCATCATTATTTCCTTAAACTGGCCTAAAGTCCAGTCCCTTACCATTGCTTCTAAACTGAGAGCTTCCTTAATGAGGCCCATGACATTCTTTGTTATTCAAGTTTTCTGGCATCTGCTGGAGGCCAAGTAAGTCCCCACAGTCCAAGACTCTCCCTTCATCCTGTGTCCCAGATGATTTCATGTTACCCAGAGTCCAGGAGCTAATCTGTCTTGTGCATTGGCTGAGTTGTCTTGTGGGAAAGAAGCAGAGGAAAGTAAGATACAAGGCGTCTCAAATAAACCACACCAAAATCTGAGAATAAACAATTGAGGTTGAGTAACTTACCCAAGGCTATGTAATCCATAAATTGAAGCAAGAATCAAACCTAGATGAACCAAGTCCAAAACCAGCACTCTTCGTATGTTCCTCTCAGTCACAGGTCTCCCAGTCCCATGTCTAACTTTTGAAGCCTTTTGTAACTGAGCTCCATACTACTCATACATTCTCATTTTCTAATACTTCAAATAATTTCTCATTTGAAATATTTTGACTTTTCTTGAGCGTATTCTCTTTCCTGTAATGCCTTGTTGTTTTTTTTCCTTCTCCTCACATATCAATATTCTTCAAGACCCAAGGCAACTTTTCCTTTCCACAAACCCCTCTCAGGGGACTCCTGCCCTCACTGATCTACTTTGGTCACCCATGCCCTCAGTCATCAGAACCAACTGACCAACACTCTCAGTCATTGGGATAGGTCCAATATGTCATCTCCATCCCCAGCTGTTGAGCCCATCTCTGTGTGTCCCTCTCCCTATAGGGCTTCACACAATGTTGGAAACCTCATAGATTAAATTTCAGAATGGATGGATCCTAGGACAAGCATAACAGCAAAGCTTAGTTCGCTGGAATCTCAGTGCTAAAGTTTTCAATTTACATGCCAGGAAGGGATTAAGAAAAGCCTAAGACTTTCAGGACCTAAGGAGGTTCTGAGAACCTTACAGTTTTAAATTTCTTATTAAACTCAATCAATGATTATAAAAAAATCTTATGGTCACTGATAATGAATTTGATGTTGTGGTGCCATCCAGACCACTCTGAGATCTGATACCTGCTTTCAACCTGGTTTACACAGGGTCCTTTCCTAGGACTCACAAAGGAAATCTCAGAACCAAAAGGTCAGGGACCACACTAGCCACTGTGATAATCTTTGAGAAATGAAAGGACTTACAGGTCTCAAAGGATGTTCACAATTGTTCTTTTATCTTCCCCACATCACAGCAAAGTCAGAGGTATTGTAGTAGTAATGTCATCTTATTCATGCAAACTTAAGGGGCCCTGAGATCAGATCAGAATTAAGTTTCTTCAGTCTGGATTGATGGCCACTGTCATAAAGGATAGACTTTGGAGGAAAGTATTTCCCATACTTCCCAGTTTCCACCCAGCCTACCAGGGCATCTCTCCGGCCTGAAATTAATTCTGTTTCTCAGCCCTGAATAGCTTTCTGCCTGGCTGACAGCTGGTTGAGTCTCCTGGGGGGGCGCCTGGGTGGCTCAGTCAGTTGAGAATCGAATTCGGCTCAGGTCATGATCTTACAGTTCATGAGTTTGAGCCCCACATCGTGCTCTGTGCCGACAGCTCAGAGCCTGGAGTCTGCTTCAGATTCTGTGTCTCCTTCTCTCTCTGCCCCTTCCCCACTCATGTTCTGTTTCTCTCTGTCTCTCAAAAATAAATAAATGTTAAAAAAAAAAAAAGAAAAAAAAAAGAAAGAGCCTCCTGGAAAGTCACAGTACCTGGAGACAGTAACTGTCTCTTCACTTGCCCTGTGCTCCCCATCCAGGTAGCCCCACCTCAGCCACACACTCGTTAAAGCACAAATAATTCCCAAATGTGCATGTTCTTCAGAACTCGTATATTATGAGTATAGTTTTGTTACTAAAGCTGAGTAGAGGAAACAGTTAGGTTTTCACTACATTTTCCCTGAGAACAAGAAGGAAAAGGGGAAAAGGAGAAAAGAAAGAAAAGAAAGAGGATTGATTTTTTAAAAAGGCAATTCTTTGCTATCAGTAGAGCCTTGCTGAATATGAGTTTTTTCTGCTTTCATGGCCCTTGTGTTCACCTGGCAGCCTGACCAAGCTACTGCTCTCTCTCTGGACCACTTGTCTCCAAAGCACCTGCTTCACTGTGTTCTACTTATCTTTGGAATATCCCTGTTATGCCCACCTCAGGCTGTAACTTTAAGTCTTCTCTATGATTTCCTTCTTTTTTTTTTTTTTTATGTTTATTTATTTTTGAGACAGAGAGAGACAGAGCATGAACAGGGGAGGGGCAGAGAGAGAGGGAGACACAGAATCTGAAACAGACTCCAGGCTCTGAGCTGTCAGCACAGAGCCCGACGTGGGGCTCGAACTCACGGACCGCGAGATCATGACCTGAGCCGAAGTCGGACGCTTAACCGACCGAGCCACCCAGGCACCCCTATGATTTCCTTCTTTATCTCTCCTGAAACTAGCCCAACTTCTCCTAAACATCTTCCCTAACTTTGGAGTTCTGCCTTGCTCTGCAAGTACTCTCCTGCCTAAAGTCTTTTACATGGTTTTCCTGTCCCCAGAGCCCTGGATTGGCCTTTCTATGATCCCACCCACTGTTGACTGTTATTACCTTCGTCTGAGTCTTCTAGGAGTGCTGCTTAGTCTGGGGAAATATTTCCTGTACTGATTATCCCTTTAGTTCTCTACACATTGCCTTTGTTTAGAACTTGTTTCTTCTGAATAAGTATGCTTTCTTTCTTTTATCTAACGATAAAGTTCGCAACACATTATGTTCCCCTTTTTACATTCCCTGCTAGGAAGCTCAGTGGCAAACTAAAGTTAGTTATAGTGAACAACTCATTCCTGCTTCTCAGCATAAACTTTCCTCCTTTGCCTATATAGCTCTGGATTTTTTTTATACTTTATCTTATATTCACATGTATTTGAGTAGTTAAATGTTTTTTAAATGTTCAATATAAGTTTATTGAGCAAATAAAACCTGAAAATGGTGATTTTCTTCATAAATTGTGTACTTAAATTGTCATTAACATGTTCTCAGCATGTAGTTTTTGACCAAATGTGGAAATGTTTCTATAGTTAAACTTCAAATTCTAGTCATTATGTAAATATGGTTTTATTTTTATTTATTTATTTTTAAATATGGTTTTATTTTACACCACCAAAAAATCCTTTCTGAGCACAGAAAGAATATAAACTACCAAAAAAAAAAAATGGGAAAAGTCTTAACCTTTCTGGGTTTCAGGCTCCCCTATCTGTGAAATGGTGATAATAGTTCCTGCCAGACTGACTCAGAAGATAATGTATATAAAAGGAATTTGAAAGGGATAAAAGATTCTAAAAAGTCAAGGTAATATAAATCACAATATTATTTTTTAAATTCTTTATAATGTGTGGCACAAGTTGACTGGTTTATTAAAAATGTAGGGGTATTTATTAAAAATAACTTCTGACCTTTCTAACTTCAAGGGTCCACAAATCTGACTGATTTTCATATGATGATTACAATTTGTTCTACAATCAGGCACACTATTCATATATAGTTTCTCAGGTGCTTGAGGTAAGAGTGTGGTGGTGTGCTAGAGTTCTCCAGAGAAACAAAACTAAGGCTATATAGAGATATATAGAAAGAGATTTATCAGAGGGGTGGGCTCATGCAAACACAGAGGCTGAGAAATCCCATAATCTGTTATCTATAAACTGGGGGCCCAGGGAAGCTGGTGATGTCGATCCAGGCTAAGTCTGGAGGCCTGAGAACCAGAAGAGTCCATGTCATTGGGTAGGAGAAGTCAGATAACCCCGCTCAGAGAGAGAGGAAATTCATCCTTCTTTTACCTTTTTGTTTTATTTGGGCCTCCCACAAATTGGACGATGCCCTCCTGCACCGGTGAGGACTATCTTCTTTACTTAGTCTGCTGGTTCAAATGCTAATTTCTTCTGGAAATGCCCTCACAGACACATCCATAAATAATGTTTTCCCAGCTATCTGGGCATCCCTTAGCCCAGTCAAGTTGACACAGGAAATTAACCATCACAGGTGGCGAGCAGGTGGTTAAGAGGTTACCTGCTGTCCTTGTTACACCCTGGTGACAGGCCTGTCTCATGGAGATTTTCCCAGCAGGTTTTGTGTTTGTCTTCTGACCCTAGAAATTGCATAGGTGGGTGATGCATGGAAGAGAAACAGTGCTGAGGCTGATGAAGAGCAGCGGCCTGCCTACAGACCTGGAAGAGGCCATTCCTGCCTTGCTGTGAGGTTTGCAGAGTTATCAAGAGAGAAGGGATGATGGATGGGAGTGGGGCTCCCTCCCCCATGACCCACTGGCTGGACCATCACTCACAGTCCCTGATTGACTGCCTCTTCTGCTCAGGCAAGGCTTTGAGGTGGGTTATGGATGAGCTGCTGTAAGAACTATTTTTTCTAATTGTATTTTTGAGCTTGGGACATGACTGTCCATGGGAGGTGGGACTTGTCTGATTCTGGAGGAGGAGGTAGAGAAATAAAGTTAGAGGAGAGTGTGGGAGGTTTTTTCTCTGTAGATGACTCTAAGCAGCTAAGAAAGATCTCCAAATCTTAGGAATGGCCATGGGTGATGCTGCGAGTCACCTTTGATGACCTTTTCTGTATTCACTCATTCATTTGTCAAATGCTCTCTGAATGACTGCAGTGTGCAAGGCACTGTGTACAAGATGTTTCCTAGACAGTTTGCCACACTTTATTGTGCATACAAAGTACCAAGGGATCCTGTTAAAACTAGAATCTGGTTCAATTGGGTCCAGAGAGAAGCCTGAGATTCTGCATTCTTTTTTTTTTTTTGTAATTTCAAGTTTTTATTTAAATTCTAGTTAGTTAAACAACAACAACAAAAGAATTTTAAAAAGTGGGGGGGGCGGGGCTATGTGGCTCTGTTGGTTAAGCTTCCAACATTGACTCAAGTGATGATCTTGTGGTTTGTGGATTCAAGTCCCACATCGAGCTCTGTGCTAACAACTCAGAGCCTGGAGCCTGCTTCAGATTCTGTGTGTCTCTCTCTCTGTCTCTGTCTCTCTGTCTCTCTCTCTCTGTCTCAAAAACAAGTAAACATTATTATTTTTTTTTTTTTTAATTTTTTTTTTCAACGTTTTTTATTTATTTTTGGGACAGAGAGAGACAGAGCACGAACGGGGGAGGGGCAGAGAGAGAGGGAGACACAGAATCGGAAACAGGCTCCAGGCTCCGAGCCATCAGCCCAGAGCCTGACGCGGGGCTCGAACTCACAGACCGCGAGATCGTGACCTGGCTGAAGTCGGACGCTTAACCGACTGCGCCACCCAGGCGCCCCAACATTATTTTTTTTTAATTCTAGTTAGTTAATATGTAAGGTACATACTGGTTTCAGGAGTAGAATTTAGTGATTCATCACTTACATATAACACCCAGTGCTCATCACAAGTGCCTCCTTAATGCACCCACCCCTCTGCCTACCTCCCTCCAGCAACCCTCAGTTTGTTCTCTATCATTAAGAGTATCTTATGATTTGCTTCCCTCTTTCTTTCTCTTTTTTCCCCTTCCCATATATTCATCTGTTTTGTTTCTTAAATTCTACATATGAGTGAAGTCATATGGTATTGTCTTTCTCTGACTGACTTATTTTGCTTAACATAATACACTCTAGCTCCACCCACATCATTGCAAATGGCAAGATTTCATTCTTTTTGATGGCTGAGTAATAGTCCACTGCATATCTATCTATTATCTATCTATCTATCTATCTATCTATCAATCAATATAGATAGATAAATATATAGATGTATATAGATCTATCTCTCTCTATCTCTATCTCTATCTATCTCTATCTCTATCTATCTCTATCTCTATCTCTATCTCTATCTATCTATATGTATCTTTTTTATTCATTCATCAGTTGATGGACGTTTGGGCTCTTTCCATGCTATAAACATTGGGGCGCATGTGCCCCTTCAGAGATTCTGCATTCCTAATGAGATCCCATGTCTGTCATGCTGCTGATTCACTAATTTTGAGTAGCAAGGGCCTAGGATACATAGCCAGATAATATATGGCTCTTGTCCTGTAGGAGCTTTCAGTTCAATGAGAGAAATAAGTATGTGGACAATGTATTACAATGGAAGTAAAAAGTGTGGTTGCAGTAGAAAGACAATAATAATGTAGGAGTAGGAAAAGGGAGCCATTAATTCTGACTTGGAACATCAAGGAAGTTTTTGTGACATAGATGTCATTTGAACTGAGCCTTGAGGATGTGTCATAAGGGGAGTAGAAGACTAGATGGTGGGGAAGGTTGTAGTGAGGGTGCTTTCCAAGGCTGATAGAAGAGCATTGCTATGAATTGAATGTTCATGTCTCTCCAATATTCATGTTGAAGTCTAATGACCAAAATGATAGCTTTAGGAGCTGAGGACTTTGGGAGCTAATTAGGTCATGAGGGTGAAGCATTCATGAATGGGATTAGTGCTCTTATAAAGGATACCCCACAGAGCTCCCTCACCCCTTCTGCCAAATGAGAAGTCATCAAGAAGGCACCAGGTATGAACCAGAAAGTGGCTCTCCCCAGACACTGAATCTGCTGGCACCTTGATCTTAGACTTCCAGTCTCCAGAACAGTGAGAAGTAAATGTCTTATTTTAGCCACCCAGTCTGTGCTGCTTTTTGTAGCAGCCTGAATGGACAAGGATGAATAGAGACACACTCATGGTTAGGTTAGGCCCCAGCGATAGTAGGATTTCTGGACAATTAAGCTGCTAACAAATTTGGACCTTATTCTCAAATGGGACACTATACTCAGATGGGAGTAACAAGACTGAAAGCATGTACTTCCTTGTGGGAACTTTTAGGGGCGGGCTGGGCAAGGAGTCAGCTGGGAGGCCCTCAGTCTCTGGGGACAGATGAGAATGGGAGAGATAGGGTTGCTGGTGAAAAGGAGAGAGGAGCAGAGGGAGGAGGGAGAAGGGGCAAAGGAAGGAGGAAGGAAGGGGCAGAGGGAGGAGAGACAGGGGGTAGAGGGAGGAGGAGCAGAGAAAGGAGTGAGAGGAGCAGAGGGAGGAGAGAGAGACAGGACTGCTGATGGATGGAAGGGAGAGGGGCAGAGGGAGGAGGAAGAGGGAGGAGGACTCTAAACCCACCCATGTTTCTGTCTCCATAGCTCTTATCACTCATCTAGGAGGTATTGAGTTTTACATTTGCAATTTTTTTCATGAAAATATGTCCTATTGCTCTACCTTGAATATCAGCTTTTGGGGGGCTGGGGAACCACTTTTGTACCTGGCAAAGTAGCTTGTACCCAGCAGGTACTCATTAAACATTTGTTGATGACAACATGTGAGGAAAGTGAAAAGGATGAAGTAACTCACACTATCCCATTTGTGGTTCTATCCAACAGGCTATGGATTCCTCCCTTTAGCTTGTTCTTTCTTTTTGTTCAGCTTGAACATTTCTGAGTAGCAAGATTGAAAGGAGTTTGGCCCATAAGATGTGAAAACATCTTTAATGGGTGATGAGGTAATGCATTTCTTCCCCCACGAATATGTTCTTTTTAAAAGAAGAGGGCAGAGGAGATCCAATGGGGCTTGCTCATTACCCCTGCCCCTGTTCTCAGGCAGTAGTCCTGAGAGCCTATAGGTGCTGCAGAGATCAGCCCCAGACTCTTATCTCAGAGAGAAGAGCAAAGGAACCTTATGGCTTTCCCAGGGTTGTGCAGCTGGTTAGTGGCAGGTACTTCAGACACATATTTGCCCTGGAACAGGCTTGCATTGCTGGCATTGCAGATCCATGGACAGCATGGAGATGCCCTCCAAATCCTGGGCTTATAGACAATGAGCACTGTCTTTTTACAGGTCTGGGACTTCTCTGCAGGCTCTAAACCTCTTAGGAAGGAAAAAAATGAGGGACCTCATTTATGAAGACTTTCTACATGTGATCAGAAATTCAGTGCAGCAAACTCCAGTGGGCCTCCACCCAATGAAGTGTATCTTATCACCTCTATTTGATGAGGAGGATCACTGAGGCTCAGAGAGGTAAAGTGACATACCCAGGATTCATGGAGGAGGATCTGGGTCTGAACTTACATATAGTTTCACTGAGAGCCCTACATGCTCTATCCTGTGCTGCCTGGTGGTAAACGCAGAGAGCTGAGGGAGTACAGGCATTGGGAAAATTAACATCAGCATTGCACACAAAGCCTGAAGGCTTCAAGGGAGAATATTTTACAAGCAGCAGTAGCTCTTCTGGAAAACCAGTGAGGGCAGTGGAGATGGCTATCTTGCCCCTCTCCCTGAGTGGAGGAAGGTCCTCCAAGCCAAATGGGTGGTCCAGCTCACCAAATCAGAGTTGCTGTTGACCACCAACCCAGTCAGAAACACCCTGTCCTCTACACCATATCAGAGGAGGTAAGAGTGAATATTCAGGATTAGAGCTCAGTGCCAGGCATGGGGTGGGGGTGAAATCTGTAATTGTAAACTGTATGGGTGGATTCAGGGTATTAGGACTCTGAATTGCAGCAGTGTGATAGAACTGAAAGAGCATGAACGTTGGAGACAGACTAATTTGAGATTTAATTCTGGCTTTTCCTTGTGCTTGCTGTGTCACTTTGGGTGAGTCCCTTAGACTCTCTAAATGTATTTTCTCATTTGCAAACAGAAAGGGGATAATAACACCACTTGTTTGTGAAGCATAATAGAAGCTCTGGGAGAGTGTGTAGCTCAGTGCCTGGTGCATATGAATGCCCTTCCCTTTGCAGCCCTGGATTCTAAACTTACTCTATTCCTTGTTAACTGTGTGTCTTTGAGAAAGTCACAGATCCTTTTGAACTCAGTTCTATTCCTGTTAAGTGAGGGAGGATAAAATCAACCTGTTTAGCTCACATGTCTGTTGTAAGAATGGATGATGATAAGCCAGTAATGTTAATGATGACACTGGGGACGGCTGCACAACTATTATGTACTGAGAGCTGACTATGGAGCTGGTGCTTTCAGAGTGTGCTGTGGGGATTGAATAAGACATGAAATGGCTGGAATATGTACTTGGCACAGAAACACTGTGCTTAGGACTGTGCTTAGACTGTGCTTAGGACTGTTTAATATTGTGATTATTTTGACCCCAGAGGGCAAAAGAGACAAGCAGACATCAAATTAGAGGTAAAAGCTTATGGTTAAGAGTGCCCACTCCCAACTGGGAATTGTTGCTGTCTATACTCTCCTCTCTCCCTTTCAGACCAGCACAGGTGTTTAGGTTGCATGGGGTCTCCTCCCAGAGTTGGCCCTGACTCCTAGCCCAGCACTGTCTCCTCAAAATGGCTACACCAGTCTTCCAGTGTAGGGGTGACAGAGATGGTCCAGAACTCAGCTTCTTTCCTGCACTAGAGCAAACTGTGGACACTTTGCTTTCCAACATATCCTCTCTTCCTCCCCAGTTTTCCTAAGGTTAAACCGAAGTATGTTACCCCTGCAGAAAATCCTTCAGTGGCTCCCCATTACCCTGCCTTGAAGTCTGAACTTGATATAGCTCGCAAGTCTTCCCACTCTGGCCCACATCTACCTTAGTTGCTTCCTTTCCATTCATGCTCTGAATGACTCCCTAGCACTCTACACTGCCTCATGGGCCCTGATTTTGGAGATGCTAGTCCCTCTGCCTCCAACACTCTCTCCCACCTATCTTTATCCTTTAATTCAGAAAATAATATCGAACAGGGTGCCTGGGTGGTTCAGTCAGTAAGTGTCTGACTTTGGACGTTTCGTGAGTTTCTTGTGTTTGGTGGGTTCCAGACCCGCATTGGGCTCTGTGCTGACAACCCAGAGCTTGGAACCTGCTTTGGATTCTGTGTCTCTCTGTCTCTCTGCCTCTCCCCCACTTGTGCTCTCAATCTCTCTCTCTCTTTCTCTCAAAAAAATTATAAATATTTTAAAAATTTAGAAATACCTTTCTTTAAAAAAAATAATATTGAGCTCCTACTATATGGCAGACATGATGCAAGATGCTAAAGTTATATTAGTTAATAAGATACAATGTTTTTGGTCCCTTGAAGTTTACATTATAGCAGAGAGAGATATAGATTTAAAAAAGCAAATAAGCAAAATACGTACATACTTTGAATTTATTTGTTAGTTTGTGTATGTAGGTGTGTATAACTGGCAAATGCTATGAGGGAAGTAAACAGCATAATGTAATGATCCCTGGGGAGAGGGGATAGTGGGTTTGGAGTACTAATTCATCAGGTTAACATTTATTTGCTTATCTTCACTCCAATCAGGGTAACCTCCTTCAGGAAGTCTTCCTGGATCAGAACCCATCTGGATGGAGTGTCCCTTTGTGTTCCCAGAGTGCCTTGCCCTGCCCTGCCCATGCCATGTCTGAGCACTTAATGCACCAAACATAAAGTTGTGGTTTAGTATCTCTCTGTGGAAGCTCTGAGCTACCTGAGGTCAGTGGCTGTGACTTTCAGTGCCTGGCCCTGAGGAAGGAGGAAAGGAAGTACAGCTAATGACTGTGAGTAAATATGTGGTCAGGGGCTGGGGCCAGGGGAGGGAGAGATCATGGAGGCAGAGGTAGGCCTGGTTGTGCTGTCCCTACTCTATATAGAGGAGTGTAATTGAAGATGGAATTGTGGAAGTCAGTCAGGCACTTGTTTATAAATGGCAAAGGCAGTCAGGAGCTTTTGATGAGCCACTCATTCATCCTGCCCCCATCACCTTCCTGTCATTTTCCAGTTATTTAGAACCGACTGGCCAGATAGCCCTTAACCAAGCAATATACATGTTAATGTGGAGAGCAGGGGCTGAGATTGAAGTAGCAGCAAAAACACATTATTCAAAGAGAAGACTAAGAAGAAAAGAAATAAATGGGGATGGAGGCTGGGGCAGCTGTTGCTTGCAGTGAAAGTCACCACTAGCCTTGTCTCCTTAGAGCCTGGCACCCTCTACCCCATTCTCCTACATTCCAACATCCCTCTCAAATAATCTTCCCCCATCCAAAAATGCCCATAGCTTATTTTTAGCCCTTTCCATAAGGCTCCTGGTAGTCTAACTTTACTTAGAATTTACCCAAGGAAGCTAGAGATATTGATGGAATAATTTCTTTTCTTCTCATCCTGTGGGCATTGTGCAGAGGAGAGCCTAAAATGTTTCCAGACAAGTGGAAAATTTAGCATTTATTTATTTTTCCTGGCCAACTGGTGCGAGTCCAAAAAGGTATGTGAGAAAGAACAGTGTTGCTGGCAAGACAAGGTGATGCTGGATCTTCTCCTCCACTCACAGGCTGTTGGAACTAACACCTCCACCTGTGTAATAAGCCTTGTTTTCTTCATCTGTGAAATGGGGTCTCCATTCCTGCCTGGCTTTTCTTCCTGGGTTATAGCGAGGAGACAGTGAGTCAGGAGAGACCTTCTATTATAAAGTAAGGTACATGGCACAAAAACAGACACTCAGATCAATGGAACAGAACAGAGAACCCAGAAATGGACCCACAAATGTACGACCAGCTAATCTTTGACAAAGCAGGAAAGAATATCCTGCCAATGGAATAAAGACAGTCTCTTCAGCAAGTGGTGCTGGGAAAACTGGACAGCGACATGCAGAAGAAGGAACCTGGACCACTTTCTTACACCATACACAAAAATAAACTCAAAATGGATGAAAGACCTCAATGTAACACAGGAAGCCATCACAATCCTCGAGGAGAAAGCAAGCAAAAACCTCTTTGATCTTGGCCGCAGCAACTTCTTACTCAACACGTCTCTAGAGGCAAGGGAAACAAAAGCAAAAATGAACTACTGGACCTCATCAAAATAAAAAGCTTCTGCACAGTGAAGGAAACACTCAGCAAAACTAAAAGGCAACCGACGGAATGGGAGAAGATATTTGTAAATGACATGTCAGATAAAAGGTTAGTATCCAAAATCTACAAAGAACTTATCAAACTCAACACCTGAAAAACAAAGAATCCAGTGAAGAAATGGGCAAAAGACATGAATAGACACGTCTCCAAAGAAGACATCCAGATGGCCAACCAACACACGAAAAAAATGCTCAACATCACTCATCATCAGGGAAATACAAATCAAAACCACCATGAGATACTACCTTACACCTGTCACAATGGCTAACGTTAACAACTCAGGCAACAACAGATGTTGGTGAG
The DNA here is from genome assembly GCF_028018385.1 of Neofelis nebulosa. Classification (NCBI taxonomy): domain Eukaryota; kingdom Metazoa; phylum Chordata; class Mammalia; order Carnivora; family Felidae; genus Neofelis; species Neofelis nebulosa. The sequence goes on along the minus strand of NC_080784.1, from coordinate 38,264,304 downwards.
GATGCAGAGAAAGAGGATCTCTGCTGCATTGTTGGTGGGAATGCAAGCTAGTGCAGCCACTCTGGAAAACAGTATGGAGGTTCCTCAAAAAACTGAAAATAGAACTACCCTATGACCCAGCAATTGCACTACTAAGCATTTATCCAAGGGATACAGGTGTGCTCTTTCAAAGGGACACATGCACCCCCATGTTTATAGCAGCACCATCAACAATATCCAAAGTATGGAAAGAGCCCCAATGTCCATCGATGGATGAATGGATAAAGAAAAAGTGGTATATATATATGATATATATATGATATATATTATCATATATCATATATAGTATATATTATTTATATATATATATCATATATATATATCATATATATATCATATATATACATTGTATATATATATACAATATAATATATTATATATATCATATATATACATTGTATATATATATATATACAATATAATATATTATATATATCATATATACACATTGTATATATATACAATATAATATATTATATATACCATATATATACATTGTGTATATATATATATATATACAATATAATATATTATATATATATACACGCACACACACAATGGAGTATTACTCGGCAATCAAAAAGAATGAAATCTTGCCACTTGCAACTACGTGGATGGAACTGGAGGGTATTATGCTAAGCGAAATTAGTCAGTCAGAGAAAGACAAATATCATATGACTTCACTCATATGAAGACTTTAAGACACAGAACAGATGAACATAAGAGAAGGGAAGCAAAAATAATATAAAAAACAGGGAGGGGGACAAAACATAAGACACTCATAATTATGGAGAACAATCATAGGGTTACTGGAGACATTGTGGGAGGGAGGATGGGCTAAATGGGTAAGGGGCACCAAAGAATCTACTCCTGAAATCATTGTTGCACTATATGCTAACAAAACAGATGAACATAAGGGAAGGGAAACAAAAATAATATAAAAAAAGGGGAGCGGGACAAAACAGAAGAGACTCTTAAATATGGAGAACAAGGTGAGGGTTACCAGAGGGGTTGTGGGAGGGGGGATGGGCTAAATGGGTAAGGGACACTAAAGAATCTACTCCTGAAATCATTGTTGCACTATATGCTAATTCGGATGTAAATTTTAAAAAATAAATAATAAAATTAAAAGAAAAAAAAGAAAAACATTTTAATAAAAAAATAAATAAATAAAATTTTTTTAAATGAAAATAAAGAAATAAATAAAGTGAGGTACAAATGGAAACCCTGTGGTGGGTGCAAGTTACTGAGGTATGCACCATGGGCCTTGGGCCCAGGAGCACGAGAGGGCAGGCAGGGAGAAGAGGGGTTTGGATTTGTAGGTTCCTAAGAATTGCTGCTTCTACACTTCTCTCTTGAGCAGGTCACATGGAATTGTCTTTTGCAGCCAACTCCCCTGGCTGGAGTTTTAGGGAGGATAGAAATGTTTGGAGGGAGTTTTTTTGGAAGTGAGTGATTCAGGGGACCTTACAGGGTGCTCTGGGACCATGAGGAGGGACAGTGCCTCTTTTGGTTCCAGGCCCAGCTCTGTAAGTCATAAACATGGCCTTTGGTGGCACCTGGCAGGTGTGCTCTGGTAGGCTTCCTAGAATCTGTTCAGGCTGTCAGGCTGTCAGTGTGTGTGATGATGGCACCACAGCCCTCCTGGTAACATGGTAATACTGAGATAGACATGCGCCCCCAGAGGCAGACAGACACAACTACCTGCATGCAACGTTGCACACACATCCATTGGCACACACACACACACACACACACACAGACACTTACACACATGCTACAATTTATACAACTGTTGGAGTAGGAACCATATGAGCCATAGCAGGTTGGAGGATTTTTGCCGGCACTCTGAATTACAGGTTGTTATCCTGCATCCCCATCAGCTCAGTAACTTAACACAACCTGAGTCTCTCTCTTTTTCAAATTTACTGTGGATATGGGTAATTCTCCAGGACAGCTGCCCCCCAGATGTTGGCTCAGCATTCCACACTTGACCTGTCTTACAGCACCTGTGTGTTAACAAGTGATTGCCATGGCAGGATCAGAGCTGAACACCAGTCACTAAATGCTTGGGTCCCAAAGTGACACATTGTCATTCCTGGTAGAGGAGAACCAGAGCTGATGAACATCAGTTGTATCTCCTACTCTCACCCCTTCCAGGCCTGAGTTTCCTTCTCTGGGCTTTATTCCCTCTTTTAGTGAGGAGGATGAGTTGTATGATTTTCTGCTCAGATATTCTGTAGTAAAACATGGACAACAGTCTTACACTTCCTTGTTGCCTTATTGCTCTGGACCAAGTGCCTCTGACATCCTCAAAGCCACCTTACTTTATGAGAAATATATGGGGAGTGTCCCTAAGGATCTTCCTTTCAGACCTGGCTTGAGCATTCATGAAACAATTTCTCCTAGACAATAAAGTATACCCACGTTAATTTAGTGCCTGAGGTTTCCTGATTTTAGTACCAAATTAGTTTTCAGAATCATCTGTTACTTCAACTCCTGTCCAAATTGACAGATTAGTCTTCCCCAGATATCCTCAGCCTTCATCACATCCTACTCTTCTCCTTGTTCATTCTGCTCTAGCCACATTGGCCATTTTCTTGGTTCTCAAACAGTCCAAGCTTGTTCTGCCTCAGGGCCTTTGCACTTGTTGTTTCCTTTGACAATGCTCTGCCTCAGCCCAGCTCTATCTTGTCAGTGTCTTCTCAGCTGAGATGTCATCACCTTGGAATGTCCTTTTTCACTATCTTATCTAAAGTCATCCTAACACATCATCTTCATGTCACTTATAACTATCCAAAATCATTTGTAGTCTTACTTGCTTATTTATTATCTACCCTTCCCAATTAGAATGTAAACTCTCTGAGGGTAAGGATCTTGTCTGTCTTCTTCACTCCCATATCTCCAGCACTTAGAACAGTGGTTGGCACATAATAGTTGCTCAATAAAATGTGCTGACAAAATCGATGCTGGTTTCTCAGTGTTTGGTCCCATTACTCCCTCACCTGACCTCCTCTTCCACACCATCCCCATTTCAGCATTTCTAAATCCTGCATGTGCTTCAAAGTAGTCTTCAAGGCAACCTATTCATGAGTTTCACTAACCATGTTTGCAGTTCTTACCCCACAAGAAGGGACACCTTTTCTCCTCTGAACACCTATTATATCCAACAGAAAAATCTGTAGGTATTCTTCTCAAAAGACTACAGTATTTTTCAAATTCCTTTTGCTTCTTCATCTCACAATAACTCAGTGATAAAGTACTCACAGGTGAAGGAGTTTGGAGAGGTCCTGCTATTAGTAAGAAATCCCATTGTGCCTGGAAAGCACATGTCTGCCTTCATGTCCAGAATCCATTCCTCCACATCACAGGCGATGTTCACTCCCCTCCTACATGTTAGTTATACAAAAAAAGTAAACCACAGTCCCTGCTGTGACAGTAAGGGCACTGCATTGTGCCTGGTTCTCTCTTCTACATCTGAGTGTCTCAGAGGAGGCCGTCACAGGAATCTGGTGGACACAGCACATGAGGGCCAGGGGCCAATGGGAAGGGGCCTGCAGTGATTTCCAGAGGAGGTGCTTTGTGAGTCTGGTCTTGAAGGAGGTCACTTGGTCAGGCTTGTAGGAGAAAATGGGAATTCTGGGCTGAGACAGCCACAGGAACAAAAATGTAGAAAAGGCATTCTATGGACCCAGCCCCCCAAATTTGCTTGCTGGTGGCTATTCAAAGTCAGGGGAATCTCTTCCTCAATTCTGGACCATGGAGAAGTATAGTCAGACTCCACTGAAGGGAGGAGCACCCCACTGCCCCCAGAGCTGCCCAGGCCCCATCAACTGGGGAGGGGAGGGAAAGTGTGGGGAAAGGTAAGAAAAGGCTGTCAGAGAAGGGGCATTTGGATTTTGAAGCTTACAACCATGGGCAGCAGAGAAAACATACAGTCCAAAGTCTGCAGTGGGCTAGACCTATTTTGGAATATGTTGTTATTCCTCTGACACTAAAGAGCTTTTTAAAACATGTTTGTTTATTTTTGAGGAGACAGACAGATCATGTGGGGGGAGGGGCAGGGAGAGAGAGAATCTGAAGCAGGTTCCAGGCTCTGAGCTGCTAACAAAGAGCCCGGTGTGGGGCTTGAACCCACAAGCTGTGGGATCATGACCTGAGCCGAAGTTGGATGCTTAATCAACTGAGCCACCCACGTGCCCCTGGCTGTGAAGGGATTTTAAGGAGGTCTTGAGTTTAGTAGATGTGAGGCTATGGGTAAGTTGTGTAATGTCTTTGAGCCTCAGTGCTGTTATCCAGAAAGTGAAGATTATAATATTGTCCTCAAAAAATTATGAAGATTGGGTTAAAAAAAAAAACAAGTAAAGTGGATGCTGAGGACCATACATGCACTTAGTAAAAGTTTCCTGTACTCTCTGCTTGTGGGCAGGTGCCTGCTCTCCCTTCCTCAACAGATGAAGAAGCTGAGGCCCCCGACCAGGGATCATGGGTAAATGAGGGCTAGATTCAAACGGTAGTCACCTTAAAACTTCCAGGTCTTCTGGCTGAGAGGGGTGGGGATCATTGGACTCTGGGATTATCACATAACCAGTTGCTCAGTATCTGAAGAAGTTGCTTCACCCTAATCTCAAAGCGTCTGTGTTGGTTGTGAGAGCCAACTGTGGCCACACCTCCACTAAGAGAACAACCAGACTTGTTCAGGGAGACATACAGGCAGAAAAAGTTAAAATGCTTTGCCCAGAAGCCTTGTATGGCAGAAAGAGCTGGAGCTGGAATTCCTAGGCCTTGAATCTCTAGTTCTCTTCTTAAATTCTTTGAGCCCTGTTCTAGCCCCTACACAGCTCAATTAAAACAAAACAAAACAAAACAAAACAAAACAAAAAGCAATGCCGCTTGAACAGAAAAGCACAGAGTCAGTTAAGATAAGAGACGATTAGCTATTGCTAGAATGTTTTTTTTTTTCCTTCAGATGGCTCAACAGCCTTCACAAACAGTTTTAAAATAGATTAGGAAATAAGATAGCAATAGCGTTTCTCAACAAATGACAAAAAAAAAGGCTGTATGGTTTCCCCTACTGTTCAGCTTATAGCTTTCTTGGGAGAGAACATGGGGAGAGGGTGACATCCCTGGGCTGGGAACTGGAGCCAGGTGTGTGGGCCTTGCAGAGGATGGAAGGCTGTTCTGTCATCTCTCATGATCAGCCTTTTTCAAAAACACAGTAAGATCTAATGTCTTCATAAGGAAGATATTGGAGCTGACTGAGAGCTGACAGGAGGGCAGTGTCTCCCAAGTATTTCAAGAAAGATGACTACCCACTGGCTTTGTCCCTCACTCCATGATTGTTTCCTGGAGACTCTTTCAGATTTTCCTGGTTGTGTACCAGGGAGCCCATGTCTCCTCTGTGTGATAAGATTCAGCAACAGAGACCTGAGTGCTTCTCAGTTAGAGGATGGGTTTGCTGTGACAGTGGCCTGGAAGGCTTGGGGCTCCATGCTTACTCAGTAATAAGTTTGGTTGTATATCATCAGAGAAACTCCCCTAATTGGGCTTCCACAAAAATGTTGGCTTGCTGAAAAAGTTTAGAAGCCATTAAACAAACAAACATTAAAGGTACTTCTGGGTCTAAGAGCATGTGATATCTGAGATATCGGTGGCCAGCCTGGGGCTGGGGTGAGTGAAGCAAGAGAGGTATCATGGCACAACATTGAAAGAAGCTTTCTTCTCAGGGATACATAAGCACAGGGTTGGGCTCACAAAGAAACACCTCCTTGAACTTTGCATCTTTGGCACCTCTCTAGCCTCATCCTAGCCCCAGCTCTGATGGGTGAGCAAAAATTCTTCCCTCTTAAGTTCCTGGAGAGCCACAGGGTCATCTGAGGTCACCCAGACTAGTCAAGAACACCAGCTATTCAGCAAATGGGAAGGATGAAAAAGCTCTTGTCTGAGCCCAAGACAGCCCAGTCTGTTGAGGAAAGAAGAATGTAAGTATGATAGTGGGCCAGGGGCTTCTTTCTAGTATATCTGGGAGACGATGGGAAAGGAGGTATGGCAGAGTATAAATCCAAGTCAGAGGGAGAGACCTGGATTGTGAGCCTATAAAAGTCAGGAACCTGTAAAATTCCTAACAGTTTTTAATAACTCAGGTTGGGAATGGGTCCTGAATTATCCAATTACTCTTCTGGAAGAAGAGTATACTGATTTTGAGAGGAGTTTGCTTGTCATGTCAGTTCCTGGTTTTTTTTTAGAGAAGGGAAGCTGGCCTTGAATTTCTACAGAAATGTGTCTCTAAGGAAGAGGGAAGAGTGAAGTAGCAGAAGGGGTTTGGAGGCAAAAGACCTAAGTTCCAATTCTGCCTCACTGCCTATGGGTAAGCCTCTCTGAGCCTCAGTTTCCTCATTTGTAAGGTAAAGCAAATATCCTTCCCCCAGAACTACCATGAGGGCTCAACATACTGAAGGTATTTGAAAGTGTTTGCTATGTACTGGCCCTTACTACATGTTAATATCAGTCCTACTGGGAATGAAGGAAATTATGTCTGCTTCCTTTTCTTAATCACCATCACTATCTAGTCCCCGCTGTGGCTTCTTTTCACCAGCAGAGTATTCTCAAAAGTTGTGTATCAGTTGAATTTTTTCTAAATTGAATTTCATTTCCAATGCACTGAGGGAGCTGGGCATTTAAAAGAATTCTCTAGTTTGTCTTTATGTAAAGCTAATAACCACCCCTTGATGTCTTTGGTACAAATCAGTTTTTTTTTCATTTATTGGCTTTAATGAGAGTAGGGTTCCCTTTTATTTAAGAAGCCCACATATACAGACTTAGTGTTGACACAGAGATTGAAGGAATCTGTCTAACAGAACTGGTCCCTCCAGCTGTGGGGGGTACAGCTAAAACAAACAGACACAGAAACACTTGGGGAGGCCAGGAGTCTCTCTCTCTCCATTGGCACTGGTGAACTGTGGTTGCAACCTGCTCAGGGGGGACAATAAAAGACAGATATCTCCATTTTAGATCTGTGGATGCTCTTCCAAAAGAGAATCCAACTGTGCCCCAGGTGAATTCTTGATGCTGCATTTCTATCCCTGTATTGAAGTCTATTCCCCTTCTTTCAACTGATGCTGGTAGATGGAACACAGTGTTCTGTTGTTTAGATCCCCAGAAGTGTGTCCTGAGGTCCCAGGCCTGACTTACAGCTCAGATGCAAATTCATCCATCTAGTCTTTAAATCTCATTTGGTTTGTCTGTTTTCCCTAATAAGAAGAATAGAATTAGTTAGTTTGCTACTCAGCAGGGCTCTGGTATGGAATTTATGTAAATTATCTCCTTAATAAAATTACTAAATATAGCAACAACGTGGTTACAAAGGGGGAAAAAAGAAAGCTGTTAGATTGTGAGTGCCTTTAAAAAAACAAAGCAATGTTCCACCACCAAGGGAAATGAAATTTAGCTTCTTAACCAGCAGGTACAATGTGGGGAAAAGGGGAGAGGGAAGATTAGGGAGGACGGAGACAAAGACTGAGAGAGAGGATGGGAGAAATCTCTAAGCCAGACACACAGATAACCATTTAATTAATTGCTCTCCAGGGATTTGCGGGGTGTTTGGAATCAGGTCAAGAATATAAACAGTTCTTGCCTTCCCGAAAAAGATATTCTGATTACCTTCTCTCATGTCAAATAGAATGTTCCAGTAAAATAAAAATAGTAGATGTCACAATAGGTCAGAGTAGTGTGTGTGTGTGTGTGTGTGTGTGTGTGTGTGTGTGTGTAGGCCAATCTGGGGGTGGGGATGGGTGTAAAGAATAATATTAGAAATGGGAATTTTAGATTAGAATCACATTTTAGAACTACCTAAGGAGAAATGCAGGGGAGACCCCAGATGTTTCAATTCCTCTCTCTCCCTGGTTTTTACATAGAAAACATCCTCTGTATCCTACTTCCCCAAAGTCTCTTGTCTTTAAGCACCTTGTCACACCCTTGATTCAGTTCTTTCTGTTTCAGCTGTCCATAATACTCTCCTGCACCCCATCTCTGACCTCCTGTGTTTCATTTTCATATGGCTGCCAGAGGTATCTTCTTAAAATATGCTTAGATCATGTCAATGTGCCGAAGAAAAGTTTGTGATGCCTAATATTCTCATTCCGTACTCCTCAGCCTGATGTTCAAGGCTGTTGACTCCTCCACCTGACCCTTCGCTTCCTGTCCAGACTTCTTCAAAAGAGCCTACTTTGCCTCATATCCTCCACTGATGCCAGAAAGGCACTCTCCAGAAGGTGCACTTCATCTCCATGGGGCCCAGCTTCTTCAACTGTAAATGAGAGATAGAGAGGCCTACCCTATTGAGCTGCTAAGGGAATCAAATTATGTCATGCCTGCAAAGCAGTTCAAGCACATCCAGTAAAACAAATGTTTATTTTTATTGTCTGTCTCCCTCTCTTGGCTGTGAGCTCTTTCACAAAAGTAGTATCTTCTTTAGCCTTCTATTCCCAGCAGCTAGCATGAGACCTATCACATTACATACTTTTAAAATTTTATGGATAAGGGCACAGAGCAGTGACGGTTCCTGTAAGTATCCAATATCCTCCCAGTTATTCTGTTCAGGCTGAGAACTGGGGTTTTGGGAATATGTTAAAAGGAAAAGAATGCCACATATGGTGCTACATTTTTGGATGCTCCATCCTTTCTCTGGTAACTGCCTCATTCCCCACAAACCCTGTAGTGGGCAGAAAACTGGGTGGCCAGTTTATAGCAGAGGATGCAATCCATTCCCCTCACAGCTGATGAGCCCAGGCTCAGTGGTGGCTCACTCACAAACAGGTGAGCTTAGGTAATCAGATTCTCTTGTGGGAAAGTGAGCTAACAGACTCAGGGTCCATGGTCAGTCTGTGCTCTACTCTAGGGTGAGCAGGTCTGCCAAGGAAACCAAAGCCAAGAACAAGTCAATATGAAAGGTGAATTAGTTTGCTAAGGCTGCCTTAAAATACTACAAATCAGGTGGCTTAATATAAATTTACTTGTTATAGTTCTGGGTTCTAGAATTCCAAGATGAAGGTACCATCCAGGTTGTTTCTTCCTAAGGGCTGTGAGGGAGAATCTATTGCATGCTTCTCTTCCAGCTTCTGGTGGTGTGTTGGTGATCTTTGGCATTCTTTGGCTTCTGCTTCAGCACCTAAATCTCTGGTATTAGCTTCCCATGACATTCTCCCTGTGTGTATGTGTCCAAAACTTCCCATTTTATAAGGACACAGTTATATAGGATTAGCATCCA